>NC_091475.1:215414599-216142099 GCF_036971445.1 Narcine bancroftii
TAGGCCAATCAGAAATTGGAGGAACAACACCTCAACTCCAACCAGGCAACATCAATGTTGACCTCTAATTTCCATTAACCCTCTCCGCTGGACCTTCTCTTCACCCATCCTGCTTTCTCCTTTCCTCCAGCCTCTCACCCCCTTCCCTTCTATCAGAGCTACCTCAATGTTCAGCTTCCTTCTACCCTTTCACCTGTATCCACCTGATGCCTCTTCCCTGTCAGATTTTACTCCTTCCCCTTCCTTTTAATTCAGGTATCTGCCGGTTATTCTTTCTTCCTGAAGAACAGCCCAGGCCTGAAAGTTGGATGTGCATCGCAAGGAGAGGATATGAAGAGGGGTGGCATTCAGTGCAGAGGCTTTGTCACAAAGGGCTTTGTTCAGCAAAGATGCTGAGCAGAGGGACAGATAGGAGGAGGGATGGTCCTACAGATTTAGTGCTCAGTGTATTTGGGATGTTAGTCAGGGCAGGTGTTCTCCATTAAAACATAGGGCATCATGGCAGAGCAGGATTTATCCAGATGGCCATTGAGTCCACCTCAACATTCCCTCATGGCTGATTTATCCTTTTCATACACATTCTCCTGCCTTCTTCCCAAAACCTATGATTCCCTTCCTCATCAAGAACTACCTAGAACCATAGAACATTATATCACAGAAACAGGCCCTTCAGCCCTTCTAGTCTGTGCTGAACCATTTTTTTCTGTCTCGACCCACTGACCTGCACCCAGTCTATAGCCCTCCATACCCCTCCCATCCATGTACCTGTCCAAGTTTTTCTTCAATATTAACATTGAGCCCACTTTCACCACTTCAGCTGGCAGCTTGTTCCACACTCCCACCATTCTCTGTGTGAAGAAGTTCCTCTTCATATTCCCCCTATACTTTTCCCCCTTTCTCCCTTAACCCGTGTCCTCTTGTTTGTATCTCAGTGGAAAAAGCTGACCTACATTTACCATATTTATCCCCCCTCATAATTTTAAATACCTCAATCAAATCTCCCCTCATTCTTCTACACTCCAGGGAATAAAGTCCTCACCTGTTGAACCTTGTCCGAGCAACATCCTAGTAAATTTTCTCTGCACTCTTTCTATCTTATTGATATCTTTCCTGTCATTAGGTGGTCAAATCTGCACATAATACTCCAAATTTGGCCTCACCAATATCTTCTACAACTTTATCATCCCATGCCAACTCCTGTACTCAATACTTTGATTTATGAAGCCAATTTGCCAAAAGCTCTCGTTACAACTCTATCCACATGTGATACCACTTTCAGGGAATTATGTATCTATTCCCAGATCTCACTGTTATACCTTTTAATATACTCAGTGATTTGGCCTCTACAGCTGTCAATGGCAATGAATTCTTCAGATTCTCAATTCTCTGGGTAAAGAAATTTGTTCTGCAGGATGTATCCTAGACTCACCTACCACAAGAAACAATATCTCCATCCAAACTTTTCAGTATTCCATATGTTTCAATGAGACCCCCCCCCCCCCCCCATCTTCCAAGTTCCATTGAATGCTCTTCATGTGATAACCCTTTAGTTCTGGAGATCACACTTGTGAACTTCTGGAGCCTCTCCAATGCCAACATAATCCAGTGAGAGTTAGAGGCTTTGGCGAGCAGAGGCTGAAGTCAAACAACTGATCAGGTCAGATCTTTGCAGAGTAACAAAGAGTAGGTAGTGGAGATGGCAGCCTCGGCAATGATGTGCTCTGATTGCAGGTTGACGGGAAACTGGGACAGCATCTGGGATGACTCCACCTGCAAGAAGTGCATCCAGCTGCAGCTCCTTCCAGAATGTGTTAGGGAACTGGGGCTGAATGAACTCAATTATTTGGAAGGAAGAAGTGGTGATAGACAGAAGCTATAAGGAGACAGTCACACCTGAGAGGCAGGTAACTGGGTGACTGTTGGGAGAGGGAGGAGGAATACCGATAAATTCGTGTAATCGTTTAATTTTTTTTTGGACCAATTTTCCAGATCAAATTTGGAGGGTTGACCTTTACGTGGTTCAAACTTTTGACCATGGTAGGTACCTGCGTTGTTCAAGGCATTGAGAGCTTGGATGGGTGGGTGGCTGAGGCAAGGATCTGAGGTTGGGTTGTTGGAACTTTCAAGGTTGGGCAGCTGGGGCAAGGGTCCACAGTCGGGTCATTGGGAGCTCCGGAAGGTGGGCAGCTGGGGTGAGGGTCCATAGTCGGGCCACTGGGAGCTCCAGAGGGGGGGAAGCTGGGGTGAGGGTCAACAGTCGGGCCACTGGGAGCTCTGGAGGGTGGGCAGCTGGGGCATGGGTCCACAGTTTGGGCACTGGGAGCTCCAGAGGGTGGGCAGCTGGGTTATGGGTCTGCACTCGGGGCACTGGGAGCTCTGGAGGGTGGGTAGCTGGGGCGAGGATCCAAGGTTGGGGTGTTGGGATTTTGGATGGGCGGGCATTTGGGGAGTGGGTCTGCACTCGGGGCACTGGGAGCTCCAGAGAGTGGGCAACTGGGGTGTGGTTCCACATTTGGGGCACTGGGAGCTCTGGAGGGTGGGCAGCTGGTGTGTGGGTCTGCAGTGGGAGCTCTGGAGGGTGGGCAGCTAGGGCGTGGGTCAACATGGGGCACTGGGAACTCTGGAGGGTGGGCAGCTGGGGCAAGGATCCAAGGTTGGGGTGTTGGGACCTCGGATGAGCGGGCAGTTGGGGCATGGGTCCATACTTTGGGCACTGGGAGCTCCAGAGGGTGGGGAGCTGGGGCGTGGGTCCACACTGGGAACTCCAGAGGGTGGGCAACTGGGGCAAGGATACAAGGTTGGGGTGTTGGGAGCTTGGATGGGCGGGCAGTTGGGGTGTGGGTCTGCACAGGGCACTGGGAGCTCCAGAGGGTGGGAGGTTGGGGTGTGGGTCTGCACTCAGGGCACTGTGGAGCTCTAGAGGGTGGGAAGCTGGGGCAAGGATCCAAGATTGGGGTGTTGGGAGCTCGGATGAGCGGGCAGCTGGGGTGTGGGTCCACACTTGGGGCACTGGGAGCTCTGGAGAGTGGGCAGCTGGGGTGTGGGTCCACACTTGGGGATCTGGGAGCTCTGGAGGGTGGGCAACTTGGGTGTGGGTCCACACTTGGGGCACTGGGAACTCCAGAGGGTGGGGAGCTGGGGCGTGGGTCTGCACTCAGGGCACTGGGAGCTCCAGAGGGTGGGCAGCTGGGGCGTTGTTCCACATTTGGGGCACTGGGAACTCTGGAGGGTGGGCAGCTGGGACTTGGGTCCACACCTGAGGCACAGGGAGCTCCAGAGGGTGGGGAGCTGGGGCGTGGGTCCGCACTGGGTGCTTCAGAGTGTGGGCAACTGGGGCAAGGATCCAAGGTTGGGGTGCTGGGAGCTTGTATGGGCAGGCAGTTGGGGTGTGGGTCTGCACTCGGGGCACTGGGAGCTCTAGGGGGTGGGCAGCTGTGGTGTGGGTCTGCACTCAGGGCACTGGGAGCTCCAGAGGGTGGGCAACTGGGGCGAGGATCCAAGGTTGGGGTGTTGGGAGCTCGGATGGGTGGGCAGTTGGGGTCAAAAATAAGGGGAGGGGTTTACTATTACATTGTATTGATTACACGGGTATACACGGTAGGTAGTCAGTGCAGAGCATCTCTGTGGCTGCTCCCCTCAACAATGTCAACCATTTGGGGACAATTTACCAGGGACAAGTTGTAAAGGCCATGTCTGGTACAGAGTCTGACCCTTCATTAAAGAAGGGAAGAGAAGAGAGGAGGATAGTGAAAGAGATTGGGGACTCACTAGTTAGGTGAACAGATAGGAAGTTTGCTGGATGAGATCGGGGCTCCAGGATGGTCTGTTGCCTTCCATGTGCCAGGGTCAGGGACGTGCGCAATCGAGTCCACAGCTTTTTGGAGGGGAGGGTGAGCAGCTGGATGTCATCCACGTGGGGACCAATGACATAGATAGGAGTGGGGACATGGTCCTGAGGAGGAAATATAAGGGGTTAGGAAAGAATTTAAAAAACAGAACATCAGGAAGGTCATCTCAGGATTGTTGCACGTGTCACGCACCAGAGAACAGGAAGTTGTGGCAGATTAATGTGTGGCTGAAGAGTTGGTGCTGGGGGCAGGGTTTCAGAATTCTGGATCATTGGGATCTCTTCTGGGGAAGGTCTGACCTGTACAAAAAGGTCAGGCTGCACCTGAACTGGATGGGGACCAATATCCTGGTGGGCAGGTTTGCTGGAGCTTTTGGGGAGGATTTAAACTAGCCTGGCGGGGGATGGGAATTGGAATGTGAGGGGAAAGATTAGGGTAGAAGGACAAAAGCTTAATGCTCTGTGTTGGTGAGGAAGGACAGGCAGGGTACCGAACATAAAAGGAGACAAGTTGAGGAGTTGAAATGTGTATTTCAGTGCTGGGGGTATTAGGAATAAAGAGGATGAACTTAGAGCTTGGATCAGTACGTGGAACTATGAGGTTCTGGCCGTTTCTGAAACTTGGCTGGAGGAAGTGCAGGATTGGTTGATGCAGGTACTGGGTTTTCAGGGTTTAAAAAGAATATGATGGGAAGTAGAAAAGTTGGAGTGTGTGGGGAATAGAATTACTGCTCAGGTATAGTATCACGGCTGTAGAAAGGGAGGAGGTTGCAGAGGGAGGGTCTACTGAGTTGATGTGGGTGGAAGTGGAAGAAATAGAAAGGAGCAATTACTGGGAGTTGTCTATAGGTCCCCAAATAGCCCGAGGAGCAGATCAGCAGGTACTTTGGAATGGTGGGAAATACAGGGTTGTAGTTATGGGTGATTTCAACTTCCCTAATATTGACTGGCACCTCCTGACTGCAAGAGGGAGAGATGGGGCTGAATTTGTCAGGTTGTTCAAGAAGGATTCCTGACTGTGTGGACCAGCTGACTAGAGGGGAGGCCAGACTGGATCTGGTTCTGGGGAATGAACCTGGTCAGGGGGCGGACCTCTCGGTGGGGGAGACTGACCACAACACCCTGAGCTTCAGCATAGCCATGGAAAAGGATAAAAACATAAAATTGTGTTTAATTGGGTTAGGGATAATTACCATGGGATGAGTTAGGAACGAGGGAGAGTAAATGTTCTGAGTGAAAGCACAGAACTAATTTGGAGGAAGTTTAAGAACCACTTGTGCAGGGTACCGGATAGGTTTGTCCCACTGGGACAAGGAAAAGATGGTACAAATATGAAACTGGTTGAAAAACAAGGCGAGGCAGCTGGACAAGAGGAAGAAGGAAGCATACATTACATTTTGGAAGCAAAATACAGGAAGGGTTCATGAGAAATATGTGGGAGCCAGGGAGGAACTGAAGAAAGGACTTAGAAGAGCTCAAAGGGGGGACAAGAAGGTCTTGGCAAGTAGGAAGGAAAACACCAAGATGTGAAGAATAGAAGGATGTCGAGAATGGACAAAGGAGGAGTTTGGGAAGGTCCTAAATGAATATTTTACTTCATTATTCACCAAAGAATAAGATCTTCCTCAGGGAGAGCTCAGACTAGAATAAGTTTGTGTGCAAGATGACATTGAGATTAAGGAAGAGGAACTGCTGGAGCTTCTTAAAAACATTAAGATAGATAAGTCCCCACGGCTGGACAAAATGTATACCTTGGCCACAGGGGAGGTGCAGGAGGATTGGAGATTGGCAAATGTAGTCACCTTATTTAAAAAAGGTAACGGAAGATCTTGGGAATGACAGACCGGTGAATCTTACATGAGTGGTGTGTAAACTATTGGAGAGGATTCTTAAGGACAGGATTTACATGCATTTAGAGGAGTATTCTCAGGGATACCGTGGCTCTGTGAGAGGAAGGACGTGCCTCACAAACCTAATTGAGGTTTTTGAGGAGGAAACAAAGGAAATGGATGAGGATCGGGTGGTAGATGTATTCTACATGGTAAAGCATTGTTTACTTGTTCAGAAAGTCATGAGACATAGCATCTATGGAACCTGGCTGTGTGGATTCAGGATTGTAGAAAGCAGAGAGTAGTAGTGGAAGGAATGTATTCTGCCTGGAGGTTGATGACTAGTGGAGGGGCTCTTGGCGCCTCACAGTTTGGCAGGCAGCAATCTCCTTTGAAGAAGACCGCAGAGCCCACCTCACTGACAAAAGACAAAGGAGGAAAAACCCAACACCCAACCCCAACCAACCAATTTTCCCTTGCATCCGCTGCAACCGTGTCTGCCTGTCCCGCATCGGACTTGTTAGTCATCAACGAGCCTGCAGCAGACGTGGACATTACCCCTCCATAAATCTTCATCCGCGAAGCCAAGCCAAAGAAAGAAAGAAAGAAGAAGAAGAAAGCGGCAGCTCCTCTGCTCCTGCAATAACACACTCAACCAGACGGGTTGAATTCAGTGAGCAGACTCGTTTATTGCAGGCTGCTGGGCTGCACTTATACTCCCAGCTCGAACCTGGCTGAGAACTGCACTGGAGGACGCTGATGTCAACCGGGCGTCACAGGGTCCCCCAGCGCGGGCTTCTGAGCCCTGTGCTGGGAGGAAGGGAAAACCCCCGATGGCGCCATTTTGGCTGCTGCGTGGCTTACAAGTGGGGCTGGTTCACCTGCCTAGTGGTGAGCCACCACACAGCCCTCCTCCCCCCCCAGAACTGATGCCTGTGTCCTTTTTCGCCGGGCAGCCTCGCTTCTTGGGCTGGGCTAAGACCATGGACTCTGTGGGATCGAGATGCACTGGCTTAAACCTGTCCACGGTAAACAGCTTCTGCCTGCCACCAATGTCCAGCATGAACATAGAGCCAGAATGATGTACAACTCTGTACGGCCCTTCGTATGGTTGCTGCAGAGGTGCCGTGGTTGGGCCCCGCCGAATGAAAATGTACTCTGCAGAAAGCAGTTCACCTGGAACGTGAGGCGGGCGGGTGCCATGCCTGGGTGGCAGTGGGGGTTTGAACGAGTCCAAGTATGCCCTAAGATGAGGAAGTAGTTCGTGCGGCGACTACTGGGGATTGTGAGGTGTGTTGACGAACTCATCAGGTAGTGCCAGTGGCGCACCATAGACCAGCTCAGCTGATGATGCCTGCAGATATTCCTTGGGAGTGGAGCGGATGCCCAGGAGCACCCAAGGCAGTTAATCTGCCCAGTCGGGACGGGTGAGGTGGGCCATGAGTGCTGACTTAAGGTGGCGGTGCAGATGTTTGACCAGTCCATTGGCCTGCGGGTGGGAGGTCGTGGTGCGGTGTAGCTGGATCCCCAACCTGTTGGCGAGCTGTGCCCAGAGGGCAGATGAGAACTGGGTGCCCTGATCGCAGGTAAGTTGACCTGGGACGCCGAACCGGGTGACCCAACCATGGAACAGTGATTGGGAACAGGAGTTGGCGGAGGCATCTGGCATCGGGATCCCCTCGGGCCAGCGAGTGGTGCGGTCCACCATCGTAAACAGGTAATGGTTGCCCCGTGAAACGGGTAAGGGCCCAATGATGTCTATGTGAATGTGGCTGAATCATTTCCGGACGTGCTCAAACTCGTGTATGGGTGCCCTGATGTGCATGTGTACCTTGGACGTCTGGCAATGGATGCATGTTCTGGCCCACGATCTGCTTCCGCAGCCCATGCCATATGAACCATTCTGCCACCATCCAGACCATGGACCTGATGGACGGATGTGAAAGGTCGTGGATGTGACAGAAGATCTGCCTGTGCCACTGGTGGGGAACCACTGGTCGCGGGGTGCCTATGGAGATATCACACAGGATGGTGGGAGGTTTCGGAACCGCAGGCCCATGATGGCGGTCTTGAAGGCTCCTGTCTCCTCATCAGACTTCTGGTCCCAGGCGAGCTGGTCAAAATTGAGTCCGGGCATCAGCGCACAGATAGCTGGTTACAAGAGTGCATCAGCAACCACATTGTCCTTCCCCGCCTTGTGCCGAATGTCAGTGGTAAATTCTGACATGAAGGAGAGGTGATGCTGCTGGCAGGCCAACCAGGGATCCTTTGCCATCGCGAGCGACTGGGTGAGGGGTTTGTGGTTGGTGAAGATGGTAAAAATCCTCCCCTCCAAAAAATAGTAGAAATGCCGCACCACCAGGTACATGCCCAGTAACTCGCGGTCAAAGGCACTATACTTGCGTTCTGGTGGGTGGAGCAGGTGGATGAAGAATGCCAGCGGCTTCCAATGTCCATTCACCTGTTGCACCAGGATGGCACTGACGGCTTTGGCAGAGGCATCGACAGAGAGTGCCATATGCAGGTCAGTGTGCAGGTGGGTGAGCATGGCAGCCTTCGTGAGGGCATCCTTGGTGGCCTCGAATGCGGTGCAGGCTTCTGGGTTCCAAGCGAGCGTTTTGTGCTTGGCTACGATGAGGGCGAACAGCAGCTGCATGATGCGCACAGCTCTCAGGATGAAGCAGTTGTAAAAGTTGATGATACCCATGAACTCCTGCAGCTCCTTGAGGCTGTACGGGTGTGGGAACTCCCTGATAGCAGTGACCTTCGCAGCAGTGGGTGTGGCTCCTTCAGCCATGATGGTATGGCCAAGAAACTGCATGGACTCTTTCCCGAACTGGCACTTGGCCTGGTTGATGGCAAGCCCAAAGTTGGCCAGCCGGGAGAAAAGAGCACGTAGGTGGGCCTTGTGTTGCGCCCAGTCCTTGATGGCGATCCAAATAAATAAAGACGAAATCCAAGTCCCTGCCCACAGACTCCATGAGGTGCTGGAAGGTCTGAGCGGCATTCTTGAGCCTGAATGGCATGCACAGGAATTCAAACAAGTCAAAGGGGGTGATGATGGCTGTCTTGGGTATGTCCTCAGGGTGCACCGGGATCTGATATTATCCGTGTACCAGGTCAACCTTGGAGAAAACCCTTGCACTGTGCAGGTTGGCCATAAAGTATTGGATTTGAGGGATGGGGGTAATGGTCAGGAACTGTTGGCTCGTTGAGCCATTGATAGTCTTCGCAGTGACGTCAGCCACCGGAGGCTTTTGGGATCAGGTGGAGCGCAAGGCCCACGAGCTGTCGGATCGCCAAATGATTCCCAGTTCCAACAGATACAAAAACTCCTCCTTCACTACCTGGAGCTTATCAGATGGGAGCCAGTGTGCCTTGGCATGAACTGGCATGCCCTGGGTGGGGATGTGGTGGAACACCCTGTGGTGTGGCGAGGCAGCGGAGAACTGTGGCTTGAGGAGTGTTGGGAACTTGTCCAGGATTCACTGGAACTCGTCTCTGGGCGTGTTGATCATGGTCATCTGCAGTTGCTCTGAGTGGGAGGCATCAAGGCAAATGGTCTGGTTGGTACGGGTGTCTACCTGGCACCTACCTCGAATGTCCACCAGAAGCCTGTGTGCGAGGAGGAAGTCTGCACCCAGGATGGTGGTCAGGAGGAACGAGACAGTGAACCTCCACGCACAATTTCATTGGTTGATCTGGAAGTGGACTGCCTTGTCTCCATATGTCTGGATTTCTGTTGTGTTGGCTGCACGGAAGGGAGGTCCATGAGGTCAGTTCCTGGACTCAATGGCCGTGGCTGGGATGACGCTGATCTGGGCTCCAGTGTCAATGAGGAACCGCCGGCCGCTGACTGAGTCCCGCAGGTAGAGGAGGCTGTGTCTTTTGCCAGCCGCCACAGCCATTAACAGCGGCCGGCCTGGTCATTTCCCTGGAACGAGTAGGGCTGATGATACTTCTGAGCCTTAGCTCTCCAGTGCTGGTGGTAGAAGCAGAGGCCTGGAGCGGATACTGTGGCCTTAGTTATGCTCTTGGGGGGCCCTGCAGGTGCTGGATGCTCTACCGCAGTGCTAGGGGCGGGCTTGGCGTGGTTGTGCCCATGCCTCGTGACCTGCTGGACTGCTGAGCCCTGCGGGAATCATCCGAGCCATAGCTGTTGGGCCTTCTGGGCAACCTTCCTTGGGTCGGTGAAGCTCTCTTGGACCAGAAGCGTCCGGATGTCCCTGGGCATATGTTCGAGGAAAATGAGCTCAAAGAGTGGCCAGTTGGTGTGATCACCCATGAGCGCAAGCTTCTCGTCCATCAGCTCCATTGGGGATCTGCCCCCCAAGGCGTCGAGGTGCAGCATCTGAGTGGCTTGCTGGTGCCTGGATAGTCCGAAGGATCCAGTAAGCACTTGCTTGATGGTCTCATATTTGTCTTTGGCAGGTGGGTGTTGAATAAGGTGCAGCATGCGTCTGGCGGTGGCCTGGTCCAGGGCAGTGACCACATGGTAGAATTTGGTTGTGTCGGACAAAATCTGGCGGAGGTGAAACTGAGACTCCGCATGGCCGAACCAGGTCTCCGGCTCCTGAACCCAGAATTCAGGCAGTTTCACGGCTATAGCGCTGATCCCAGGCTCACTCATGATGGGTTTAAAGATGTTTGAACCAGTCGGGGTCACCAATTGTAGGGGCAGCTACACTGATCCTGAAAGAACACACACAACCAGACGGGTTGAGCTCAGTGAGCAGACTAGTTTATTCCAGGCTGCTGGGCTGCACTTATACTCCCAGCCCGAACCTGGCTGAGAAACGCGCTGGAGGGCACTGATGTCACCCAGGCATCATGTGGTCCCCTAGCACGGGCTTCTGAATCCCGTGCTGGGAGGAAGGAAAAACCCCCGATGGCACCATTTTGGCCGGCTACCCCACCGCGTTGTTTACAAATGGGGCTGGTTCACCTGCCTTGTGGTGAGCCGCCACAGGATAGTAATTATAATCATTTATTTGAATTAAATTACCTACCTTTAATGTCTAAAATTAAGTATGATTTGAATCGGTGGAAGGATTTACCTATAACGTTGACAGGACAGGTTAATTGTATTAAAATGAATATACCCGAATTCAATATCTTTTTTTAGTCTATTCCTTGTAGGACTCCTCAAAAGTTTTTTTTTTAAAGATCTTAATACTTTGGTGAGAAAATGTTTGTGGAAAGATAAAATGGTGAGGGTATCACTACAGAAATTAACTTGGAAATATGCATAGGAGGTTTATAACTTCCTAATTTTCAAAATAATTATGAATCAGCTCAGTTGAAATTTTTCAATACGATGTTTCAAGTGGATAATCCTTTGACATGGGCTAATATTGAATTATCTCAGATTGATGAGAAGAAGATGGATCAATTTATTTATTGATGGAATTCTCAGTTATTAAGTAATTATAATTTACCTCTGTTAAAACATTTAATGGAATTATAGAATAAAAAGAATGAAACTATTGGTTTGGAGTAAAATTTCAGCTAAAACTGCTTTGTTTCAAAATAAGCTTTTTCCTTTCATGGTTAATAATCAACTTTTGAAGTTGTGGGAATCAGAAAGGAATTAAATTGGTGGAAGATTGTTATGAAGCTATTTATTTTATTTCCTTTCTAAGAATGAAGGCAAAGTATGAAATATATTCAAATACTCTTTATTATTATCAGGTTAAAGCATTATTATTGTACAATTTTGGACATATCTTAAGGCTACCGAGATGGTCCAAATTTTAAATTTTACTTACTGATGGTGGCAAGAAAGGATTTATATCTGAAAAGTATACTTTATTACAGATTAAAATGTTTAAACTGGATGTTTATAAAACCAGAATGAAATGGGAAAAAGATTTGGCGTTATCTATTTCTCAGGATGATTGGATAAATATATGTGAGATCAGTATGACTAAAATTATAAATGTAAGGTATCAATTGGTTCATTATAATTTTATTCATCAATTATATTTGACTCTGGAGAAATTAAGGAAATATAAATATATTTCCTCTGATTTATGTTTTAGATGCCATAAGGAAGTTGGTTCTTTTTTACATTCGGTTTAGTTATATGAGGCGGTTAAATCTTTTTTGAGCAAAATTAATTATTTTTTGGGTTATATTAAAAAATTGAATTTGAAGTTAAAATTACATAAATTTCAAATTGCTTTTTTGAGATTGGCTTTAGCTGTGGCTAGAAAATGTCTCACAATTACTTGGAAAAACTAGACTAACTTGAGTATTTGGAAATGAGATCTTGTATTCCATTGGAAAAGATAACATACAACATGAAATAATTACCCTTTTTTGTTAAAACTTGGAGCCCATATATGGAATATATGCGATTTAATTTTTAATATTTTCTTTCCCATGCATTGATAGTGTTCCCCAGGGAAAGTGATTGAAGGGTGTGATGTTAGTTGATCTCTTTTTCTTTTCTTTTTTTTTGGGTATTTTCAAGGAGTGCTTGGAGGGATGGCTGGGATAGGCTTGGAGGGTTGAGGGTATATGGGATAAAATATGTATAGGTTTGTACTTTGATTGTATGATTTATAAATAAAATGTACAAAAAGTAGGACCTATTTTGCCATATAAAAAGAGCTTTAACTTGATAGTAACAAAACAAAATATTACCACATACATTAAATTCATTTTTTCAAATATTATAAATCTCCCATCCGCGAAACAGTCTCATTCCTCTTAATACCCTTCCATCTCCAAATCCTCAAAAATTTGTTAACCATTGAAATTAAACCTTTCATACCAATTTCATTATCAATATTATTCTACAAATCAATCAAATGTTTCAAAATAAATGATTCCCTACTTCCAAATAGTAATTTAGAAATCCATTTATAAATAAACTCCTGGGGGTCCATATCTCATATTACATTAAATTCAGTAGAAGCTCAAGCTGGAATATTATCTAAACAATACATTTATAAATTACAATTGAGCTGCTTTATAATATTTCTTAAAATGAGGAAGACATAAACTCCTTAACTCATACTTCCAAGTTAATTTTTTCCAAAGAGACCCTTGGCATTTTATCTTTCCATAAAAATTTCCTAACTGCCATGTTTAAGTCCTTAAAATTTTTTGAAGGAATTGGGATGGGAATTGTTTGAAAAAGATATTATATTTTAGGGAAAACATTCATTTTAACACAATTTACTCTACCATCTAAAGTAATAGGTAAATTATTCCACTTTAAAAAAAATCAGCAACAATTCTATTAAGCAAAGGTAAATAATTCAATTTATAATTTTTTCAAATCATTATCAATTCTAATACCTATGTCTGGCCATCTAAATTTCGTGACCATTTTACAATCTGCCTAATCACCCACAGCTAAGGGCATAATCTCACTTTTTCCCAAATTAACTTGAGATCCAGAAACATACCCATATTCTTTAAATCTAATCTGTAGTTGGAACAAAGAATTTATAGGATCAGTTAAATAAAACATCATCATCATATAAATTAATTTTATATTCCTGATTCATTTTAGTTCCCTTAATCTTAGAATCTTGTCTAATAAGTTCAGCTAAAAAATCAATTGCTATAATACCTGATACCTGGAATGGCAGGAATGACTTATGAGGAAAGATTGCGCAAATTGGGATTGTACTCACTGGAGTTTAGAAGATTGAGAGGGGATCTCATAGAGACATATAAAATTCTGGCAGGACTGGACAGAATGGATGCAAATGGGATATTTCCAATGATGGGAAAATCCAGAACCCGGGGCCATGGTTTGAGGATAATAGGCAAACCATTTTGGACCGAGATGAGGAGGAATTTCTTTACCCAGAGGGTGGTGAATCTGTGGAATTCATTGGCACAGAGGGCAGTAGAGACAGGTTCATTAAATATATTTAAGAGGGAATTAGATCTATTTCTTCAGTATAAGGGTATTAAAGGTTACGGAGAGAAGGCGGGGATGGGTACTGAACTTTAAGATCAGCCATGATCTCGTTGAATGGCGGAGCAGGCTCGAAGGGTCGAATGACCTACTCCTGCTCCTATCTTCTATGTTTCTATGTTTCTAATAAATAAAGCTGGGACAAAGGATGACCTGGTCGATTTGACATAGTTAATGGAAAAGAGGTAGATATTAGGCCATTGGAAATAATTTTTGCCAAAGGATTTTATATAAAGCATTAACCCAATTTATAAATGTAAAACCAATACTAAACTTATCTAATACTTAACAAAATATTCCATTCTGATCTATCAAAAGCTTTTTCTGCATCCAAAGTTATTGCTACACTACAATCACTAATTAATCTTGCAATATTGTCTGCAGAATATTATTTTCTAATAAATCCTGTTTGATCTATATGAATTAAATCAAGGAAATATTTAGATAATTTATTTGACAACAATTTTTCATCAATTTTATAATCAACATTCAATAAGGATATTGGATAATAAAAGGCAGGATTTAACAAATCTTTATCTTTCTTTGGTATAACTGTAACTATCGCTATTGAAAAATAATCTGATAAAGAATGGGATTTTGTCACCTGCTTTAACACTTCCATAAACGGAGATATTAAAAGATCCTTAAATTTCTTATAAAATTTAGACAGAAAACCATCTTCTGGAGATTTTCCATTCTGTAATGAATGGAACTTCATTAATTTCTCTTATTGTAAAAGTAGTATCTACACTTTTCTGATCTTGATACATCAAGCTAGATAAATTTATCTGAGATAAAAATTTATCAATCTTAACTTTATCTCCAGTAAATTTGCCAGCATTGCATTTGCATTCTTCACCACCAACTTAACCTGCAAGTTTACCTTCAGGCTGTCCTGCATGAGGACTCCTATGTCCCTTTGCATCTGAGCATTTTCAATTTTCTCCCCAATTAAAAAGTAATCTGCCTGATTATTTTTTTTTCTACCAAAGTGTATGACTGTATACATTCTGATATTATATTTCATTTGCCACTTCTCTGCCCCTTCTCCTAATGTCTTTTTTAATATATTTTTTAAATTTTTCACACTATGGACCATATCAACCAAAATATTTACAAACATCTCTCATTAAATTTACATAGTGGTAATTTCTCCCCTGTTTTTCCCTTTCCCTCCCTCCCCTATACCCACCCCCCAAACCCATAAATATTCAACGTATATAATACAATGAAACCATAAAACAATATTTTCACACAAAGGAATAAACAAGAAAAATGCGTCATCTATTTATTACACACTGAATCTGGTCGTTTTGTCTTATCATCATTTTCATTCTCATTTTAGGGGATGGAGGTTGTAGGCAAGCTTTCTCTGATATGTTCCATGTATGGTTCCAAAATTTGTTCAAATATTGTGACTTTATTTTTTAAATTATATGTTATTTTTTTCCAATGGAATACATGTCTTCATTTTCATTTCCTGCATTGATTTAACCATAAATTTGGCTACTTTATTCTTTTTACTTGTCTTTTGTCCAGTTTTATCCAACACTGGGTCCAAATTAAGGTTAAAATCCCCTCCTATCAATATATTTCCTTGTGTGTCTGCAATCTTCAAAAAAAATCCTGCATAAACTTTTGATCCTCCTTGTTAGGCACATATATATTGAGCAAATTCCAAAATTCTGAATATATCTGACACTTTATCATTGCATACCTCCCTGCTGGATCTATTATTTTCTCCTCTGTTTTGATTGGTACATTTTTGTTAACTAGTATGGCTACACCTCTAGCTTTTGAATTATAGGATGCTGCCATTATGTGTCCTACCCAGTCTCTTTTTAGTTTGTTATGTTCCACTTCAGTTAGATGTGTTTCCTGCACAAATGCTATATCTATTTTTTCCTTCTTCAATAAATTTAGTAGCCTCTTCCTTTTAATTTGGTTATGTATTCCATTAATGTTTATAGTCATATAGTTCAACATGGCCATCTTATATCTTGCAAACACCTCTTTTCTACCTCTTTGCCACCTCCACCCCCCGTTTCCCCATTTTTATCTCTTAGTTTTCTCTTATGACACTTAATGTATGACAACACATTTAAGACATAAAGTACCCCCACAGTTCCCACATCCACTAATACCTTAACCCCAAAAGTCCCCCCCCCCCTCTGAGTTTCCCCATATCCCTTGCCTGGCAACCACAACTCCCCTTTTCATTTGGATTGTGATCTTGTTTGCAGCATCAACTGATTTTGCAGTGATGGTTATTCCCCCTCTACGCAGCTCTCTCCAGAAAACACTTTTTTTTTTTAAACACATATAATAAAGCTCTCTCTTTTTTCCCCTTTCTCCCTTCCTTCATTGCCGTTCTTCATTGTTTCATCTCTTCTCCTGTCCTGCAAATGTTCTGTGAATTCTTGCGCTTTTTCTGGATCCGAGAACAATCTGTTTTGTTCCCCGGGTTTAAATATTTTAAGCATGTAACCATAAAGTTGATTTCACTGTATTAAATTCCTTCCTTCTCTTTAAGAGTTCAAAACTTATGTCTGAGTAAAAATATACTTTTGATCCTTCTATTTAATCGTTTATTAGCTTCTCTAACTTTATTCCTTGCCCGTTCCAGTTTATTTTCTCTTGTCGTGTATCTCAAAAATTTTACTAAGATGGATCTTGGTTTTTGATGTGTGTGGTTTCGGAGCTAATGTTCTGTGTGCCCTTTTTATTTCCATTTCTTCCTGCATTTTTGTTATTCCTAGGACCTTCGGGATCCATCCTTTTATAAATTCCTTCATGTCTGTGCCTTCTTCTCCCTCCTTCAGGCCCACTATTTTTATGTTGTTCTGCCTACTGTAATTTTCCAACAAATCAATTTTCTGAGATAACAACTCTTGTGTCTCTCATTTTTTTGTCACTTTTTTCCAATTTTTCCTCTTGAGTCATTCACTTCCATTTCTACAGCCGTTTCCCACTCTTCCACATTCTCTGCTCTTTTCCCTATTTCTGTCATTACCTGTTCTAACCTTTGCATTTTATCTTCTGTTCTTTTCATTTTCCTTTTAATTGCATTAAATTCTAATGACAACCATTCTTTTATTGATCTCATTTGTTCTTCAAAAAAGACTTTATCTATATTCTGTTCATCAGTTTTACCTTTTATTTCTCTTTGTCCATCAGTTTTACCTTCTATTTCTCTGTGAAGATCTTGGTTTTCTTCTACCTCTTCTTCTGTGTCTGTATCTGTATTTGTGTCTTCTTCTCTTCTTTGTGTCTGTGTCTCTTCTGTTTTTCCTGATGAGCTGCTTGTATTTCTTTGTCAGGCCTCTTCTTGCTGGGCCTCTTATTGCTGGACCTCCCCTCTTGGGTTGCTCATCTGTTGTACTTCCTGACATTGGTCTTCTTGTCAGTCTTCCCTTCGTCTGTCTTCCATGTCTGTTTCATCGCTCCCTCTTCCGTCTTCCTTGTTCTCCATCTGAGAGCCCTGGTATTGGGCATTCCTCAGCTGCTCACTCTGTGACAGCCCGCTCCTCTGCTGAGACCCTTTCTCCTTTGATTGCACACTGCGCATGTGCGACTCCTTGTGCATGTGCATTTGAGCACTTTTGTTTGGCTCCGAGAGCCATTTTTGTAGTGCACCGGCTGGTGGGTCGTGACTCCGCAGGGCAGGCACTGACCTCGAGGGTCAGGTGCTCTTTGTCACCACAGCGTCCAGTTCCTTCCTGCAGGTAAGGCCTTCTTCTTTCTTCTCCGGTGACTTTTTTACTTCTTATTTTCTCCTTCTTGGAAGCCATCTTCTTTCTCTTCTCTGTATCTTTATCTTCTATTTCTTATATTCTATTTTTGTTATGCCTTGCTTTTTCCTAACTTTTTTCCTATTTTTCTGGAGAGGGCTGGTTTTCCCGACAAGCTACTACTCCGTCATGTGACTCCTTCCCTCCTAATCTTTCTAAGACCTTCTGCAGCCTCTGTGTTTCTTCAACACTCCCTGCTCCTCCACCTCCCTTCATATCATCTGCAAACTTGGCCACATAGCCATTCCTTCCATAATCCAAATCATTAACATACAACATGAAAAGAAGTGGAACCTATATCCACCCCTGTGACACCACTAACAGCCAATCAGAATATGATCCCTGTATTCCAACTCTTTGCTTCCTGCCAATCAGCCAATGCTCTCCCCACACTAGTATGTTTCCTGTTATACATGGGCTCTTACCTTGTTCAGTAGCCTCACATGTGGCACCTTGTCAAAAGCCTTTTGAAAATCCAAATATACAACATCTACTGCATCTCCCTTATCCAGCCGGCTGGTCACTTCCTCAAAGAATTCCAACAGGTTGGTGTAGAGCTCGTCGAAAGAACCAAAGACTTGTTGATCCAAACCAAGGCTTTTATTAGCAAAAGACCGGAGCTCTTCACAGGTGGCCGACCAGTCCGGAATGATCCGACCTGGCTAGGGACACAACCCTTTAAGGCCCAAACAATAGGTGTGGCTTAGCTCTCAGCCAATCGCTGTAAGCACAGTCTAGATACAGTAACTATATACACTATGTACATTGGTGATAGATCTGTACTATCACAGTTGGTCAACAAGATTTTCCCTTACGGAAACCCTGCTGCTTTGGCTGATCCTGTCATGTACCTCCAAGTTCTTCTAACCTCATCCTTTACGATTGACTCCAACATTCTCCCAACCACTGACATCAGGCTCACTGGCCAATAATTCCCAACCTGCTTCCTTCCTCACTTCTTGAATCGTGAGCTGACATTTGTTATTTTCCACTTCTCCGAGACCAGGCCAGAATCTATTGATTTCTGAAAGATCATTCCCAATGCTTCCATAATCTCTACTGCTCCCTCTTTCAGGAACCAAGGGTGCGATCCATCTGGTCCAGGAGATTTATCCACCTTTAGACCATTCAGATTTTTAACCATCTTCTCCCTTGAAATAGTAACTGGACTCACTTCCCTTCCCTGATGCCCTTCGCCATCTGGCCCACAGCTCGTGTCTTTGTTTTGTTGAGAAAGTGTCAGGTTTGATGGGTTCACAGAGAGATGAGTCTGGAGACATGGGTTTCTAATCAAATCTAACTTATTAACACAACAATAAATAGAAGAGTGTGGGAGATTGTAGCAGGAATAAAACATGCACAATAAGAATGTGGGAAAAATGCACATAATTTATAAGGGAGTGTGGGAAAGTCGTTACGGGAAACACGTGAGAACATTAAACAGTACACAATTACTAATTCACACACTATAGGCAGGAGTTGTACACACCTTCCCTTCCCCAGACCGCTAATTGCTGGGAGGCAGCTCTAGTCCACACAGTACCTGAAGGGATATACGCATGGAGTGCTGAGATCGATGGCTCTACTGCCAGTATTGATCTATAGCAATACTACGGCTCTGCCTCAGTGTGCTGTGCACCTGACCCAAGTGGTGTCTGCTGTAGTGACCTGGCATTGGAGCAGTGTCTGTGGCTCGGACCATGAGGCAGAGAGAGTGAGTATCCTCTGTGCTGTTGTTAAATAGCCACGCCTCCTCCACACACACCCCTCCATCCCTCGGAAGCCACATCACTCTGGAATCGCGATGATGTTATGTATATATTTGAACTAAAAACCAAAAACTTGTTTAAAACAACAATGTTTTGATACATTCACATACCCTCCTTATGTTGGAGGAGGCAATATCATCAAGTCCAAAGACCGTGCTCCACCTCTCTGATCAAACAGGGTCACTGTGTTACCGATGGGGCAGGGTTCTGTGGGAGCTGCTCCCCAGTGTCTGAGGGGAGGGCAGAGAAAGGAATTTGTCTGCTTACCGACTCATATGCCTGGTTTCTCCAGGTTAGCTGGCAAATGAGAGTACCCTCCACCCGCAATGTCTGTGAACAGGCAGTTGTCCAGTCTAGATGGACACCACTGTAGTATCTCGTGGTGAGGCATGGGTAGGGGCAGACATGTATCCAGGTTATATCCGGGATGCCCAGCTTCCCTGGGCCATCATCCGATACCAGGATGCTGTGCCTGCTCACAGTCACTTTCAACGGGCATCAAAAGTACCTGTGTTGGATCCTTGCAACAAGAGCCAGGAGGAGTCGAGACTTTTCGCCCATTAGTCCTTTTAAATGAAAGCTCCCAAAGCCCCTGCTCAATGAGGTGTTTTGCTTCTGTTAATTTGGGAGGGCGGAGGGGCTAAGGTGATGTTGCCACTGTCAAGTGAAACTAAAAGCACATAGAGTCCGTCCAATGCCAATGTCATTTCTACAGCTCAGGGTCTAACACAAAGTCCATGTAATAGGTGCAATCCAATGTCTCTCAGGGAGGGACATGACTTGCTCATGCAGCCTACTGGCTTCTTCTGGCCCTTTCTCTGCCAAGATGACAATGTACTGTGACAGAGTATATAGAGGTGTTTGGGAGATAAATTGGGAAAGGTTTGTTGGAGCAGGTCACACGCAAACACTTTAAAACACAGAATGTTTGCAGGAGCTTTTGGAAGAGACTCAGACTCATGAATGATGGTTTGAAAAAGCAACAAATGTAACAGCTTTGTCTGGAAAATAGAACTTTCTGACCTGGAAGGTCATGTGATTTTTGCAGACAGAGAGAGGAAAAAAGTCAGGATTTGCTCTCAGAGTTGGAGGGAGTGAGTGAGAGAGAGGAGAGAGAGACACACAGAGATTGGTTCCAGAGGGACAAGCTGGCAAGCTTTGGAAGATGGCCTGGTCAAAGGAGAGGAGGACTGGCTGTCTGGTGTTTCCCTTTGAATAGGAGAAGGTACAAGGTCAGGAGAAATGGAGAAACATGATGGGCTGCAGACGCTGTGATTGTAGTAAACACACCAAAATGCTGGAGGTACCCGGCCGGTCTTTTCAGCATCTGTAGGAGTCAAAGACATTGTTGACGTTTCAGGACAAGCCCTTCTTCAAAGGGAAAGAAATCAGAAAAGGCAGAAGCGAGAAATATCAGAAAGTCTCAGAATTGAAACAATGGGGAGGAATCCAGACCAACAACAGGTGTTAATTGGATGTGACCAGGGATGAGGTGAGAATTTATCACATACATATGATCACACTTTTCCTTTCAAAAACAAAACAATCCCCCCCCCCCCCCCCCACCTTTCACAGTATAAATCCACACCGTCAAGGCTCACATTTATATTGATTGTCAAGAATTCTACATGGGGAAGTCACCTGCATTCATACTTTACCACCATTCATTATTACCCTTTTTATTATATTTATAATTACAATTGGGCCCTGATATAATTCAAATATGGCTGTCATATCTTAATAAATGTCATATTTGTTCTTCAAGTTGTATAACTTTTTCCGTTGGTATATGCACTAATCGACAATGCTAAGGCTATTTCAACAGAACAAATTTGGAATTTGGTTAGTTTATTACTTATTTCAATAACATTTCCCAAAAGATAAAGCTCCAGATTGCCTGTGAAGGTCACCACTGTTATCCTTGATAGTATTTCAGTAATATCCTGCCAGAAAGGCCTCACCTTCACACAACCACGTAGCATATACAAACATTCCTATTTCTATTCCACATCTCCAATATTTCAGATTTTGATTTATGTAATTTCTGTGGTGTGAGGTACAATTGGTTTAGAAAATCATATTGTACTAATCCGTATCATGCATTTATAATTGATTTCATGCTATCCAAACATCAATCAGACCAGCATCTTTCCATTATTGCAACTCCTAAATCAAACTCCCATCTCTCTCAATCTCTGCAAACCTGGCTTTGCACTTTCATTCTGGAGAACATAGTACATCTTAGTTATAAATTTAGGTCTATTCCCCAGCCATATTGTTCATTCCATTTCACTAATTTCAGGTGGGGCCAAACTTGGTCTCCATCTTTCTCTTAGGAATGATCTTAACTGGAGAAAACAACAAAAAGTCCTGATGGGCACTTCATATTTATTTCTTAATTGTTCAGTAAGAGATTCTTCCACATAACAATCATCAACATATCTTATTCCTTTATCATACAATGAATTCAATATTTTGTTACCCAGATTCATGCAGAAGTACATTTTTACATAACGGTGTTTGTAATAATATATCTGCTTTTTTTCCAATACCCTCTAATTTCTTGCCTTATTCTAATTATATGTATTAATATAGGGTTATCAATATTTTTGTTATTAACAACATTCCACTTATAAAGTCCTTCACTCTTTCTTCTTTTATTGAATTCAATCCCATTCCAATCCAAGAAGGGGATTCAAAAAAGGATGATAAAAATCTTGCTTGTGTTCATAAATAATACTTAAAATCCAGAAACCCAAATCTTCCCAGTTTATAATCCCATGTAAGCTTTTCCATTGAAATTCTTGGCACTTTGTTATTCCATAGGAATTGCCTTATATAATTATTCAATAATTTAAATAAATTTTTAGGTAATGCAATAGGAAAATGTTATGAGCCCAGAGGACCACAAAGCCTAGCAGCAATAGATATTCACCAAGACAAATGGTTACTTCAACAAAAGTTGCTTTTAATTATCTTTAAACATGAAAACAGAATCACACTTTAACTTAACCAACCTAACTTAATCCCCTTCTAATTCTAAGTGCACGTGTGTGTTAGTTCAGAAAAGTTCTTTGGTTCACAGTCCAATCTCACTTCTCATTCCTCCAAGTTCACTGGTTGCAGGGAATTCTTATACTGTGCACAGAATTTAATATTTATAAAGTTCACCATGCTTTGGTGCTTGAAAGGAAAATGGTAACAGCTCAGGAAGGTTCTTGTCGGTTTTCAGAGAGAGATTTGTTGTACATTTACTTCCATCACCAATTCAGTGTCTTGCTGAAGAAACTTGCCCCCTCAGGGTTTTCCAGATGATAACCTCTTTCAGGTCACCAGAGAGTTCCTTTTTGTTTCACTTATTCCAAATGAAACATTAGACAGCCAGTCCTCTTGCATGAACCACAAGGGCTTTGATCAGGCAGTCTTCAAAAAATGGGGCTTTACACAAGCTTGCCAGCTTGTCCTGTTCCAGTCCCAGCTGTTGTCTGCTGGCTGTAACACTGTACAAGTAATCTCTCTCTCTCTCTCTCTGAGAGAAAGCCTCTTTGTCTCTCTACTTGCAAAACCACATGACCCTCTTAGAACAGCAAGCTCTCTTCCAGACAGAAGCGGTTCAGACATGCTCTTTCATCTGTTGCCTTTTGTAAACAACAATTCATTTGTGAAGTCTCTTGAGCACTCTTCAAAACTCTTGCAAAAGCCATGGAGCTGATATGGCTAGCATGGGGCAGAGCTCCAGTATTTCAAATAAGATCTGTTTTAAAATGTTTGTATGTAACCTACTCTAACAAAGCTTTCCCAATTTATCTCCTTAAAACATATCTATATACCCTGTAACTCAACAATTGAAAAAGAAACTGTAATCTTGACGTCACCTTCATTTTAATACAATTTACTCTTCCCACTAGAGTAATCAGCAGGTCTTTCCATTTCTGTAAATCTTTCTCAATTTTTTCTAAGAGTGTAGTTGAATTTATATAAGTTCCGTAAATTATCATATTATTCCTAAATATTTGATTCCATCTATCTTCCATTTAAATCTACTAGCTTTTCGATATCTTTCATAATCAAAATTTTTCAATGACATTATCTCACTCTTGTCCATATTTATTTTATAACCTGATATTCTTCCATATTTTTCTAATGCTTTTTGTAATTTAATCAAGGATTCAGCCGGGTCAGACATTTATAATTAGCACATCATCAGCAAATAAACTAACTTTACATTCTTCTTGCACAACTTTTAAGCCCTTAAAATCTGGATCTCCCCGTATAATCTCTGCCAGTGATTTAACAAAGGGATTTAACAAAGGCAACAAAGGGATTGAGGAGTTATGGTAAATAGTACCCTCAAGGCTGATACTCAGGTAGATGGTGTGGTGAAGAAGGCATTTGGAATGTTGGCCTTCATAAATCGGAGTATTGAATTCAAGAGTAGGGAGGTTATGATGAAATTGTACAAGGCATTGGTGAGGCCAAATTTGGAGTACTGTGTACAGTTTTGGTCACCAAATTATAGGAAAGATAGAAACAAAATAGAGAGAGTGCAGAGAAGGTTCACGAGAATGTTGACAGGATTTCAGGGTCTGAGTTCCAGGGAAAGGTTGTGCAGACTGGGGCTTTTTTCTCTGGAGCGTAGAAGATTGAGAGGGGACTTGATAGAGGTGTTTAAGATTTTAAAAGGGACAGACAGAGTAAATGTGGATAGGCTTTTTCAATTAAGAGTGGAGGAGATTCAAACAAGAGGGCATGGTTTAAGATTGAAGGGGGAAATTATAAGGGGAACATGAGGGGAAATTTATTTACGCAAAGGGTGGTAGGGATGTGGAATGAGCTTCCGGCAGACGTCGAGGTGGGATCACTGGTTACATTTAAGGAAAGACTAGATAGTTACATGGATAGGAGAGGACTGGAGGGGTATGGACCGGGTGCTGGTCAATGGGACTAGGAGGGTGGGGATTTGTTACGGCATGGACTAGTAGGGCCGATCTGGCCTGTTCTGTGCTGTAAGTGGTTATATGGTTAATAGCCGAGATAAAAAAAAGTGCCAGAGACAAGGACACGTATCTCTGCTTCTTCTACTTACGGGAAAAACTGCTGACATCTGATTGTTGGTTATAATTTTGGTTTGTGCTTCATGGTAAAGAGTTCTAACCCAGTTTATAAATTTTCTGCCTATTGTTATGGATTTATGTTAATAGTAATATTTAGGTTGTTATAAAATGTCTTAGTGAATTAAATTATAGTTAAAATATTGCATTTGTATTGTTAGTAAGTTAGTTGTGGGCTGCAACAGGGTCACACACAAGCCACAGCACATTTACAGAGAACCATTTTACTCGAAGATAGATCATTCTCGGAGTCACAGCATCTTGGAAAGACGGACTTAATGGATCAGAAGTGGTCCTTAATTATTCAAGAACAACAGAATGTTTGCTTTATTAAAAGCAGAAGTTCCAAGTACTCCATAAGAACTGCTGAGGAAGCCATCTATTTTTTAAAATAAAACCACCACTTCAGCCTCTTGAATGGATACAAGGTCAGAGTTGTTATGGAGATGGAATGGTTTTGAAAAACGAACAGAATTTTGGTAGAAATAAAACTGATGGCCACGTGGTTTCCAAGAATTAGGACTCACCTTGTTGATGTAGCGGCCATTGCCACAGGCGCTATTTGAACACAGCAAATAAGTGGGCAGCATAACGCTGCAGCAAAACAGGCCAATCCAGCCAATCGCCAACAATGGGTCATGAAGACACCCATCAGAGCTTGACACCCATCAGTGACGTGGCAGCCAGGGACAGCCCGACTATATAAAAGAGCAGCCAGTTCATTAATTCAGTATCAGTGGCACTCCTTGTTGTGTGTCTTATTTCCCAAGATACACCACAATGTAACTGTCACATGATTTGGAGAAATATATCGAATTCAGACATTTTTTGATCAGTTTAGTTTGGAGATTAACAGAAGTCAAAACCCTGTGACACACAGGGGTTGGAACCTTGTGAAAGGCAGGGTTGAGTTACAGTAACCAGAATAGATGCTGTTGTGTATTTCTCCTGGGGGAAAGGGAACACAGAATCAGTGGCTTTTGAAATAAGGGAGACTGCTTCACTGTCTCTTTGGAAAAGAGGACAGAATTCTACTGAGTCCATTTCTGTGTATGGCCACTTTGTTTAACTCTTGTCTAGGTTTGTGAATTTATTGTGGAAGAAAATAGTCACATTCCCTGTCTCTTTGACAAGAAGACAGATTCTTCACATGGAAAATAGATTCCAAAATCTTCAGTAAAAAGAAGATTTGATCCTGGGAAGACAGGAATTGTATTCTCCTTTTCACAGGAGGTATATTAGTGGTTTAGATGATGGTCCCTTTTTAAAGAAAATCTCTCAAGACATCTCAAAAAAATTGTGTAAAGAGGCCTGAGGATAGGATGTTTAAAAGCACTTTTTATCGTTATTTCTGAACTGAGAATTTAAGGCCTTCAAGCAAAACTAAAATGATGCTGAAGTTTTAAAATTTTACTTTTCAGAGTGAGACTTTAATTACACACACATAGTGAGGTTAAAATTAAAGTTTAGAGATAAGTAAGAAATATATTATTAATAGTTTAATAAAAAACCTGTTTTGAATTTACCAGTCCAGTGAATATTCCATTGCTGTTCCTGTGTTAGTGTTAACAAAGTCCCTTTAGTCCCAAACAAAAATTAAAAGGGTTGTGAGTTTGTAGCACTATGTTGTAGCCTCCCACTAGCTGGCAAAGGAACTGGCACTCAAAATGGCCAACTAACACAGCGCGTGTAGAAAGCCTGTGCACACCAACGGCCTTCATGGGCCAGGAGCCTGCGTGGTGGGAACTGTAGTCAATCAAAGGACAGCTCACTGGTGACATCACATCTGCCAACAGCAACAGGAATACCAAACCATGGGGGGGGGGGGGGGGCGGGGGGAGGGGGAGGGGGTTGGGTCTATAAAAGCAGGGATGGGAAGATCAATAAATCAGTCTCGACTTCACTTACACCCATGTGTGTCATTCTTCTCTTGCTCTGCAGTAGAGCCATGCTACATTGGTGTCTCTGACTGGTCCAAACGGAATTTGGACCCGAAGATGACCGACCTGTCCACGAAGTTTCACTAAAACTGCCAATGTTCTGGACATTGCAACTACTGCTGTGGTTTGAACAGGCAGAAGCTCAATTTCAACTATGGCAGATCTCCACCGATTCCACGAAGTACTACTATGTGGTGAGCTTGCTAGCCCAGAACACTGCAACAAGGGTCGTTGATTTCCCATGGCAGCCTCCAGAACAGGGCAGATATGAAACCCTAAAATAACTGTTAACCTGCTCTTTTGAGCTCTCAAGGTGGGAGTGCACAGCCCGTTTGCTGCACGTGGACAGCCTGGGCGACAGGGCCACATCAGTCCTCATGAGCGATATGCTGGTCATTCCTGGAGATGAGGCACCCGCAGCCACCCTGGAGAAACTCAGGGAAAGACTGGGTACCTGGTCCCAGTGTCACCCACGCATCATGGGCAAACAAAAACTTTCATCCCCAAGGACTTGAGGACCTGCAAGTATGTTTTTGCCCACAGGGGAGTACATCGGGCATCATTACAGCAGCTGTACGAAGGACCATACAAGGTGATCAGGCACAACGGGTCAACATGTATCCTGGAAAGAAACGACATTCACTGTTGACCAGGACACCTGAATGCAAACCAACTGTGTGTCAACACACAGCCACCACATCACAGGGACAGGCCGCCAAAGCAAAGGCAGACCTCAACTAAGGACGACAGTGTCAGCATCATCGGTTCTTGGGGAAGGTCGTGTAGTGGCCCACTACCTGTCAACTGAACTGGCACTCAAAATGGCGGTCTAATGCGGTGAGCACAAAGCCTGCATACACCAATTGCCTTCATGGGCCAGGAGCCTACACAGCTGGAACCACAGCCAATCAAAGGCCAGCTCGCTGGCAATATCACATCTGCCCGCAGTGGCTGGAAGCTGGGTCTATAAAAGGCTGCGAAGATGAACAAATCAGACTTGACTTCATTTACATATTGTGGTGAATGTCTGCCAAGCGGCCTGTCTCTCCTCTGGCGAGTCTTGCTGTACTAACACTGGCTGTGCATTATCTCTACTGTTAAGGACACTCCCCTTGGGTATAACTGTGCCAGGGAAATGTAGTGGTTCCAGCTGTGTGAATGCTGATGGTAACAAAGTTGGCTATTGCTCCCGCCTTGAACCAGCTGCTGCCATAAGCAAGTTTTGTTTTAACAAGGTGAGGAGGGGAGCAATTTCAGTGTAAGTTCTTTGCCCCCACCCCCATATTACACCAGCCACCAGCCAACAACAATTTAGGGCACCTTTAAAATTTATGCTACAGGCCTTGCAAAGCTTTAATCTAGCACTGCTGGGAACACGAGACCACGGACAGATGCGTCGGCCACAAAGACGGGACTGAAACGTGACCACACTATTGTAGCAGATAGTGCGCCATCTGCTGTCGGGATGAGCAAACTACAAGGGCCTGCATGTTGGGTTCAACACCGCCATCAGGTGTCCAGTTGAGCAAACTGCAAGGGCCCGCATGTTGGGTTCAACACTGCCATCAGGTGTCCAGTTGAGCAAACTGCAAGGGCCCGCATGTTGGGTTCAACACTGCCATCAGGTGTCCAGTTGAGCAAACTGCAGGGGCCCGCATGTTGGGTCCAGTTGAGCAAACTGCAAGGGCCCGCATGTTTGGTCCAGTTGAGCAAACTGCAAGGGCCCGCATGTTGGGTTCAACACTGCCATCAGGTGTCCAGTTGAGCAAACTGCAAGGGCCTGCATGTTGGGTCCAGTTGAGCAAACTGCAGGGGCCCGCATGTTGGGTCCAGTTGAGCAAACTGCAAGGGCCTGCATGTTGGGTTCAACACCGCCATCAGGTGCCCAGTTGAGCAAACTGCAAGGGCCCGCATGTTGGGTTCAACACTGCCATCAGGTGTCCAGTTGAGCAAACTGCAAGGGCCCGCATGTTGGGTTCAACACTGCCATCAGGTGTCCAGTTGAGCAAACTGCAGGGGCCCACATGTTGGGTCCAGTTGAGCAAACTGCAAGGGCCCGCATGTTGGGTTCAACACTGCCATCAGGTGTCCAGTTGAGCAAACTGCAAGGGCCCGCATGTTGGGTTCAACACTGCCATCAGGTGTCCAGTTGAGCAAACTGCAAGGGCCCGCATGTTGGGTTCGACACTGCCATCAGGTGTCCAGTTGAGTAAACTGCAAGGGCCCGCATGTTGGGTTCAACACTGTCATCAGGTGTCCAGTTGAGCAAACTGCAAGGGCCCGCTTGTTGGGTTCAACACTGCCATCAGGTGTCCAGTTGAGCAAACTGCAAGGGCCCGCATGTTGGGTTCGACACTGCCATCAGGTGTCCAGTTGAGTAAACTGCAAGGGCCCGCATGTTGGGTTCAACACTGCTATCAGGTGTCCAGTTGAGCAAACTTCAAGGGCCCGCATGTTGGGTTCAACACTGCTATCAGGTGTCCAGTTGAGCAAACTGCAAGGGCTCGCATGTTGGGTTCAACATTGCCATCAGGTGTCCAGTTGAGCAAACTGCAAGGGCCCGCATGTTGGGTTCAACACTGCCATCAGGTATCCAGTTGAGTAAACTGCAAGGGTCTGCATGTTAGGGACAGTTGTTGAGGTCGAGGATGATGGACTTCATTCCATCAATCTATTTATGGGCTCCCAAGTGGCTTATGAGTCATGTGTGTATTTGTTTAACGTGTACTTGATATCCAAGCAACACACAAACTTCAAAAATCAATGAACTAATTCCAATGGAATGGAAACACCACGATTGGAGCTGATGGATTTGTTGCTGCCTTCATCCACCTTCCCAGCCGTTAGGTTCAAAGTAACTTTGTGTGCCTTTTCCACCATTGAGGTCTTGGTTGGACCTCACCCTCAACCTCCCGCCATGGGTGGCCCAGCTCCAGACGGCATCACTCAGGATCTCAGGACCGCACAATCTTCTCCACCACAAGGTGACAATCCATGGAGAATAGGCACAACACCACCATCTGGTCTCAGGGTGAGCAAACTATGTGGCCACATGTGAGGTAAAACACCGCCATCTGGCATGAGAAACCATAAACTGCAAGATCTCAAGTGCTGCCATCTAGTGTTTGAACAGAGTACTGCATGAAGTGATTAAACAGGTACAACACCACCACCTGGTATCAGATGTAGCAAACAAGTGCGAGTCATTTTTCTATTATTCAGTGACAACTGTAATTTCCTAGTGCATTGAGGATGAGGGGAGGATATGATAGAAGTTTATAAAGTGAAGGGTTGACACCATATAATAATTACAGCACAGAAATAGGCCAGTTCAGCACTTTTAGTTTATGCCAAACAACTTCTCCCACCTAGTCCCATTACCCTCCACACCTTTCTCATCCATATACCTATCCAATTTTTCCTTAAATATTAAAATTGAACCCACATTGGCCTGAAGCTCATTCCATACTCCCACTACCTTTTGAGAGAAGAAATTCCCCCTAAACTTTTCCCCCTTCAATTTCAATCCATGTTTTCTTGTTTGAATCTCCCCTACTCTCAATGGAAAAAGCCTATCCACATTGACAATCTGTCCCCCTCTTAATTTTAAATACCTCTGTCAAATCACCTCTCAACCTTCTATATTCCAGAGAATAAAGTCTCAGTCTGCTCAATTGTTCCCTGTACCTCAAAGCCTGAAACAGAGGCAACATTCTTGTAAATCTCCTCTGCACTCTCTCTATACTGGTTATATCCTTACAATTCGGTGACTAAAACTGCACACAATATTGCATATTTGGCCTCACCAATGCCTTAGACAATTTCAACATAGCATCCCAACTCCTGTATTCTATACTCTTCATTTTGTGAAATGTGTGCAAGATAGTTTTGTACAACAATATGTAGAGGTGCCGACCAGAGAAGGAGCAGTGTTAGATCTACTGTTGGCAAATGGGATGGGTCAAGTGACGGAGGTTAGTGTTGGCGAGCACTTCGGGTCCAGTGATCATAATGCCATCAGCTTCAATGTCATTATGGAAAGAGAGAAGTCAGGGCCAAGGGTTGAGGTTTTTGATTGGGGAAAAGCTAGATTTGAGGAGATGCGAAAGGACTTGCAGGGTGTGCATTGGGACAATTTGTTTTATGGGCAGGATGTAGTAGAGAGATGGAAGTCTTTTAAAGATCAGATTTTGAGAGTGCAAAAGCTTTATGTTCCTGTTAGGTTAAAAGGAGGGCCAAAAGGTTTGAGAGAGCCATGGTTTTCAAGGAATATTGGAAACTTGGTTCAAAGAAAAAGGGAGGCGTACATTAGATTTAAGAAGCATGGAGTTAAGGAGATGTTTGAAAGATACATTGAATGTAAGAGGAATATTAAGAGAGGAATTAGGAAAGCTAAAAGAAGGTACGAGGAAACTATGGCAAGCAGGGTGAAAACTAATCCAAAAGAGTTCTACAAATATGTTAATGGTAAGAGGAAAGCTAGAGACAAAATTGGTCCCTTAGAAAATCAGAGCGGAAAACTGTGTGTGGAGCCTAGAGAAATGGGGGAGATATTGAACAGTTTCTTTTCTTTGGTATTCACTAAGGAGAAGGATATTGGGAGATGAGAGATAAAAAAAGCAAATTGGGTAAATATGGGGAATATAGAGATTACAAAAGGTGTAGTTTTAAGGCTTTTGAAGAATATAAAGGTGGATAAGTCTCCGGGACCAGACGGGATCTTCCCCAGGACATTGAGAGAAGTGAAGGAGGAAATAGCAGAGGCTCTGGCGGTAATTTTCCAAATGTCATTAGAGATGGGGATAGTCCCGGAGGATTGGCGCATTGCGCATGTGGTTCCGTTATTTAAAAAGGGAGAGGCCAGAGAGTGGTAGTGGATAATTGTCTGTCAGGTTGGAGGCCGGTGACCAGTGGTGTGCCTCAAGGATCTGTATTGGGCCCATTGTTGTTCGTTATATACATTAATGATCTAGATGGGGTGGTGAATTGGATTAGTAAATATGCAGACGATAGTAAGATAGGTGGAATAGTGGATAATGAAGAAGGTTTTCAAGGATTGCAGAGGGATTTGGGCTGCTTAGAAAAGTGGGCTGAAAAATGGCAGATGGAATTTAATGCTGATAAGTGTGAGGTGCTTCATTTTGGTAAGAAGAATCAGAACAGGACATACGTGGTAAATGGGAGAGCATTGAGGAATACAGAGGGAGGGTCGACTGAGTCGGTGTAGGTGGAAATAGGAAGGGAGCTATCACTGGGCTGGAAGTCATCTATAGCCCCCAAATAGCCCTCGGGACCCCTAAGAGCAGATCAGCAGGTAGATTTTGGAATGTTGGGAAATACAGGCTGTGGTTATGGGTGATTTCAACTTTCCTAGGGGGTAGGGTTGGGTGCAGAGTTTGGGTTGGGGTTAGTTGGGTGTTAAAATTTGGCTTAGTTGGGGGGGGTTGTGGTAGGGTTTGGGGGGTCGAAATTAGGCTTGGTTGGAGGACAGATTCGGGTTGGGGTCATCTGGATTTGGGTTGGAGGTGGTGAAGAAAGCTTTTGGTATGTTGGTTTCATAAATAACATGTAACATATATATATATAACATATAACAATTACAGCACGGAAACAGGCTATTAGGCCCTTCTAGTCCGCACTGAACCAAACACCCCTTTCAAGTCCCACCTCCCTGCACAATGCCCATAACCCTCCATCTTCTTCTCATCCATATACCTGTCCAACCTTTTCTTAAATAATACAATTGACTCCGCCGCCACTATTTCTCCCGGAAGCTCATTCCACACGGTTACCACTCTCTGAGTAAAGAAGTTCCCCCTCATGTTACCTCTAAACCTCTGCCCCTTAATTCTTAACTCATGTCCTCTTGTTTTAATCTTTCCTCCTCTTAACGGAAATAGTCTATCCACATCCACTCTGTCTATCCCTTTCATAATCTTAAATACTTCTATCAAATCCCCTCTCAACCTTCTACGCTCCAAAGAATAAAGACCTAATCTGTCCAATCTCTCCCTATACTCTAGATGCTTCAACCCAGGTAACATTCTGGTAAACCTTATCTGCACTCTCTCCACTCTGTTTATATCCTTCCTATAATTAGGCGACCAGAACTGCACACAGAACTCTAAATCAGGCCGTACCAACACCTTATACAATCTCAACATCACTTCCCAACTCCTATATTCCATGCAATGATTGATAAAGGCCAGCATACTAAAAGCCTTCTTCATCACCCTATTCACGTGAGTTTCTACCTTCAGGGAACGATGTACCGTTACTCCTAAATCTTTCTGCTCTTCTGTATTCATCAATGCTCTCCCATTTACTACACATGTCCTGTTCTGATTCTTCTTACCAAAATGAAGAACCTCACACTTATCAGCATTAAATTCCATCTGCCATTTTTCAGCCCACTTTTCTAAGCAGCCCAAATCCCTCTGCAATCCTTGAAAACCTTCTTCATTATCCACTATTCCGCCTATCTTAGTATCGTCTGCATATTTACTAATCCAATTTACCACCCCATCATCTAGATCATTAATGTATATAACGAACAGCAATGGGCCCAATGCAGATCCCTGAGGCACACCACTGGTCACCGGCCTCCAACCTGACAGACAATTATCTACTACCACTCTCTGGCCTCTCCCTTTCAGCCAATGTTCAATCCATTTGACTATCTCAATATTTATACCTAAAGACTGCTCCTTCCTAACTAACTTTCCATGTGGTACCTTATCGAAGGCCTTACTGAAGTCCATATAGACAACATCTACCGCGCTACCCTCATCCACATTCCTAGTCACCTCTTCAAAAAATTCAATCAGATTGGTCAAACAGGACCTTCCGCCTACAAATCCGTGTTGAGTGCTCCTGATCAGACCCTGTCTATCCAGATATTTATAAGTATATAAGAACTTTCTCCATTATCTTACCTACCACAGACGTCAAACTTACAGGCCGATAATTGCCAGGCTTCCTCCTTGAACCCTTTTTAAATAATGGAACCACATGCGCAATACGCCAATCCTCCGGCACTATCCCCATCTCTAATGACATTTGGAAAATTACCAACAGAGCCTCTGCTATTTTCTCCTTTACTTCTCTCAATGTCCTGGGAAAGATCCCGTCTGGTCCCGGAGACTTATCCACCTTTATATTCCTCAAAAGCCCTAACACTACATCTTTCGTAATCACTATATTCTCCATATTTACCCAATTTGCTTTTTTTTTAATCTCACATATCCCAATATCCTTCTCCTTGGTGAATACCGAAGAAAAGAAACTGTTCAATATCTCCCCCATTTCTCTAGGCTCTACACACAGTTTTCCGCTCTGATTCTCTAAGGGACCAATTTTATCTCTCGCTTTCCTTTTACCATTAACATATTTGTAGAACCCTTTTGGATTCATTTTCACCCTGCTTGCTATAGTCTCCTTGTACCTTCTTTTAGCTTTCCTAATTCCTCTCTTAAGATTCCTCTTACATTCAGTGTATTTTTCAAACATCTCCTTAATTCCATGCTTCTTATACCTAATACATGCCTCCCTTTTTCTTCGAAGCAAGTTTCCAATTTTCCATGAAAACCACGGCTCCTCCTTTTAACCTAACAGGAACATAAAGCTTTTGCACTCTCAAAATCTGATCTTTAAAAGACTTCCATCTCTCTACTACATCCTGCCCATAAAACAAATTGTCCCAATGCACACCCTGTAAGTCCTTTCGCATCTCCTCAAATCTAGCTTTTCCCCAATCAAAAACCTCAACCCTTGGCCCTGACTTATCTCTTTCCATAATGACATTGAAGCTGATGGCATTATGATCACTGGACCCGAAGTGCTCGCCAACACTAACCTCCGTCACTTGACCCATCTCATTTGTCAACAGTAGATCTAACACTGCTCCTTCTCTGGTCGGCACCTCTACATATTGTTGTAAAAAACTATCTTGCACACATTTCACAAACTCTAACCCATCCAGCCCTTTCACAGAATGTTTCCCAATCTATATGTGGAAAATTAAAATCTCCCATAATTACAACCCTGTGCTTATCACAAATATCCACTATCTCCCTACAGATTTGCTCCTCTAGGTCTCGGTCCCCTCCGGATGGTCTATAATACACCCCTACAAGTGTAACCTCTCCTTTCCCACTCCTCAGTTCCACCCAAATAGCCTCCGTGGACGAGCCCTCTAATCTATCCTGCCTAAGCACCGCTGTAATATTCTCCCTGACAAGCAATGCAACACCACCTCCTCTTGCCCCTCCGACTCTATCACACCTAAAGCAACGAAACCCAGGGATATTCAGCTGCCAATCACATCCCACCTGCAACCATGTCTCACTAATCGCTACCACATCATACTTCCAAGTATCAATCCACACCTTCAGCTCATCCACCTTTTTTACAATACTCCTGGCATTAAAATATATGAATTTCAGAGATTTCCCAATTCTTAATCCCTGTTTTCCCTCATCTTTAATAACAACATTATTTCCTTTTCCTGCCAATTGCCCTTCATCTTCTTCCAGAGCATTTCCTTTCTCTATCACCTGTCCATCCATATTCAAAGACTTACTACAAACTTTCTTTGTTTGCATTCTAACCTTCTCCTTACTGCTCTGTACTATTTTTCTCCCTCCCCCCAACCATTCTAGTTTAAAGGATCCTGAGTAGCCCTAGCAAATACCCCTGCCAGGATTCTGGTCCCCCTGGGATTTAAGTGTAACCCATCCTTATTGTACAGGTCACATCTTCCCCAAAAAGGGTCCCAGTGATCCAGAAACTTGAAACCCTGCCCCTTACTCCACCCCTTCAGCCATGTGTTAATCCTCCTCCTCATTCTATTTCTATTCACACTGTCACGTGGCACATGGAGTAATCCAGAGATTACCCCCTTTGCGGTCCTTCTTTTTAACTCCCTACCTAACTGCCTGTACTCACTTTTTAGGACCTCTTCTCTATTCCTCCCTATGTCATTGGTACCTACATGTACCACGACCTCTGGCTCCTGTCCCTCCCACTTTAGGATATCCGGGACACGAGCAGCAACATCCCGGACCCTAGCACCAGGGAGGCAAACCACCATCCGGTTCTCCTTGCTGCGTCCACAGAATCCACTATCCGTCCTCTTAACTATGGAGTCTCCTACCACTATTGCCCTCCTCTTCCTTTCCTTACCTTTCTGAGCTACAGGGGCCGACCCCGTGCCAAAGGCACAGCCACTGCTGCTCCCCCCAACTTTGATGTCCTCCTCAACAGTGCTCAAAGAGGCGTACTTATTGCTGAGGGTTACATTCACAGGGCTCGTCTCTGGCACCTTACGTTTTTCTGTCCCTCTCCTAACAGTTACCCACCTTTCATCCTCCCGTGGCCCTGGCGTGACCACCTGGCTGTAACTCCTGTCTGTGACCTCCTCTGTTTCCCTAACCAGCCTGAGGTCATCGAGCTGCAGCTCTAGTTCCCTAACACGGTCCCTAAGAATCTGCAGCTCGACACACCTAGTGCAGATATGGACCTCCGGGAGTCTGAAAGACTCCAGGACCTCCCACATCTGGCACTCCCAACAACACACAGCCGTAACACTCATCCTTTACCCCAATGAAGTAGTAATAAAGACTATCTTACCTTAATGTGCAGTGACTCGTCCTCAACCTGTTGCTCCCACTCACTGGCTTGGGCCACTCTCTCGCTGCCGCTCCCAAAAACCTTTCCTTTACTTTAATACACTACCCAATGTCACCACTAGCACTGTCCAATCCTAACCAGTTTCCTTTAATTACTCCCACCTGCACTCCCTATTCAATTACTGTCTCTGCACTGAACAGCAATCCCCACCTAAATTATTAACTCTTAATTAAGACTAAATGACCACTCTACTCACATCCGTTCAGCACAGCACGCTCCCGCCTCTTCGCTCCTTGCCAACTGGATCGATTACTTGTTGGCTGCTGAGGGCGGCGTTTGTGGAAGATCGATTGATGACAATGGTCACAATGGTCAGGCGGTTGAACTTTTTACTGGTGACTGGAGGTGGATACACACAGTCCTTAAAGCAGTTGGCATCGTTATTTTAGCCATCATGATACTTCCCTGTCTAATTACTTGTGTGCAGTGTTTAATTCAACGGACCCTTCATCAGATCACTACAACCCAAAGGATGTATGTTTCCCAAACTCCGTCTGATGATGCTGAGACTGCAGTTCGTTTGCTGACTCACTGGGAAAAAGACCAAGCTTCCAGTTGAGAATTTACTAAGCGTAAGTATAATAGAATAAGGGTCTTACAGTGATAGAAAGAGCTAGCAAGTTCTGCATATAGAATTAGTAAGTCCTGGGGGTTGAGAGGTGTGAATAAGGACAATGACATGATGGGACCCAGACAGGATACTCCCATGATCTTCCAAGTTTACAGAAACTGCACCGTAGTTAGACAGAATTACCAAATGCCAAACCAATCCAGGAGGCAGAAGAATGTTATGGGGGGAGGGTACCTCTACACTGAAATGAACTGTATAAAAGTTGGGTGAGCCCCAGTATGGTGTGTATTCCCAGGGTAAGGGGAAGTACCCAACTTTGCACTGTTGTACAATAAATGTTCTTTGTTCTCAATTTTTGTTTCGAGCGAAATCTGTGAAGGTACTTCTGTTTTTCACAAATATGGTGGATACAGTTCAAGACAATTTTAAGAAGATGGAAGGTGCCTTTCAAGTTTGTAAAGAACAAGTGGAAACGTAATAAAGAAAAAATAAAAAAGTGGAAGATTCTTTTGTTGGATGGGAAATTCAGAAGAAGGTCTTATCGAAGAAGATAGATTCGTTGGAAATCAAAGCCGCCGGAATAATGTTAAAATAGTGGGAATTCCTGAAGGAATTGAGTGTTTGGATCCAGTAAAAAAATTTAAAAAGTGGATCCCTGAAGCACTGGGATTGGAATTTTTTCCAGAAGGTTTAGAATTAGATAGAGCACAAGGGTCTTAAGAAGTAAACCATATCTGGTTCAATCTCCACGAGCTGTTTTGTTTATGGTACTGTGAGAGATGAGTAACACTGATCTAAAAGAAAAGTGAGGATTGTGAGAGATGAGTAAAACTGATATAAAAATATGGAGATGAGGAAACTAGTATAGATATATGTGTAATGAATAAAGCCAGTATGAATAGGATAAGAATAGATATTAGAATGTAGGAAGTAAAGTTAGTCTGAATAAGATAAGGGTCTTCTAGCCTTAGACAGAATTAGCAAGTTCTGCATGTAAGAAGTTAGTCAGCCCTGAGAGTCAGGAAGGTGTGAATAAGGACAATGACATGATGGGACACCGACAGGATACCCCCTGGTCCTCCAAGTTCATAGAAACAGACAGGATTGCCTAATGCCAAACATCCAGGAGGCAGAAGAATGTAAGGGGGAGGGTATTCCTATACTGAAATCAACTGTATAAAAGTTGGGTGAGCCCCAGTGTATGTGTGAATTCCCAGGGTAAGGGGAAGCACCCAACTTTGAATTGTTGTATAATAAATGTTCTTTGTTCTCAATTTTTGTCTCAAGCAATTTCTGTGAAGGTACCTCTGTTTCTAACAAATGGGGACTCGTCCGGGATCCCACTCCCTCCACTGACAGAGTACCCGACGACGGGGGTAGGTGCACCCCAGCTGATTCAGCTGGACTCACTGACGAAGGGTGACTGGTCAGTGGATGAAGCGAGTGATATCCGAGAAGAGGCATTGAGAACAAACAACGAGAGGATGTTAAGGAAGCGCGCTAGAAATAGCTACTGGATCTCGGTAAGAGAAATTTTACTTATCTGTTAGTATTGGAGGTGTGAGTAGTAAGGAAGAGAGTCCTAAGGAAGGATGGGAAGATCAGATAACCAAGCAAAGTCCATTAGGATTAATGCTATCTGATTGGGGTGCGGGGAGAACCCGTGGGAAAGACAAACTGACCATGGTCAGGTATTGCTGTCTGGAATGGGTTAAAAGTCCAATAAAAGGGAGTTCAGTATATTGGCCAAAGCTCGGATCTGAGGATAACATAACATAATAACATAACAATTACAGCACGGAAACAGGCCATTAGGCCCTTCTAGTCCGCACCGAACCAAACACCCCTTTCTAGTCCCACCTCCCTGCACAATGCCCATAACCCTCCATCTTCTTCTCATCAATATACCTGTCCAACCTTTTCTTAAATAATACAATTGACTCCGCCGCCACTATTTCTCCCGGAAGATCATTCCACACAGCTACCACTCTCTGAGTAAAGAAGTTCCCCCTCATGTTACCTCTAAACCTCTGCCCCTTAATTCTTAACTCATGTCCTCTTGTTTTAATCTTTCCTCCTCTTAACGGAAATAGTCTATCCATATCCATTCTGTCTATCCCTTTCATAATCTTAAATACTTCTATCAAATCCCCTTTCAACCTTCTACGCTCCAAAGAATAAAGACCTAATCTGTCCAATCTCTCCCTATACTCTAGATGCTTAAACCCAGGTAACATTCTGGTAAACCTTCTCTGCACTCTCTCCACTCTGTTTATATCCTTCCTATAATTAGGCGACCAGAACTGCACACAGACTCTAAATTAGGCCGCACCAACGTCTTATACAATCTCAACATCACCTCCCAACTCCTATATTCCATGCAATGATTGATAAAGGCCAGCATACTAAAAGCCTTCTTCACCACCCTATTCACGTGACTTTCTACCTTCAGGGAACGATGTACCGTCACTCCTAAATCTTTCTGCTCTTCTGTATTCCTCAATGCTCTCCCATTTACCACGTATGTCCTGTTCTGATTCTTCTTACCAAAATGAAGCACCTCACACTTATCAGCATTAAATTCCATCTGCCATTTTTCAGCCCACTTTTCTAAGCAGCCCAAATCCCTCTGCAATCCTGAAAACCTTCTTCATTATCCACTATTCCACCTATCTTAGTATCGTCTGCATATTTACTAATCCAATTCACCACCCCATCATCTAGATCATTAATGTATGTAACGAACAACAATGGGCCCAATACAGATCCTTGAGGCACACCACTGGTCACCGGCCTCCAACCTGACAGACAATTATCCACTACCACTCTCTGGCCTCTCCCTTTCAGCCAATGTTCAATCCATTTGACTATCTTAAAATTTATACCTAAAGACTGCACCTTCCTAACTAACCTTCCATGTGGTACCTTATCGAAGGCCTTACTGAAGTCCATATAGACAACATCCACTGCGCTACCCTCATCTACATTCCTAGTCACCTCTTCAAAAAATTCAATCAGATTGGTCAAACATGACCTTCCTCCCACAAATCCATGTTGAGTGCTCCTGATCAGACCCTGTCTATCCAGATGTTTATAAGTACTATCTCTAAGAATTTTCTCCATTAATTTACCTACCACAGACGTCAAACTTACAGGCCGATAATTGCCAGGCTTCCTCCTTGAACCCTTTTTAAATAACGGAACCACATGCGCAATGCGCCAATCCTCCGGCACTATCCCCATATCTAATGACATTTGGAAAATTACCGCCAGAGCCTCTGCTATTTCCTCCTTCACTTCTCTCAATGTCCTGGGGAAGATCCTGACTGGATGTGTCAGGCATTGAACATGTGGCTCTATCAAAACCAAAGAGATAATCTTGAGAGCAGGGAATATGCAGTCTGCTGGCTCAGGGGATCGTTTGATCAACTGGTTTTGAATGAAAAGGAATACAAGAACAAGAAAGATAAGGAACCTTTTGTCCCTGAAACACAAGGATGGGATGTGTTACATTCCTACCTCCACCTTATGCTCCTCCTATGCCGGCTCCTATCTTTCCCCTCTCTCCTATGCTCTACCCTTCTGCACCTTCCCCTCCTCCCCCACAGCTAAAGAAAGGAGAAGAAAGTAGGGGTGTTATGATGACCTGTTCACAAAATACTAGATTACCACCTCAATTGACAAGAGAGGGAGGAGACTTTGATTCAAAACGGTGTGAGACCCTCCGGGAGGGAAGGGCAGAACCCTTTGATTCATTTCCCGGAGAGCAGGAATCTAGACATTATAAAGGAGAGGTTAAGCCAGAAATTAACTGGATGAGACATTTACGGGAAGTTCCCATGGGAGGGGGTCTCGGTTTTGTAACTGTGCCCCTGACTAGTACGGAGGTGCGTAATTTTAAGAGAGAATGCCCAATAAACAGAAAGGAAAGGCTAAGATTTTGATGCAGGCAGTGAAGGAAGTCGTGGAGGGTCAGCAAGGAAAGGGTAGGGGCTGTGTGCCAGCTCCTGGACATTGGGAGGAGCTCCGGGAGTGGGAGAGTAGAGACAAGGGGCAAGGGTAGAGGGGAATTCTGGGGACAACGACTGTTCCCGGGACCTCGTGGTAATCCCGGTAGGAATTGGGAAACAGGAGCATTAGTTTGCTACCATTTTAAGAGAGAATGCCCAATGCAAGCCAGGGAGACACGACCTTGGGCACTGATGTGTTGGAATATAGGGGTTAATTAATCATAGAAAATATGTAGAATATATGCTTATGTACTATTCAGTTTGTACACATGAATCCAGTACTATGTAACAATTTAATATTTACCTCATGGTGAAGGGAAAGAGTAATGTAAGTAATGGGCAGCCACAGTATGTAGCAAAGTTGGCTGTTTACAGTAGGTTTAGAATTGTCTGTTCCCAAAATACAAAAGAGAATATGTATGAAACAATTTAGTAGGAAGGTTAAGGCAAAAGGAGGTGTTGATTAGCACAAACAAAAAGAATCTGATCAGTAAGACTAGAACAGAAGAATATGGCCAGATGAGAACAAAGAAATAATTAGAAATATCTGGGGTATGAATTGATTTCTGATCAAAACAACAGGATATTCTGACCTTGAGGATTAAGATGGGAGCTCTACACCCCAGATAACTGCAGAGCAGGAAATTACGTGATAAATCTTATGCAAGAAATCTAGCAAAGGAAGCCAACTTTTGTTCTGTATAAGGTTGAGCTATATAAACTGTAGAGACTGGACGTAGAGGTCAGTCTTGGGGAATAGCTCACTGTGCAGGTGACCTATGAACTAACGACTGAACCAGAGCTCTGTAAAGCTTTATTCTTATGCTGTGAAATAAACTGATTCTCCTATCACTTCATTTAACGAGCACACTGGACTCAGACGACACATAGACGAAATTAAAGGTAGGGTAAAGCCAGAGTCCGACAGATGGAAGCAGATTATGACTAGGGGGGGGGGGGGGGGTCACGGTGCTCAGTCAATACACACCGTGGGGCTGCACGGAGAACCATTGGTAAATTGAAGCATAGGACCCCACAGTCACAAGATGGTATTTTTAGTAGATTCTGGGGCAGCCCGGTCAAGTACTTTACAACCACCCAAGGGTGTTAAGATAGAGGGGACCGTGATGATTTTGGGAGTAGGAGGAAGAGATTTTACGGTCCCTGTATTAAGGGATGTAAGAATACAAATGGAAGAAAAGACAATAACAGAGGATATTTTACTAATTCCCCAAGCTGGAGTTTGTTTGTTAGGACGAGATTTACAGGACCAATTGGCTATCGGCACCAGACCACAGGAATTGGGTATCGGGGTTCAATTGTATGTATTAAGTGAGGAAGATCGAGAAGTAATAAATCCTGGAGTATGGGCAGAAAGAGGCAATAGAGGAGTGTTAGATATTCCTCCCCTGCAAGTTACTTTAAAAGATCCTGAGCAAGTAATTAGACGAAAACAGTATCCAATTCCGATGGCTGTCCGAAAGGGGCTGCAGCCAGTAATTGACCAGTTGGTGAAAGATGCTATACTCGAACCTTGTATGTCACCTTTTAATACCCCAATTTTACCTGTCCAAAAACCAGACGGTACCTATCGATTAGTGGAGGACTTGAGGGAGCTGAACAAAATTATTCTCACCCGTCACCCGGTTGTACCTAATCCCTATACAATAATGGGTAAAATCGATCCCCATAGTAAATGGTTTAGTGTGATTGACCTCAAAGATGCTTTTTGGACCTGTCCGTTAGCAACAGAGAGCAGAGACATATTTGCCTTTGAATGGGAAAATCCTTTTACTGGATGCAAGAATCAATACCGGTGGACGGTCCTTCCCCAGGGCTTTACAGAATCACCAAATTTATTCGGTCAGGTCTTAGAACAAATATTAGATGAGGCTCCTCGGAGAGAGAATTGTCAGTTGATACAATATGTTGATGATTTGTTAATTACGGGAAAAACGTATGAATTAGCTAAACAGTATACTGTTGAACTTTTGAATTTTCTGGAGAATAAGGGTCTCAGGGTGAGCGAATCCAAATTACAATTTGTTCAATCAGAAGTTAAATACTTGGGTCATCTGGTAAGTCAGGGAACTAGGAAAATAAGTCCAGAGAGGATACGTGGTATTCTACAGATCCCACCTCCCAAGAATGCCCAAGAATTTAGGAAATTCCTTGGTTTAGTGGGATACTGTAGAATCTGGATTGAAAATTATTCTAGCCTGGTCAAATTTCTCTATGATAAACTCACGATTCTAGGGGGCGAAGCTGTTGCCTGGACAGAGGAAGAGATTAAAGATTTTAACTTGGTGAAACAGCGCCTTATTAGTGCTCCAGTGTTGGCTTTACCCAACCTAAATAAGCCATTTGACCTATATACCAATGCGAAAGGAGGTGTAGCCACTGGAGTACTAACACAAGAGAGGGCAGGCTGTAGACAGCCAGTTGCTTTTCTGTCAAAAGTTTTAGACCCTGTTTGTCGTGGTTGGCCAGAATGTGTGCAAGCCATCACAGCCACTGCTATTTTAGTTGAGGAAGGACGAAAGATTACGTTTGGTGCCCCGATGATAGTTCACACCCCTCACACAGTCCGCAATATTCTCTTACAACGTGCTGGAAGGTGGCTCACAGGCTCTAGAATTTTAAAATATGAAGCGATCCTAATGGATAGGGATGATTTGACCCTGATTACGAATAAAGAACACAATCCAGCAGCTTTCTTGGTTTCTCCAAATTCTGACAATACCATAAATGAGTTAGAGCATGTATGTTTAGAGGTAATAGATTTACACACCAAAATTAGAGAGGATTTAAGTGATGAGCCTTTACAGGAGGGTGAAAGGTGGTTTATTGATGGATCTTCCCGTTGCATTGATGGCACTCTCTATAGCGGGTATAGTGTAGTGGATGGGAAAGAAGGAGTGGTGATTGAAGCCGGTCACCTTCCCGGTCATTGGTCAGCACAATCTTGTGAATTGTATGCCCTCTGTAGAGCTCTCCAGGGTCTAAAGAACAAGGTGGGCACGATCTACACAGACTCAAAGTACGCTTTTGGTGTAGTGCACACCTTTGGGAAGATCTGGAAAGAGCGGGGAATGATAACTGGAAAAGGACAAAAGTTGATCCATGAAAACTTAATTGTCCAATCTCTAGATGCTCTTACATTACCTGAGGAAATAGCTGTAGTTCATGTACGAAGCCATCAAAGTGGTGACAGTCCTGAAGCACAGGGGAACAGACAGGCAGATGCAGCTGCCAAACAGGCTGCGCTCACGGAGAAAATAGACATGCAGCTGTTACTGCCCACCCCTGGAGTATCCTATTCATTCTATTAAACCTGGTGATTGGGTATATGTAAAAGCATAGCAAGATCACCAACTAAAACCTGTCTGGGATGGCCTCTATGTGTACTTTTAATTACAGACACTGCCGTGCGAACGAAAGAAAAGGGATGGAGCCACATCCAACAAATTAAATGAGCTGCTGAACCACAGACTAACGACATCGATAATCTACCCTCCACTTGGCGTGCAGTCCTTCATCCTTCTGATCTGAAAGTTACACTACGCCGGGAAAAAGTGCTATAATGTTGTTTTTACCATTTACTGTATTGTTTACTTGTTGGTTCCCAATTTTTGGGACATCACTAAATTACTCACAATGTATTAAGTCCTCCTGGAATAGGGGCAGCAGAGGTGACAATTATTTACCTTTAGAATGTAGACAGGGCACAGGTATAGAGTATAGTCATAGTGGGGTATGGGTTAATATAGGATCCCAACATGGACCAGGGGAACAGAACGGCTCTAGAGGAGTAGATTTGATTTGCAATTGAAGAGGGATTGGGTCGGTGATGTAATTTCATCTTCTTTTAAGTCAAAAGCAAGAGGAGTGGCGATCTTGATTCATTAGAAAATACCATTTGAACTTGAATCTTTGGTGGAATCAGCTGGCTGAACTTTAATGATTAATTGTAAACTCTTTGTTGAATGTGTATCCACCTGACATTGATGATGAATAATTGATGTCTGAAGCTTTTTTAACTTTAAGTCAAGCCAAAGAAAACATTTTGATTGGGGGAGATTTGAATTGTGTATAAGATCCACTATTAGATAAATCTCCGAAAATCGTGAAAAAAATCAAAAGTAGTAGTCCAATTGGTTTCTTTGATGAAAGACTTAAACTTGATAGAGGTTTGGAGAAGGTTAAATCCTTTTTCATTTTATTACTCGTGCCATGACTCATTTTCAAGGATTGACTTTTTTTTGGTATCAGCACGTTTGCAATCACGTTTTTTTCAAGCTGAATATAAGAGTAGAATAATTTCTGATCACTCATTGCAATTCATTTCTTGTGTTGGACCGGAAGTTATTCAATCAACCTTTCGGTGGAGGTTTAATGTAATGTTATTGAAAAAAAAACAGAATTTGTAAAATTCATTAAGGATCAAATTGTTTCTTTCTTAGATTTGAATAGGAATACAGTTCAGAGTCATTTTACTGTATGGGATGCTTTGAAGGTGTTATTTCATGGTTAAATCAAAGGAAAAGATATTTTTTTTTGGCAAAGACTAGGTCATTGGAAAAGCAGATCGCTGATTTGGAAAAAGAATTTCAGATAATAAGGCAGTTTTGAGAAAATTGAAGTTACAATATAATACATTACAAACATACCAATTTGAACGTTTGATTCAAAGATCTAAACAACGTTATTATGAGTTAAGGGACAGAGCTTTGGGAGGGGGCGTGGCAAGATGGCGTAAGGATCAGATGTGCCTTCCAGTCCTCTCCTGACTCTATCTTATTGTTTTGTCTAGAAATGTCCGTTAAAATTCTTTAAAAGTTTAGATAACTTCAGTGCTGTTAATTTAACTTCTGATGGTACAATTGGTGAAAAAGAGTAAAAAAAAACGAAAACAGATCATCAAAAAAATACATTTTCCAAAAGTTCAAGTTTTGGAGCCTACCTGCAGAAAAGACACCGGGACTCAGCGTGAAATGGATCCCAGGAGAGAGGTACATCGGTAGAGCCCCCTAAAGAGGGCGCCAAACAGCCTTTAGAACAAAGAGTTACTCAGGTTCGCACACCAGCTGAAGCACCGGCTGGGGAAAGGCATCTGTCAACTGTAGAGGTGGCGCTGCAAACTGCACTTCTTGAGATAGAAGAACCTATACAACTTGATGTACTGGGAGAACTTAATACATTATGGACTGGGGAAAACCCCGGCCAGCGTCCTCCAGTCACTGCTGGAGAGGCTGTGGCTGGGGTTTCCACACGCAGTCATACTACAAGGAAGGCAACCAGAATGAAGGAAGGAACAGAGATCCTTTGGTTATGCAGAAGAAGCAGGAATTTGTTGAGCCAGAATCTCTTCCAATTGAAAAGATTCTTGTGAATCTTGAATCTAAATTATCTTATACAATGCAGGGATTATCCAAGATTATGACTGAACTTGGTACTAGGTTTAATACCCTGGTGAAAATACATTCTCAACACATGGCTGAGTTTGGAGCTTTTAAGCTTGAAATGAGAGATAAATTTAATTCGTGTGAAGAAGATATAGACGGAATACGGGATCAAATTTTTGAAGTGACCAAAATGGTTGAAGACTTACAAACTCAAAATAAAAATTTGGTGAAAAAGATTGATTATTTGGAAAACCAATCCAGACGGAACAATATAAAGATTATTGGTTTGCCGGAAGGTATGGAGGGACCAGACCCAATACAATTTTTTACTGAATGGATTCCACAGGTGCTGGGTCAAGAACATTTCCCGGAAGGTATAATACTGGAACGTGCTCACAGAGCTTTGCGTAGAAGACCTATTTCAGGTCAAAATCCAAGACCTGTTTTGGTTCGTTGCTTGAATTATTATGATAGAGAAATAATTTTACGAGTGGCTATTAGAAATGCACAACAGAGAAAATCACCCTTGATGATTCAAAATAATCAAGTTTTTTTCTATGCGGATTTGAGTCAAGAAGTTATGTTCCAACGACGGGAATTTAACCCTGCTAAAGAGTTGTTGTGGAAGAAAGGTTACAAGGCAACCTTTAGATATCCAGCTGTTTTGAAGGTTTTTCAAGATGGTTCCCAACCAAAGTTCTTTGATTCTCCAAAGGAAGCTATAACATTTGCTCAAGAGCTGCCAATCACTCAGTTTCAACAAAGACATAGTCTGCCGCGATCTCCAAGGAGACAAGAGATGGAAGAAAAGAGCCGTGCTCCAAGAAGGAATGGTCGTAATGGTGACTCGGCAGTTGGAGCTGATTTTTTTTCTAATGTTTTTTTTAAAAAAAGGGATATTAAATAATGATGATGTTAGTTAAAGATGAAGTGAGAGTTGGGGGAGAGAATTGGATAGGCACTATTTTCTGAAAGTCATCTGCTACGTGTGAGTTATCTCACACCCATTTTTTTTGGGAGTTACCGCATTGCACGGCTTAGACGGGAGGGGGTATTTTTAACCTCCTACCCATTTTTTTTCTCTTTTTTTTGTATTATTAGATTAAAGAGTGAAGGGGTTTTTTTTGTTTCCTTTTTTTTCTCTTTCTTTTTTTGATTGTATTAAGAGAGGGTAAGGGGATAAGAGTTAGGGTTTTTTTTTTCTAATTGTTGTAAGACATGTCAAAATTTAAATTTGCTTTTCTTACTGTTCAGGGTTTGAATAATCCTATAAAGCGTAAGAAAGTACTTGCTTATTTAAAAAAATTTAAAGTAGATGTGGCATTTTTATAGGAAACTCATTTGACAGATAAAGAACATTTGAAACTTAAGCGGGACTGGGTTGGACAAGTCTTGGGGGGGGGTTTTTTTCTCTTTTTTCTCTCTTTTTTAAGAGGATGATGTCACAGAAGATTATAAGTCAAAAATTGAGGATGTTGAATTAGATGAAGAGGAAGATGAGGGGAAAGGTGATAAGAAGAAAAAGAAGAAAATCAAGTACAAATACATTGAGGGAGAAAGTTTAATAAAATTAAGTTAATTTCAATAGAGAATTTTGAAGATGATATAAATGAAGAATATGGAGAATTTTATAAAAGTTTGAACTTTTTCTTTCCTTTTTTTATATAAGGGGAGGGGAAGGGAATAGAAAGTTTATCTGATTGTTTTTCTAAGGGATGTTTTTGTTCTCTCGATGAATTATAAAGAAACTTGGTATTAATGGAAATTCTGTATTTATGTATTATTAATTATGATTTTTTGTATAACATATGTGGTTGATATATGATTTTAATATTTGAACTTAGTTTTAAAGTGGATTTCATTTTTTAAATACATGTATTACGTTTGATTTAAATATATGTTTAAGGGTATTATTTTAGTATGAATATTTTTTTTGTTAGTAATTTTTTTGTTGTTGTTAAGTTTTATCCTTTTTTTTTGTAAATGGGGTTTTTTCTATTTTATTTACAACATTGTTAATTAATTCTTCACTCTTTATTTTGGGGGGAGGGTTGGAATAATTTTAAATTAGACGATTAATGTTGTGTTATAATTATTGGGGGGGTTAATTTGTGTAGTTTAATGATGTAGTATTCTAATTTTTATTGTCTTATTTTTTATTATCCATTTAAATGTAATTTTTATTTTATTCATGTCATAAAATTTTAAATAAAGTTTAAAAAAAAGTTTGGCATGGCAAATGAAAACAGAACAAGCATCAACAACTATTAATGCTGTGAGGAAGGATCATTCAGTTACTTTTAAACCTCAGGAAATCAATGACCAATTTTTATCATTTTATCAGAAATTATATGCTTCTGAGGGAGGTCGAGAAGATGGTTCCATTGAATCTTTTTTATCAGAATTAAATTTGCCAATATTAGGGGAAGATGATGTGAGGAAACTGGATTCTCCTTTTACAGATTTAGAAATAAAGGATGTTATTCAACAAATGCCTAATTGGAAATCTCCAGCAGACGATGGGTTCACTGTTGAATTTTATAAAGTTTTTTATGATGATGTGTCCTCTTTATTTATGGACGTTCTTCATGAGGTAACTCAAGAACAAGCCTTACCAGATTCGTGTTTAAGTGCAATATTAATTTATACCAAAAAAAGATAGAGACCCTTTGAAAGTAGCTTCATATCGGCCAATTTCTTTATTGAATGTGGATTATAAAATAATAGAGAAATTACTGGCCAATAGACTTGCTAAGTATTTACTACAACTGGTACTTGCTGATCAGGCTGGTTTTATTAAAAATAGGTATGCTTCTGATAAAATTCTTAGAGTGATTTCACTGATCAATGCTTTATGTCAGCAACCTAACCTACCAATGGTAGTTGCATTAGATGCTGAAAAAGCTTTTGATAGGGTCGAATAGAATTTTTTATTTAAAGTTTTGGAGAAATATAAGTTTGGACCCTTTTTTATTGGTTGGGTGAAGGCATTATACAATAATCCTGTAGCTAGGGTGGTGACAAATGGTCAAACCTCTTATTTCTTAAATTATCATGTTCAACTCGTCAAGGTTGTCTTCTGTCGCCAGCTCTATTTGCGTTGGTCATCAAACCGTTAGCTCAAGCTATTAGACAGAATGAGAATATTAGAGGTAGAAGGATAGTAGATGATGAATATATTATTAATCTATTTGTGGATGATGTTTTGATATATTTAACTAATCTGGGATGATCTTTAATTTATTTGCAAGAATGTTTAGAACAATACAGTAAATTATCAGAATATAAAGTGAACTGGGATAAAAGTAAAATATTACCAATTTCTGAAGGAAATAACGTGTAGTGTAGACAAATTACTAAACTCCGTTGGACTGATAAATTAAGTATTTAGGGATAATGATTGATGTAAATATTCAATCATTGTATAATTTAAATTATGTACCGCTAATGAGAAAGATTAAAGCTGATTTGATTAAATGAGAGGATTTACCTTTGTCATTAATAGGTCGAGTAAACTGTATTAAGATGAATATCTTTCCACGAATTCAGTATCTTTTTCAATCGATTCCTTGTTCTCTTTCAAAATCTTTTTTTTCAAGACTTAAATAAAGTCGTCCAAAAATTTCTATGGAAGGGAAAATTAGCTAGAGTAGCAATTCATAAATTGACAGGTTTGCAATTACCCCATTTTAAAATATTATGAGGCAGCTCAATTAAGATTTATTAATCGTATGTAAGATGTTTCATGTCCCCCTAGTTGGGCCAGGGTAGAATCGGCTGGAACCTTGTCCACATCAATTTGTATTTAAATGGAATTCTGTTTTATTACGTAGATATAATGTACCAGTTTTTAAACATTTGTTAGGGATTTGGACCAAATGGAATTTATTAATAGGCTCAAAAGGTAAAATATCAGTTCAGGCCCCAATATATCAAAATAAATTAATTCCTTTTACATGGAATAATAGATTTTTAGGAAATTGGCAGATTAAAGGATTGTTTTGAAGAGAGTAAATTTTTATCATTTAATCAACTTAGAGAGAAATTTGGGATTTCAGGGAATTCTTTGTTTGTTTATTATCAAATTAGAGCATCAGTGAAAGATAATTTTGGAAGAGATATGAAAATTCCCAAATTAATGAAATTTGAGTTTATGTTTTCCAATTTTTCAGATAAGGGTTTTATTTGTGAGATGTATGCGTTGTTACAGGATACTATGGATAAAATAAATTTAGATAAATCCAGGATTAAATGGGAAAATGATTTAACATGTGATATCAGGCCAACTGGGAGATGATGTGTTTTGAGGGTGTGAATAAATTGTTTAATGGAATATATAGTATGATTAATTATAAATTTTTGCATCAGTTATATTTAACCCCTGAGAAATTGAGAAAATATGGATTTAGTAATTCAGAGTCGTGTTTTAGATGTGGATCATGTGTTGGAACATTTTTATATTCTGTTTGGCTTTCTGATAAAGTTCAATTATTTTGGTATAATGTGGTATAATGGAGTTCAATCTGGTTAAGTGTGAAGTGATGCATTTTGGAAGGTCAAACTTGAAGGTGGACGACATGGTGAATGGCAGGATTTGTAAAGGTGTGGAAGAACAGAGGGGCCTTGGGTACATATCTACAGATCTCTCAAGGCTGGCTCACAGGATGATAGTGTAGTCAAGGCTGATGGAGTCATTAGTCAGGGGACTGAGTTCAAGAGTCACGAGGTTATGTTGCAGCTCTATAAAACTCTGGTTCGAACACACTTGGAATCTAGTGTTCCATTCTGGTCACCTCATTACAGGAAGGACATGGGAATCTTTGGAGAAGGTGCAGAAATTTCCCAGGAATTTACCTGGATTGGAAAATGTGCCTTTTGAGGTGAGGTTAACAGAGCTCGGGCTTTTCCCTTTGGAGTGAAGAATAAGAGAGGGCTTGGATCTGCAAAATGATGAGGCACGAATAGGGCGGGCGACCAGTGCCTTTTCCCAAGTTTGCAAGAGTAGCAAACCCCACATTAAGGTTAGGGTTAAGCAAACACCAGATGACATTTGTACAAGGCAAGGAGAGGAAAGTTTTGGGGAGACGTCAGGGGCACTTTTATTTTAAACATTGAGAGTAGAAGGTACTTGGAATGCATTGTCAGGATGGTAGAGGCTGGTACACTTGAGACATTTAAAAGGATCTCGGGCACATGGATGCATAAAAAAATAGAGGGTTATGAGGAAGGGAAGGTCTAGTTTGTTGAGATTTAAATAGGTCAACACAACATCATGGGCTGAACCTGGAACATGGGCTGTAAGGTTCTATTTACTATTCCTTTGTTTTTAAAACTTTATTTAATATTTTCCAAACAAAATTTTTTACAAAATCCATAATATAAAAATGAGAACTAGAACTATTCCACCCCCTCCCCCCACCCTCAACAGTCCCCACAAGGGAAGCATTAAAAAAGAAAATAACTAAATACCGCAGTTTAAGATATTATTAAATTCATACATTTCAAATAAGGCAACCACATCTTTACAAAAAAAAATCATAATTATCATACAAATTATATGTTATTTTTTCCATATAAATGCAGCACCTCAACTCATTATGCCAACGATTTACATTTATCTCAACTTCATCTTTCCAGGAAGTCACAACACATTTACATGGGTTACCCAATTAAGGAATGGCTGTGGTGTTTTGGGGAATACATGCTCTTTAAAAATATGCATGCCCAAATGTAAACGTTTTGTGTAGAATGGTTATTTTTGGTGAAGTGCAGCCACTGATAAAACAAGGGCTGTGTTTGGAAGGAAAATGTGCAGTTTTTAAAAAAATATTCGATTTGTAATTTTCCACTCAAACTCCAAGAATTGTCAATGTCATTAATATCATTATCAACAATATCAACATTATTTAATTCCATACAATCTTCTCAATATTCCCCTTCACTCCGCCCTTCCCCCTGATATCGAACACTTAACCAGACTAATTACACTTACACACAGTAACCCAAACACTCACAACAAAGGAATGAAACTTAGATTTGGGGGTTTATGGGTTTGTCACGACTTGGCGGTCAGCGCATAGGCTGCCTTCCTTTTTCCATGGCTTTTCTTCGTTAGAATGGGATGGACCCACCCTCTGCTCCCCTTGCCAATTGGATTAGGAGGGTAGAGTAGGGCGGCAAGGCACGGTGGTCCACACTACAGCTGTGCCCCTATGTAGTTTAAATAGGACTGCCAGACCTTCAAAAAAGTGCCGTATTATTTCCTTAGGTTGTAGGTAATTTTCTCCAGGGGAACACAGTTCTGCATTTCTGTGTCCCAGTGCTCAATGCTCAGGTAGGAGTCAGACTTCCAGGCAACTGCTGTGCATTTCCTGGCCACCGCCAATGTGATCATGACAAATTGGAAAGTGTGCAGTGTTTTTAAGTAAAAGACAAGGTTGTATTTTTCAAAATGTGTGGTCTTTTTGTATCAAAAACAACATCTTTGCTGAGAAAAAATGTGTGCAATTTTCATTTAAAAAGACAAAACTGTGATTACCAATTGTGTTGTGGTTTAAAAAATGTTTGTGGTTTGCAAAATATGAGACAATGAAATATAGGAGCAGAAGTTGGCCATTTTGCCCATTGAGTCTGCTCCACCATTCTATCATGAGCTGATCATTCTCCCAGTCAGCCCCACTCCCCCATTTCTCCTGACTATTCAGATAGCTATCAATCTCTGCCTTGAACACTTCCAATGACCTGGCCTCTCCAGGTGTCCTTGGCAGCAAATTCCAGAGCTTCACCACACTCTGGCTGAAGAAATTCCTCCCCAATGAAATGGGTGCCCTTCAATCCTGAAATTGTGCCCACTTGTCCTACATTCCCCTATCCTGGGAAACAACTTCACTGCATTTACTCTGCTCGGGCCTTTCAACATTAGTAATGTTTCTCTGACTCCCCCCCCGCCCTCATTCTTTTGAACTCCAAGGAGTCCAGTCCAAGAGCTGTCAGATATTCCTCACCTTCTAATCCCTTCATTCCAGGAATCACTCTTGTAAATCTCCTCTGAAACCTCCCCTATTCTTCTGAAATACAGAGCCCAAAACTGCCCCGAAATTCATGAGGCCTCTCTAGTACCTTACACAGTAAATCTCAAAATCACATCTCTGCTCTTGTGTCCGATTCCCTGAACAGGGATGTCAACATTGCATTTGCCTTCTTCTCCACCGACTCAACCTGAGGTGAACCTTTCTGCTATCCTTCATGAGGACTCCCAATTCCCTTTGCAACACCAAATTTTGAAAATTTTCCCCATCCAAATAAGACTGAGCTTTTATATGATTTAGTATTAAAAAATGTCTGTCTTGCAGAAAGTGTGTGAAGTTTTCCAACCTCGAGACACAACCTGAGTTAATTTTCAAGGTGAGTTGATAAAATGTCCAAGGTGGTGCCTTGCTGGATGTGTGTGGAGAGTCTTTATTAAATGGCCCTTTTCCCTCCGAGCCCTTTTCTCATTTATTGTCAAGAATGTGGGTCACAGAATTTGTTTTACAGGTGCAAAATTGCTTTAAATTACATTTAAAAAAATTAGTTTAAAAGGAGAGAAAGTGATTGCATTGACACAGAGGCCACTGGATAGATCCTCAGAGGTGCTGACACCCAGGAGTTTGTAGTCCTTAACTGTTTCCACTACTGCTCCCTCGATGAGGACTGGTTTGTATTTTCCAGATTTCCCCTTCCTGACGTCCACAATCAGTTCCTTAGTTTTGCTAACTTTGAGCGCAAGGTTGTTGATGTAGCATCACTCAATGAGCTGATCTGTCTCCCTCCTGTACGATTCCTCATTGCCATCTGTGATTCTGCTGACAACTGTGGGGTCATGGGCAGATTTGTAGATGGCCCATTCATAGGTGCAGAGAGAGTGGAGTAAGCACATACTTTTGAAATGTTCATTGTCACTTTTTCTCGCACCCCCACCTCACGTCCTCTGCATCATGCTCTCTGCCTTGGACACTTCCATTTCAGGCCCTCTGCCTTGGACACTTCTGGCTCAGGCCCTCCACTTTGGCCACTTCATCTCACACCCTCCACCTTGGCCCCTTCATCTCAGGCTCTCCGCCTTGACTCCTCCACCTCAGGCCCTTTACCTCAGCCCCTCCACCTCTCGCCCTCTGCCTTGGCCCGACCACCTCACGCCCTCCACCTTGGCCCCTCCGCCTCACACCATCCGCCTTGGCCCTTCCATCTCAGGGCCTCTGCCTTGGCCCCACTGTTTCACAGGGTCATCAACTTCTGCAGAGATTCTCATTGGTAATGTTGAGTTCCCCTTTTCAAAATGAGCATAAAAAGTGTTCAGCTCCTCGTGTAGTGGAGCAACACACATTTCTGGTGTTCAGCCTCGCCTTGTTGGATGCAATGGCTTGCAATCCCTGCTGTAGCTGGTGAGTACCTGACTCTTTCTCCAACTTCCCTTGGAATTGCCTGTTTGCAGCTGAGATAGCCTTCTGCAGGTTGTACCTGTCTTGCTGGAGATATCTTGATCAATGTTCTTAAATGCCAGCAACCTCTCCCTAGCAGGTTGTGAATATTTTGATTCATACTTGGCTTCTGTTTGGGGAACTCTGGGTGTGCACACGTGGGCACACACTTATCCACACAGGACTTTTCCTTTTTCAATATTTTTATTAACATTGGATACAAGTTAAAATTCAAAATGATATGGGGTTGTGGCCATGCTAATGAGCTGAGCAGAAATGTTTTGAAAGAGCTCTCCACAAAAAGTATTAAAAAGATGGTTTAAAAACTCAAAACCAGAATTCCTTGGACACCATATCACCTGCGAGGGTGCCACACTGCTGCTGGATAAGGTAGAAGCCATCCAGCTTTCATCCAGGCCAACAGCATCAAAGGGATGGTGAACTTTTATCATCATTTCCTTCTGGGTACAGCCACCCTCATGCAACCCCTATTTAACCTCATCAAGCTCAGTGACAAGGCCCTCCAGTGGACACATGAAACTGATGATGCATTGCAGGCCACTAAACCAGTAATGGCAGATGCCACATCTCTAGCTCAACCTGACTCTTCCTCCCTCCCACATCCCAGCTCTTACAACCAACACATCAGACAGTGCGGTCAGTGTGGTGCTTGAGCAGTGGGTCAATGAATAGTGGAGCCCCCTGGCCTTCTTTAGCTAACAACTCCGGACACCAGAACTCAAATACAGTGTGTTCGATCGTAAGCTGTTGGCCCTGTACCTGGCAATACAACATTTCCAATACATGTTAGAAGGAAGGGTTGCCTACACAGAACACAATCACCATGTTGGAGGAAAATTCAATGATGTAGCCAATGTTCTGTCAAGATTGGCCATCTCCGCCATCTCAGAAGGACTCGATGTTGCCCAACTGGCCAGGGACCAGACAGAGGATACTGATGTCCAGGCCTATCACTGACCTTGAGGTTAGCGATTGCTGACCTTCACCAGGGAGCCCGACTTTACTGTACGACATATCAACAGGTTTTCCTAGACCCATCCTACCCATGACCTGGCGACAGCGTGTGTTTGACCAAATCCATGGCTTGCCATACCCTTTGGCAGGTGTCCAACAGGTTCGTATGGTGCGGTCCTACCATAGACTAGGACTTGTTTGGGTTGCCAGTGTGCCAAAGTTCACACTCACCAAGGCCCCTCTCCAGAGTTTCGCGCTGGTGCACCACTACCCCTGCCCACGTGTCACAGAGGCTTACGCCAGAGACTTTTCGTCCAGTTGGGTCGCACATTTTAGCCCACATCACCTCGGACCAAGGGGCCCAGTTCACTTCCTCACTCTGTTCAAGCCTAGCCAAGTTCACCAGCAGCCAGTTACACCACACCACGGTCTACCATCCACAGGCAAATGGACTTGTTAAATGTTTTTATCACCATCTGAAAGCAGCCCTGAGAGCCTGACTGCAAGGCCCTGAATTTGATGGATGAACTCCCATGGGTACTGTTGGGAATTCGCACAGCACAAGACCTGCTAGAGTCTTCTACCGAGTTAATGTACAGTTCCCCACTTACCATCCCAGGGGATATTCACTTCAACCATTCCAGCCCAGTGCTTAAGAGAACAGATGGTTAAACCAAAACCTCCGCCACCTTTCTGGCATGGCTCTCCACCCTGCCATGTCCCTGCAGATCTACATTCTACCAACTCGAGTTCAGAAGAATGAGAGGAGATCTTATAGAAACATATAGGATTATGAAGGGTATGGATAGGATAGATGTAGGAAGGTTTTTTGAGCTGGCCGGGGAAACTAAAATGAGAGGACACAGTCTCAAGATTTGGGGGAGTAGATTTAGGACAGAGATGAGGAAAAATAGTTTTTCCCAGAGAGTAGTGAATGTTTGGAATTCTCTAACCAGGGAAGTGTGATTGAGGCTGCTTCATTAAATATATTTAAAATTCGGTTAGATGAATTTTTACATGATAGAGGAATTAGAGGATATGGGGAGAAGTCAGGTAGGTGGAGTTGGGTCATAAATTAGATCAGCCATGATCTTATTGAATGGCGGAGCAGGCTCGATAGGCCATTTTTGGCCTACTCCTGTTCCTACTTCCTATGTTCCTAACTTTGTTTTTGTTCTCAGAGGACAGCAAGGAACACCCTTGCAATGCCCTTGAATTTAAATTCCACTTACTTCGAACATGGACATTACAGTACAAGAACAGCCCCTTAGGGCCAAGTGTCTGTGCTAAACATGATGTTCAATTTAAACTAAAAAATCTGCTGCCTGCACCTAATGGAAGTCCCTCCATCCCCATATTTATGTATGTTATATGTGGATTGTGGAGGCTCACATGGCTTTCCAGTCTGAAACCTAGTTGGAAGTCGCATCACCTGTCAATCAAGGTTGGACTCCTGCCACCCATTAGGTGTCATTTTCACCCTGAACATTGGCGGGCAGCAGGACATGTTTATCGTTAACCGTCTCAGTTGGACTCAGCCCTGCCTGACTCGGCTCCCCAGGTCAGACCCAGAGGCTGCCCGCCTAAAGACAGTACTGTGACTTGCTCAAAGGGTGACAGCAATTTGGGAAGGGTGATGTACTGGGCTGAGCGATTGCGCGATTATACAGGCTGAATTGCTGTCCCAGTCAGTTGGTACAAGATGGCACGGGCCCCCTTCCCTTCTCAGGAGAAGCCCACGTTTGGCGACATCGTTGCCTGCGAGATGTTGCCACTTCCTGGTTGCGCGTCACTGGACACGCAGTGACTCTGCAACGTGCTGACATCACCCCCTTAGACCAACGCGCCCCAGACTGAAAGTGGGTCATCCTGTAAAAGCAGCACATGAAACTCAAATAAAGTCAGTGACTGGTTCACCCTCGTGTTGTGTGAACGTACTTCATTTCAGTAGCTGTTAGCAGCCACTACATTTTGGGTCCAGTGATCACAATACCATTAGTTTCAAGTTAATTATGGAGAAGGATAGGTCTGGCCCTCAGGTTGAGATTTGATATTGGAGAAAGACTAAATTTGTGGAAATGGCAAGTTTGCACTAATGGGTGGCCGGAGTCCAACCTTGATTGACAGGTGATGCGACTTCCAACTAGGTTTCAGACTGGAAAGCCATGTGAGCCTCCACAATCCACATATAACATACATAAATATGGGGATGGAGGGACTTCCATTAGGTGCAGGCAGCAGATTTTTTAGTTTAATTTGAACATCATGTTTAGCACAGACACTTGGCCCTAAGGGGCTGTTCTTGTACTGTAATGTCCATGTTCGAAGTAAGTGGAATTTAAATTCAAGCCTAGTTTTCCATAAACTTTTGGGTAAAAAATAAAATTGAGGGCTGGTTTCCTTTGGAATGCCATCGAAGGCCTAACTGTCTGTGCGCAACCTTTTTCCACTAAGTTTGATGTAAATTCCTTTTCAGTAACTTTGATCTACTCAAGAGCTCACATTTAACATTTCTGCTTCAGGAACCTTTTTTGACAGATGTTTAGACACCTCGTACTGAGTTATTCCAGTGTGTGTGTGTGTGTGTGTGTGTGTGTGTGAGAGCGATGCATAAGACAAGAGGAATTTGATATATGCAAATTAAACTTCAAGATTATCAGAACATGCAATGCATCAAGTTTACATGGCATTGCTTCCTAAAATGTTGTCCGGTTCATTATAGATTCCAACCATTTCCTGAACAAAGACAACATATTTAATAACTGAATTTGTGCAGTGGTTCAGTAAGTTAAAGGCTCATCTCTGAGTGAGGAAGTGAGTTTAGAGACCACTTAAATAAACAAAGTGAGGATTGATAAGAACTTCTCCATCAGTACCAGAGCACCACGGGGCTGTGTTCATAGTTCCCTGCTCTACTCACTTTACACCCATGACTGTGTGACACGGTACGACAGTAACACAATCTACAAATTTGCCGATGATACCACAGTAGTGGGTTGGATAAAGGAAGGGGATGAGTCAGTATACAGGATGGAGATTGAAAACTTGGCTGAATGTCATCAAAACTGTGACAGGTTATGTTATATTTTATGTTGTATATAGATATGTTTTAAAGGAGGTAAATTATGTGGGGTTTTTAGTTAGGTCACACACAGATACAAACACTTCAAAACAGATCTCATTTAAAATACCAGAGCTCTGCTCAAGCCAGACAGTCCAGGCTCCAAGTGCCTTTGCAGAATCTTTGAAGAATGCCCACAAGGACTTCTGTATAATGGCTGTATAATGTTTCACTTTGAAATAAGGGAAACAAAAAGATACTCTTTGGTGACCTAAAAGAAAGCGGTTATCATCTGGAAAACCCTGACGGGGTAAGTTTCTCCGGCAAGACACTGAAGTGACTGATCAGAAGGAAACAGTTGTGGGTGTCCAATGAACAACAAATCTCTCTCTGAAAACCAACAAGAACCTTCCTGAGCAGTAACCATTTACCTTTCAAGCACCAAAGCCTGGTGAAATTCATAAATGTTAAATTCTGTGCACAGTCTAAGAATTGTCTGCAACCAGTGAACTTGGAGGAATGAGAAGTGAGATTGGATTGTGAATCAAAGAACTTTTCTGAACTTACACACACATTACATACATGTGCGCTTGGAATTAGAAGGGAGTTAAGTTAGATTAGTTAAGTTAAAAGTAATGTTAAAGTTTGATATTGTTTTCATGTTTAAAGATAATTAAAAGCAACTTGTGTTTAAGTAACCATTTGTCTTGAAGAATTCCTATTGCTGCCAAGTTTTGGGGTCCTCTGGGCCCGTAACAAAACTAAGGAACTGATTGTTGACTTCAGGAAAGGAAACTAGAGGTATACCATCCAGTGATCATTGGGGAATCAGAGGTGGAGAAGGTCAACAAATTTAGGTTCTTGGGAGTCACTATCTCAGAGAATCTTTCCTGGACCCAACACACTAAAGGCATCATAAAGAAAAGCACATCGGTATCTCTACTTCCTCAGGAGTTTGCAGAGGTTTAGAATGACATCAGAAACCCTAGTAAATTTCTAGAGGTGTGGTGTAAAGTGTGCTGACTGGCTGCATCACGGTCTGGTATGGGAACACCAATACCCCTGAGTGAAAAGCCCTCCTAAAGGTAGTGGACACAGCCGAGGACATCACAGGCAAAACCTCCCCACCATCAAGAACATCTACAGGGAACGCTGCCATCAGAGATCAGCAGCGATCATCAAAGTCCCACACCACCCAGCACACACTCCGTCCTCACTGCTGCCATCAGGAAAGAGGCATCAGTGCCACAAGACTCGCACGACCAGGCTCAGGAACAGTTGCTACCCCTCCACCATCAAACTCCTCAACAACAAACTCTTCTTCCGACTGGGCACCCTCCAACTGGATGGCATTAATATTGACTTATCTGGATTTTGTTAAACACCCCCCCGCCCTCACTTTTTCCCCTGTCACCTTCCCCAGCTCTGTCTCTCCCTTCCCTGTCTCCTTTCACACAGCCATGATAAATTCTTACCTCCTCCCTTATCGTATCCAATTAATCCCTTTGGTTGGTCTGGACTCCTCCCCCAGCCAGGCACTGTCTGAATTCTGGGATTTCCTGCTTTTGGATCATTCTGCTTATTCCTTGAAGAAGGGTTCAGGCCCAAAACATTGACAATATATCTTTGTCTCTAACAGATGCTGAAAAGACTGGCTGAGTTCACCCAGCATTTTGGTGTTTTTATTAAATGCTTTTAGGTTCATTGGAAAGCATGGCAGCTTTGCACTAAAAATGAAGCATTCAGCAATAAATGTCTTTAATTCTACACGAGCCATCAAGCACCATTTACATTAATCATACACAATTAATTTTTTAAAATCTCCCCACATTCTCATCAACTCTCCCATAAATGGCAATTTTAGTGACCAAATAACCTACCATCTTGCAAGCCTTTGGGATGTGGAAAAAATAGATTAATTTCTAGGGCACCTTATTTGAGAAAGGATGTGCTAGCATTGGAGAGGGTTCAGAGAAGATTTAAATTTAAATGTAATTTAAAAAAAAACTAGATATACAGCACAGTAACAGGCCATTCTGGCCCATGAGTGTGTGCCACCCAATTACAGCTAAATAACCGACAACCCCAGTACAATTTGAACAGTGGGAGGAATCCGGAGCCCCTGGGGAAAAGCTATATATACACAGGGAGAACGTACAAACTCCTGACAGATAGGGTGCGATTCAAAATCTGGATGGATGCAGCTGGTGCTGCAACAGCGTTACACTAACTGTGCATCCCCTAGAATGATACTAGTGTAGCCCTGTGCTACTCGAAGTAAAGACACACACACGAGTGTAGTCAGGTATAGCTCTGGTTTATTGGGGCTGAAGCCCGACTTTTATAGTTTGTGTTCCCGCTGTTTTCCCCCATTTGCTGGCGTCACCACTCACATAACAATAGCAGGTTTTCCATGCGCGGTACATTCTTACATGGCAATCCCTTCTTCCCTGCATGCTGTTCCTATCTGTTGGTTGTGCATCAGGGCCAGTGCCATATTGGGGATGCTGGCCTCTATACTGCCTTAGTCGCCGGTTCGCTTGCTGGGGTGAATGCCGCTGTGCAGTCTGCAGTGGGCCTTGGGTGAGGATGTGATACTACACTCTGTGCTGGGCCATCTCTGTGGTTAACTTGGGGGTAAGCACTGCTGGGAACTCTGCTAGGATCTTAGTGTACTCATCCATGGATCACTGAACTGAGTCCAGGTAAGGAGCCGGGAGCCTGGCATCTTTGAGGGGGAAAGTCATTGCGTGGACCAGTCTCTGATCCTTAAGATCCATGAACAGGCTTTAGGTGCACAGGAGGTCTGCCTCAAGGAGCAGCTGTTCCACTGCAACCAGTGTGAACACCCACATGAAGAGTCTGCCTCCCAATGCAGTTGGACCTTGCGTGTGCCATAGATCCTGATCATGCTCGTGTTGTCAGCCCTCAGTGTGGGGCCTACTTGCCTGTTTCTGGTCAGGGCAGGACACTGACCTCTGCTTCTGTGTCCATGAGGAAAAGCTGCTGGATTGACGGTCCCCCATGTACAGGAGGCTGTCTTATTGGCCAGCTGTCATGGTAATCAGTGAGGGCTGACCCTGGCATTTCCCTGGAACGTGCATGGTGGTCAGTATCGGTAGGCTCTGGAACCCCATCACTGGTGATAGAAGCACCACTAGTCTTTGGGCTCACCTCCCTTGTGGGGTTGGTGTTCCTTCAGCAGACTGGTCTAGGTCTGGCTGCGACAAGCCCCAGGGCTGCCGAGCCCTCTCTTTTCTCCTTCCGTAGGATGTCCGCTCTTGCTGTGACATTCCAGGAATCATTGGTCAGTGTCCGCCAGGTGCAGATGGACATTCTCAGGTAGTTGCTCTAGGAATGCCTGCTTGAACATTATGCAGGGTTCATGCTTTCCAATGATGGCCACCATATCATTCATCAAGGCTGACGGCGGCCTGTTCCCAGCCTGTCTAAGTGGAGCAGATGTGCCCCTCTCTCGTGCCATGAGAGCCCCAAGGTCCCAATGAGTAAATCTTTGAAGACGGTGTAGACACCTTCCGACAGGGGCTCCTGGATGAAATTGGCCACCCAGCTTGCCGTGTCCTGGTCCAGGGTGCTCATCACGTGGTAGTACCAGGTGGACTCCGCTGTGATCTGCCGGATCTGGAACTGTACCTCAGCCTAGTCAAAGCACAAGTGTGGTTGATTCATCTAGAAGGTCGGCAGCTTGAGAGCGACTGCATGGACTGTTGCCAGTTCACTCATCGTTGGGTTTAGATGCCATCTAAACCGTTGGAGTCACCAATTGTAGCCGTGCACTACTCAAAGTAAAGACACACACATGAGTGTCGTCAGGTATAGCTCTGGTTTATTGGGGCTGAAGCCCGACTTTTAAGCCGTTTGCGTTCCCATCATTTGCCCCCATTTGCTGATGTCACCACCCACGTAACAATAGGAGGTTTCCCACGCACGGGTACATTCTTACATGACAATCCCTTCTTCCCCACACACTGTCCTATCTGTTGGGGTTGCTGGCCCCTACGCTGGTTTAGTTGGTTGACTGTTGGTTCACATGCTGGGGCCAGTGCTGCTGTATGGTCCACTGGCTCTTGGTTGCGCTCGCTGCCCGGAACATTGGCCTGATTGCCGCTGTGGAGGGCTGCTACACTAGAATGATACCAGGAACAAAAGGGTTAGCATGGGAAGAACAAAAGTCAGCTCTTGGACTGGACTTGTTAGAGTAGAGAAGGATGGGGAGACGGACCTCAAGGCATTTTGAATGCAGAAAGGCCTGGACAGTCGAGATATGCCAAATTTGTTTCCCATGGTAGGGAAGTCTAGGACAAGGGGCCATAATATCGGGATGAAAGGGCATAAATTTAAAACAGAAATGCAGAGAAATTTCTTTAGCCAGAGGGGCATGAGTCAACAAGTTCCACAGGCAACAGTATTGATTAGTCAGGGCATCAAGGATGATGGAGATAAGGCCCGGGAGTGGGGCTGAATGATAAAGATCAGCTCATGATTAGAATAGTGGAGCAGACCCAGTGGGCCAAATGGCCTACTTCTGCTCTTGTATCTTGTGAACCTGCATCATTAGAAATCTCCCAGCTGAATCGGTGACCACACCCAAGTACTAGCTACAATCTGGGTTCTTCTGCAATGTGAGTGAAACGTGAAAGTCAGCAGATGCTGTGATTGCAGTAAAAACACACCAAAATGCTGGTGGAACTCAGCCGGTCTTTTCAGCGTACATTGAAGACAAAGATATATTGCCACCATTTTAGGTGTTCACAGGGGGAATGTGTGAACTTCAAACAGATGACACTGGCATTTCGGGGGTGAACCAGGGTCACTAGAACTGCTCCACATGCCTTGCATCCAGGCCACTGTGCCAATGCCACATTGTAGAACAATTCTGCTTATTCCTTGAAAAAGGGCTTACACCTGAAATGGTATAGAGGTCATGCCTTCCCCAAAAGAGATCCCAATAATCCAAGAAGCCAAAACCCTGTCCTTTACACCAGCCCCTCAGCCACACATTCATTTTTCTTAACCTTCCATTTTTGTCCTCAGTTGCACTTGACACAGGTAGCAAACCAGAGATCACCACCCTGGCGGTCCTATTTCTTCATTTCTGTCCTAGCTCTATGTAATCCTTTTTCAGTACTTCCTCCTTTTTATTTATGTCATTGGTACCCACATGTACCAAGACATCAGGCTGTTTGCCTTCCCCTTTTGGAATACCCTGGACCCCATTTGAGATATCCCGCACCCCACCAGGGAGGCAGCACACCATGCGGGCTTACCTATCTGGCTCACAGAATCTCCTGTCTGTATTTCTGACAATGGAGTCCCCAATGACCACTGCATTCCTCTTTACCTTTTGGTCCACCATGCCAGGCTCAGTGCCAGCTTCTGTCAGGTCATCTCCCTCAACAGCATCCAACAAAATATACCTGTTACTGAGAGGGATATTCACAGATGTGCTCTCCATTTTCCTGGTATTTTTCTTCCCTCCCCTGACAGTTACCCACTTACCTGACACATCTGGTCTTGGGGTAACTATGTCCCTGAAAGTTGAATCTATCAACTCCTCACTCTCCCTCACCAGTTGTAGGTCCTCAAGTTGCAGCTCCAGTTCCCCAACTCGGTCCTTAAGGAACTGCATCTTGGTGCACCTGATGCAGATGTGGCTATTGACCTCATGGGATTTGTGTTTTTTGTATTGTTACGAGCCCAGAGGACCCCAAAACTCAGCAGCAATAAAAATTCAACAAGACAAATTGTTACTTAAACAAAAGTTGCTTTTAATTATCTTTAAACATGAAAACAGGATCAAACTTTAACTTATTACTATTAACTTAAATTAACAACCCCCTTCTAATTCTTAGCGCATGTGTATATAATGTATGTGTAAGTTCAGAAAAGTTCTTTAATTCACAGTCCAACCTCACGTCTTTCTTCTCCAAGTTCACTGGTTTCAGGCAATTCTTATACTGTGCATAGAATTTAACATTTATGGGGGGGGGAGGGCGTGTCAAGATGGCATAGAGGGCAGACGTGCAATCCTACTCCTCTTCAGCCAGTTTTTTAAGCACCCGTCTTTAAACTTTATCTAAGTGAATAAAAGTTGTATTTTTACGTTTGGGAATATTAGTGGGTCACAATGGCGACTAATGTTAAAAAAACGAAAGCTCAATTACAGAAGAAACGACCTTTTAAAAGTGCTGAAGAATTGAGGCTACCTGTCCAGTTGAAGCCACAGAATTGTCGTTTGGAACCTCCAAGACACAGAGAACTCCTGCCACGCTGAGTATTACACCGGCGCCGACCTTGCTTCACAAGATGGAGCCGGCATATTGACGAGTTGATTCGCGCGTTTGCGATGTCGGATGCGCGGGTGACCCAGCTGAGAAAAGGGCCCTTGAGCCTGCACTGCTGTCGGGTGAACTGGGGATGCGCAGAATGGCGTTGGAAACTGCCTCTGCGCGGTTCCTGGCTTTGCCGGGCATGTGTGGTGCCTCCAAGGTCCATGAACTACTGGACCGTGTGTGGGCTGTGTCGGGTGTGCAAACCCTCCAGCCACACCGGGAAGGGCCCGACAACATTGGAAGAAGAAGAGGACTTACCTTTAATGAACAGTTCATAGGAACAATTGGAAGTGGAGTCTAGAGAAGGTAGGCCACAAGATACGGAACTGGAATCTGGAATGGAGTCTGTTTGTACAGTTTTGGAAGGGATTGTCTATCATATGGATAATATGTCTAAACAAATTACTCAAGGATTTCTGGATGTGACAACTAAAATATCTAATAGGTCTGAAGATATAACTAATATGTCTGAAGATATATCTATGCTTAATGTATTAAATCGGTGGATAAAAAAAAATTGAAACAGCTTTTTCTGAATGTAAAATTCAAGTTGTACGTAATAAGGAAAAAATAGAGAAAGTGGAAGATTTGTTTGTGGATTGGGGAATCCAGAAGAAAGACTTAATTTTAAAAATTGACTCATTGGAAAATCAAAGTCAGAGAAATAATGTGAAAATTGTGGGTCTTCCAAAAGACATTGAAGGTCTGATCCAATTAAATTTTCAAGAGTTGGATTCCCAAGGTGTTGGGTAAAAAGTTTTTCTCAGGAGATTTAGTATTGGAAAGAGCACATAGAGCGTTATGAAAGAAATCATTACCGGGACAACCACCATGAGTGGTCTGAGTTCGGTGCCTGAATTATCAAGACAGAGAAATGATATTACGGTTGGCGGGACAGAAGGGACGACAAAGTCAATCTCCTATGATGATCCAAAATAACAGAGTATTTTTTAATGCAGATTTGAGTCAAGAAATTATTAGGCGACAACGGGAATTTAATTCGGCTAAAGAAGTACTGTGGCGGAAGGGTTATAAATTTGCTTTTCGATATCCTGCTGTGTTAAAGGTCTTTCATGGTAACTTTCAATCTCATTTTCTTTGAGAATGATCATGATGCATTAATTTTTGCTCATTCATTACCGGATTTACGAGGACATGGAAGAGTTTTGCCACCATCGCCCAAAAAGAGGGCAAATGGAAATGGAAGTGGGCAGAATGGGGAAAATGGAAAGAAAGAGGTTTTAACACAAAGTCTTATTGACATTGAAAACCCAAAACAATTATTGGGAATGGAGTCATTGGGTTGAATATATTTACAGTATTGAATTGCATTACTATGAATGATGTATTTCTGGCTGGGGAGGGGGGGGGGGTGGATAGCATTAAAATCTTTGATAGTCATCTTCCACTAGTGGGATTTACCACTCCCAGTTTTTTAGGGCATTACTAACTTTGGGTAGTGTTTCTTTTTTGGGGGGTTAATTAAAATTTTTTCTATATATATTTTCTTTTAAAAAGAATATTTAGGGGAGGGAGAGTGGTTTTTATTTATTAGAAGGGGAGCGATATTTTGTAGTAAATGACTATATTGTTAGTTTGTAAAGATGTCTAATTTGAAATTTGCAACTTATAATGTTCAAGGGTTGAATAATCTGATTAAGCAAAAGTTGATATTGCCTTTTTACAAGAAACACATTTAACTGAAAAAGAACATTTGAAATTGAAGAGAGATTGGGTTGGGCACATGTTTTTTTCTTCATTTAATTCTAAGGCAAGGGGTATAGCAATTCTAATTCATAAGAATTTGTCTTTTGAGTTGCGTACTATGAAAGGGAATGCTAGAAGGGTTTTAAAGGTGAATTGTAAAATTTTTACTGAATTTTGGACTTTGCTTAATATTTATGCACCTAATGTGGATGATGAATGTTTTATTTTGGATGCTTTTTTGTTATTAAATCAAGCTAATGAAAATATTTTAGTTTGGGGAGATTTTAATTGTGTCTTGGATCCTTTGTTGGACAGATCCCCAAAAGTATAAAGAAATCAAAGGTGGCGATACAAATTTGGGCCTTCATGAAAGATTTAAATTTAGTGGATATTTGGAAATGGGTTAATCCTACAGAGAAGGATTTTTCTTTTTATTCGTCTCGACATGATTCATTTTCTAGAATAGATTTTTTTAGTATCGGAACATTTACAAGGAAGGGTGTCACAGGCAGAATATAAAAGCAGGGTTATATCAGATCATTCTTTATTATTTTTTTTCTTATGTAAGTTCAGAAGTGGTACATTCATCTTATAGATGGAGATTTAGGACAATGTTGTTGAAAAAACCAGAGTTTGTTATTTTTGTTAAAGAACAGATTACTTTTTTCTTGTCTGAAAATGGAAATTCAGTAAAAAGTCATTTTGTGTTATGGAATGCATTAAAAGTTTATTTAAGAGGACAGATTATTAGTTATGATAAAGTTAAGAAACAGTATATGGTTGAAAGCTTTGATTTAGAAAAGCAAATTGATGAATTGAAGAAGGAATTTCAGAAGGAAGTGACAGAAGATAAAAAAGTGGCTTTGACTAAATTGAAATTGCGTTATAATATGTTGCAGACTTATCAATTTGAAAGTTTAATTAATCGATCTAAGCAGCAATATTATGAGTTGGGTGAGAGGGCACATAAAGTACTTGCATGGCAGTTAAAGAAGGAACAGGTTTCATGAATTATTCATGCTGTAAAAAATAATTCAACAGTTACCTATAACCTCAGGAAATTAATGACCAGTTCTATTCATTTTATAAAAAATTATACTTCTGTGGGGAAACAGGATAATGGTTCTATAGATTCTTTTTTTAAATAAGTTAACGTTATCAGCATTAGATGAGGAGGATGTTATGGATTTGGAAGCTCCATTTACAGAATTAGAGATTAAGATGGCTATGTTGGAAATGCCCAATGGGAAGTCACCAGGTGATGATAGGTTTTCGGTGGAATTTTATGACTTTTTATGAAGATTTATCTTCGGTGTTTGGGGAGGTACTACAATAAGTGACTGAACAGTATGAGTTACCAGAATATTGCTCTAGTGCTTTAATTACTGTAATCCCGAAAAAAGATAGAGACCCATTGAAAGTGTCTTCGTATAGGCCTAATTCTTTATTGAATGTTGATTATAAAATAATAGCAAAAATGTTAGCAAATTGATTTGCTAAGTAATACATGTTGATCAAACAGGTTTTATTAAAATAGAAATGCTTCAGATAATATTCTTCGATTGATTAGTTTGGTCAATGAATATCGACAGCAACCCAACCATCCAATGGTGGTTGCGCTTGATGCAGAAAAAGCCTTTGATAGGGTCGAATGGGATTTTTTTATTTAGAGTACTGGAGGTTTAAACTTGGCCCTTTTTTTATTGGTTGGGTTAAAGCTTTATATACCCTAATGTGGTGACAAATGGTCAAGTTTCATCATTGTTTAAATTGACACATTCAACTCGACAAGGCTGTCCATTGTCACCACCCCTGTTTGTATTGGCTATTGAACCATTTGCTCAAACAATAAGGCAAAATGAACAGATAAGTGGGATGAAAGTTATGGATGAAGAGTATAAGATTAATTTGTTTGCAGATGATGTTTTGATATATTTAACAAACCCAGAACAATCATTGCCACATTTACAGGAATGTTTATTACAGTATGGAACATTATCTGGATATAGTTAATTGGGATAAAAGTGACATTTTACCAGTCAGAGAAGAAGATTATTCAGAGTATAATAAAAATGATCTGATAAAATTAAATATTTAGGAATAATTGCAAATACTGAGTATCAATCTTTATATAAGTTAAATTATCTTCCATTATTAAAAAAGATTAAAGCAGATCTTATTAAGTGGAAAGATCTTCTGTTAACTTTAATTGGTCCAGTTAATTGTATTAAGATGAATATTTTTCCTCGTATTCAATATTTATTTCAATCAATACTGTGTTGTCTTTCAAAGAGTTTCTCTCAGGATTTAAATAAAGTTACGAGAGAATTTTTATGGAAAGGTAAACTACTACAGGTAGCATTAAATAAACTTACTTGGAAGTATGCATTAGGTGGGCTTCAGTTACCTCATTTTCAAAATTATTATGAAGCAGCCCAGTTGAAATTTATTAGTATCAGCCTGTAAGTTTGACGTCTGTGGTAGGTAAATTAATGGAGAAAATTCTTAGAGATAGTACTTATAAACATCTGGATAGACAGGGTCTGATCAGGAGCACTCAACATGGATTTGTGGGAGGAAGGTCATGTTTGACCAATCTGATTGAATTTTTTGAAGAGGTGACTAGGAATGTGGATGAGGGTAGCACAGTGGATGTTGTCTATATGGACTTCAGTAAGGCCTTCGATAAGGTACCACATGGAAGGTTAGTTAGGAAGGTGCAGTCTTTAGGTATAAATTTTGAGATAGTCAAATGGATTGAACATTGGCTGAAAGGGAGAGGCCAGAGAGTGGTAATGGATAATTGTCTGTCAGGTTGGAGGCCGGTGACCAGTGGTGTGCCTCAAGGATCTGTATTGGGCCCATTGTTGTTCGTTATATACATTAATGATCTAGATGATGGGGTGGCGAATTGGATTAGTAAATATGCAGACGATACTAAGATGGGTGGAATAGTGGATAATAAAGAAGGTTTTCAAGGATTGCAGAGGGATTTGGGCTGCTTAGAAAAGTGGGCTGAAAAATGGCAGATGGAATTTAATGCTGATAAGTGTGAGGTGCTTCATTTTGGTAAGAAGAATCAGAACAGGACATATGTGGTAAATGGGAGAGCATTGATGAATACAGAAGAGCAGAAAGATTTAGGAGTAACGGTACATCATTCCCTAAAGGTAGAAACTCACGTGAATAGGGTGGTGAAGAAGGCTTTTAGTATGCTGGCCTTTATCAATCATTGCATGGAATATAGGAGTTGGGAGGTGATGTTGAGATTGTATAAGTTGTTGGTGCGGCCTAATTTGGAGTTCTGTGTGCAGTTCTGGTTGCCTAATTATAGGAAGGATATAAACAGAGTGGAGAGAGTGCAGAGAAGGTTTACCAGAATGTTACCTGGGTTTAAGTATCTAGAGTATAGGGAGAGATTGGACAGATTAGGTCTTTATTCTTTGGAGCGTAGAAGGTTGAGAGGGGATTTGATAGAAGTATTTAAGATTATGAAAGGGATAGACAGAGTGGATGTGGATAGACTATTTCCGTTAAGGGGAGGAAGATTAAAACAAGAGGACATGAGTTAAGAATTAAGGGGCAGAGGTTTAGAGGTAACATGAGGGGGAACTTCTTTACTCAGAGAGTGGTAGCCGTGTAGAATGAGCTTCCGGGAGAAATAGTGGCGGCGGAGTCAATTGTATTATTTAAGAAAAGGTTGGACAGGTATATGGATGAGAAGAAGATGGAGGGTTATGGGCATTGTGCAGGGAGGTGGGACTAGAGAGGGGTGTTTGGTTTGGTGCGGACTAGAAGGGCTTAATTGGCCTGTTTCCGTGCTGTAATTGTTATGTATGTTTTTATGTAGATTGATGGATTTGAACCAGCCCCCGAGTTGGGCTAAAGTTGAGATGGCCTGTATTCCTGAAGTTGAGGTGTATCAATTTATATTTTGATGGAATGTAAATTTGTTGAGGGAATATAATATGCCGATATTAAAACATTTATTAAAATTATGGATTAAAAAAAATAAGATTTTAGGATCAAAAGGTAAATTGTCAATTTTAACTCCATTATATAATAATCAGCTTGTTTATTTTTCAATGTTTAATAGTCATTTAAAGAGTTGGGATTTTAAGGGTATAAAAACATTACAAGATTGTTTTGTGGAAGGTCAATTTCTTTCTTTCAACCAATTGAAAGAGCGTTTTGATATTGCTGAAAATTCTTTATTTGTTTATTATCAACTTTGATCTTTGGAGAAAAATATGTACGGTAGAAAGATGATTTTACCTGTATTGATGGAATTTGAGTCTTTTATTTCTTCTATTCCAAAAAGGGGTTATATTTCTGTTATGTATCAAGTATTACAAGACAACATGGAATGGGAGAAATCTAAGTTTAAATGGGAAAATGATTTAGCCTTTGTTTTTCCTGAAGAGTACTGGGTAGATATGTGTCATGATAATGTTACTAAATTGATGAATGTACGGTATGGAATGATTAATTATAATTTTTTACATCAATTGTATTTAACACCAGAGAAATTGAAAAAATATGGTTTCAATAATTCAGATTCTTGTTTTAGATGTGGTGTACGTACTGGAACTTTTTTACATGCTATTTGGTCTTGTGTGCATGTACAACCATTTTGGGATGAAGTTAAGCTAATTTTGGAAAAATTATATAATTTTTAGTTACCATTAGATACATCTATTTTTTTAATGGTTTATATGATTCCTTTAAGGGGATTAGGGTTGGATAAATTTCAAATTGCATTTATATATTTAGCATTGTCTGTAGCTCAAAAATGTGTAGCAAGTACATGGAAAAATAATATAGTAATTAATATAATGTGATGGCAAAATGAAATGAAAGCTTGTATTGTTATGGAAAAAATTACATATAATTTACATGACAATTATTCTTTTTCTGATAATAAGTAGTTACCATATTTAGAATATATGCATTTAGATATATTTTGATTTATTATATACTTTTAGTTTCTGTTTATATATTTTTAGCTCTCCTTAAGAGAGTGGCTGAAGGGGTGGGAGGGGGGTGTGGACTTCATTTTTTTAGTTGTTTTTTTAATTTTATTATTTTAATATATACTTATAAAATTTTCTTTATAGAATGTACTTTGTATTACTATTAACGATTCTTCAAATAAATAAAGTTTAAAAAAAGTATTTAACATTTATGAATTTCACCAGGCTTTGGTGCTTGAAAGGTAAATGGTTACCACTCAGGAAGGTTCTTGTTGGTTTTCAGAGAGAGATTTGTTGTTCGTTAGACACCCAAGAACTGTTTCCTTCTGATCAGCCACTTCAGTGTCTTGCTGGAGAAATTTACCCCATCAGGGTTTTCCAGATGATAACCTCTTTCTTTTAGGTCACCACAGAGTTCCTTTTTGTTTCCTTTATTTCAAGTGAAACATTATACAGCCACCCATCTCCTCTTGTATGGACCACAAGGGCTTTGAACAGGCGGAACTAAAAACTCACAATCCATCTTCAAATGGGGGTTTCCACAAGCATTCCAGCTTGTCATGTTCCAGTCCCAGCTGCTGCTGCTGGACTATAGAACTGAACTCCCTCTCTCGCACTCAGAGAAAACCACATGACCTTCTTAGAACAGCAAACTGCACTCAGACAGACTGCGGCTCTGGACCTGATCTTCCGAGTCCATTCATCTGTTGTTTTCCAAAACAATAATCCATTATTCCACAGCATGTCCTATTAATACCTACTTGTGAAGTCCTTATAGGCATTCTTCAAAGTGTTTGCAAATGCAACCGGAACCTGGACTGTCTGGCTTGAGCAGAGCTCTGGCATTTTAAATGAGATTTGTTTTGAAGTATTTGTATATGACCTACACTAAAAAACCTGCCACAATTTTTCTTCTTTAAAACATTCTATATACAATATAAAATATAACAAAATCTGTCACAGTATAATTTATATAAATTTATTCGGTTGTTTTGGGGCATGGTGGGACGGGATAGGGAGGGGAAAATGGACTCTGTAGTTATACATAAGTGTTGTAAGAACTGTATTGTCTGAATCTATCAGAGTCTTTGAAAATCAAAAATATTTTTTTCAAAAAGCACTCCCAGGAGAAAAACATGAAAGTCTGCTGACACCATGGTTGAAATAAAAACAACGGCAGAGAATCTCTGCAGATCAAACAGTGTAGTTTATATCACACAGATAAAAATCACATCACCAACCTTTCAGGATTGAGCCCTTCACCAAGAAAAGTGTCCTCTGCAAAACCTTTCTATGGTTTCCTACCCTGAAGAAGTTCTCCTTTGCTCTTCAAAGGAAATTCTGTGGAATTCTCTCCCTCTGCTCCCCATCTGTAATCCCTTCTGCGCTCAAGCTCTACAACCATGTACTCACCCAGACTTACTTCTGAACCTTGATTTATGTATCTTTATTTTTGTTAAAGGACACTATTTGACCTGCCGAATTTCTCTAGCATTGTGTTTTTCCAGGCAGCACTTGTCAACTTGTCAGCAATTTTTGAAGCATTATTGAGGTAAAAATCTATGAATTGTATTAATGATTCTATTGCATGTAATACACCAATGGAGAAATGATCATTCATATCAGCAGGCATCCGAATAAAAGGCTTTGCTGAGCATTTTTGCTCTGTCCACACCAGTGATAGAGTTCTCTCAGTGGCCAACTGCTACAGTCCTGCACCATACTCTCATACTCACCTGTCTGTCAATGGCCTCATGTACTGTCCCTCCAATCGGAGGAACAACACCTGATTTTCCATCTGGGCAGTCTCCAACCAGATGTTTTCAGTTTCTGCTAATCTGCTCTCCTTTCCCTTCCCTTCCCTCTGTCAGCTCTCCACCCCTTTGTGGTGAAACCACTAATCATATATGTAAATGACGTGACCTTTTATGTTTGACCCTGCTCTCACTGGCTGGCTCCTGACTCCTCCCCTTTCTCCCCCATAATGGCTGTCATGCCACAAGCCTGCCCCCAGTTCAAGTCTTGGTCAGTGTGAATGACTAATTCAGGGATGCTGTCCATCTCTTGCTAATAAAACCTTCAAATCCAGTAACTCCAGTCTTTGTGTAATTGATTGTGCATTATTTTTATTAGCAAGATTTTGTTTCCCTCAAAACATGGACAAGTACGTGAAGTTGGACCACTTAGAAATTGACCCAAGAGAACCCAAAGCAGCTGACAATTTTGCAGTCTACCCCTGCTGCTTTGAAAGATTCCTCACAGCCTCTGTAGCAGCTATCCAGGACGTCGAAGACAAGCTCCACCTACTATTCTCGTACATCAGGCATTGATGCCAAACGTAAGGAGGTGACACCCTGAAACTCATGGACACCCTGAGAGACCAGTACATGATTCAGGTGAATGAAGTCTATGCACGGCCGATACTCCACTTGTGCAGGCAGCGACTCAGGGAAACTTTTAATGACTTTGTCAGGGCCCTGCAGGAGTTTGCGAGGGACCGCCACTGCCAGACTGTGGATTGTGGAACAGCACACCCAGCTGTTCAGAGACACCTGCAGAGGAGACTCAAGCAGAAACAACTGAGCCTACTTTAAACCATTGAACTGGTGAACACTCTGACCATCCACAATGCGGAATCACTTTCCAGCGAGCACGCGGCCACCTCGTGGGGAACACGGGCACTGCCATCTTAGGAGGTGGGAAGGACAAACTTCCTCTCATCCTGAGCTGAGCTCCACTGCCGTTAGTGAACATCCGATGTGCTACTTCTGCATGCAGGACAAGCATCCGAGGAAACATTGCCCTGCCGGGGACGCCATCTGCTTCAACTGCAGGAAGAAGGGACACTTCATGAAGGTCTATAAGTCTAAGCAAACCCCCAAGCTCAGCAGCGCCGTGTGCTAGCGGAGGGTGGCCATCACTGATACAGTCACTTCCGGGGACCTGGGATGCCTGTGCAATATGGAGATCACTGACCGTGATGAGATCACTTTCGTCTTATTCCCCTTCTCTTCTGGTGAACGATGATGGGGCCACGCGCATGCTATTGGGGCCACTATCTCAACCACCATCTTATAGGACCACCAGCAGCCAACAGAACTCCTCAGACGACGAACTGACGCTGGCATCAGTAACCCTGAATCAGCGCAGACCCCACCAACTCACCAGGACGTCCAGGTTAACACCCACCCCACTGCTTGCCTATTTGACAGTGGAAGCACCAAGAGCTTAATTCACCCAAACATTGTACAGCACTACTCCCTTGGGGTGAAGCCCGGTAAACACAGTGTCTCTCGTGTCCCAATCCCAGCCTGCAAAATTTTACAGCAGTTGTACTGCAACATTGACTGTCCAAGGCATGGTCTACCGAAATTTTAGGTACCTAGTATTGCCACAGTTCTGTGCACCCATCCTATTGGGATGAGACTTCCTGTGCAAATTAAAGAGTGTCACCATGGAGTATGACGGGCCCTACCCGCTCCTCAAAGTCTGCTACATTCACAGCAGTTTCTAAATTGCCTGCCCCTCCCTCACCACGTGGCCAACCAGCAGCCCCAAAACCAATGACTGGATCTGACATGCAGCCTCTCAACATGCCTGATTTCTCCCCCACCCGTTCCCCAATCTCACCCTGAACTATAATCCCGTTGCTACTAAAAGTTAGCAATATAGTGTGGGGAACAGGGTTATAGTCAGAGGTGAGAGGCCTTCTCGCAGAGGAGGGTGATAAAGCAGAGTATGAGCCCCTGGAGAGCCCAGATAGAGGTGGTGAAGAATGGGGAGAAACATCGGATGGTTATCTATTACTCCCAGACTATCAACAGGTTCACCTGGCTAGATGCATATCCCTCCCCTGCATAGCCGACAAGGTGAACCAGTTCGCACAATACAGGGTGTTCTCGACCATAGATATTAAGTCCGCTTATCACCAACTCCCCATCTGCCCAGAAGACCGCCAATATATCGCCTTCGAGGTGGATGGCTGATTGTACCATTTCGTGAGGGTCCCTTTTGGGGTCACGAATGGGGTATCTGTCTTTTAAAGGGAGATGGTTTGAATGATGAACAAACATTGGCTGCAGGCCACTTTCCCATACCTCAACAAAGTCACCATCTGTGGCCATGATTAGCAGGACCATGATAGGAACCTCCAGAAATTCCTCCACACCGTAAAATACCTCAACTTCACGTATAATGCAGGGAAGTTTGTTTTCTACACACGTCGCCTGGCTATACTAGGCTGCCTTGTGGAGAATGGAGTCATCAGCCTGACCCTGACCGCATGCCCCCTGTTAGAACTTCCACTCTCCCACTGCCTCAAGGCCTTGAAAAGGTGCCTGGGGTTTTTCTCCTATTATACTCAGTTAGGTCCCAGCTATGCAGAGAAGACCCGAACCCTCATCACAGCCACCACTTTCCCTGTCAGCAGAAGCCCGCAAGGTTTCATCCATACCAAAGCTGACATTGTAAAGGCCACGATGCAAGCAGTGGATGAGTCCATCTCGTTCCAGGTGGAGAGCGACGCATCAGACTTTGCCCTGGCCACCACACTTAACCAGGTTTTTTTCATGCACCCTCCAGGACCCCGAGATCTGGCACTCTTCCATCGAGAAAGAAGCCCAGGCTATCATTGAAGCAGTATGGCACTGGAGACATTATCTCACTGGTAAGCATTTTATCCTCCTGACTGACCAACGGGCAGTCACCTTTATGTTTAACAATCAGCTGTGGGGTAAAATCAAAAATGATAACATTCTGAGGTGGAGAATTGAGCTCTCCACCTACAATTATGACTTACTGTACCAGCCCGGAAAGCTCAACGAGCCTTCGGACACACTGTCTCAGGGCACTTGTGTCAGTGCACAGATGAATCAATTGCAGGCACTGCACAACGACCTCTGCCACCCAGGGATCACCCATTTTTTCATTTCATCAAGGCCTATAATCTCCCCTACTCCATTGAGGACATCAGTGTGCTGACCAAAAATTGCCAGGTCTGCGTGGAGTGCAAAACGTGCTTCTACCAGCCTAACTGGTCACACCTGATCAAGGCCAATTGGCCCTTTGAACATCTGAGTATGCGGTTGAAAAGACCCCTACCCTCAATATCATCGATGAGTACTCATGGTTCCCCTTTGCCATCTCCTGCCCGGACATGACCACAGCTACCGTCATAAAGGCTCTGAACAACCTGTTCACCATTTTTGGATACCCCTGCTACATCCACAGTGATAGGGGTTCATCCTTCATGAATGATGAGCTGCATCAATATTTGCTGACCAAGGGCATTCCCTCTAGCTGGACCACCAGCTACAACCCCAAAGGGAATGGCCAGGTGGAACGGGAGAAGAGCACAGTCTGGAAGGCAGTACTATCTGTTCCCTCCTGTGAACGGCCACCAATCATACATCTCTCGAGAGACTTTTTACATTCCCCAGGAGATCGGCGCCAAGAACCACCTTACCTACCTGGCTGATGTTCCCCAGGCAGGTCCTACTCTGCAGACATGTAAGTCTGCCCTCTAGTCGAAAGGATCTAGCTGCTCCATGCTATCCCACAGTATATCTACGTGGCATTCCCGGACAATCACAAGGACACAGTATCCATCCAGGACCTGGCACATGTGGGCGCATCTGGACCCCCCTCAACCAGCCAACTGTCACACCCCCTCCAGCACTCCAGGGCCTGTTTCTACCCCCATCATCCCAGCCAACCCAGCAACTGACACACATGTTCCCATTCTCCCGACTCAACCAAGTACCCCAACCAAGCCAAAGCCAATGGAGACCGCCACAGACTCCCAGATGGGGGTGTACCAGTCATCAGTCACAATGCCAAAGGAGGATGCTGGACAGACTGAACTTAAGAGGTCGACTGACCGCATCAGGCACCCCCCGGGACTTTTTAAAAAGAGGGGTGAATGTGGTGAAACTACGATTGTATGACATGACCTTTTATGTTTGACCCTGCTCTCACTGGCCAGATTGTGACTCCTCCCCTTTCTCCCCCATAAAGGCTATTGTGCCACAAGCCTGCCCCCAGTTCATCTGGGTCAGGGAAAGTGACCAGCAGAGGGATGCTGTCCATTTCTTCCTAATAAAAGCCTTCAGCTTCCAATAACGTCTTTGTGTAATTGATCGTGCATCACCCTTCCCTCTCTATTCACCCAGGCATCCCTCCTCCCTCCCTTCACCACCTATTACCTCCTGCTTTGCCACCATGCCTCCACCCCTTACCCTTTTTAGATGGATGCCTGCTCACATTTTTACATACCTTGATGAAGGCCTCAGGCCTGGAACATTGGTTATGTATCTTTATCTTTGATGCATAATTAACATGCCCATGCAGCTCTCATTCAATTTCTGGTGCTTGCTCTTCCATAATTAGCTTGAAATCAAAGACTTTTTCTCATTAATCATTTTTATTCACACCTGACCAAATAAAGAAGGAAAACATATCAAAATGCTGGAGGAATTCTAGTCTTTTTGGCGTCCACTGGAGACAAAGATATATTAGTGACATTTTGGGCCAGAGCCCTTCTTCAAGGAATAAGCAGAATGAACCAGAGGCAGGAAATCTCAGAATACAGATAATGGTGGCTGGGGGAGGAATCCAGACCAACAAAAGATGTTAATTGGATATGATAAAGGACGAGTGTATAATTTATGTGTGAAAGGAGAGGAAGGGAGAGAGAGTTGGGAAAAGGCATGGGGGAAGAATTGGGGGGTGGGGTTTAAATAAAGACAGAGAAGTCTATATTATTGCCATCTAGTCGGAAGATGAGGTGTTGTTCCTCCTATTTGCAGGTGGTCTTAGTCTGGCAGTACATGAAGCCACGGACAGACATATTGGCACGAGAACTGGGTGGGGAATTGAAATGGATGAGATTTTCTGTATCTGGCTCATTCTGCTTATTCCTCGAAGAAGGGCTCAGGTCTGAAATGTCGGCAATATATCTGTCTCCTATGGATGCTGGAAAGACTGGTTGATTTCCTCCAGCATTTCAGTGTGTTTATTATAATCACAATGTTGGCAGACTTTCGGATTTCAATCCAATAATTTAGGCTACAAAACACCTTAGTAACGCAGTATCAACGGTAATTCAATTCTACTACAAATCTGGTTGCTGTGCTGTATTTACACATTGATTCAGGACAATCAAAGGTTGTCAACAATCAGTGTCTGCTTTTTAACCAGAATCCCCTCCATCTTCAATGTTTTTCACCTTCCCTTGCTGCAAGGTCATCTAACTATAACCAAAGTTATTTATAAACAGCTTTGCAAGGTCTCAATGCCAAAATACCACGATGTGAAATTATTGCCCTCATTTTCTACCAACCTGACCAACAGGAATGTGCGTGAGGTCGAGTGGAGAACCGGTTTTGGGTAGATACCTGATTTATATCCTCCTGACGTTATGCTTCATTGAAATCGGCAGAGGAAAAAAAATCAGATAAGGCTTTAAAACAGGTATTTAGCCTGAACCCAGCAAATTCCTGCCAGCGAGTTCTGTCTATTTATTTATTTTCCAGGACCTGGACATTGCTGGGAAGGCTTGAATTTATTTTTATTACATATTACATAAATTTGCCGATGATATTACAGTTGTCGGCAGAATGACAAACAGCAATGAAGAAGTGTACAAGAGGGAGATAGATTAGAGTGTTGAGTGGTGTCACATCAACAACCTTGCTCTCGACGTCAGCAAAACCAAGGAGATGATTATAACCATATAACCACTTACAGCACAGAACAGGCCAGTTTGGCCCTACTAGTCCATGCTGTAGCAAATCCCCACCCTCCTAGTTCCACTGACCAGCACCTGGTCCATACCCCTCTAGTCCCCTCCTATCAATGTAACGATCCAGTCTTTCCTTAAATGTAACCAATGATCCCACCTCGACCACGTCTGCCGGAAGCTCATTCCACATCCCCACCACCCTCTGCGTAAAGAAATTTCCCCTCATGTTCCCCTTATAATTTTCCCCCTTTAATCTTAAACCATGTCCTCTAGTTTGAATCTCCCCCTTTCTTAATTGAAAAAGCCTATCCACATTTACTCTGTCTGTCCCTTTTAAAATCTTAAACACCTCTATCAAGTCCCCTCTCAATCTTCTACGCTCCAGAGAAAAAAGCCCCAGTCTGCACAACCTTTCCCTATAACTCAGACCCTGAAATCCTGTCAACATTTTCGTGAACCTTCTCTGCACTAATTTGGTGACCAAAACTGTACACAGTACTCCAAATTTGGCCTCACCAATGCCTTTTACAATTTCATCATAACCTCCTTACTCTTGAATTCAATACTCCGATTTATGAAGGCCAACATTCCAAATGCCTTCTTCACCACACCATCTACCTGAGTATCAGCCTTGAGGGTACTATTTACCACAACTCCTAAATCCCTTTGTTGCTCTGCACTCCTCAATTGTCTACCATTCAATGTATATGACCTATTTAAATTTGCCTTTCCAAAATGTAGCACCTCGCATTTATCTGTATTAAATTCCATCTGCCATTTCTCAGCCCACACCTCCAGCCTTCCTAAATCACCTTTTAATCTATGGTAATCTACCTCACTGTCCACAACACCACCAATCTTTGTGTCACCCGCAAACTTGCTTATCCAATTCTCTACCCCTACATCCAGATCGTTAATATATATAACAAATAATAGTGGACCCAGGACCGAATCCTGACGAACTCCACTAGTCACCGGCCTCCAATTGGACAAACAATTTTCTACCACTACTCTCTGACACCTTCCATCCAACCACTGCTGAATCCATTTCACTACTCCTTATTTATACCTCAGGAGGAAGTCAGACCTTTCAGTTAGCATGGTTGATCTTTACCTATGCACATACTAATCTTTACCCGTGTGCACACCTAACGACATTAATAATTACGCAACATCATTGATTAGAGCACACAGATGCACAAAATAGGTGGATTCAGGCAGTTAAATAAATCCACAATCTGCTGCTATTACTGGAAACCACACCCATATCTTACAACATGAAGGAATATTGTGTGGTTTGTAAAGATAATGTGGCCTCTCTGTCTGGAACCTGAGGGGTGGGGAATATGGATTGCAGAGTGCCCTCTCTGGCTGGAGCCTAGTTGGAAGTCATCTCACCTGCCAGCCAAGGGTTAGATCTGTCCCAGTTTGCAGAGATTTTGTATGACAGTAGAAACGCTGGCAAATTTCTACAAAATTATACACTCGTCCTTTATCATATCCAATTAACATCTTTTGTTGGTCTGGATTCCTCCCCCAAAAGTGTGCTGATCGGCTGCATTACGGTCTGGTATGGGAACACCAAATATCCCCAAACATAAAGCTCTCCAAAAGGTAGTGGACACAGCCCAGGATATCACAGACAAAACCTTCTCCACTATTGAGAACATCTACAGGGATCACTGCTGTTGGAGAGCAGCAGCAATCATCAAAGACCCACACTACTCAGTACATGCTCTGTTCTTGCTGTTGCCATCTGGCAAGAGGTCTCGGTGCCACAAGACTCGCACCACCAGGTTCAGGAACAGCTGCTCCCCCTCACCATCAGACTCCTCAATGACAAACTCAATCAGGGTCTCATTTAAGCTCTCTTACTTGTGCACTTTATTGATATTTTTTAGTCTCTCTGTACTGCAGTTGGTTTGTTCACATTCATTATCTGTTTACACTTCTTTATTTGTTACATGTATACACTGTGTACATTTTTTTTGCACGATCAATAAGTGGTAATTCTGCCTCATCCACAGGGAAAAAAAGAATCTCAGGGTTGTATGTAATGTCATGTATGTCCTCTGACAATAAATCTGAAATCTAAATCACCATAGATGATTTGCTCACCCAGGAGGGGAGATTACCAACCCCAGTATCTTCACCATCTGATGCAATGACATCAAGACTTAACTTCAGAAAAAGAACAGAACAGGAGAGATTTTAACAAAGATCCTGATGTCGTTTAGTCCCACTGGGATCTCTTTACAATCTAACAATCTTGTTAGATTATGCACCTTGTCGAATGGTAAGATTACATCGATCTTTCCTGCCATTGTTTTACAATGTTCCACTTCTAAGTTAAGTCACACAATTTTGAATTCTCTCCATACTAGAGTCTGCCTATGGTCATAAAGAACTGAGTAGGCTGGCTTACTTTACACAAAATAAGAGCTGTTGTCTCATCTGTGATGTCTAAAAAATTTAGACAAACAGCACAGTAACAGGGCATTTCAGCCTACGAGTCTGTGCTGTCCACTTTACATCCAATTAACCTACAGCCCTAGTATGTGTCTTTGGCTTGGCTTCGCGGACGAAGATTTATGGAGGGGTAAAAAAGTCCACGTCAGCTGCAGGCTCGTTTGTGGCTGACCAGTCCGAAGCGGGACAGGCAGACACGATTGCAGCGGTTGCAAGGGAAAATTGGTTGGTTGGGGTTGGGTGTTGGGTTTTTCCTCCTTTGCCTTTTGTCAGTGAGGTAGGCTCTGCGGTCTTCTTCAAAGGAGGCTGCTGCCCGCCAAACTGTGAGGCGCCAAGATGCACGGTTTGAGGCGTTATCAGCCCACTGGCGGTGGTCAATGTGGCAGGCACCAAGAGATTTCTTTAGGCAGTCCTTGTACCTTTTCTTTGGTGCACCTCTGTCACGGTGGCCAGTGGAGAGCTCGCCATATAATACGATCTTGAGAAGGCGATGGTCCTCCATTCTGGAGACGTGACCCATCCAGCGCAGCTGGATCTTCAGCAGCGTGGACTCGATGCTGTCGACCTCTGCCATCTCGAGTACCTCGACATTAGGGGTGTGAGCGCTCCAATGGATGTTGAGGATGGAGCGGAGACAACGCTGGTGGAAGCGTTCTAGGAGCCGTAGGTGGTGCCGGTAGAGGACCCATGATTCGGAGCCGAACAGGAGTGTGGGTATGACAACGGCTCTGTATACGCTTATCTTTGTGAGGTTTTTCAGTTGGTTGTTTTTCCAGACTCTTTTGTGTAGTCTTCCAAAGGCGCTATTTGCCTTGGCGAGTCTGTTGTCTATCTCATTGTCGATCCTTGCATCTGATGAAATGGTGCAGCCGAGATAGGTAAACTGGTTGACCGTTTTGAGTTTTGTGTGCCCGATGGAGATGTGGGGGGGCTGGTAGTCATGGTGGGGAGCTGGCTGATGGAGGACCTCAGTTTTCTTCAGGCTGACATCCAGGCCAAACATTTTGGCAGTTTCCGCAAAGCAGGACGTCAAGCGCTGAAGAGCTGGCTCTGAATGGGCAACTAAAGCGGCATCATCTGCAAAGAGTAGTTCACGGACAAGTTTCTCTTGTGTCTTGGTGTGAGCTTGCAGGCGCCTCAGATTGAAGAGACTGCCATCCGTGCGGTACCGGATGTAAACAGCGTCTTCATTGTTGGGGTCTTTCATAGCCCCTAAGGCTAGAGCTGGATGAGGTTCCCACCCTGGATGAGACATATAAGGCAATCGAACAACTGAAAAGTGGCAAAGCAGCAGGTATGGATGGAATCCCCCCAGAAGTCTGGAAGGCTGGCGGCAAAACTCTGCATGCCAAACTGCATGAGTTTTTCAAGCTTTGTTGGGACCAAGGTAAACTGCCTCAGGATCTTCGTGATGCCACCATCATCACCCTGTACAAAAACAAAGGCGAGAAATCAGACTGCTCAAACTACAGGGGAATCACGTTGCTCTCCATTGCAGGCAAAATCTTCGCTAGGATTCTACTAAATAGAATAATACCTAGTGTCGCCGAGAATATTCTCCCAGAATCACAGTGCGGCTTTCGCGCAAACAGAGGAACCACTGACATGGTCTTTGCCCTCAGACAGCTCCAAGAAAAGTGCAGAGAACAAAACAAAGGACTCTACATCACCTTTGTTGACCTCACCAAAGCCTTCGACACCGTGAGCAGGAAAGGGCTTTGGCAAATACTAGAGCGCATCGGATGTCCCCCAAAGTTCCTCAACATGATTATCCAACTGCACGAAAACCAACAAGGTCGGGTCAGATACAGCAATGAGCTCTCTGAACCCTTCTCCATTAACAATGGCGTGAAGCAAGGCTGTGTTCTCGCACCAACCCTCTTTTCAATCTTCTTCAGCATGATGCTGAACCAAGCCATGAAAGACCCTAGTATGTGTAGTGCGCATCAAAAGAACCAAAGACTTGTTGATCCAAACCAAGGCTTTTATTAACTAAAAGACTGGAGCCTATCACAAGTAGGTCGACCAGTCTAGATGACATAGTCTGGCGAGGAGCAATCCTTTAAGACCTGCCAGTAGGTGTGGCTACGCTCTCAGCCACTCACAGTCATCCTACACGACCATCTGTACATAGACACATTGGTGATAGAATCTGGACTATAACAGTACGTTTTGAACAGTGCGAGGAAACCAAGGGAAAAACCCACAAAGACATGGGGAGAACGTACAAATTCCAGTGTGGAATCACATCCCAGTCCCAATAGCTGGTGCTGTAACAGCGATGCGCTCATCGCTACAGTAACCGTGGCACCCTGCAAAAATTAAATCATCAGTGTTACAAGCTCAAAGGACCCCAAAACCCAGCAGCAATAGATATTCACCAAGACGAGTGGTTTTTAAAACAAAAGTTATTTTTAATCAACTTTAAACATAAAAACAGAATCAAACTTTAACTTATCTCTATACTTAGCTAACCCAAATTCACCCCTTTCTAATTCTAGCACACGTGAATGATGTGTGTGTAAATTTAAGAAAAGTTCTTTGGTTCACAGTTCAATCTCACTTCTCCTTCTTCCAAGTTCTCTGGATGCAGGCAATTCTTAGACTGTGCACAGAATTTAACATGTATAAAGTTCACCAGGCTTTGGTGCTCGAAAAGTAAATGTTTACTGCTCAGGAAGGTTCTTGTAGGGTTTGCAGAGAGAGATTTGCTGTTCCAGGGTTTCCACAACTGAGGTACCACCATTAGTCACCTCAATGTCTCGCTGATGAAACTTGCCCCATCATGGTTTTCCAAGTGGCAACCACTTTCTTCAGGTTACCACAGAGTTCCGTTCTGTTCCTCTTATTCCAAGAGAAACATCAGACACATCGCACTTCCAGCCATCCACTGCTTTGGAACTTTGTTTCCAATCAGCTCTTCGTGGCGTGTTTCTGCCGTTTTCAGTCTCACCCACACACAAGCTGAGAGGGCTTCTCTTCTCTCCCTCTCTCTCTCTCTCTCCAACTGCCAGAAAGCCCATGTGATTCTCTCACTTGCAAAACTCCCACCTTCTTCACCAAACCACAGGAGTTCTTCTCTTTGGTCAAGATGTTGTCTTAGATCAACAAAACACTGGAGTGACCTTTCTGTGAGCACTTTGCAGAAAGGTACTTGAAGCCAGTTTGTCTCGTCCAAAACAATGGTCTTTCATTTTATGACGTCAGTTCAATTAGCACCTACTTGTGAAATGTGCATCACATTCTCCAGAGATCCTGCAATGTTATTGAAAATTAATTCTTCAGTCTTTCAAATAAGATCTGTTTTAAAATGTGTTTATGTATGTAACCCACTAATCTTACCAAAATCCTCCCAATATTATAATCCATTACATCAGGTGTTTACTTGAGAGTCAGAATATTTGCAACATCAGGGGAAAATTACTCCCAGTGAGTAGAAAGTACAGAAAAGTATGGGGAACTCCTAGTTCTTGAGAGATCTTACAGAGTTTTCCCAATGAGACTCTACTATCAATGGAGTATCTCTTCTAGATTGAATGGGATCGTTAATCTTTGGGGCTGTTTTCATAGGTATCGTTTGACCTGTATTCCCACCGATCAGTTGGCTGAAAGATCCAGTAATTAGTATCGCTGCGAAGAAGTCAGTGATCTAGATTACGAGTGTCCTCACAATCCCCTCAGATGCCTGCACATGTGACACTTAGATGATAGGCTCCAGTGCTCAGACGGGAAGTAGGGGTGGTGTAGCGGTTAGCGCAATATTGTTACAGCACCAGCTATCATGACCTGTGTTCAAATTTGATGCTGTCTGTAAGGAGTTTGTACTTTCTTCCCGTGTCTTTGTGGGTTTTCCCTGGGGGCTCCAGTTTCCTCCCATCATTCGAAATGTAGTGGGGGTGTAGGTTAATTGGGCAGCATTGGCTCATGGGCTGAGATGGCCTGTTACCGTGCTGCATGTCTAAATTAAAAATTAAAATTTAATTTAAAATTTACATTTAAAAAATTTTCATGGAATTCGGGCAAGAGTTGAGGAAAGTAAACATCTCCAAAAGCCTCCCAACAGGTTGCACATAAGAGATAAGTCCAACTGGGCAAAAAGAAGTCAACGTCACCAATAGGAAACCCTACCACTCTGAATCTATCAACTGCTCAGATCTGCAATCAGATACATCGTGTTCATACCTATTCATGTGCAATATCGATGCTGACTGATTATTTTAATGAAATAGGTTTGCTGTTGGGCATAGCCAATAAATACACCACCTCCCTCCTCAAAACAGGTGAGGTACCATTTGCAGAGCTGGGGCCATAGTCACAGTGTCTAGATATCACACAGGTAAAACACAAGAGTCTGCAAATACCATGGTTAAATTAAAAATACAATATTCCTTTCACACAAACATGATCAATTCTTACCTTGTCCCTTATCATATCCAATGAGCCCCTTTTGTTGGTCGGGATTCCTCCCCCAGCCGGCACTATCTGAATTCTGAGACTTTCAGAGATTTCCTGCTTCTGGCTCATTCTACTTATTCCTTGAAGAAGGGCTCAGGCCCGAAACTTTGGCAATAAATTTTTGCCTCCTGTGGATCCTGAAAAGACCGCCCGTGTTCCTCCAGCATTTTGGTGTGTTTTTATTAGCACCACAGTGTAGTGAACTGGGATTCACTAGAAGTGTGCTGTACTAACGACTGGTCCTGCCTCCTGGCTCCTCCCCCAAGGGCCCATATATAACCCTGGTTTCCTGCCTGAACCCTGAACCCCTCTGAAGGCTGTTCATGAACCCTACCTATGTTGTAAACTAATAAAAGCGTTAGTTCTCCCTCTAGTTGAGTGTGAGCTTTTACCTATGCTACAATTTTATTAGCTTACAAACAAGGATGGAGGCATTGCTCAAGCCCAGTACGCTGTTAGTAGACCCCCCAGTCCCCAGACGCAGCTGAGGAGTTCACATATTGGCTAGACTGCTTCCCAGACTACCTGAATACGACCTGGGATGTCTTCAGGAGGTCAGCACTCAAGGGTAGAGATGAAAGGTACACAGTTGTCTGAGTCTGCCCGACGTACAAGACCGCCATCGAGGTGCTGAGGGCCCGCTATATGAAGGTCCCGAACGAGTCTAGCAAGGTACCGGCTTGCCCTATGCCACCAATGGGCTGGAGAGTTGATTGACAACTACCTGCTGGATCTGCGGACACTGGCTAAGAAGTGCAGGTATGAGGCCGCTTTGGGCCGCATCCAGGAAGATGAACAGATCCGAGACACCCTAGTCACAGGGGTCCACTCGAGGTACGTGAGGCAGCGATTGCATGAGTTGGGAAGGAAGGACCTCACTAGCCACTTCGAGCTTGCCAAATCACTGGAACAGGCAGGTCTTGAGAACGACAATCTGGAGGCCAGCGAACTTGTGCTCTTGGGTGAGCACCTCCAAGGACTGGCTGCTCCCACTATGGCAGCCCCTGCTCTTATGGCTGCTGCTTCCCAAGCTCGGGAATGCTTTTTCTGCAACAGGGGACAGCACTCTTGTGCCCGCTGCCCAGCCAAAGACTTGGCATGCTCCAGCTGTGGGAAGAAGGGACATTGGGCAAGGGTATGCTGTGCGAAAGGAGGTCTGGGGAAGTCTGTACCACTCCTGGATCCGATTCCAGTCCCAAATCGTCTGTGCCAGACACACCCAAGATCATCTGGTGCACAACCCGCTGCCTACAGAAAGGCGCGAAAAGGCTCAGTGGCCATCTTGCAGCGGCCCGATTTTGAATTCAGCGCCATCATCATCGTCAGAGGAGGAAGGAGGGTGGCCATCTTGCCACGCCACGAGTTCGGCACCGTCTTACCTGCACATGCCAACTCAGGATGGAGGGGGCCACTCAAGGGAAGAACACAGCATCTCTGGAGTCCTGGCATCGCTGGTCCTTGACCAGAATAGACCTCACCAGCTCAGCAACTCGATGGTGATGGTGAAGGTAAACAGACATTCAGCCAAGTGCCTGATTGACACGGGCTCCACGGAAAGTTTCATAGACTCACAGACTGAGCAAAAATATAACAAAAATGTACCCCTCTAATTAGCGTATCTTCCTAGCGTCCCAATCCCATTCGGCGCATGTACTGAAACATTGTATAGTTCACCTGTCATTTGAGGGGGAGAATTTTGTAAATTTCGCATGTACATTTTAGATGAATTGTGTGCTCTGGTGTTGTTGGGTCTGGACATCTTGTGTCACCTTAAAAGTGTGACTTTGGATGTGATGTGGGGGGAGTAGGAGGAGGCAGAACCCAAGAGCTCCTGGGATTTTTAAGCAAAATTAAGGTTAAAAACCTAAACAAAGTATCTAAAATACCAGGAAAGGTCTTTGGAAAGTATTTACAGTACAGAATGACCAAAAAGGGTAAGATGCTGAGTAAGAATACAAAAGAACTTTCCGCAAAGCGAGAGACAAAGCAAGATGTGCCTCGTGGTGGGAAAAAAGGTGGGTCCACCCCAGGGCCCAAAGTGGAAGCTGCAATTTCAAACCTGAAATTTACCAGACGGAAGTAAATCCCCTGAAGCCCTTGGGGATGGGGAAAGGATTGGTTCCTCCCCCCCTCCCTCAACAGGACCGTCAGACCGGGCGTGCTCATGGGGAGTGCAAGGCCCATGAAGAGGTTGGCATCGGCAATGCTCACCTCTGCCTCAGTAGCAGGATCGAGTTCCAGGGAGCTGCGGGAGTCCTGACAGCAACCGGCATTGAAACAAACAGACCAGCTGCCAGGTGCAGCACTGTTCTAGAAAGATATCTAATTCCGGCAGCTGCAGCTGCGGCAAGGGTGGCGGGGGGGGGGTGGGGGGTGGGGGTGGTCCAGAAATCTACAAGAGCAAGACTCCTGAGATGAAGACAGGACCTGTGGAGCGAGGAGACCCAGAAAGAGAACTCTGCTAAAGAAAAGCAAGTAGGGGGGCTCAGAGCCCTCCTGCAAGAAGTTATTGACAAGATGGAGAAAATGGAAAGCAGGCTCTTTAGAGCTGTGGATGAAAGAGCCCAAGACATGAGGGGGGGTGGAGAAGCTAGACAGGGTCCAGAACACCCTATCTGGGCTAATGGGTAGGGTGGCTGAGGTGGAGGAAGGGGTGAGATAAAATGAGGATACTATCCACTGTATAAATAATAAGGTAGAAATATTATTAAAGGAAAGAGAAATTGTTTGGAAAAAATTGGATGCTCTTGAAAATTTTAGCAGAAGAAATAACATTTAGATAGTGGGGTTAAAAGGAGGGTGGAAGGGCAAAATCTGACACATTTCTTCCAATCTTGGATCCCTAAGGTGCTGGGTAGGGAAGTGCTGGGAGAAAGGGTCGAGGTGGAAAGGGGGCACAGATCTTTTTTCCCCAGACCTGGGTGAGACTGCTACGTTACCAGGACAGAGAAAAAATACTGGGGGTGGCAGCGATGAATGTGAAAAGAAGAGGGTCCCTCCTAGAGGTAGAAGGCAACAAAGTATTTTTCTACCCAAACATTAGCACGACCCTCCTGAAAGCAAGAAAAGCATCAGAACCAGTTAAAAGATTAATTAAACAAAAAGGTTATGACTGTGTATTGAGGTACCCAGCCTCCCTAAAGGTATCGTTGCCAGGGGGTACAAGAAAATTTATTGCAGACCCAAAGGAAGCATGTGAATTCGCCAAAGGTTTACCTGCAATGGGAAACATAAAGGAGAAGTAGAATTTGAAGGAAAGATGTTCCAGATTATACTGATTGTCTTACCTTTCTTGGTATTTAAATTGTTAAAGTACATTTTTTTTAAGGGGTTAACCCAAATAGCTATAAATAGTTTTATCTGTGACTTTTCCTGGGGAGCTCGGGTGATGAAGAGGGGATAAGATGGGTCCCGGTGGTACAACCTTTTATTATGGGGAATGGTTGACAGCCGAAGGAGGCTGTCAGCAAAGCAGAGGGGAGGGTGGATGTAGTATGGGGCAGAGGTTGCATTGGGAGGGTTATATGGGATTAAGGGGAAGTATGACTGTGAATGTCTTTTGCACTTGGTTTCATGTTGTTCTGCTCAGTTACTTGAATTATCGTCTTTGTCTCCCCCTTGTTTTTTAGTTGCTTATTCTCACGGCTCAGGTGGAGTGGATCAAAAGTCGGATGATAAGAGATTGGGAGTGCATGGGGGGGTGTGGCAGCAAGGGGGGAGGTACTTTGGGAAGAACCTGGAGATAATGACTAAGAGGATAAAGGTAGTCTCTTTTGATGTTAATGGCCTAAACAGTCAGGTGAAACAGAAAAAGATCTTGGCACACATTAAAAAAATATGGGTGGATCTGGCCTTTCTTCAAGAGACACATTTAAATGAGCGGGAACATCCAAAGTTAAAAAGAGAGTGGGTGGGTGGGTTATATCCTCCTCATTTGGCTCAAAAGCAAGGGGAGTGGCACTTTTAATAAGGAAGAGTGTTCCAGTGCAGGTACAGAGGGTGACTGCAGACAAAATGGGTAGATTCGTAATGGTGCACTGTCAAATATACTCAGAGTCCTGGACACTAGTTAACGTCATCAATTTTGATGATGAAAAATTTATACAGGGCATTTCCCTACATTTGGCGGAGGAAAGTGAAAATATTTTGATTGGGGATGACTTTAATTTATGCCTGGATCCTGTATTGGAGAAGTCCACAAAATGTATAACAAGGACTAGAGTGGTGAAAGCCACTATTGACTGCATGAGAGAGTTGAATTTAATAGATGTGTGGCATAAAATACATCCAAGAGAGAGAGACTACTCATTCTACTTGAAACAACATGACTCCTACTCTAAAATAGATTTCTTTTTGGCTTCAGCCCATTTAGAGGGTATGTTCATGGAAGCTGAGTACAGGGCGAGACTTCTCTCAGACCACTACCCCCTGGTCTTGACTATAGACATGCCAGATAAGCAGGACATAGCATACAGGTGGTGTCTTACCACTTTGTTATTGAAAAAGCCAGAGTTTTGTAGCTTTATAAGATCTCAAATAACTCAGTTTTGTGAGGACAACTGCCCCTCTACTCCAGATAAATTTCTTCTATGGGACACCCTCAAGGCATACTTGAGGGGTCAGATAATTGAGTATATGAAGATGCTCAAGAAAAATTATATGAGGGAAGTGGAGGAATTGGAAAAGGACATTACCCAATTAGAGAAGTATTTTCAGGAATCAGGCCTAGAAGACCATTACAGAGCTCTCACAAACAAGAAATTGGAATTGTTATAGAGTTCTGTGTTGTGTATTGGCAAATGTGTTGTGTGGTTTTATGTTAAAAAGTGACAGTTTGCCTTAGAGAGCCAAGGTGAAGGTGGACTGCTGAGAGAGTGGGAGACGGACTAAGCATGTGTAGAAAATGATCTAAAATTTCTGGACTTGGACGATAAACCATCACTGGGTGGTGCTGTGGAGTGGAAGAAGGCCCAGAGCATGAGTCTGGAGGGCAGGTTAGAATGTTGGGATTTCAAAAAGGATAAACATTCTGAAGGCAGCCAGAAGGATCCGGACCAAGCCAGTTGTTGTTTTCCAATTCAGCAATTTGTTTCTCTAACATTAAACTTTCTGCCGTATATTGCTTTTTAACTTTCGTAGTATAACTAATAATTTGCCCTCATAAATATGCTTTCAAGAGGCATCCCCCAATACAAAATTACTACGTACTGAATTGACATTCTCAGCCAAGCGAAGATAGACCTGCGAGCCCGCAATATTGCCTGGCGGTCCAGGAGCACTCAGTGTGGCGTCAGAAGATGCACCTGCGCGATTGGTGACTTTGCCGGGCATGTGCAGAGCATCGCGGGTCTGAGAACTACTGGACAAGGTGTGGGCTGTGGGGGAGCCTGAACAGCGGTGTGCTGACGAGGTCGGCACGCTGTTGACAGGCGTCCAGAGCCACAGCCGCACTGGAAGAGGACCTATGATGTTAGAGGAGGAAGAAAGATCAACATTACAGGAACTTAGACGGGAAGAAATGGGGACTGAGACCAGAGAAGGTAGGCCTCAAAGGGAGGTAATGGAACCTGGACTGGATTCTGTGTTCACAATTTTGGAAGGGATTGCTCATCAAATGAAAAATATGTCAATACAGATGTCTACTCAGATGACTCAAGGATTTATGGAAGTGAAAACTAAAATAACTACTAGATGTGAAGAATTATTTGTATGAAGCAAGATATTGATGTAGTTAAAAGTGATGTTAGTAGATGTATAAAATCAGTGGACACTGTACAAGCTAACTTTAAAAAGATTGAAGAAGCTTTTTTTGAATGTATGAACCAAGTGGAGCGTAATAGAGAAAAAATGGAAAAAGTGGACGACTCGTTCGTGGATTGGGGGATTCAGAAGAAGAATTATTGAAGAAGATCGATGCATTAGAAAATCAGAGTCGAAGAAATAATGTAAAAATAGTAGGTCTTCCAGAAGATATAGAAGGTTCTGATCCAGTAAAGTTTTTTAAGAAATAGATTCCTGAGGTGTTGGGCAAGGAATTTTTTCCAGATGGTCTGGAGTTAGATCGAGCACATAGAGCACTAAGGAAGAAACCGTTTCCAGGTCAACCACCACGAGCAGCTTTGATTCGCTGTTTGAAATACCAGGACAGAGAAATGACATTACAAATGGCGGTGCAGAAAGCATGACAGAATCAGGCTCCAATGATGGTCCAGAATAACAGGGTGTTTTTTATGCAGATTTGAGTCAAGAAATTATTAGAAGGCGCCAAGAATTTAATTCAGCTAAATAAGTATTGTGGCAAAAGGGATATAAATTTGCCTTTCGTTATCCGGTCGCGTTGAAAGTTTTTAATGGTAACTTACAATCTCAATTCTTTGAAAATGATCCATGATGCATTAATTTTTGCTAATTCATTGCCAGATTTACGAGGAAATGGACAATCATCATCATTGTCACCTAAGAGGAGGGTAAATGGAAATGGAATGGGAAGAAAGTTGAATTGTCACAAAGTCTTCTTGATATTGAAGATCCGGAACAATCATTGAGTTGATTATTTTTTTCAGCACTTTGTGAAAGTCTAACTTGGGGGGTGGATGACACTGAGACATTTAGTCTTCTGCCACCAGTGGGTTTCACCACACCCAGATTTTTAGGGGGCTACTACTTTTTTTAGTAGTTTGTTTTGGGGTTGTTAGTTTCTTTTTCTTTTTTTTTTGAATATTTACATAAGGTGAGGTTAGAATATTAAGGGAATTAGAAGGGGAGCATTATTTTATAGTAGTGGAATATATTATTAGATTAAGACATGTCTAATTTGAATTTTGCAACTTTTAATGTTCAGGGTTTGAATAACCCAATTAAGCATAAACAAGTTTTGGCTTATATAAGAAAAATGAAAGTTGATATTGGTTTTTTGCAAGAAACACATTTGACTGAAAAAGAACATTTGAAATTGAAGAGAGAGTGGTTTGGTCACTTTTTTCTTCTTCTTTAAATTCTAAAGCAAAGGGTGTAGCGATTTTAATTCATAAGAAATTACCGTTTGAATTGGAATCGTTTGAAGGAAATGCTGGGAGGGTTTTGATGGTTCATTGTAAAATTTTTGCTGAATCGTGGACTTTGTTAAATATTTATGCACCTAATGTAGATGATCAACGGTTTATGTCGGAGGCTTTTTTATTGCTCAATCAGGCCAATAATAATATTTTGGTCGGGGGAGATTTTAATTGTGTTTTGCATAGATATCTGAAAAGTATAAGGAAATCAAAGGTGGCAATACAAATAGGAGCTTTGATGAAGAATTTGCATCTGGTTGATGTTTGGAGGAGAGTAAACCCTACAGAGAAAAACTTTTCCTTTTATTCCTCTAGACATGATTCCTTTTCTCGAATAGATTTTTTTTGGTTTCTGCACATTTGCAAGGTAGAGTATTACAGGTTGAGTATAAAAGTGAGGTTATAATGGATCATCCTATGTTATTTTTTTCCTGTGTAGGTTCAGAGGAAGTACAATCGTCTTATAGATGGAGGTTTAATACAATGCTATTGAAGAAACCGGAGTTTATTACTTTTGTTAAAGAGCAGATTACTTTGTTTTTGGCTGAGAATACCAAGCCAGTTGTTCCTCTCTCTGCAAGCAACACAAGAAGACAACTTCAAATTTTGTGCTCTCACTTTCTCAAAGATCTTTTGGCTTCAGTTTACTAAACAAACTGAATTTTGTTTATGATCTTTGCTTCAGTTGAGATCGGAGTTTTATGAATCTTGTGTGTTTTGCGTCTAAGTTTTTCTGTGGGCTGGTTGGAAATACAACATAGACTTTAATTACGTATGTTATATTTAGGCTGGGGAGTTTATTAGTTTTACACTTATATAAATTTGCATAGTAACCAGTGGGCATTGTTATAAAAGGGGGGATTTTGAATTAAAGTTTGAAGGTGAATTTTTTTGTTAATAAAGTAATTGTTCATCTTTACCCCTATGTGATATGCCTTCTTTGTGGTTGCTGGTTTGATCTTGTAACAGAATATAATACGCTTCAGATATATAGTATGGAAAAGGCTATTATGAGGTCAAGTCAAAAATATTATGAGTTGGGGGAGAGAGCTCATAAGGTACTTGTGTGGCAACTGAGAACAGAACAAGCCTTTGGAACAATTAATGCAATATGAATGGGGAATGGCCAGGTCTCGTACAAACCAATGGAAATTAATGAGAACTTCAGGGAATTTTATGAAGGATTATGTAAATCTGAATTGTCTGGGGACATCAATCAAGAGGACAAGTTCCTGGCCAGATTAGACCTCCCCTGCCTGAACCCAGAAGATCAGGCAGGATTAGATCTTCCTTTTACTGAGGAAGAACTGGGTAAAGCATTGAGTGTGCTGCAAACAGGCAAGTCTCCGGGGGAGGACGGGTTCCCACATGAGTTCTATCGAGAATTTAAGGACTTATTAATGCCTCTGAATATAGAGGTGATAGACCAGGCTAGGAAAACAAGGTTCCTGCTGGAGTCTTTTACAGTGGCGACTGTTACGACGATTTTGAAGAAGGGCAAGGATCCTATAGGCCGATTTCTCTGCTGAATACTGATTACAAGATCCTAGCCAAATTCCTGGCAAATAGATTGGCATTGCATTTGCCAAAATTGATAAACAAGGATCAGACAGGTTTTGTGCAGGGAAGACAGGGAGCAGATAATATTGGCAGATTGCTGAGTGTTATCCAACTAGCACAATCTAGAAATGAGAAGGGTCTGGGCATCTCCTTGGATGCAGAAAAGGCCTTCGATAGACTGGAGTGGGAATTTTTATTCAAGGTGCTGGAGAAGGCAAGGCTGGGACCAATTTTTTAAAAATTGGATTAAGGCTCTATACCACGCATCCAAGGCAAAAATTGTTATCAATGGGCAGGTCTCTTCAGCCTTCCCACTTACTAGATCTAGAAGGCAAGGGTGCCCACTTTCACCGGTTCTCTTTGTGCTGGCAATGGAACCGTTGGCAGAAGTCATTCATCAGAATCCAGACATCAAAGGTTATAGAGTGCGCCAGGAGGAACATGGGGACTGCCTGGGTTTAAGATCAATTGGGATAAGACCGAGGTGTTGTCACTAAGTGAGGTAATTATAATCAATTTAAAGGAATTAGTAGTTTAAAGTGGCCACAGAAGGGGATCAAATTCTTAGGAGTTAATATTGATAGTGACCTGAATAACTTATAGAAGATAAATTATGCCCCCTTGCTGGGAAAAGTTGAGGAAGACTTAAAGAGGTGGATGCCCTGCCTATCACATTGGTGGGCAGGGTCAACTGCATCAAAATGAATGTGTTGCCAAGATTCCAGTATCTTTTCCAAACACTGCCTGTGCCATTGCCCTAGGGTTTCTTCAGTTATCACAAATGGTTAGGGGATTTCTTTGAAATGGTAAGGTACCAGGGGTCTCTATAGAAAAATCAACAAGGGACTATAGTCTAGGAAGGTTGAGATTGACAGACTTTAAAAAATATTTGGGCAGCCCAATCGAGATACATTGCCTCTCTTTCTCGGGGAGTTGATGTACCATCTTGGGCACAAATTGATCTGCACTTAGTGAGTGAGTAGATAGCAGGGGATTTTATTTATAAATGGGACGTTAAATTGTTGACAGGGAAGAAGTGCAGCCCCATATTAAAACAAGTGATTAGTATCTGGGCCAAAATCAACCAGTATTTGGATATTAAAGTGGGGTTGTCCCCAAAAAAATGCCCTGGACTCTGATTAACTTAATGCCACTGACAGTGGGTAACAAGATTCTGGACATCTGGTTCCGTCAGGGAGTCAGGATTATAGAGGACTGTTATGAGCAAGGGCAATTAATGTCATTTGAACAGCTCAAAAATAAGTATAATTTACCGAATAAAACATTCTATTGCTATCTTCAAATAAGGTTTTTTCTACAGGACGTATTAGGTCCAGGTATGGTCCTACCTCGTTAAAGCAGCATAGAGGCCCTGATTCGAAGGGGGATCGACAAGAAATTTATTTCAGCAATGTATTACCTGTTCCAGTCAGAGGGACCCAAACTGGGCCTTCACAGGTCGAGAGAAAGATGGGAGTCGGACTTGGGCATTACAATTGGTGAGAGGTGCTGCTCCGACCTGTGCTGGGAAAGCATGACACTAATGCAAGGTACAGGCTGGTCCAGTATAACTTTTTGCACCAGTTGTACATAATGCCGCAGAAAATCAATAGATCAAAACCAGAACTCCCAGATCAATGCTTTAGGTCAGTGTTGTAACTGGGACATTCGTGCATTCAACCTGGTCATGTACCAAGGTGAGGCCCTTTTGGGTGGATCTAGGCCAAGTCCTGGAGAAAATTATAGGTAGACAGTTCCTCAGGACCCATATAACCACTTACAGCACAGAACAGGCCAGTTCGACCCTACTAGTCCATGCCATAGCAAATCCCCACCCTCCTAGTCCCACTGACCAGCACCCGGTCCATACCCCTCTAGTCCCCTCCTATCCATGTAACGATCCAGTCTTTCCTTAAATGTAACCAATGATCCCGCCTCGACCAAGTCTGCCGGAAGCTCATTCCACATCCCCACCACCCTCTGCGTAAAGAAATTTCCCCTCATGTTCCCCTTATAATTTTCCCCCTTCAATCTTAAACCATGTCCTCTAGTTTGAATCTCCCCCTTTCTTAATTGAAAAAGCCTATCCACATTTACTCTGTCTGTCCCTTTTAAAACTTAAACACCTCTATCAAGTCCCCTCTCAATCTTCTACGCTCCAGAGAAAAAAGCCCCAGTCTGCACAACCTTTCCCTGTAACTCAGACCCTGAAATCCTGTCAACATTCTCGTGAACCTTCTCTGCACTCTCTCTATTTTGTTTATATCTTTCCTATAATTTGGTGACCAAAACTGTACACAGTACTCCAAATTTGGCCTCACCAATGCCTTTTACAATTTCATCATAACCTCCCTACTCTTGAATTCAATAGTCCGATTTATGAAGGCCAACATTCCAAATGCCTTCTTCACCACACCATCGACCTGAGTATCAGCCTTGAGGGTACTATTTACCATAACTCCTAAATCCCTTTGTTGCTCTGCACTCCTCAATTGTCTACCATTCAATGTATATGACCTATTTAGATTTGCTTTTCCAAAATGCAGCACCTCACATTTCTCTGTATTAAATTCCATCAGCCATTTCTCAGCCCACACCTCCAGCCTTCCTAAATCACCTTTTAATCTACGGTAATCTACCTCACTGTCCACAACACCACCAATCTTTGTGTCATCTGCAAACTTGCTTATCCAATTCTCTACCCCTACATCCAGATCGTTAATATATATAACAAATAATAGTGGACCCAGGACCGAACCCTGAGGAACTCCACTAGTCACTGGCCTCCAATTGGACAAACAATTTTCTACCACTACTCTCTGACACCTTCCATCCAACCACTGCTGAATCCATTTCACTACCTCCTTATTTATACCTAATGCCTCCACCTTTTTTCCTAACCTCCTGTGGGGAACTTTGTCAAAAGCTTTACTAAAGTCCAAATAGACAACATCCACAGCTTTCCCTTCATCAACCTTTTTTGTAACCCCCTCGAAGAACTCAATCAGGTTTGTCAAGCATGATCTACCCCTGACAAAACCATGCTGATTACTCCCTATCAATCCTTGTACCTCCAAAAATTTGTAAATAGCATCCCTCAGAACACTTTCCATCAACTTGCCCACCACAGACGTCAGACTTACAGGCCTATAATTCCTAGGTTTGCATTTGGACCCTTTCTTAAACAGAGGAACCACATGCGCCACCCTCCAATCCTTTGGTACCACCCCCGTGGCCAGTGACATCCTAAATATCTCTGTTAATGGCCCCACTAAATGTCCACCAGCCTCCCTGAGTGTCCTAGGGAATATTTTGTCCGGTCCGGGAGATTTATCCACCTTTATCTTTTTTAACACAGCCATCACTACCTCCTCGGTTATCCTTATATGCTTCATGACCTCCCCACTATTTTTCTTTACTTCAACTGGTTCAACAGTTTTTTCCCTAGTGAATACCGAGGAAAAGAAATCATTTAAAATTTCCCCCATTTCCTCAGACTTCTCACTCAGCCTACCCTCGCTCTCTACAAGGGGTCCAATTTTATCTCTCACTAATCTTTAATTTTAATGTACTTATAGAAACCCTTTGGATTTATTTCTACTCTCTCAGCCAAGGCCTCTTCATGCCTTTTTTTGGCCTTTCTAATTTCTTTCTTAAGATTCCTTCTACACTCCTTGTAGTCCTCCTTCAACTTCTCAGCTCCCTGCTCTTTATACCTCTTGTACACCTCCCTTTTTCTCCTAACCAAATTTCCAATATTCCTCAAAAACCAAGCCTCCCTATGACTTCCAGCCTTTCCTTTGATCCACGCTGGGACATAACTACTCTGTACCCTCAAAATTTCTTTTTTGAATATCCTCCATTTTTCATTAACATCCTTACCTGAAAATATCCTGTCCCACTCAATACTCCCCAAATCCCTTCTTATTCCTACGAAATTTGCTCTTTTCCAATCCAGAACCTCAACTTTAGGCCTCTCCTTGCTCTTCCTTAAAACTACCCCAAAACTAACAGAATTATGGTCACTCGACCCAATTGGTTCTCCAACATTAATGTCCGCTACCTGACCTAGCTCGTTCCCTAACAGGAGATCCAGTATTACACCACCCCGAGTCGGTTCTTCTACTAACTGATTTAGAAAACAATCCTGAACACATTTAACGAACTCCAGCCCATCCAGCCCTCTAACCGTATGGGTATCCCAATCAATGTGTGGGAAGTTAAAATCTCCCATGATCACTACCCTATGATTTCCACACATATACATTATCTCCCTACAAATTTGTTCCTCTAATTCCCTATTTGTGTTAATGGCATTGGCAGTGGCCAGGAAGTGCATTGCAGTGACTCAGAAGTGATATTTTTAGTATCAAGTGATGGGACAAAGAAATGGAAAGTTGTGTTCCCCTGGAGAAAATAACTTACAATACGAGAAACAAGTCCAGCACCTTTCAGAAGAGTTGGCAGCCGTACATGCACTACATAGGGGCATGGAAGTGATTGTTTTACCATTCCCTGCTGCCGCTCTCTCTCTCCTGCATTGATCCCGATCAAGGAAAATCAAGAATGAGCACTGACCCGGAAACCGTTGAGCTGTGATAGTTCCCGTTTCTTTTTTCATCTTTTAAAAAAATTATTTGTACTCTTATTCATTTCCTTAATGTTAATGTTATTGTTATTGACATTGTAGTATGAATGAATCATTTAGTTTTATAGGTGTGGGGAGGAAGGGTGGGTAATGATGTGGGCTTGTATATACGGTCATAGAGAAAAGGAGTACATGTCCATGACATGCCTGTGGGTTAGTACTGTGCTCAAGTTGCCAAATGTGGGAACCATGGGAGAGTTTCTCCTTCCCAAGTGGCTATGTCTGTGCCAAGTGCAACGAGGTGAAGTTCCTTAGAAACCGGGTTAGTGATCTGCAGCTCCAGCTTGAGGACTAACAGCTCATCAGTGAAAGCGAGGAGGCAAGCGAGAGGACCTTTACCCTCCCCAGAGTGCATGCGTGGAAGGGGTGTACTGGGACACAACTGTTAAAGGATAAAATTAAGGATCTGGAGTTGCAACTCGATGATCTGAGGATTATTAGGGAAAGTGAGGAAGTTATTGACATGACTTTCAAGCAGGTGATTACCCTCATATTGGGGGGGGGGGGGCTGTCAGGTAAATGGACTACTGTCAAAGGTGGAAGGAAAGTTGCTCAGTCAGTGGAGAGCACTCCAGTGGCTACTCCTCTTAGCAACAAATATATTGTATTGGATGATGTTGGGTAAGATGACCAGTCTGAGGTTGGACCAAGGGAGCCAGGAGTGCAGAATGGAAGGAAGAGGGACAAGGTGGTCATTGGGGACTCCATCATCAGGGGATCAGACAGAAGGTTCTGCATGCCTGACAAGTATTCCTGCGTGGTATGTTGCCTCCCAGGTGCCAGAATGTGGGATATTTTGGACAGAGTTCATGGCATTCTGAGAGGAATATGTGAGCAGCGGGACATCCTGGTGCACGTGGGTACCAATGACATAGACAACTTGAGGGAGTAGATCCTGAAGAGGGAGTACCATGAACTAGGATTGAGATTAAAAAGCAGGACCTCCAGGGTCATAATCTCAGGGTTGCTACCTGTGCTGTGTGCGGGATGGGGAAAAAATTAAAAAAATTAGGAAGTTAAATGCATGGCTGGAGGAATGGTGCAGGGTGCAAGGTTTCGGGTTCATGGACCATTGGGATCTCTTCTGGGGGAGACATGACCTCTACAGGAAGGATGGGTTTGCTCCTTAATCCAAAGGGGGCCAATATACTTGCAGTAAGGTTTAACAATGCTGTTGGATAGGTTTTAAACTGAATTGGCAGGGGGAGGGGAACCAGACTGATAGGGAAATGGATAGGAAGGAGAACAGAGGTAGCTTTAATAGACTGTGAAATCTCAAAGCCAGAGGGAGCAATGAAGGATCGGAGAATTTCAGAGAGGGTGTCAGGCAGCAATTTCGAGAGAGAAGGGTGGTACAATTTCAAGGTATTGTATATGAATGCACTGAGTATAAGGGATAAAATGGATGAGCTTGAGACGCAAATGGACATTGGAGGATATGATGTTATCGGAGTAATGGAGACATGGCTGCAGGAGGAACAGGATTGGGAAATTAATGTTCCAGGGTATATGACCTATGGAAAAGACAGAAAGTTAGGTAGAGGAGGTGGGGTGGCTCTATTGGTGAAGAATGAAATTCAAGCGATGGAAAGGAAAGACATTGAATCAGGTGGAGTAGAGACTGTTTGGATAGAGTTGAGAAATTTCAAAGGCAAAAGAACCATAATGGGGGTTATATACAGACCTTCAAAGAGTGGCTCTGAGAGTCACGTGATGGAGTAGTGGCCAGTAGGGGAACTCCAGCCCTCTCCAGAAAAGTTAAAAAAAGATAGAGAAAAAGCAAAGGCACAAACTTAAAAACCAAAACAAAGTGAAAGTAAAAGTGTGAAGAAAATGGCAGCGAAGAAAGAAAAACCAAAAACAACGGGAAGAAGAATCTAATAAAAAAGCTAAAGAGGCACAGGAGCTGTTAGCTCAGAAGATAGATATAATAGAAAACTATAATAGAAGAAACAATATAAAGATAGTGGGCCTTAAGGAAGATGAAGAAGGTAAGAATATGAGAGAATTTATAAAAGATTGGATCCCCAGGGTCCTGGGAAGACCAGAATTACAGGAAGAAATGGAAATAGAGAGGGCACATAGAACTTTAGCCCCGAAACCACAACCGCAGCAAAAACCAAGATCCATTTTAGTAAAATTCTTAAGATATACAACAAGAGAAAATATATTGGAGAAAGCAATGAAGAAAGTAAGAGAGGACAAAAAGCCACTGGAATATAAAGGTCAAAAAAATTTTTTCTATCCAGACATAAGTTTTGAACTCCTGAAGAAGAGGAAGGAGTTCAATACAGCGAAAATGATCTTATGGAAAAATGGATATAAATTTATGTTAAGGTACCCAGTGGTACTTAAAATAATTATTCCAGGGCAACAAAACAGACTATTCTCGGATCCAGAGGAAGCAAGGAAATTTGCAGAACAACTACAAAACAAGCAGAGAGATGAAAACATGTAATGAGTAAAAATGACCACGATCTATATGTATGTGTGTAAAGGGGTATATGTGTGTATATATATAGTGTGTATACATGAATGTATCCGTATTTAGAGGAAAATATATAGAGTATAGACAAGAATTAATAAGGGAGGGAAATGGAATAGAGAGAATAAGGAGGGAATTAAAAGAGTGATCTTTGTTACATATGAAAATTGAAATCTTTTCTGGGGGGGGCTGGGTGGGGAGGAGTTACGGTCACTGCAAAATCAGCTGACGTTTGTGAGTGAATTCGCAAATCAAAATGGAGAGGGGAGATGTGGTTGCCCGACAAGGAATAAAGGACAACTCAGGAGGGGGAGGGGAAAATGGGGTTAAAGAAGTTTTAAATAGGAGAATAGGGAAAATGTTTGATGTTTTAGAAATGTTGTCTTATAAAGTGTTCAAAATAAGAAAGCAGAAATGGATAAGAAGGAAAGGTAATGATGGAAAAACGGAAAGGGAAGATAAACAAAGGATAAAATGGCTACGCTGAACTATATGACTTTAAATATTAACGGAATACATAACCAAATTAAAAGGAAGAAACTGCTAAATTTACTGAAAAAAGAAAAAATTGATATAACATTTGTGCAAGAAAAACATTTAACTGAATTGGAGCACAAGAAATTAAAGAGAGATTGGGTAGGACATGTAACAGCAGCATCGTATAATTCAAAAGCAAGAGGAGTAGCTATATTAATCAGTAAAAATGTACCAATCAAAATAGAAGAGGAAATAATAGATCCAGCAGGGAGATATGTAATGATAAAATGTCAGATATATTCGGAGTTTTGGAATCTACTCAATGTATATTCACCTAACGAAGAAGATCAAAAGTTTATGCAAGATATTTTTTTGAAGATAGCAGATACGCAAGGGAACATATTAATAGGAGGGGATTTCAACCTGAATTTGGATTCAAATATGGACAAAACTGGGAAAAAAATTAACAGAAAGAACAAAGTAACCAAATTTATAATTAAATCGATGCAAGAAATGCAACTTTTGGATATATGGAGGAAACAACACCCAAAGGAAAAGGAATATTCATATTACTCGGCTAGACATAAAACATACTCAAGAATAGACCTATTTTTGTTATCAGCTCGTATGCAAGATAGAGTAAGAAAAACAGAATATAAAGCTAGAATATTATCGGACCATTCACCGTTAATACTGACAGTAAAGCTAGAGGACATCCCTCCAAGAATGTATAGATGGAGATTAAACTCCATGCTACTTAAAAGACAGGATTTTAGAGAATTCATTGAAAGACAAATTAAAATGTATTTTGAAATAAACACGGAATCAGTGAAAGATAAGTTTATACTATGGGATGCAATGAAAGCGTTCATTAGAGGGCAAATAATAAGTTATGTAACCAAGATGAAGAAGGACTATAACCAGGAAACAGAGCAGTTGGAAAGGGAAATAGTAAATATAGAAAAAGAATTAGCAATGAAGGAAGATACAACTAAAAGAAGAGAATTGGCAGATAAAAAAATAAAATATGAAACACTACAAACATATAAGGTGGAGAAGAACATAATGAAGACAAAACAGAAATATTATGAACTAGGGGAAAAAACGCACAAACTTCTAGCGTGGCAGCTTAAGACAGAACAAGCTAAGAAAATGGTATTGGCATCAAGGAAAAAAGACAAACAAATCACATATAATCCAACGGAGATCAAGGAAAACTTTAGAGAATTCTATGAACAATTATACCAAACTGAAAACGAAGGGAAAGAAGGGAAAATAGATGAATTTTTGTCTAAAATTGAACTACCAAAATTACAAATAGAGGAACAAAATAAATTAACAGAACCATTTAAAATAGAAATACAAGAGATAATAAAAAAATTACCAAATAATAAAACACCAGGAGAGGATGGATTCCCAATAGAATTCTATAAAACATTTAAAGATTTATTAATTCCTCCCCTCCTGGAAGTAATCAACCAGACTGATAAAACACAAAGCTTACCAGATTCATGTCAAATAGCAATAATTACAGTAATACTTAAGCAAGATCTTTCCACTCGCACCAGCGTCATATAGACCAATATCATTACTTAACACAGATTATAAGATAATAGCTGAACTATTAGCAAACAGATTAGCAGAGTATGTACCTAAAATGGTAAATCTAGACCAAACTGGATTTATTAAAAAAAGACGCACAACAGACAATATTTGTAAATTTATTAATTTAATTCATGCAGTAGAAGGGAGTAAAGCGCCAACAGTAGCAGTTGCTTTAGATGCAGAGAAGACCTTTGACAGAGTAGAATGGAATTATTTATTCAAAGTATTGCAAAAATTCAGTTTACCAGAGAAGTATATTAATTGGATTAAAGCATTATATAAGGGACCAGTAGCGAAAGTGACAGTAAATGGATATATATCAAAGCAATTTAACTTAAGCAGGTCAACACGGCAGGGATGCCCACTATCACCTTTATTGTTCGCGTTAGCGATAGAACCACTAGCAGAATTGATAAGAACATAAAATAATATAAAAGGGATAAAAATAAAAGACAAGGAATATAAAATCAGTTTATTTGCAGATGATGTTATAGTATACTTAACAGAACCAGAACTATCAATAAAAAAATTATATAAGAAATGGAAGGAATATGGAGAAGTCTCGGGTTAAAAGATTAATGTAAATAAAAGTGAAGCAATGCCTATGAATAATGCGGATTTCTCAAAATTTAAGAAGGAATCACCATTCAGATGGCAAATGCAAGCAATAAGATACCTAGGTATACAAATAAATAAAAATCTCGGCCAATTATATAAACTCAATTATTATCCACTAATGAAAACATTACAGGACGATTTAGAGCATTGGAAAGATTAACCACTAACACTAATAGGAAGGATAAACTGTATTAAAATGAACATTTTTCCAAGGATATTATACCTATTTCAGGCATTGCCAATACACTTGACAGAGAAAACCGAGGATAGCATTAGATAAATTAACAGAATGGTATAAACAAGGAGGCTTACAACTGACAAACTTTAAAAATTATTATAGAGCCGCACAATTAAGATACCTATCAGATTTTTATCAAACAAGGGAAAAGCCAGATTGGACTAGATTAGAATTAGATAAAATAGGGGAAAAGATACCTGAACACATATTATATAAATGGGATGAAAAATTGGTACCACATAGAAGTTATCCAGTATTACATCATCTACTCAATATTTGGAAGAAGGTTCATGTAGAAAGAAATAAAACAAATGATCAATTACCAAAACTAATATTGACGCAAAATAAGTTACTCCCTTTTACAATAGATAACCTTTCCTTTAGAGAATGGGAGAAAAAAGGGATCAAAAGAATAGAAAATTGTTTTTCATGAAATAGATTATTATCCTTTGAACAAATGAAAGATAAATACAATATAACTCAAGATACAGTGCTGGCATATTACCAATTGAGATCCTACTTGAAGGACAAATTAGGAAGCAGTCTGAGTTTACCAGAGGGAAGTAACTTTGAATATGTGATTACAGATACAATGATAATCAAAAGATTTATAACAAATATGTACATTAAACTGCAAGAAAAGGAGAATGAGGAAACAAATGGTAAAACTAAACAAAAATGGGAACAAGATTTAAATATAAAAATAAAAAAGGAAACATGGGAGAAGTTATGTTCTGGAACGATGAGAAATACAATAAAAACGAGGTTACGTATGATACAATATAACTGTAAGGCTCACCTTACAAAGCCGTCCTGTCCATAGAAGAAACAAGCCTTCCGACGCGCATGCAGCCATCTTCAGTGCAAACTCCGGGAGATCCAAAATGAGTGGTAGACTAGCCTCGCCAAACGAACCCAGCTCAGCGCGGACATTGGCGACTTCAGGGGTTTCTAGGAGGCTCTAAAGGCTGTGTATGGCCCCTCACCCCAAGTCCAAAGCCCGCTGCGCAGCTCAGACGGCAAAGTCCTCCTCAGCGACAAGATCTCCATCCTCAACCAATGGTCAGAACACTTCCAATCTCTTTTCAGTGCCAACCGCTCAGTCCAAGATTCCGCCCTGCTCCAGCTCCATCAACAGCCCCTAAGGCTAGAGCTGGATGAGGTCCTCACCCTGGATGAGACATATAAGGCAATCGAACAACTGAAAAGTGGCAAAGCAGCAGGTATGGATGGAATCCCCCCAGAGGTCTGGAAGGCTGGCGGCAAAACTCTGCATGCCAAACTGCATGAGTTTTTCAAGCTTTGTTGGGACCAAGGAAAACTGCCTCAGGATCTTCGTGATGCCACCATCATCACCCTGTACAAAAACAAAGGCGAGAAATCAGACTGCTCAAACTACAGGGGAATCACGCTGCTCTCCATTGCAGGCAAAATCTTCGCTAGGATTCTACTAAATAGAATAATACCTAGTGTCGCCGAGAATATTCTCCCAGAATCACAGTGCGGCTTTCGCGCAAACAGAGGAACTACTGACATGGTCTTTGCCCTCAGACAGCTCCAAGAAAAGTGCAGAGAACAAAACAAAGGACTCTACATCACCTTTGTTGACCTCACCAAAGTCTTCGACACCGTGAGCAGGAAAGGGCTTTGGCAAATACTAGAGCGCATCGGATGTCCCCCAAAGTTCCTCAACATGATTATCCAACTGCACGAAAACCAACAAGGTCGGGTCAGATACAGCAATGAGCTCTCTGAACCCTTCTCCATTAACAATGGCGTGAAGCAAGGCTGTGTTCTCGCACCAACCCTCTTTTCAATCTTCTTCAGCATGATGCTGAACCAAGCCATGAAAGACCCCAACAATGAAGACGCTGTTTACATCCGGTACCGCACGGATGGCAGTCTCTTCAATCTGAGGCGCCTGCAAGCTCACACCAAGACACAAGAGAAACTTGTCCGTGAACTACTCTTTGCAGATGATGCCGCTTTAGTTGCCCATTCAGAGCCAGCTCTTCAGCGCTTGACGTCCTGCTTTGCGGAAACTGCCAAAATGTTTGGCCTGGAAGTCAGCCTGAAGAAAACTGAGGTTCTCCATCAGCCAGCTCCCCACCATGACTACCATCCCCCCCACATCTCCATCGGGCACACAAAACTCAAAACGGTCAACCAGTTTACCTATCTCGGCTGCACCATTTTTTCAGATGCAAGGATCGACAATGAGATAGACAACAGACTCGCCAAGGCAAATAGCGCCTTTGGAAGACTACACAAAAGAGTCTGGAAAAACAACCAACTGAAAAACCTCACAAAGATAAGCGTATACAGAGCCGTTGTCATACCCACACTCCTGTTCGGCTCCGAATCATGGGTCCTCTACCGGCATCACCTACGGCTCCTAGAACGCTTCCACCAGCGTTGTCTCCGCTCCATCCTCAACATCCATTGGAGCGCTTTCATCCCTAACATCGAAGTACTCGAGATGGCAGAGGTCGACAGCATCGAGTCCACGCTGCTGAAGATCCAGCTGCGCTGGGTGGGTCACGTCTCCAGAATGGAGGACCATCGCCTTCCCAAGATCGTGTTATATGGCAAGCTCTCCACTGGCCACCGTGACAGAGGTGCACCAAAGAAAAGGTACAAGGACTGCCTAAAGAAATCTCTTGGTGCCTGCCACATTGACCACCGCCAGTGGGCTGATATCGCCTCAAACCGTGCATCTTGGCGCCTCACAGTTTGGCGGGCAGCAACCTCCTTTGAAGAAGACCGCAGAGCCCACCTCACTGACAAAAGGCAAAGGAGGAAAAACCCAACACCCAACCCCAACCAACCAATTTTTCCCTGCAGCAGCTGAAACCGTGTCTGCCTGTCCCGCATCGGACTTGTCAGCCACAAACGAGCCTGCAGCTGACGTGGACATTTACCCCCTCCATAAATCTTCGTCCGCGAAGCCAAGCCAAAGAAGAGAAGGATACACAGGCTATACATTACACTCAAAAGTTAAATAAATGGGACCCAACAGTATCTGATAGATGTTTTCGATGTAAAAAAGAAATGGGAACAACAATTCATGCAATCTGGACATGTGAGAAAGTAGAAAAATTTTGGGAAGATCTAAACCAAATATTAAATAAAATTACAGAAAACAATATACCAAAGAATCCAGAGATCTTTCTCCTAAGTAACATAAAAAACAAAGAATTTGGAATTGATTTGGATGATGCACAAAAAAGATTTGTTAAGATAGCTCTAGCCGTAGCAAAAAAATGTATTATGTCAACCTGGAAATCGGAAGATAATTTGAAAATACAACAATGGTATATAGAAATGAATAAATGTATTCCATTAGAAAAAATAACATATAGTTTAAGAAATAATATTGAAATATTTGAACAAATATGGGAGCCTTACATGAAACACAATAGAGAAAACCTACCGGGGACATTTACCACCTGAATTAACGAAAGGAGAAGGAAATGAAAAGAATTGACTTAGTGGAATTTCTTGTTTATTTTTATTGAATGACAACATTTTTTGACTGGTTTAATGTATCCTAGATTTTGTACTTTAAATGGACGGGAGGGGGGAGGTAGGGAGGGTGGGATGGGAGGAGGGAGGGGGGGGGAAAGAAAATGGCACTGTATATATTTGAAAAGGAAAAAGTATGTATCATGGTTAATGTGGTTTATGGTGTGAAAAATAAAAAAATTTAAAAAAAAGAGTGGCTCTGATGTGGGAATCAATATAAATAAAGAATTAAGAATGGCATGTCAGAGTGGTAGTGATACAGTAGTTATGGGTGACTTTAACTTGCAAGTGGACTGTGAAAATCAAGTATGTGTGGGAAAACTAGAGAGTGAGTTTACAGAATGTCTCCGAAATACATTCCTGGAGCAGCTTGCAATGGAACCTACCAGGGGGAAGTTGATTCTGGATTTGATATTGTGCAATGACGTGGAGTTAATAAGGGACCTTGAGATAGAGGTGCCATTAGGTAATAGTGACCATAGTGTGATTACTTTTAATTTGCAAATGGAAAGGGAGATGAAAAGGAATTCAGAAACATTAGTACTACAGCTGAATACGGGTGATTATACAACTATGAGGGAGGAGTTTGCCAAAATAAAATGGAAGGACATTCTAGCTGGGAGGACCTGGGCAAAAATGGCAGGGATTTCTAGGCATTTTTCACAGGATTCAGAATATATTCATTCCAAAGAGGAGGAAAGGCTCTAAGAAGAGCAAATGGCAGCTGTGGTTGATAAAGGAAATCAAGTGCAGTATCAGATCCAAAAGAATTAAGTATAAGATGGCAAAGCAGAGTGGGAGGTTAGAGGATTGGGAAGCCTTTAAAAAGCAACAGAGATAAACTAAGTAAGTCATTCGAGAGGGGAAAATGATGTGTGAGAGTAAATTGGCAAGTAATTTCAAATGGGATAACAAAAGCTTCTTCAGTTATGTAAAAAGAAAGAAATTGGTTAGGGCCAAAATTGGGCCCTTAGAAATGGAAAAACGTGAAATTATCAATGAGAACATGGAGAGGGCTGAGGAATTTAACAAATCTCAGGACTTGGTGAAATTACTGAAGGAAACAGAGAATCTGATGGATGTCCAGATCCAGAAGCAGGTGGTTGTGAGCAAATTGTTAGAACTGAGGCCTGATAAGTCCCCTGGGCCTGATGGGCTGCATCCCAGGGTGCTTAGAGAGGTTCCTCTGGAAATTGTGGAAGCACTTGTCGATATTTTCCAAAGTTCTTTAGATTCAGGGGAAGTGCCTGCAGACTGGAGAGTGGCTGATGTTGAACCACTTTTTAAGAAGGGAGGAAGAGAGAATACGGGAAATTATAGACCGGTCAGCCTGACGTCGGTGGTGGGGAAGATATTGGAATCCATCATTAAAGGTGAAATAGCAGAACACTTAGGAAGGAATAATAGTATCGGTACTAGTCAGCATGGGTTCCTGAAAGGAAAATCTTGCTTGACTAATCTCCTGGAATTTTTCGAGGTTGTAACAAGGAGGGTGGATTCAGGAGAGCCAGTGGATGTGGTGTACTTGGACTTCCAGAAAGCCTTTGATAAGGTCTCACACAGGAGACTAGTTAGCAAAATCAAGGAGCATGGCATCGGGGATAGGGTGCCGTCATGGATAGATAGTTGGTTGAGAAATAAGAAACAGGGTTGGGATAAATGGGTCATTTTCTGGATGGCAGAATGTGATGAGTGGGGTCCCATAGGGATCGGTGTTGGGTCCTCAGTTGTTTATCATTTATGTAAATGATTTGGCTGAGGGGATTAATAATTACATATGCAAATTCGCAGATGACACTAAACTGAGTGGTAGTGTGAAGTGCGAGGAGGATGTCAGGAAATTGCAGGGGGATTTGGACAGGTTAGGGGAGTGGGCGGAAAAATGGCAGATGAAGTTTTATGTGAGTAAATGCAAGGTTGTCCATTTTGGAGGCAGAAACAAAAGAGCAGAGTATTATTTAAATGGAGTTAAGCTAGGGAGTGGGGTCATGCAAAGGGATCTGGGTGTACTAGTTCACCAGTCATTGAAAACTAGCATGCAGGTTCAGCAAATGGTGAAGAAGGCGAACGGTATGTTGGCTTTCATAAAGAGGGGATTAGAGTATAGGAGTAGAGAATCCCCCTTGCAATTGTACAGGGCCCTGGTGAGACCTCACCTGGAGTATTGCATCCAGTTCTGGTCCCCATATTTAAGAAAGGACATACTTGCTATAGAGGGAGTGCAGCGCAGATTTACGAGGTTAGTTCCCGGGATGACAGGATTGTCATACGCGGATAGGTTAGAAAGACTTCAATAATGTGCGATGGAGTTTAGAGGATGAGGGGAGACATGATTGAGGTATTTATGATTATCAAAGGGCTTGACAGGATGAAATCAGAGTACATGTTCCCAATGATGGGAGAGACTACGACTAGTGGGCATAGTTTAAGAATACAGGGAAGGCCATTTAAGACAGAAATTAGATTTTTTTTTTACCTAGAGAGTTGTGGATCTGTGGAATACATTGCCACAGAGGGTAGTGGGGGCGGATTTGCTGGATAGATTTAAGAGGGAGTTGGATAAGGCTCTTGTGGGCAGGGAAGTTAAGGGTTATGGGGATAAGGCTGGGATTAGTTATTGAAAGAGAAAGATCAGCCATGATCCGATAAATGGTGGTGCTGGCTCAACAGGCCAACTGGCCTACTCCAGCACCCATTGTCTATTGTATATGAGATTGTGAACTCCCATCATTGGCAGGATGCAATATATGACTGTTCAGGCCAGTGTGAAAAATTATAAATAAAATACTCAAAAAAAAAAGCGTGACCTTGGAGTTTTCTGGTCCCCTTCCCCCAGTAACAGTTTAGAATGGAGGGCCCTCAAAATCAGAACCCATTTGCCTCTCCACACTGAACATCGACCTCCTGTCTCTGTTCCTAAACCTGTCTGCCAACTGTAAGCCCATTACCACCAAGAGCAGGAGGTACAATGCAGCAGACAGGGAGTTCATAAAGACAGAGACCCAGCACCTGCTGGAGGAGGGGATAATCGAACCCAGCACCAGCCCATGGAGAGGGCAAGTGGTTGTAGTAAAGGGGGAAAACAAAACCAGGTTAGTGATTGACTATAGCCAAACAATGAACAAACTCCTAGACGCCTACCCCCCCCTCACATTTCGGATATGGTGAACGATATAATGAAGTTTTAGGTCTATTCAACCATCCACCTGAAAGCTGCCCAGCTGCCAATCCATTCCAAGTACTGCCCGTACACAGCATTTGAGGCTAACAGTCGACTCTATCAGTTCTGGAGGGTCCCTTTCGGTATTACCAATTGGGTCTCTATTTTCCAGAGGGAGATGGACAGGATGGTGGATGAGTACGGGTTGAAGGCTACCTTCCCCTACCTTGACAATGTCACCATTTGTGGCCACACAATGGAAGACCATGATGCCAATCTCCAGAGATTTCTCCATGCAGCGAGAACCCTGAATTTCACCTACAATTCTGACAAATGTGTATTCAGGACTACACGACTGGCTATCCTTGGCTACATGGTGGAGAATGATATCATTGGCCTCGACCCTGATAGGATGCATCCCCTGTTAGAGCTTCTCCTCCCCGGAACCACAAAGGGTTTGAGGAGATGCCCGGGGTTTTTCTCATATTATGCCCAGTGGATCCCTCAATATACCAACAAGGTTCATCCCCTCTCAAAGGTCACCTTCTTTCCCCCTTTCAGCTGAAGCCCAAACAGCTTTTAATTACCTCCAAAGTTACATTGCGAAAGCCACCATGCACACGATAGGGAATGTACCTTTCCAAGTGGAAAGTGACGCTTCGGACGTAGCCCTGGCCGCTACTCTCAATCAGGCAGGCAGGTCGGTTGCCTTTTTCTCACAGATGCTTCAAGGCCATGAGCTTCAGAACCCATCTGTGGAAAAGAAGGCTCAGGCCATTTGTGATAGTACAGATCTATCACCAATGTACATAGTGTATATAGTTACTGTATCTAGACTGTGCTTACAGCGATTGGCTGAGAGCTAAGCCACACCTATTGTCTGGGCCTTAAAGGGTTGTGTCCCTAGCCAGGTCGGATCATTCCGGACTGGTCGGCCACCTGTGAAGAGCTCCGGTCTTTTGCTAATAAAAGCCTTGGTTTGGATCAACAAGTCTTTGGTTCTTTCGACGAGCTCTACAATTTTATTAGTAAAAGAATTTTTTTTGAAAGGGATGGAGCGTTTAACTCGGCCAGAAAAACTTGATATCGACCCACAGTCAGCTACAGCCTTCAAAGCCTTTAACTTCAGGCTGCTGAACTTTGAAAACTTCCTGAGACTCATTGAGGTGGAGGAGGATAACCAGCGTCTAACAGCATTGCTGTCTATGGTGTCCTTGAGAGTCTACGAGAACATCCAGGATGAGACCACTTACACGGCAGCCATAAAGGTACTGAAAGGACTGTATGATCAACCGGTGAACAGAGCTCACGCCCGGCTCGTGCTTGCGTCGAGGAAGCAACAGCCCGGCGAGTCCAGCAGGGCATATTTACAAGTATTAAAGGCATTGGGCAAGGTCTGTAATTGTGTGGACAAAACTGCTGCCGAGATCACAAATGATCTCGTCCGGGATGCCTATGTGGCCGGGCTCCGATCGAACAAAGTGAGGCTGCGCTTGCTCGAACAACGGGTAGAAAAACTAGAGGACGTGGCCCGGATTGCAATCACATTGGAAGATGCAGCCTTAAAGTCCACCGAGCTCTCTAGGGACTGGACCCCTCGTTCTGATGTGAGTAGAGTGCCCTTCTACCCTACCACCCCTCGAGATACTGACGGCCTGTCGGCTGCTGCTACCCTGCCCCGTGCGAACCCAAAATGTTATTTCTGCGGGAGGGACAAGCACAGCAGATCCCAGTGCCCAGCAAGAAAAGCCAAGTGCCAGAAGTGCCTTAAAAAGGGCCACTTTGCTGCAGTCTGTAGGTCTAAAATGGCCGCCAGCAAACACAGTGCCTCGTGTGAAGCCCAATCGCCACTATCCCATTCAAACTCTTCTTTCCCAGAGCTCTCGTCCAATGAGAGCGAGGGCTCCCCTGCACGGCAACGCCTGACGTCACGGAGACGCCGAACCCGGAAGGGGCAGCCCAACCTCGCAACCATGGTGTTGGCCCGCCTCTCGCCCCTGTACGGAACACTCGACGCTACCGCACTACCTGGCTGGTAGAAGATTTATGCTCCTCATGGACCTGCGCTCTGTCGCATTCATGTTCAGCAACACTAAGAGGGGCAAAATCAGGAATGACAAAATTGCTAGGTGGAGGATCTACAATTTTGACATCTCCTACTAGCCAGGGGCTCTTAGCAACCCTCCAGATGCCTTGTCCAAGGGATGGTGTGCCTCCGCACACACCGATAAACTGTGGACCATACACAATGAGCTCTGCCATTCAGGGGGTCACCCACATGGCTCACTTTGTCAAGTCTTGCAATTTTCCCTACTCAATAGAAGACGTCAGGAAACTGACCAGGTCATGCCAGGTCTGAGCTGAGTACAAGCTGCACTTTTTAATCACCCTGCGAAAGTGCACCTGATTAAATCATCCAGGCCCTTTGAACGGCTCAGTGTCAATTTTAAGGGACCTCTCCCCTCCACAAATGGGCACGCCTACTTTCTCTCGGTCATCGATGAGTACTCCTGCTTCCCATTCACTATCCCGTGCCCAGATACATCCGCTTCATCTGTTATGAAGGCCTTAGACTTTATTTTTATCCTGTTTGGGTATCCCGGCTATATTCATAGCATTCATGAGTGATGATCTGCATCAGTACCTGCTGGAGAGAGGCATCGTGTCCAGCAGGACTACCAGTTACAACCCCAGGGGAATGGGCAGGTTGAAAAAGAGAATACCATGATTTGGAAGGCTGTCAAACTTGTCCTGAAGCAAAAAGGCCTTCCAGACTTGTGCTGGAAGGATGTCCTCCCCATTGCACTCCACTCAATTCGGTCGCTATTCTGTACTGCGACCCAATGCTGCTCCTCATGAGCTAATGTTTACATTCGACAGAAGGTCAGCATCAGGGACTACAGTCCCCAGCCTGACTCACTAATCCTTGTCCAGTCCTTCTCAAGAAGCATGTGATGAGAAGAAAGACTGACCCCCTGGTGGAAAGGGTGAAATTGCTGCTCCATGCCAACCCCACATACGCCTATGTGGAGTACCCAGATGGCAGGGAGGACACCATCTCCATCAGAGACCTGGCACCCGCCGGTCTTTGTCCCCTCCCTGCCCAGGGCATTAGGGGACCTGGTTCAGGAGGAGAGTGAACCCCTCTCTATTGTCAAACTGGAGCCCTAGCCCACTACCCTTCCAACACAGGTGGAGCTGGAGACTTGAGCCCAAGGCCCACCTGGTGCTAAGGTGATCAACCAGGATCTCCAGACCCCCAGACTGCCTGAATCTGTAAATAATATTGTAATTACTTCTCTTCTGTGTCTATTACAAGCTTCTGATCCTTGTTCTCTTCATCCACAGAGCCTTAATTCTGAAGGAAAGGGTGAATGTAGTGAACTGGGATTAACTAGAAGTATGCTGTACTAATGACTGGTCCTGCCTCCCAGCTCCTCCCCTTGTGGCCTGTATATAACCCTGGTTTCCTGTTTAAACCCAGAACCCCTCTGAAGCCTGTTCATGAACCCTACCTATGTTGGAAACTAATAAAAGCATTAGTTCTCCTTCCAGTTAAGTGTGAGCTTTTATCCACACTACACACAGTCACTATACAGGCATTGTGGGCTAAAAGCTTGTGCTGCACTGTTCTATGATCTTTGTTAGCTGCACACCTTCATGAAGTCTGTTTGTGGTGGGTGCTCCTGCCAAAAGAGTGCAGTTACAGAGTTCTGAGTTATGTATTGACCTATGTGTTGTGTGGTTTTATGTTAAAAAGTGACAGTTTGCCTTAGAGAGCCAAGGTGGAGGGAGTCAAGAGATGGAGTAGTGGCTGGTCGGGGAACTCCAGCCCTCTCCAGAAAAGTAAAAAAAAGACAGTGAAAAAACAAAGGCACAACACACAAAAACCAAAATAAAGTGAAATTAAAGGTGTGGAGAAAATGGCAGCGAAAAAAGAAAAGCCAAAAGCAATGGGAAGAAGAGAAGAAGAAAGGATGTTGGAAGAAGGTGAAGGCCTTACCTGTCCGAGGAGGCCCGCCGCGGAGAGAGAAGCCCGCTCCCTAAGGTCAGTTGAAGCCATGAACACAGGACTACAAAAATGGCTCATGGAGCCAAACAAAAGTGCGCAATCGTGAATGCATGACTCCTCGCGCATGCGCGATGCACAAGACAAAAATAACGCTGATGGGAGGGGGGGGACCAGCTGAGGAGTCGATCTCCACAGCTGAAATTGACAACCACAACAAAGAGGAAAACACAGAAAATAACGAGAGCAAGAAAGAAGAGAGTAAAAAGAAATCAAAGAAACAACAGATGACCAACCCAGAGGAAGAAGACCAGCAGCAAGAAATTTCTAGTAAAAATAAGAAGACCAAAAATACCCAACAAAATAAAACAAACAAACCAACAAGAAAACCAGAAGAGACAGAGGTAAAGGACACAGATCCTGGAGTGGACCCAGAAGAAGAAGAGGAAGAACACAGAGAAATGGAAGAAGAAGGGAAGGGCAAGACAATGGATATTTTTTTTTAAAGAATATATGGAATCAGTAAAAGAATGGCAATCACAAGAATTCAGTGAAATAAAAAGAAGAGTAAAAAGTACAGAAGAAAAAATGAATACATTAGAGATGATCATGTCAGATATAGGAAAAAGAGTGGACAAGGTGGAAGAACGAGAAACAGCTGTAGAAATGGAAGTAGATGACTTAAAAAAGAAATTAGAAGAATCTGATAAAAAAGTTAGAGACACAGGAGCTGTTAGCTCCGAAGATAGATATAATGGAAAATTATAATAGCAGAAACAATATAAAGATAGTGGGCCTTAAGGAAGATGAAGAAGGCAAGAATATGAAAAAATTTATAAAAGAATGGATCCCCAGGGTCCAAGGAAGACCAGAACTACAGGAAGAAATGGAAATAGAAAGGGCACACAGAACATTAGCCCCAAAACCACAATCACAACAAAAACCAAGATCCATTCTAGTAAAATTCTTAAGATATACAACAAGAGAAAATATATTGGAGAAAGCAATGACGAAAATAAGAGAAGACAAAAAAACACTGGAATACAAAGGTCAAAAAATTTTTTTCTATCCAGATATAAGTTTTGAACTCCTGAAGAAGAAGAAGGAGTTTAATGCAGCAAAAATGATCCTATGGAAAAAAGGATATAAATTTATGCTAAAGTATCCAGCGGTACTTAAAATAGTTATTCCAGGGCAGCAATACAGACTATTCTTGGATCCGGAGGAAGCAAGAAAATTTGCAGAACAACTACAAAACAGACAGAGAGAGGAAGATATGTAACGAGAACAAAAATGACCACAGACTATATGTATGTATGTATGTAGGTATGCTGAACCAAGCCATGAAAGACCTCAACAATGAAGACACTGTTTACATCCGGTACCGCACGGATGGCAGTCTCTTCAATCTGAGGCGCCTGAAAGCTCACACCAAGACACAAGAGCAACTTGTCCGTGAACTACTCTTTGCAGACGATGCCGCTTTAGTTGCCCATTCAGAGCCAGCTCTTCAGCGCTTGACGTCCTGTTTTGCAGAAACTGCCAAAATGTTTGGCCTGGAAGTCAGCCTGAAGAAAACTGAGGACCTCCATCAGCCAGCTCCCCACCATGACTACCAGCCACCCCACATCTCCATTGGGCACACAAAACTCAAAACGGTCAACCAGTTTACCTATCTCGGTTGCACCATTTCATCGGATGCAAGGATTGACAATGAGATAGACAACAGACTCGCCAAGCCAAATAGCGCCTTTGGAAGACTACACAAAAGAGTCTGGAAAAACAACCAACTGAAAAACCACACAAAGATAAGCGTATACAGAGCCGTTGTCATACCCACACTCCTGTTCGGCTCCAAATCATGGGTCCTCTACCGGCATCACCTACGGCTCCTAGAACGCTTCCACCAGCGTTGTCTCCGCTCCATCCTCAACATTCATTGGAGCGATTTCATCCCCAACATCGAAGTACTCGAGATGACAGAGGCCGACAGCATAGAATCCACGCTGTTGAAGATCCAACTGCGCTGGGTAGGTCACGTCTGCAGAATGGAGGACCATCGCCTCCCCAAAATTGTATTATATGGCGAGCTCTCCACTGGCCATCGTGTCAGAGGTGCACCAAAGAAGAGGTACAAGGACTGCCTAAAGAAATCGCTTGGTGCCTGCCACATTGACCACCGCCAGTGGGCTGATATCGCCTCAAACCGTGCATCTTGGCACCTCACAGTTCGGCAGGCAGCAACCTCCTTTGAAGAAGACTGCAGAGCCCACCTCACTGACAAAAGACAAAGGAGGAAAAACCCAACACTCAACCCCAACCAACCAATTTTCCCCTGCAACTGCTGCAACCGTGTCTGCCTGTCCCGCATCGGACTTGTCAGCCACAAACGAGCCTGCAGCTGACGTGGACATTTACCCCTCCATAAATCTTCATCCGCGAAGCCAAGCTAAAGAAAAAAAAATATGTGTATGTGTGTATGTATATATATAAAAAAATAGAATATAGGTAAGAACTAAGAAGGGAAAGAAAGGGAAGAAAGGAAGTATGGGGGGAATTAAGAGAGTGACCTTTGTTGTATATGAAAATTAAAATCTTTTCTGGGGGGGGTTGGGTGGGGAAGAGTTACAGTCACTGCAAAATCAGTTGACGCTTGTGAGTGAATTCGCAAATCCAAATGGAGAGGGGAGATGTGGTTGCCCGACAAGGGACAAAGGGCAACTCAGGAAGGGGAGGGGATAGTGGGGTTAAAGGAATTTTAGATAGGAGAATAAGGGAAATGTTTGATGTTTTAGAAATGTTGTCTTATAAAGTGTTCAAAACAAGAAAGCAGAAATGGATAAGAAGGAAAGGTGATGATGAGCAAACGGAAAGGAAAGATAAACAAAGTATGAAATGGCTATGTTGAACTATATGACTTTAAATATTAACGGAATACATAACCAAATCAAAAGGAAGAAACTGCTAAATTTACTGAAAAAAGAAAAAATTGATATAGTATTCGTACAAGAAGCACACTTAACTGAAGTGGAATACAAGAAATTAAATAGAGATTGGATAGGACATGTAACAGCAGCGCCATATAATTCAAAAGCTAGAGGAGTAGCTATATTAATCAGTAAAAATGTACCAATCAAAATAGAAGAGGAAATAATAGATCCAGCAGGGAGATATGTAATGATAAAATGTTAGATATATTCGGAGTTTTGGAATTGACTCAACCTAATGAAGAAGATCAAAAATTTATGCAAGATATTTTTTGGAAGATAGCAGACACGCAAGGGAACACACTAATAGGAGGGGATTTCAACCTTAATTTGGATTCAAACATGGATAAAACTGGGAAAAAAATTAACAGAAAGAACAAAGTAACCAAATTTATAATTAAATCGATGCAAGAAATGCAACTTTTGGATATATGGAGGAAACAACATCCAAAGGAAAAGGAATATTCATATTATTCGGGTAGACATAAAACGTACTCAAGAATAGACCTATTCCTGTTATCAGCTCGCATGCAAGACAGAGTTAGGAAAACAGAATATAAAGCTAGACTATTATCGGAGCACTCACCCCTGATATTGACAATAGAGTTACAGGACATCCCACCAAGAATGTATAGATGGAGATTAAACTCCATGCTACTTAAAAGGCAGGATTTTAGAGAATTAATTGAACGACAAATTAAAATGTACTTTGAAATAAATACGGAATCAGTGAAAGATAAGTTTATACTATGGGACGCAATGAAAGCGTACATCAGAGGGCAAATAATAAGTTATGTAACTAAGATGAAGAAGGACTACAATCAGGAAACAGAGCAGTTGGAAAGGGAAATAGCAAATATGGAAAAAGAATTCGCAATAAAGGAAGACAACTAAAAGAAGAGAATTGGCAGATAAAAAAATAAAATATGAAACATTACAAACATAAGGTGGAGAAGAACATAATGAAGATGAAACAGAAATATTATGAACTAGGAGAAAAAACGCACAAAATTCTAGCGTGGCAGCTTAAGACAAAACAAACTAAGAGAATGGTATTGGTATTAAGGAAAAAAGACAAGTAAATCACATATAATCCAACGGAGATTAATGAAAACTTCAGAGAATTCTACGAACAATTATATCAAACTGAAAACAAAGGGAAAGAAGACAAAACAGATGAATTTTTAACTAAAATTGAACTACTGAAATTACAAAAAGAGGAACAAAATAAATTAACAGAACCATTTGAAATAGAAGAAATACAAGAGATAATAAAAAAACTACCGAATAATAAAACACCAGGAGAGGATGGATTCCCAATAGAATTCTATAAAACATTTAAAGATTTATTAATTCCTCCCCTTCTGGAAGTAATCAACCAGATTCATGCAAAACAGCAATAATTACAGTAATACCAAAGACAGGGAAAGATCCACTCGCACCAGCGTCATATAGACCAAGATCTTTACTTAACACAGATTATAAGATCCTTTGGCTTGGCTTCGCGGACGAAGATTTATGGAGGGGGTAAATGTCCACATCAGCTGCAGGCTCGTTTGTGGCTGACAAGTCCGATGCAGGACAGGCAGACACGGTTGCAGCGGAAAATTGGTTGGTTGGGGTTGGGTGTTGGGTTTTTCCTCCTTTGCCTTTTGTCAGTGAGGTGGGCTCTGCGGTCTTCTTCAAAGGAGGTTGCTGCCCGCCAAACTGTGAGGCGCCAAGATGCACAGTTTGAGGCGATATCAGTCCACTGGCGGTGGCCAATGTGGCAGGCACCAAGAGATTTCTTTAGGCAGTCCTGGTACCTTTTCTTTGGTGCTCCTCTGTCACGGTGGCCAGTGGAGAGCTCGCCATATAACACGATCTTGGGAAGGCAATGGTACTCCATTCTGGAGACGTGACCCACCCAGCGCAGCTGGATCTTCAGCAGTGTGGACTCGATGCTGTCGACCTCTGCCATCTCGAGTACTTCGAAGTTAGGGATGAAAGCGCTCCAATGAATGTTGAGGATGGAGCGGAGACAACGCTGGTGGAAGCGTTCTAGGAGCCGTAGGTGATGCCGGTAGAGGACCCATGATTCGGAGCCGAACAGGAGTGTGGGTGTGACAACGGCTCTGTATACGCTTATCTTTGTGAGGTTTTTCAGTTGGTTGTTTTTCCAGACTCTTTTGTGTAGTCTTCCAAAGGCGCTATTTGCCTTTGCGAATCTGTTGTCTATCTCGTTGTCGATCCTTGCATCTGATGAAATGGTGCAGCCGAGATAGGTAAACTGGTTGACCGTTTTGAGTTTTGTGTGCCCGATGGAGATGTGGGGGGGCTGGTAGTCATGGTGGGGAGCTGGCTGGTGGAGGACCTCAGTTTTCTTCAGGCTGACTTCCAGGCCAAACATTTTGGCAGTTTCCGCAAAACAGGACGTCAAGCGCTGAAGAGCTGGCTTTGAATGGGCAACTAAAGCCAAACTATTAGCAAACAGATTAGCCGACTATGTACCAAAAATAGTAAATCTAGACCAAACTGGATTTATTAAAAAAAGACGAACAACAGACAATATCTATAAATGTATTAACTTAATTCATGCAGTAGAAGGAAATAAAGCTCCAACAGTAGAGGTTGCTTTAGACGCAGAGAAGGCCTTTGACAGAGTAGAATGGAATTATTTATTCAAAGTACTACAAAAATTCAGCTTACCAGAGAAATATATTAATTGGATAAAAGCATTATATAAGGGCCATTGGCGAAAGTGACGGTAAATGGATATATATCAAAACAATTTAACTTAAGCAGATCAACAAGGCAGGGATGCCCACTATCTCCCTTATTGTTCGTATTAGCCATAGAACCACTAGCAGAACTGATAAGAACAGAAAATAAAATAAAAGGGATAAAAATAAAAGACAAGGAATATAAAATCAGTTTATTTGCAGATGACGTTATAGTATACTTAGCAGAACCAGAAATATCAATAAAAGAATTACATAAGAAATTGAAGGAATATGGAGAAGTGTCAGGATACAAGATTAACACATATAAAAGTGAAGCAATGCCAATGAATAATGCGAATTTCTCAAAATTTAAGAAAGAATCACCATTCAGATGGCAAACGCAAGCAATGCGATACCTAGGTTTGTAGTAAGTATTTGAATATGGATGGGCAGGTGATAGAGAAGGGAAATGCTCTGGAAGAAGAGGAAAGGCAATTGGCAGGAAAAGTGAATAATGTTGTTATTAAAGATGAGGGAAAACAGGGATTAAAAATTGGGAAATCTCTGAAATTCATATATTTTAATGCCAGGAGTATTGTAAAAAAGGTGGATGAGCTGAAGGTGTGGATTGATGCTTGGAAGTATGATGTGGTAGCGATTAGTGAGACATGGTTGCAAGACGGATGTGATTGGCAGCTGAATATCCCTGGGTTTCGTTGTTTTAGGTGTGATAGAGTCGGAGGGGCAAGAGGAGGTGGGGTTGCATTGCTTGTCAGGGAAAATATTACAGCGGTGCCAAGGAAGGATAGATTAGAGGGCACATCCACGGAGGCTATTTTGGTGGAACTGAGGAGTAGGAAAGGAGTGGTTACACTTGTAGGGGTGTATTATAGACCACCCGGAGGGGACCGAGACCTAGAGGAGCAAATCTGTAGGGAGATAGTAGATATTTGTGATAAGCACAAGGTTGTAATTATGGGAGATTTTAATTTTCCACATATAGATTGGGAAACACATTCTGTGAAAGGACTGGATGGGTTAGAGTTTGTGAAATGTGTGGAAGATAGCTTTTTACAACAATATGTAGAGGTGCCGACCAGAGAAGGAGCAGTGTTAGATCTACTGTTGGCAAATGGGATGGGTCAAGTGACGGAGGTTAGTGTTGGCGAGCACTTCGGGTCCAGTGATCATAATGCCATCAGCTTCAATGTCATTATGGAAAGAGAGAAGTCAGGGCCAAGGGTTGAGGTTTTTGATTGGGGAAAAGCTAGGTTTGAGGAGATGCGAAAGGACTTGCAGGGTGTGCATTGGGACAATTTGTTTTATGGGCAGGATGTAGTAGAGAGATGGAAGTTTTTTAAAGATCAGATTTTGAGAGTGCAAAAGCTTTATGTTCCTGTTAGGTTAAAAGGAGGGGCAAAAGGTTTGAGAGAGCCGTGGTTTTCAAGGAATATTGGAAACTTGGTTCGAAGAAAAAGGGAGGCGTACATTAGATATAAGAAGCATGGAGTTAAGGAGATGTTTGAAAGATACATTGAATGTAAGAGGAATCTTAAGAGAGGAATTAGGAAAGCTAAAAGAAGGTACGAGGAAACTATAGCAAGCAGGGTGAAAACTAATCCAAAAGAGTTCTACAAATATGTTAATGGTAAGAGGAAAGCTAGAGACAAAATTGGTCCCTTAGAAAATCAGAGCGGAAAACTGTGTGTGGAGCCTAGAGAAATGGGGGTGATATTGAACAGTTTCTTTTCTTCGGTATTCACTAAGGAGAAGGATATTGGGAGATGTGAGATAAAAAAAAAGCAAATTGGGTAAATATGGGGAATATAGAGATTACAAAAGGTGTAGTTTTAAGGCCTTTGAAGAATATAAAGGTGGATAAGTCTCCGGGACCAGATGGGATCTTCCCCAGGACATTGAGAGAAGTGAAGGAGGAAATAGCAGAGGCTCTGGCGGTAATTTTCCAAATGTCATTAGATATGGGGATAGTGCTGGAGGATTGGCGTATTGCGCATGTGGTTCCGTTATTTAAAAAGGGTTCAAGGAGGAAGCCTGGCAACTATTAGCCTGTAAGTTTGATGTCTGTGGTAGGTAAATTAATGGAGAAAATTCTTAGAGATAGTACTTATAAACATCTGGATAGACAGGGTCTGATCAGGAGCACTCAACATGGATTTGTGGGAGGAAGGTCATGTTTGACCAATCTGATTGAATTTTTTGAAGAGGTGACTAGGAATGTGGATGAGGGTAGCGCAGTGGATGTTGTCTATATGGACTTCAGTAAGGCATTCGATAAGGTACCACATGGAAGGTTAGTTAGGAAGGTGCAGTCTTTAGGTATAAATTTTGAGATAGTCAAATGGATTGAACATTGGCTGAAAGGGAGAGGCCAGAGAGTGGTAGTGGATAATTGTCTGTCAGGTTGGAGGCCGGTGATCAGTGGTGTGCCTCAAGGATCTGTATTGGGCCCATTGTTGTTCGTTATATACATTAATGATCTAGATGATGGGGTGGGGAATTGGATTAGTAAATATGCAGACGATACTAAGATAGGTGGAATAGTGGATAATGAAGAAGGTTTTCAAGGATTGCAGAGGGATTTGGGCTGCTTAGAAAAGTGGGCTGAAAAATGGCAGATGGAATGTAATGCTGATAAGTGTGAGGTGCTTCATTTTGGTAAGAAGAATCAGAATAGGACATACGTGGTAAATGGGAGAGCACTGATGAATACAGAAGAGCAGAAAGATTTAGGAGTAACGGTACATCGTTCCCTGAAGGTAGAAACTCATGTGAATAGGGTGGTGAAGAAGGCTTTTAGTATGCTGGCCTTTATCAATCATTGCATGGAATATAGGAGTTGGGAGGTGAGGTTGAGATTGTATAAGACGTTGGTGCGGCCTAATTTGGAGTTCTGTGTGCAGTTCTGGTCGCCTAATTATAGGAAGGATATAAACAGAGTGGAGAGAGTGCAGAGAAGGTTTACCAGAATGTTACCTGGGTTTAAGCATCTAGAGTATAGGGAGAGATTGGACAGATTAGGTCTTTATTCTTTGGAGCGTAGAAGGTTGAGAGGGGATTTGATAGAGGTATTTAAGATTATGAAAGGGATAGACAGAGTGGATGTGGATAGACTATTTCCGTTAAGAGGAGGAAAGATTAAAACAAGAGGACATGAGTTAAGAATTAAGGGGCAGAGGTTTAGAGGTAACATTAGGGGGAACTTTTTTACTCAGAGAGTGGTAGACGTGTGGAATGAGCTTCCGGGAGAAATAGTGGCGGCGGAGTCAATTGTATTATTTAAGAAAAGGTTGGACAGGTATATGGATGAGAAGAAGATGGAAGGTTATGGGCATTGTGCAGGGAGGTGGGACTAGAAAGGGGTGTTTGGTTCGGTGCGGACTAGAAGGGCCTAATGGCCTGTTTCCGTGCTGTAATTGTTATGTTATGTTATGTTAGGTATACAAATAAATAAATACCTCGGCCATCTATATAAACTCAATTATTATCCACTAATGAAAAAATTACAAGACGACTTAGAGCATTGGAAAGACTTACCACTAACACTAATAGGAAGGATAAACTGTATTAAAATGAACATTTTCCCAAGATACAATATCTATTTCAGGCATTACCAATACACTTAACAGAGAAATTCTTCAAGGATTTGAAGAAAATAATAAGGAAATTTTTATGGAAAGGGGGGAAACCGAGGATAGCACTAGATAAATTAACAGAATGGTATAAACAAGGAGGCTTACAAATGCCAAACTTTAAAAATTATTATAGAGCCACACAATTAAGATACCTATCAGATTTTTATCAAACAAGGGAAAAGCCAGATTGGACTAGATTAGAACTAGATAAAATTGGGGAGAAGATACCTGAACATATATTATATAAATGGGATGAAAAATTGGTACAACGTAGGAATTCTTCAGTATTACATCATCTGCTCAACATTTGGAAGAAGATTCATGTAGAAAGGAATAAACAAATTACCAATTACCAAAACTAATACTGACGCAAAATCAGCTGATCCCTTTTACAATAGATAACCTTTCCTTTAGAGAATGGGAGAAAAAAGGGATCAAAAGAATAGAAAATTGTTTTTCGGGAAATAAATTGTTATCCTTTGAACAAATGAAGGATAAATATAATATAACTCACGATGCAGTGTTGGCATACTACCAACTGAAATCCTACTTGAAGGACAAATTGGGAAGCAGTCTGAGGTTACCAGAGCGAAGTAATTTTGAATATGTGATTACAGACACAATGATAATCAAAAAATTTATAACAAATATGTATATTAAACTACAAGAAAAGGAGAATGAGGAAACAAATGGTAAAACTAAACAAAAATGGGAACAAGATCTAAACATAAAGATAAAGAATGAAACATGGGAGAAGTTATGCTCAGGAACTATGAGAAATACAATAAACACGAGGTTACGTATGATACAATATAACTGGATACACAGGCTATATATTACACCTGAAAAGTTAAATAAATGGGACCCAACAGTATCCGACAGATGTTTTCGCTGTAAAAAGGAAACGGGAACAACAATTCATGCAATTTGGACATGTGAGAAAACGAAAAAATTTTGGGAAGATCTAAACCAGATATTAAATAAAATCACAAAAGGCAATATACCAAAAAACCCAGAGATCTTCCTCCTAAGTAACATAAAAAACAAAGAATTTGGACTCGATTTGGATGGTGCACAAAAAAGATTTGTTCGGATAGCCCTAGCTGTAGCAAAAAAATGAATTATGTCAGCCTGGAAATTAGAAGATAACTTGAGAATACAACAGTGGTATATAGAAATGAATAAATGTATTCCATTAGAAAAAATAACCTATAATTTAAGGAATAACATTACAATATTTGAACAAATATGGGAGCCATACATGAAACATAATAGAGAAAACCTACCGTGGACATCTACCAACTAAAACGACAGAAGGAGAAGAGAATGAAAATAACTGACTCAGTGGAATTTCTTGTTTATTTTTATTGAGTGACAACATTGTTTGACGGGTTTAATGTATCTTATATTCTGAACTTTAAATAAATGGGAGGGGAGGTAGGAAGGGAGGGAGGGGAGGTTGGAAGGGAGGGAGGGGAGGAGGGGGGGAGAAAATGACACTGTATATACTTATGAAGGAAAATGTATGTATCTTGATCAATATGGTTTATAGTGAAAAATAAAAAAATTTTTAAAAAGAGAGCCAAGGTGAAGGTGAACTGCTGAGAGAGTGGGAGATGGACTGAACATGTGCAGAAAATGAAAAAGATTTCTGGACTTGGACAATAAACCACCACTGGGTGGTGCTGTGGAGTGGAAGGAGGCCCAGAGCATGAGTCATGGTCTGGAGGACAGTTTAGAATGTTGGTCATTTTTAAAGGATGAACATTCCGAAGGCAGCCAGAAGGATCCAGACCAAGCCAGTGGTTCCTCTCTCTGCAGCAACACAAGACAACTTCGAATTTTGTGTTCTTTCTCTCTCCCTCTTTCTCTTTCTCCCTCTCCCTCTCTCTCTCAAAGATCTTTTGGCTTCAGTTTACCAAACAAACTGAATTTTGTTTATGATCTTTGCTTCAGATGAGATCGAAGTTTTGTGAGTCTTGTGTGTTTTGTGTTTGTTTTGTGTCTAAGTTTTTTTGTGGGCAGGTTGGAAATATAACTTAGACTTTAAATACATACATTATATTTAGGCTGGGGAATTTATTATTTTTACATTGTTATAGGAATTTGCATAGTAACCAGTGGGCATCATTATAAAAGGGGGGGGATTTTGAATTAAAGTTTGAAGGTGAATTTTTTGTTAATAAAGTAATTGTTCATCTTTACCCCTGTGAGATCTGCCTTCCTTGTGGTTGCTGGTTTGATCTTGTAACAATGCTTTAATATTTCAAAAACAATGCCAAACGGTGGTTATATGTAGTTAACATGGCACACATGACATATGAGCAGTGGAAAACATGAAAGTCTACTTACACCATGGTCAAAGTTAAAACACAATGTTGGAGAAACTCAGCAAGTCAAACAATTTACTTTATATAGCAAAGAGAAAGATACAGAACCAACGCTTCGGGCTTGGTGTAGCAGTTAGTTCAACACCATTACAGCAACAGTGATAGGAACCAGGGTTCGAATCCTGCGCTGTCTGTAAGGAGTTCTCCCTTGTCTGTGTGGGTTTTACCCAGGGCTCCAGTTTCTTCCCACTGTTTGAAATGTACTGTGGATGTAGGTTAATTGAGTGCAATCGGGTGGCACGGACTCGTGGGCCAAAATGGCCTGTAACATGCTGTATGTCTAAATTTAAAAAAAAAGAAAATATATTTCCATAATTTGAGTATCATTCCTACAGACGTGTTCATAAATGGTGTCTGGTTCAACTGCAGTAGAATACTGAAAGAGTGGCTTGAATAAAAAAAAACTCTTTAAAAGTAGTGCCGAACAGATTAGTGTAAGCAAATTCAGGAAGCAGAATGCATCAAAAAAGCAAATTCAAAAGCCAGATACAGCAAACTTATCTTCAACTTTAACAACGCAAATCCAACATTTTGACATTAACCATAGTATCCTGGGTCAGTGAAGTTCTGCTGTTCCATTTTATATGGGTTCAGTGAGTTGAACTATACAGAAGAATGTGCCTGCACCATTACTAACATATAGCAATTAGACTACAACTGGTCACCAATGGAATAAGCCCAGAATACAGAGGAGTAGAAATAGGGTATTCAGCCCATCAAGTCTGCCTCACCATTCAATCATGAGCTGATCCATTTTCCCACTCAGCCTCTCTGCCCCCCCTTCTCCCCACAACCCTTGATGTCCTAGATAATCAAGAATCGATCAATCTCTGCCTTAAATACACCCAATTGTGAGAGATAATAGATTATAGGAAGTAAAGTTAGTCTGAATAAAATAAAGAATAATAGACTAGACTAGAGGAAGTTAAGTAAGTGCTGAATAGGGATTTCCGATAAGAGTGTGAGGAAGGGTTCCGCAAGTACAATAGAAGAAAGGTCTTATAATGATAAAGAAAGAACTAGCAAGTTCTGCATATAGAATTAGTAAGTCCTGGGGGTTGAGAGGTGTGAATAAGGACAAAGGCAGATTCATGAATAAGGACAATGACATGATGGGACCCAGACAGGATACCCCATGGTCTTCCAAGTTTACAGAAACTGCAGGAAGGCAGACAGAATTACCAAATGCCAAACCAATCCAGGAGGCAGAAGAATGTTATGGGGGGGTGGGGTGGGGGGGAGGGTACCTCTACACTGAAATGAACTGGTGTATAAAAGTTGGGTGAGCCCCAGTATGGTGTGTATTCCCAGGGTAAGGGGAAGCACCCAACTTTGCACTGTTGTACAATAAATGTTCTTTGTTCTCAATTTTTGTCTCGAGCGAAATCTGTGAAGGTACTTCTGTTTCTCACACAATGACCTGACCTCCACAACCGCCTGTGGCAACAAATTTCATAGATTCACTACCCTTTGGCTGAAGAAATTCCTCTGCATCCCTGTTCTAAGTGGCTGTCCTTCAATCATGAAGTTGTGCTCTCTTATCCTTGACTCAAACTTTGTACATCTACTCTGTCCACACCTTTCAACATATAAAATGTTTCAATGAGATCCCCCCTCATTCTCCCAAATTCCAATGAGTACAGGCCAAAAGCTGTCAAATCCTCCTCATGATAACCCTTTCATTCCCGAATCAACCTAGTGAACCTCCTCTGAACCCTCTTCAACTTCAGCACATCTTTTCTTAAATTTGGAGCCCAAATCAGCTCACAATCCTCCACGTGAGGTCTCACCAGTGCCTTATAAAGCCTCAGCATCACATCCCTGCTCCGATATTCTATTCCTCTTGGAACGAAGGCCAGCATTGCATTTTCCTTCTTCACCACCAACTCAACCTGCAAGTTTACCTTCAGGCTGTCCTGCATGAGGACTCCCATGTCCCTTTGCATCTGAGTATTTTCAATTTTCTCCCCAATTAAAAAGTAATCTGCCTGATTATTTTTTTCTACCAAAGTGCATGACCATATACATTCCGATATTGTATTTCATTTGCCACTTCTCTGCCCCTTCTCCTAATCTGTCTAAGATCTTCTGCAGCCTCTGTGTTTCCTCAACACTCCCTGCTCCTCCATCTCCCTTCATATCATCTGCAAACTTGGCCACAAAGCCATTCTTTCCATAATCCAAATCATTAATATACAATATATGAAATATATGAAACGAAGTGGCCCTATCACTGACCCCTGTGACAGCCAATCAGTATATGATCCCTGTATTCCAACTCTTTGCTTCCTGCCAATCAGCCAATGCTCTCCCCACACTAGTATGTTTCCTGTTATACATGGGCTCTTACCTTGTTCAGTAGCCTCACGTGTGGCACCTTGTCAAAGGCCTTCTGAAAATCCAAATACACAACATCCACTGCATCTCCCTTATCCAGCCGGCTGGTCACTTCCTCAAAAAATTCCAATAGGTTTGTCAAGCAAGATTTCCCTTATGGAAACCCTGCTGCTTTGGCCTGTCCTGTCATGTGCCTCCAAGTATTCGGAAACCTCATCCTTTATGATCGACTCCAACATCTTCCCAACCACTGATGTCTGGCCGACCAGCCGATGATTCCCATTCTGTTGCCTCCCTTCCTTCTTGAAAAGTGACATTTGAATAGGGATGTGATGCTGAGACTCTATAGGGCACTGGTGAGATCTCACTTGGAATACTGTTTACAGTTTTGGGCACCTTATTTGAGAAAGGATTTGCTAACAATGGAGAGGGTTCAGAGAGTATTTTTTGGAATAACACCAGGAATGAAAGGTTTAGCATATGAGGATCGATTTTTGACTCTTGGACTGTACTCGTTGGAGAACAGAAGGATGAGGGGGAATCTCATTGAGGCATTTTGAAAGCAGAAAGGCCTGGACAGAGTCGATGTGGTAAAGTTGTTTCCTATGGTAGGGGAGTCTAGGACAAGAGGGCACAATTTTAGAATAAAAAAGGTGTCAATTTCAAACAGAAATGCGGAGAAATTTCTTTAGCCAGAAGGTCGCAAGTCTATGGCTCTTGTTGCCACTGGCAGCTGTGGAAGTGAAGTTGTTTGGTGTATTTAAGACAGAGATTGACCGATATTTATTAGTCATGGTATCAAGGGTGATGGAGAGAAGGCTGGGGAGTGGAGCTGAGTGATAAGGATCAGCTCATGATAGAATGGCAGAGCAGACCTGAAGGGCCGATTGGCCTACTTCTGCTCTTATATCGTGTGACCTTGTGACATAACAATTTTCCAGTCCTCTGGGACCATACAAGAATCTATTGATTCCTGAATGATTATTACCAATGACTCCTCAATCTCTACTGCTACCTCTTTCAGTCCACTGAGGGTACAATCCATCGGGTCTGGGAGGCTTATCCACCCTTAGATCATTCAGCTTTCTGAGCACCTTCTCCTTTGAAATAGTAACTGCACTCACTTCCCTTCCCTGATACCGTTCGACATCTGGCACACTGTATGTGTCTTCCACCATGAAGACTGATGCAAAATACTAACTTAGTTCCTCTGTCATCTCCTCTACGTTGCAGTTTTCCTTTTCCACAATGTCAATTTCATCCACATACCTGTATCGTGATTTGCTGATCTACACTTCTCAGCTCATCAGTCCCACAAAATCAAACCTATTTTATGCCTAAAATACCTGCCAGTGCATGCTTTTTTTCCACAAATTTTGAGGTTAGACAAAATATATAATGCATTTGGCTTTCCAGAGGTGTTATTGTTGGCAGCTCATTGAATTTCAGATTCAGATTTAAAGCCCCCAGAAAGAGGTTCAATGTTGGAAAACTGCAGTCAGACGAAGCGAGAGGAAACTTCCAGGCAAACCTCAAAGCAAAGCTCGACATTGCAACCCGCCTCACGGACCCGTCCCCTGAAACCCTCTGGGATCAGTTGAAGGCTACCATACTGCAATCCACTGAAGAGGTACTGGGCTTCTCCTCCAGGAAAAACAAGGACTGGTTTGACGAAAACAGCCAGGAAATCCAGGAGCTGCTGGCAAAGAAGCGAGCTGCCCACCAGGCTCACCTTACAAAGCCGTCCTGTCCAGAGAAGAAACAAGCCTTCCGTCGCGCATGCAGCCATCTTCAGCGCAAACTCCGGGAGATCCAAAATGAGTGGTGGACTAGCCTCGCCAAACGAACACAGCTCAGCGCGGACATTGGCGACTTCAGGGGTTTCTACGAGGCTCTAAAGGCTGTGTACGGCCCCTCACCCCAAGTCCAAAGCCCGCTGCGCAGCTCAGACGGCAAAGTCCTCCTCAGCGACAAGATCTCCATCCTCAACCGATGGTCAGAACACTTCCAATCTCTTTTCAGTACCAACCGCTCAGTCCAAGATTCCGCCCTGCTCCAGCTCCCTCAACAGCCCCTAAGGCTAGAGCTGGATGAGGTTCCCACCCTGGATGAGACATATAAGGCAATCGAACAACTGAAAAGTGGCAAAGCAGCAGGTATGGATGGAATCCCCCCAGAAGTCTGGAAGGCTGGCGGCAAAACTCTGCATGCCAAACTGCATGAGTTTTTCAAGCTTTGTTGGGACCAAGGTAAACTGCCTCAGGATCTTCGTGATGCCACCATCATCACCCTGTACAAAAACAAAGGCGAGAAATCAGACTGCTCAAACTACAGGGGAATCACGTTGCTCTCCATTGCAGGCAAAATCTTCGCTAGGATTCTACTAAATAGAATAATACCTAGTGTCGCTGAGAATATTCTCCCAGAATCACAGTGCGGCTTTCGCGCAAACAGAGGAACCACTGACATGGTCTTTGCCCTCAGACAGCTCCAAGAAAAGTGCAGAGAACAAAACAAAGGACTCTACATCACCTTTGTTGACCTCACCAAAGCCTTCGACACCGTGAGCAGGAAAGGGCTTTGGCAAATACTAGAGCGCATCGGATGTCCCCCAAAGTTCCTCAACATGATTATCCAACTGCACGAAAACCAACAAGGTCGGGTCAGATACAGCAATGAGCTCTCTGAACCCTTCTCCATTAACAATGGCGTGAAGCAAGGCTGTGTTCTCGCACCAACCCTCTTTTCAATCTTCTTCAGCATGATGCTGAACCAAGCCATGAAAGACCCCAACAATGAAGACGCTGTTTACATCCGGTACCGCACGGATGGCAGTCTCTTCAATCTGAGGCGCCTGCAAGCTCACACCTAGACACAAGAGAAACTTGTCCGTGAACTACTCTTTGCAGATGATGCCGCTTTAGTTGCCCATTCAGAGCCAGCTCTTCAGCGCTTGACGTCCTGCTTTGCGGAAACTGCCAAAATGTTTGGCCTGGAAGTCAGCCTGAAGAAAACTGAGGTCCTCCATCAGCCAGCTCCCCACCATGACTACCAGCCCCCCCACATCTCCATCGGGCACACAAAACTCAAAACGGTCAACCAGTTTACCTATCTCGGCTGCACCATTTCATCAGATGCAAGGATCGACAATGAGATAGACAACAGACTCGCCAAGGCAAATAGCGCCTTTGGAAGACTACACAAAAGAGTCTGGAAAAACAACCAACTGAAAAACCTCACAAAGATAAGCGTATACAGAGCCGTTGTCATACCCACACTCCTGTTCGGCTCCGAATCATGGGTCCTCTACCGGCACCACCTACGGCTCCTAGAACGCTTCCACCAGCGTTGTCTCCGCTCCATCCTCAACATCCATTGGAGCGCTCACACCCCTAACGTCGAGGTACTCGAGATGGCAGAGGTCGACAGCATCGAGTCCACGCTGCTGAAGATCCAGCTGCGCTGGATGGGTCACGTCTCCAGAATGGAGGACCATCGCCTTCCCAAGATCGTATTATATGGCGAGCTCTCCACTGGCCACCGTGACAGAGGTGCACCAAAGAAAAGGTACAAGGACTGCCTAAAGAAATCTCTTGGTGCCTGCCACATTGACCACCGCCAGTGGGCTGATAACGCCTCAAACCGTGCATCTTGGCGCCTCACAGTTTGGCGGGCAGCAGCCTCCTTTGAAGAAGACCGCAGAGCCCACCTCACTGACAAAAGGCAAAGGAGGAAAAACCCAACACCCAACCCCAACCAACCAATTTTCCCTTGCAACCGCTGCAATCGTGTCTGCCTGTCCCGCATCGGACTGGTCAGCCACAAACGAGCCTGCAGCTGACGTGGACTTTTTTACCCCCTCCATAAATCTTCGTCCGCGAAGCCAAGCCAAAGAAAGACATACATAGCACCACATACAACCCAGAGATTCTTTTTCCAGTGTTGAAACAGAATTACCATTTATTAGTCGTGCAAAAAATTGAGATGGCATGGTTGGTGTAGCAATTAGCGCAACACTGTTACAGCGCCAGTGATCGGGACCGGGGTTCAAATCCTGCTTTGTCTGTAAGGGGTTTATACGTTCTTCCCATTGTCTGCGTGGGCTTTCCCTGGGGGCTCTGGTTTCCTCCCACTGTATTTGGTGTAAATTGGGCAGCACGGACTCGTGGGTCAAAATAGCCTGTTATTGTGCTATATATCTAAATTTTAAAATTAAGAAAAACTGTACACAGGTTTTAAAAAATTACTATTAAAATCTCTCAGATGTGGAAACCTAACAAATGGTATCTGAGTCCGATTCAGATTTATTGTCAGAGTCCATACATGACATCATATACAACCCTGAGATTCCTTTTCCTGTGGTCGAGGCAGAATTACCACTAATTGGTATTGCAAACAAAATTGTACATAGCATATACATGTAAACAAATAAAGAATTGTAAACAGATCACAAATGTTAACAAATGACTGCGCAATACAGAGAGAATAAAGAAAATCAATAAAGTGCACAAGTACGAGTCCTGAAATGAGTCCCTGATTGAGTTTGTTGTTGAGGAGTCTGATGGTGGAGAGGGAGCAGCTGTTCCTGAACTGGTGGTGTGAGTCTTGTATCACCTACATCTCTTTCCTGACGGCAGCAGCGAGAACCTACAACAACAGTGATGATATGTTTTGCCTATCATAGAAACAGGTCCAAAGCGGATGCCGTCTCACTGGCTCTTCACAAAGCCCTGGAACACCTGGACAGTAAAGACTCATTCATCAGGATGCTCTTTATCGACTACAGTTCAGCATTTAACACCATCATCCCCTCAAAACTTAGCAGCAAACTCCAAGACCTGGGAGTTAACATCCCATGTGTAATTGAATCATGGATTTCCTCACCTCCAGACCACAATCAGTGAGGATTGGTAAGAACTTCTCCACAATCTCCATCAGTACTGGAGCAACACGGCTGTTCTTAGCCCCCTGCTCTACTCAGTTAACACCTATGACTGTGTCCCTCGGAACAACAATAACACCATCTACAAATTTGCCGATGATACCACAGAAGTGGGTTGGATAAAAGAAGGGGATGAGTCAGCGAACAGGATGGAGATTGAAAACTTGGCTGAATGGTGTCACCAACAACAACCTTGCACTCAATGTCGCCAAAACTAAGGAGCTGATTGTTGACTTCAGGAAGGGGAAGCCAGAGGTTTACAATCCACTGATCTTTGGAGGATCAGAGATGGAGAGGAGAGCAAATTTAGGTTCTTGGAAGTCACGATCTCGGAGGGTGTTTCCTGGACCAACAAACCCATAGCCTCGTGAAGAAAACACGTCAGTGCCTCTGAGTTTGCAGAGATTTGGTATGACATCAGAAACCCTGGAAAATTTCTACAGATGTGAGGTGAAAAGTGTGCTGACCTGCTGGATCACAATCTGGTATGGGGACACCAATACCCCTGAGTGTAAAGCCCTCTAAAGGTAGTGGACACAGCCCAGGACATCACAGGCAAAACCCACCCCACTATCGAGAACATTTACAAGGAATGCTGCCATCCCCATGCAGCTAGTCAGCACACTTTCCACCACACGTCTGGAAATTTGCCAGGGTTTCTGTTGACATACCAAACCTCTGCAAACTCCTGAGGAAGGAGAGGCGCTGACAATGCCATTAGGGTGCTGGGTCCAGGAAAGATCATCTAAGATAGTGACTCCCAAAAAGTTAAATTTGTTCACCCTCTTCACCTCTGATCCCCCAATGATCACTAGATTGTATCCAAGTTGTCAAAAGGGATTATTTTACAACCCTCAGTTCCTGTGAAGCATCAGGCCTTTGCACTGGCGTTTTCACTCTGGTCTTTTACCAGGATTAACCACAATGGTCACTACATTACATTCATTAAATGCTCTCATTAAATGACTAACATTATTGATCACTTCAAAAGCCACACTGACTGTTCATTATGGATATTTCCATTCTACAGATAGACTATAATAATTTCTACGTAACTTTCTCAATTTTCTTTTCCAAAATGAATGTTTGGTCAAAAGTTTTATAAGTTCTAGAGATTTCCATAATATCAAATAATATCACACAGGATGGCAACAATGAATGAAACAGTTGGTGTAAATATTGATAAAACAATTTCATTAATTCTTCAAATTTTTTCATGGCGCATTCTTTACAATGCCTGTACATTTGAATTCCTGAATTCCAATCACTGGGTCCAGAGTTTATTAAAATTCCAATATGAAGAATTTATTTTCTCATCCTCTGCAATATTTCTTCCCAAGTATTCTTTAAAAGAATGATCTTCCTTCTTTGAACCATAGAAGCATAGAACATTACAGCACAGAAACAAGTCCCTTCAGCCCTTCTTATCTATGCCAAACCATTTTTTTTCTGCCTAGTCCCACTGACCTGCACCCAGTCCATAACCCTCCATACCCCTCCCATCCATGTACCTGTCCAAATTCTTCTTAAATGTTAAAATTGAGCTCGCATTCAGCACTTCAGCTGGCCGCTCATTCTATACTCCCATCACTCTCTGTGTAAAGAAATTCCCCTTCATGTTCCCCTCAAGCCCTAAGCAGAAAGCCTTCTCTTACTGCTACAGCCAGTTTGCTTTTTTATCTTTCAATAATTTGATGATATATTTTTTTTAACTTTGCACATACAATATGGTAATAGGCCCTTCCACACACGACCCATGCTGCCCCATGACACCCTCCAGTATGTTTTGAATGGTGGGAGGAAACTGAAGCCCACGGGGAAAACTCACCCAGGTTAAGGGGAGAACACACAAACAAACTCCTTACAGACAGTGTGAGATTCGAACCTGGTTCTGATCGCTGGCATTATAACAGGATTGCGTTAGCTGCTACAACAACCGTGAGGCCCATAAAATTTATTGTCATATACATAAGTGCAGGTACACAAATGTTTTACTTGCTGCAGCCACACAGATGCTCTACAATAATATGAATTAAATCACCAGTATGAAGACTGGCTGCAACACCAATATCCCTCGATCTGATGATTATACAAATGGAAAGTCTGGTGATATGGTATTTAAGAAATTTTTAAATCTGTAAATATTTAAAAAATGAATATTTGATAGACGATTCTATTTGTCAGAATAAAAAATCCAAAAAGTTAGATAACGAATATTAACAGCCCAGTAATAAAATCTAAAATTAGGTAGGGCCATGCCTCCATCGTTTTTCAATTTTTGCAAATAAAGTTTACTAATTCTAGAGTTTTTGTTTGGGATTAAAACTGGAATCACTTGAAATAGATATAAAAACTTAAGTAAAAGTATAATTTTAACTGCATTAATACGACCCTATGATAATGATAAAGAAGACCATCCAGAAAAAGACAATCTCACAAACTTGAATAGAGGAGAAAAATTGAGTTTCTGAATCATTTAGTAATTTTAACCCCTAAGTAGGTGAAATTATTTCTGATAATCTTTAAGAGAACTTGAGAGTAGATAGGGACCTACATATTAATCAGAAAAAGTTCACTTTTATGAATATTTAATTTATATCCAGGGAAAGAGCTGAATTGAGAAAAGACAGATAATGTAGCTGGGGTAAACCTTTTGGGATCTGAGCCAGTTTGAACTGCGCTGAGATGAGCCGCCACAAGATCATCTGCAGACAAAGAAACCTTATGAGTTACTCCATTTCTGACAATCCCTTAAACCTCATGAGAGTCTCTAAGGGATAAAGCTAGATAAAGCTAAGGGGACAATTCTGTCTAGTTCCCCTTAACAGCCTACATAAGGAGGATTTGTTATCTTTAGTAACCACCAGAGCTAATCCTTGTGTTACACAATACCAACCCTTCCAATTATGTCTGCGAGAGGAGGGAGGGTGATGTGAGGAGTGTGAGACAAGGCAAAACCCAGAGCTCCCAGATGGCAGATAAAACATGAAGATGAGATTAGCAGTGAAGACACTCACTCGTGGTGCAGCCAGAGCAGCAGGAACTGGCCCCGATGCCCGGAGATCTTCGGGAGGTGCATCGATCTGCTGTGAAGGGCGACTTGAGGCCCAGCTGCAGGATCCATCCAGGGAGGGGACATCACACTGGCCCAGACTGGCAAAAGACAGAAAGACCCCAGTGGAGCGGCTTGGAGTGTGAGGGGGAGGGGGTGAGGTGAGGGGGGGGAGGGGGTGAGGTGAGGGAGGGGTGGGGGTAAGGGGTGTAGGGGCAGGTGGGGTGGGGGGAGAGTGGGGGGTGATGGGGTGGGGGGAGAGAGGGGGGTAAGGGGTGAGGGGCAGGTGGAGGTGAGGGGTGGGTGGGGTGGGGGTGAGAGTGGGGGCTGTAGGGGATGGGTCAGGTGGAGGTGAGAGTGGGGGGTGTAGGGAATGGATCAGGTGGGGGTGAGAGTGGGGGATAGCGGTGAGGGGCAGGTGGAGGTGGGTGGGTGGGGTGGGGGTGAGAGTGGGGGGTGTAGGGGATGGGTCAGGTGGTGAGAGTGGGGGTGTAGGGAATGGGTCAGGTGGGGGTGAGAGATGGGGGTAAGCGGTGAGGGGCAGGTGGAGGTGAGGGGTGGGTGGGGTGGGGGTGAGGGGTGGGTGTAGGGAATGGGTCAGGTGGGGGTGAGAGTGGGGGGTAAGCGGTGAGTGGTAAGCGGTGAGGGGCAGGTGGAGGTGAGGGGTGGGTGGGGTGGGGGTGAGAGTGGGGGCTGTAGGTGATGGGTCAGGTGGGGGTGAGAGTGGGGGGTAAGCGGTGAGGGGTGGGTGGGGTGGGGGTGAGGGGTGGGTGTAGGGAATGGGTCAGGTGGGGGTGAGAGTGGGGGGTAAGCGGTGAGTGGTAAGCGGTGAGGGGCAGGTGGAGGTGAGGGTGGGTGGGGTGGGGGTGAGAGTGGGGGGTAAGCGGTGGGTGGGGTGAGGGTGAAGGGGGTTGGTTGTGGAGAGCGGGTGGGGGTGTGGGGGCCAACCACACCCCCCACCACCAGGTTCTTTCGCTTGAGCGATGGTTAGAGCGGGGGAGGGGGCGGAGCGAGCGGGGGAGGGGCGGAGCGAGCGGGGAAGGGGCGGAGCGAGCGGGGAAGGGGCGGAGCGAGCGGGGAGGGGCGGAGCGAGCGGGGAAGGGCGGAAGCGAGCGGGGAAGGGGCGGAGCGAGCGGGGGAGGGGCGAGCGAGCGGGGAAGGGGCGGAGCGAGCGGGGGAGGGGCGGAGCGAGCGGGAAGGGGCGGAGCGAGCGGGGAAGGGGCGGAGCGAGCGGGGGAGGGGCGGAGCGAGCGGGAGCGCAGGCTCGAGGAAACGCGGCGTAGGGTGAGGAGGTGCGAGCGACGGTGAGAGCGGGGAAGGGGCGGAGGCGAGCGGGGGAGGGGCGGAGCGAGCGGGGGGAGGGGCGGAGCGAGCGGGGGAGGGGCGGAGCGAGCGGGGAAGGGGCGGGGCGGAGCGAGCGGGGGAGGGGCGGAGCGAGCGGGGGAGGGGCGGAGCGAGCGGGGGAGGGGCGGGGGAGGGGCGGAGCGAGCGGGGAAGGGGCGGAGCGAGCGGGGGAGGGGCGGATGCGAGCGGGAAGGGTCGGAGCGAGCGGGGGAGGGGCGGAGCGAGCGGGGGAGGGGCGGAGCGAGCGGGGAAGGGGCGGGGCGGAGCGAGCGGGGGAGGGCGGAGCGAGCGGGGGAGGGGCGGAGCGAGCGGGGGAGGGGCGGAGCGAGCGGGGGAGGGGCGGAGCGAGCGGGGGAGGGGCGGAGCGAGCGGGGGAGGGGCGGAGCGAGCGGGGAAGGGGCGGAAGCGAGCGGGGGAGGGGTGGAGCGAGCGGGGGAGGGGCGGAGCGAGCGGGGAAGGGGCGGAGCGAGCGGGAGCGCGGGCTGGAGGAGACGAGGCGTCTGTTGAAGAAAGTGGATAAGGTACAGGGTGTCCGCTCAGGCCTAACAGGGGGTGGAGGGGAGGTGGGAGGGGGAGGTGGGAGGGGGAGGTGGGAGGGGGAGGTGGGAGGGGGAGGTGGGAGGGGGAGGTGGGAGGGGAGGTGGGAGGGGGAGGTGGGAGGGGGAGGTGGGAGGGGGAGGTGGGAGGGGGAGGTGGGAGGGGGAGGTGGAGGGGGAGGTGGGAGGGGGAGGTGGGAGGGGGAGGTGGGAGGGGGAGGTGGAGGGGGAGGTGGGAGGGGGAGGTGGGAGGGGGAGGTGGGAGGGGGAGGTGGAGGGGGAGGTGGGAGGGGGAGGTGGAGGGGGAGGTGGAGGGGAGGTGGGAGGGGGAGAGTGGGAGGGGGAGGTGGAGGGGAGGTGGGAGGGGGAGGTGGGAGGGGGAGGTGGAGGGGGAGGTGGGAGGGGGAGGTGGGAGGGGGGAGGTGGGAGGGGGAGGTGGGAGGGGAGGTGGGAGGGGGAGGTGGGAGGGGGAGGTGGGAGGGGGAGGTGGGAGGGGGAGGTGGGAGGGGGAGGTGGGAGGGGAGGTGGAGGGGGAGGTGGGAGGGGGAGGTGGGAGGGGGAGGTGGGAGGGGAGGTGGAGGGGGAGGTGGGAGGGGGAGGTGGGAGGGGGAGGTGGAGGGGGAGGTGGGAGGGGGAGGTGGAGGGGGAGGTGGGAGGGGAGGTGGGAGGGGAGGGTGGGAGGGGGAGGTGGGAGGGGGAGGTGGGAGGGGGAGGTGGGAGGGGGAGGTGGGAGGGGGAGGTGGGGAGGCCCCCGGGCACCGCTTCCGAAACCAGGCCCCGGCAGAAACCCCGAATGGTCCTGGTGAAGCCCATTGAGTCACCAAGACGGCAACATGAGGGGGGGGGGGATATTGAACAACTCGGAAAGGCAATTTGCAGTACGGGGGGGGGGCGATGAAACGGGGATTAATGTCTCATGTTGGGTTGAGGGATGTGGGGTGCGGGGTGTAGGGGAAGATAACCAAACAATAAAAGGAACGGGTGAGGGGGAAAGATGGGGGGGGAGGGTTAGAGTTGTTGTGTTATCTTTATCTTTGTTCTTTCTCTTTTTCAGGGATTGGTTGTGGAATCAGCAGGGCTGGTCCAAACGGTCAAGGATAAAAGACTGGATGAGTATTGGATGGGATGGGGGGGGGGGGGGGGTGAAACCAAGGGTGAAATCACTGGGGCAATGACCAACTCTATAAAATGGGTTACTTTTCGGGTAAATTGTTTAAATGGATAGAGGTCATAGTGTCCTTTAATTCTAAGGGAAGGTGGGGTGGCAATTTTGGTCGGGAAAATGTTCTGATCAGGGGGGGTGGGGGGGGGGGGGGAAAAAAAGCGTGGTCACAGATAGAGCAGGAAGATTTCTGATGGTCCACTCCAGATGGATTCACAATCCTAGACCTTATTGAACATATATGCTCCTAATTGGGATGATGATAAAGTTATTCAAGATTTTTTTTGAACTTGGCAGAGGGAAGAGAAAACATCCTGGTTGGGGAGGATCTCAATTTGGAACTGGATCAGTCTTGACAAGTCATCGAGAAGGGTAACCCAAGGTCAGAGTGGCTAAAATGACCCAGACTTTCATGAAAGAGCTGAATTTAATAGATGCATGGAGGTGACAGCATTCAAAGGAAAGGGATTATTATTATTTAAACAGCATGACTCCTACACCAGGATAGATTTATTCTTGTTATCACCCCCAAAGAGAGGTATGATCATGGAAACTGAATAGACGGCAGGACTCTTATAGAGTTCTACAAATATGTTAATGGTAAGAGGAAAGCTAGAGACAAAATTGGTCCCTTAGAAAATCAGAGCGGAAAACTGTGTGTGGAGCCTAGAGAAATGGCGGAGATATTGAACAATTTCTTTTCTTCGGTATTCACTAAGGAGAAGGATATTGGGAGATGTGAGATAAAAAAAGCAAATTGGGTAAATATGGGGAATCTTTGGCTGGCTTCGCGGACGAAGATTTATGGAGAGGGTAAAAGTCCACGTCAGCTGCAGGCTCGTTTGTGGCTGACAGTCCGATGCGGGACAGGCAGACACGGTTGCAGCGGCTGCAGGGGAAAATTGGTTGGTTGGGTTGGGTGTTGGGTTTTTCCTCCTTTGCCTTTTGTCAGTGAGGTGGGCTCTGCGGTTTTCTTCAAAGGAGGTTGCTGCCCGCCAAACTGTGAGGCGCCCAAGATGCACGGTTTGAGGCGATATCAGCCCACTGGCGGTGGTCAATGTGGCAGGCACCAAGAGATTTCTTTAGGCAGTCCTTGTACCTTTTCTTTGGTGCACCTCTGTCACGGTGGCCAGTGGAGAGCTCGCCATATAACATGATCTTGGGAAGGCGATGGTCCTCCATTCTGGAGACGTGACCCACCAGCGCAGATGGATCTTCAGCAGCGTGGACTCGATGCTGTCGACCTCTGCCATCTCGAGTACTTCGACGTTAGGGATGAAAGCGCTCCAATGGATGTTGAGGATGGAGCGGAGACAACGCTGGTGAAGCGTTCTAGGAGCCGTAGGTGATGCGGTAGAGGACTCATGATTCGGAGCCGAACAGGAGTGTGGGTATGACAACGGCTCTGTATACGCTTATCTTTGTGAGGTTTTTCAGTTGGTTGTTTTTCCAGACTCTTTTGTGTAGTCTTCAAAGGCACTATTTGCCTTGGCGAGTCTGTTGTCTATCTCATTGTCGATCCTTGCATCTGATGAAATGGTGCAGCCGAGATAGGTAAACTGGTTGACCGTTTTGAGTTTTGTGTGCCCGATGGAGATGTGGGGGGGCTGGTAGTCATGGTGGGGAGCTGGCTGATGGAGGACCTCAGTTTTCTTCAGGCTGACTTCCAGGCCAAACATTTTGGCAGTTTCCGCAAAGCAGGACGTCAAGCGCTGAAGAGCTGGCTCTGAATGGGCAACTAAAGCAGCATCGTCTGCAAAGAGTAGTTCACTGGACAAGTTTCTCTTGTGTCTTGGTGTGAGCTTGCAGGTGCTTCAGTTTGAAGAGACTGCCATCCGTGCGGTACCGGATGTAAACAGCGTCTTCATTGTTGGGGTCTTTCATGGCTTGGTTCAGCATCATGCTGAAGAAGATTGAAAAGAGGGTTGGTGCGAGAACACAGCCTTGCTTCACGCCATTGTTAATGGAGAAGGGTTCAGAGAGCTCATTGCTGTATCTGACCCGACCTTGTTGGTTTTCGTGCAGTTGGATAATCATGTTGAGGAACTTTGGGGGACATCCGATGCGCTCTTGTATTTGCCAAAGCCCTTTCCTGCTCACGGTGTCGAAGGCTTTGGTGAGGTCAACAAAGGTGATGTAGAGTCCTTTGTTTTGTTCTCTGCACTTTTCTTGGAGCTGTCTGAGGGCAAAGACCATGTCAGTAGTTCCTCTGTTTGCGCGAAAGCCGCACTGTGATTCTGGGAGAATATTCTCGGCGACACTAGGTATTATTCTATTTAGTAGAATCCTAGCGAAGATTTTGCCTGCAATGGAGAGCAGCGTGATTCCCCTGTAGTTTGAGCAGTCTGATTTCTCGCCTTTGTTTTTGTACAGGGTGATGATGGTGGCATCATGAAGATCCTGAGGCAGTTTTCCTTGGTCCCAACAAAGCTTGAAAAACTCATGCAGTTTGGCATGCAGAGTTTTGCCGCCAGCCTTCCAGACCTCTGGGCGGATTCCATCCATACCTGCTGCTTTGCCACTTTTCAGTTGTTCGATTGCCTTATATGTCTCATCCAGGGTGAGGACCTCATCCAGCTCTAGCCTTAGGGGCTGTTGAGGGAGCTGGAGCAGGGCGGAATCTTGGACTGAGAGGTTGGCACTGAAAAGAGATTGGAAGTGTTCTGACCATCGGTTGAGGATGGAGATCTTGTCGCTGAGGAGGACTTTGCCGTCTGAGCTGAGCAGCGGGCTTTGGACTTGGGGTGAGGGGCCGTACACAGCCTTTAGAGCCTCGTAGAAACCCCTGAAGTCGCCAATGTCCGCGCTGAGCTGGGTTCGTTTGGCGAGGCTAGTCCACCACTCATTTTGGATCTCCCGGAGTTTGCGCTGAAGATGGCTGCATGCGCGACGGAAGGCTCGCATGATTACAAAAGAGATTACAAAAGGTGTAGTTTTAAGGCTTTTGAAGAATATAAAGGTGGATAAGTCTCCGGGACCAGACGAGATCTTCCCCAGGACATTGAGAGAAGTGAAGGAGGAAATAGCAGAGGCTCTGGCGGTAATTTTCCAAATGTCATTAGATATGGGGATAGTGCCGGAGGATTGGCGCATTGCGCATGTGGTTCCGTTATTTAAAAAGGGTTCAAGGAGGAAGCCTGGCAACTATCGGCCTGTAAGTTTGACGTCTGTGGTAGGTAAATTAATGGAGAAAATTCTTAGAGATAGTACTTATAAACATCTGGATAGAAAGGGTCTGATCAGGAGCACTCAACATGGATTTGTGGGAGGAAGGTCATGTTTGACCAATCTGATTGAATTTTTTGAAGAGGTGACTAGGAATGTGGATGAGGGTAGCGCAGTGGATGTTGTCTATATGGACTTCAGTAAGGCCTTCGATAAGGTACCACATGGAAGGTTAGTTAGGAAGGTGCAGTCTTTAGGTATAAATTTTGAGATAGTCAAATGGATTGAACATTGGCTGAAAGGGAGAGACCAGAGAGATGTAGTGGATAATTGTCTGTCAGGTTGGAGGCCGGTGACCAGTGGTGTGCCTCAAGGATCTGTATTGGGCCCATTGTTGTTCGTTATATACATTAATGATCTAGATGATGGGGTGGTGAATTGGATTAGTAAATATGCAGACGATACTAAGATAGGTGGAATAGTGGATAATGAAGAAGGTTTTCAAGGATTGCAGAGGGATTTGGGCTGCTTAGAAAAGTGGGCTGAAAAATGGCAGATGGAATGTAATGCTGATAAGTGTGAGGTGCTTCATTTTGGTAAGAAGAATCAGAACAGGACATACGTGGTAAATGGGAGAGCATTGATGAATACAGAAGAGCAGAAAGATTTAGGAGTAACGGTACATCGTTCCCTGAGGGTAGAAACTCACGTGAATAGTGTGGTGAAGAAGGCTTTTAGTATGCTGGCCTTTATCAATCATTGCATGGAATTTAGGAGTTGGGAGGTGATGTTGAGATTGTATAAGACGTTGGTGCGGCCTAATTTGGAGTTCTGTGTGCAGTTCTGGTCGCCTAATTATAGGAAGGATATAAACAGAGTGGAGAGAGTGCAGAGAAGGTTTACCAGAATGTTACCTGGGTTTAAGCATCTAGAGTATAGGGAGAGATTGGACAGAATAGGTCTTTATTCTTTGGAGCGTAGAAGGTTGAGAGGGGATTTGATAGAAGTATTTAAGATTATGAAAGGGATAGACAGAGTGGATGTGGATAGACTATTTCAGTTAAGAGGAGGAAAGATTAAAACAAGAGGACATGAGTTAAGAATTAAGGGGCAGAGGTTTAGAGGTAACATGAGGGGGAACTTCTTTACTCAGAGAGTGGTAGCCGTTTGGAATGAGCTTCCGGGAGAAATAGTGGCTGCGGAGTCAATTGTATTATTTAAGAAAAGGTTGGACAGGTATATGGATGAGAAGAAGATGGAGGGTTATGGGCATTGTGCAGGGAAGTGGGACTAGAAAGGGGTGTTTGGTTCGGTGCGGACTAGAAGGGCCTAATGGCCTGTTTCCGTGCTGTAATTGTTATGTTATGTTAGACCAATCCCCCTTGACATTGACAATTGCAATGCCAGATCAACAGGCGACGGCGTATAGGTGGCACCTTAATCCATCCCTTTCGAAGAAGTTGGTGTTTCATAGCTTTGTTAGAACACAGAAAATGGTGGGCAAACGGCTAAGGCAGCTTAAAGGCCAGCAACTTCAAAATGGCATGGGTTTTGCTGCATAGCCAACCGACAGACAGCGTGCGGAGAAGAAGGAAATTGTGATGCAGGAACGTACCAGTGTGCAGGAATCCGCTTTTGTAATGCCGGTCATGATGTCAGTGAAGGGAGGCAATGCTGGGAACGGTGCGAGTATAAAAGACAGGCCTGAGCCCCCAATAAAACACAGAGCGTAACCTGACTACACTAAGTGTGTATGTGTGTCTTCTTCTGAGTAGTGTCTGGCTACAACATATTGGAACAAGATTAATCAATGCACTGGACTTAAAGTGGGGCTGTCTTCAAAAACACCCAACTTAGAATGGCTTAATACCATGGACAATAGATAACAAGATCTTGGACACCTGATGCCAGAAAGGGATCAGGTATATTGAGGACTGTTACAAGCAGGGGCAGCTTATGTCATTGGCACAGCTTGAAAATAAATATAATTTATCAAACCGAACATTATTTTGCTATCTTCAGTTAACCATATAACAGTTTATAGCATGGAAACAGGCCATCTCGGACCTTCAAGTCCATGCCAGTTCACTCAACTCCACTAGATTTCCCCCCACCCCACCTATTCTCCGCCCATAACCCACCAACCCCCTCCTATCCATCTATATAATCCAGCTTCCTCTTAAATGAAAGAATTGACTCGGCCTCAACCATTTCCTCCAGAAGATTATTCCATTCAGCCCCCACTCTCCAAGTGAAGAAGCATCCTCTAATGTTTCTCCTAAAATTTTGCCCCCTTACCCTCAACTTGTGTCCTCTTGATTCAACTTCTCCTGCTCTCAGGGGGAAGAGTCTACTTCCATCTAGTCTACCTATTCCCTTAATAATTTTAAACACCTCTCAACTATCTACGTTCCAATGAATAAAGTCCTAACCTCTTCAATCTTTCTCTGTACTCTAGGTATTTTAAGCCAGGCAACATCCTTGTAAATCTTCTCTGCACCCTCTCCACCTTATCTATAAACTTCCTATAATTTGGAGACCAGAACTGAACACAATACTCCAAACCTGGCCTCACCAATGCCTTAAACAGTTTGAGCATCATTTCCTAGCTCCTATACTCTATGCTCTGATTTATGAAGGCTAACGTACCAAATGCCTTCTTAACAACCCTGTCAACATGGGAATCCACCTTCAATGAATACTGCAATAAACTCCAAGATCTCTTTGTTCTTGTTCATTCCCCAATGTCCTCCCCTTCACTACACATGTCCTATTTTGATTATTTTTTTCCCAAAATGAAGCACCTCACACTTCTCTACATTAAATTCCATTTGCCATCTTTCAGCCCAATTTTCCAGACAAACCAAATCCCTCTGTCATCCCTGAAAACCTTCCTCACTATCCACCACTCCCCCTATTTTTGTATCATCTGCATATTTACTTACCCAGTTAACCACCCCATCATCCAATTTATTAATATAAATTATGATCAACAAGGGACCTAGCACTGATCCTTGAGGCATTTTGCTCATCACAGGCTTCCATCCTGACAGACAGTTGTCCACCATGACCCTCTGCTATCTCTCCTCTAGCCATCTTACTATTTTTCTATTAATCCCGAGTGACTGAACCTTCCTTACTAACCTTTCATGTGGAACCTTATCAAAAGCTTTGCTAAAATCCAGATAGACTTCATCAACTGTCCTACCTTCATCCACCTTTCTTGTCACTTCTTCAAAAAACTTAACAAGGTTCATCAAACATGAACTCCCCTTCCCAAACCCATGCTGGGTGCTCCTGATCAATCCCTGCCTATCCACACCATTTCTAAGAATACCCTCCATAACTTTCCCTACAACCGAAGTAAATCTTACAGTCCTATAATTACTTGGCCGACACCTCGTGCCTTTTTTAAACAACGGAACTACATTAGCAACTCTCCAATCCCGTGGCACCACACCCTCCTCCAGTGATCATTGAAAAATCACTGACAGTGTCTCCGCTATTTGCTCCCTGAACTCCCTTAACGTCCTGGGGAAAATCCCATCAGGACCAGGAGACTTGTACACTTTTACTGACCCTAGATGCTCCAAAACCCTCTTTTTACTAATCTCTATCTTTTCCATAACTAAGCCTTTTGCCTCACTTATCTCACATAGTCCAATGTCCTTTTCCTTCGTGAACACAGATGAGAAAATAATCATTTAATATCTCTTCCATCTGATAGGGTTCCACATTTTACCGCTCTCATTTACCAGTGGTCCTATTCTATCCTTAACCCTCCTTTTACTATTCACTTATCTGTAAAAACCCTTAGGATTCACTTGTATCTTATCAGCTATTGACACCTCATACCTTCTTTTTGCCTTGCTAATTTTCTTCTTAAGGGTTTTTCTGGAATCTATGTAATAATCATACATCTCATCCATTATTTGCTTCTTAAATTTAGTATATGCCCCCCTCTTATCCCGAACCAACTCCGTTCCCTAACAATAGATCTAACATTGCCTCTCCTCTAGTAGGCACCTCAACATACTGCTGTAAAAAGCAATCCTGAACACATTGTACAATGTCTAAGCCATCCTGCCCTCTCACTGATTGTGTTTCCCAATCAATGTTAGGAAAATTGAAATCCCCAACTGTCACAACCTTATTTCTACTACACATCTCAGCTATTTCCCTGCACATTTGCTCTTCCAGTTCCCTATTCTCTTTTGGTGGCCTATCATATACCCCTGTATTTGTAGCCTCACCTTTCTTAGTTTATAGTTCAACACACAGAGCCTCGCGCGATGAGTTCTCCAGTCTATCTTGCCTCAGCACCGCTCATGACAAGCAAAGCCACACCTCCCCATTCGTACCCCGTCAATTCTGTCATGTCGAAAGTAGCGAAATCCCTGAATATTTAACTGCCAGTCACAACCTTCCTTCAACCATGTCTCACTAATTGCTCTCACATCATAACGCCATGTATCAATTCACACCATTAGTTCATCCACTTTGTTTACCACACTCCTTGCATTGAAATAAATGCATCTCAGAGATCTTCCACCTTTAATTTTCTGCCTCTCTACAATTGTTACTATGGCCTCTTTATTTGCTGCTGTTCCACCTCCAGATTGTGTGAAAAAGCTTTTTTCTTTGCCAAAAGACTCTGTTCTTGCTCTCCTCCCCGACATGAACCCTTGTCCCCAACCTTACTAGTTTAAAGCCCTAGCAAACGGCCCTGCCAGGAGACTGGTACCCCTGTGATTTAGATGTAACCCATCCTTACAGTATAGGTCCCATCTCCCCCAGAAACAGTCCCAGTGGTCCAAGAATTTAAAACCCTGTTTTTTACTCCACCCCTTCAGCCACACATTCAGTCTCCATCTGACTCTATTTTTACTCTCACTATCATGTGGCACAGGAAGTAATCTGGAGATGACACCCTTAGTGGTCCTTCTGTCCACTTCACCAGCGAGTCCCTTATAATTATTGCCCTATTCTTCCTACTACTTCCCTTCTGGGCTACAGAGGCTGATCCTACACCTCTGCCTACCTTAGCCTGACTATCCCCTTCCTCAATACTCAAGGAGGAGTACCGATTTCTGGGAATTTCAGGCTCATTTGCTCTCTCTGGAGCCTGACCTTTCTCTTTATTCTTCCTAACAGTAACCCATTGCCCCTCCTCCTGTGGGCCAGGTGTGACCACCTGACTCTAACTCCTATCTATGATGACTTCGTTCTCTCTGACCAAAGCAAGGTCATCGACCTGCAGCTGAAGGTCCCTTGACTCAGTCCCTTAGATGCTGCATCTCAGCACACTTAGTGCACACGTGGACATCCGGGAGGTTAGAAGACTCCATGACTTCCCACATGGGACAAAGGGAGCAGAAAATTGCTGTCACACTCATCCTTCCTCATTCTCCTTGTACCTGACCAGTGTAAATATAAAAAGATATAAAAGTAAATGTGACCGTCTTACCTCAATTTAGATGTGCTTACCAAAGCCTTGAAGCCCCACTCCTCACTGGCCACTCCTTGTGCCTCCCCTCTTATTTATTGGCCAACTAACCAATTGACTTATTAACCAACTAATTAATTAAATAGACTTGGCCCAGTAAATGCCCTTGGAATAATATCTCTTACCTGCTCACCTCTTCCTTCCTCTGCTCCCTCGAGTGTTTGGTCAGGCCCCGGTCCGAGCCTTTTTATAGTTCTTACCTTCCCAGCAGCCTCTCCTCCTCACTTGTCTGACGGTTGGCTCCGACTCCCTCCCCTCCCATCCCGATTTAATGAACAGGTCCCAAAGTAAGTGCCTTAAAAAAGAATCCTTACCTTCTCTCCTCTTTACACTTTAACATTAGTATTAGTAGTATAGGGAGGTTCAGCGTTAGGGTGGTACGGGTACATTCAGAATCAGAATTTATTGTCCTGAACAAGTAATGAAACTGTGTTTTGTGGCAGCGTCAAAACTCTAAAAAATAAAATCATAACAATAATAGGGCACAAAAAGTAAGGCAGTGTCTTTGGCAGCAGGGAGGAAGCTGTTCTTGTGCCGGTGAGTGCTCGTCTTTAGGTTCCTATACCCTTTTCACAGATGGTAGCAGAGAGAAGAGGGCATGGGCTGGGAGGTGGGAGTGCTTGAGGAGAGAGGCTGCTTTTTTAAGACACTGCCTCATGTTGATGTCTTCAATGGAGTGAAGTCAGGTGCCTGTGATGTCGCAGGTTAAGTTAACAACCCTCTGGAGTTTATTCTTGTCCTGAGTTGGCACCTCCGTACCAGACAGTGATGCAACCCGCTAGAATTCTCTCTCTGTAGAGGTTTATAAGAGTCTTCGGTGACATACTGAACTTCCTCAGGACTCCTCACAAAATATAGCCGCTGGTGGTTCTTTATGATTGCATCAACATGGAGGCTCCAGGACAGATCCTTGGAAATGTTGACTTCCTGGATTTAAAATTCTTGACCCTCTCCACTACTGAGCCCTTGATGAGGACTGGGTCATGTTCCCCTGACTTCCTCCTGAAGTCCACAATCATCTCCTTGGATTTGCTAATGTTGAGCGCAAGTTATTGGTGTGACACCACTCAATGAGCTGATCTATCTCCCTCCTGTAAACTTCCTCAGTGCTGTTTGTGATTCTGTTGACAATTGTGGTGTCATCGGCAAAAAGTAGATAGCATTGGAATTGTGCTTGGCCACACAGTCATGAGTGTATAATGACTAGAGCAGTGGGCTAAGCACACATCCTTGGGGTGCACCTGTGTTGACCAGTGGGGAGAAGATGTTGTTTCCAATTTGTACTGACTAGTCTTCCAGTGAGGAGGTCAAGGATCCAGTTGCAAATGAAGGCCTAGAGTTTGTAGCTTCTCAACCAGCACGAAGGGAATAATAATATTGAAGGCTGAACTGTAGTCGATAAAGAACCATTCTTGTTGACTATTGGGCAGTCTAAATTACAACTAGTTCCTCAGCTCCACCCATATAGCGCCAGTAGACAAGGCTCTGGTCTGTCCTTCCTGAGCACAGCTGTGAGATCCCTGTTGAACAATGCCACTCCTCCCCCTCCCCCTCCTGCAACCTTTCATCCTCCCCCTCCTGCAACCAAGTTTCACTAATGGTCACAATGTCATAATTCCACATGTCAATCCAAGCTCTAAGCTCATCTCCCTTTCCTACAATATTCCTTACATTGAAATAGATGCACCTGAGAACATTTCCACCACGTGCAACCCGTTGACTTCTAATGGCACACCTCTGTTACAGCGCCAGTGATCGGGACCTGTGTTTGAATCCCACGCTGTCTGTAAAGAGTTCATATTCCCTGTCTCTGTTTGGGTTTTCCCCGGGGGCTCCAGTTTCCTCCCACCATTTGAAATGGGGGGTGTAGGTTAATTGAGTATAATTAGGTAGCATGGGCTCGTGGGCTGAAATGACCTGTTACCAAGCTTTAAAAATTTTAATTTGTAACATCATGTATCCAGTTGGCCAATTCAACACCTGGATCACATATGATCTGACTTTCCAGACTAGCCTGCCATTTCAAAGGCTTGCATAAATCCATGGAGACAATGCCTACTGCTGTGCCCTTGTCAATCCTCTTGGTCATCTCTTCAAAAAACTGTCAAATTCACGAGACACAACCTCCCACACACAAAGCCATGTCAGTTATCCCCAATCAGTCTTTGCCTTTCTAAATACAAATAAATCCTGTCTCTCAGAATTCCTTCCAGTAAGTCTTCCATAAAGGGCATATTTTTTCAATGAGTCCAGCAGTATCATGGCTAAGTCTTCAGCTGATCGCTTTGTTAATTTAATTTAGATGTAGACCTGCAGCACAGTTACAGGCCCTTCTGACCCACTAGCCCGTGCTGCCCAATTACACCCAAGGAATGTTTCGAAGGGCATGATGAAACCGGAGTCCCCAGGGAAAACCCACACAGACACAGGGAGAACGTACAAACTCCTCACAGACAGTGTGGGATTCGATTGCGAGTGGCTGGCACTGTAATTGCACAGCACTAACTTCTACGCTCACCATGCCACCCCATGGTTAGTGTAGTTAGTGAGGACGATAGAGAGAAAATCTGTAGCACCTTCCTTCGGGAGAATAAAACGCTGAGTTGAATCCTTTAGGGGTACATTCTACATAGTGATCGGACAGCTTGATAATGCAGCACCTTTTCATTTCATAATTCCTTCCATAATTAAAATCTGGTTTAACTGGATCACTGCAATAATTTCTTCTGGCTCTCAATTTCACTGTTTCTGGCCTAATGAAAATCCAAACATAACTTTACCTTTTCCTCCACATGGGTGAAAATTTGCCAAAGTTCAGGTGGGAATTTTAAATTTATTCCTTTCTTATTCAGTATGGTCAAATGATTTATTTTTCTGGATAGAACTATTCAAGTTCAGCGAGCATTTGATGCATTACCAAAGTGTAAAGGTTAATCCTGAAACACAGCCCTAACCAGAAAAATCAATCCAAATTATTCATTAATAGAAAGTTAGATCCAACATGAATATGTATGGGAACCATATTTATGAGCTGACGATTTAAAGAGAAACCTCTCATGTTCATAATTTTTAATCCCCCTGTGGGTGGAAAGAAAATGTTTGAAAATCACTGTTTTAATCATACCTAATTGACTCGTTATGTGCACGGTTTCAGAACTCCAAAGGAAATGTACCAATGACAATTTTTCTCAAGCAAAATATTTCAGTAACATTTGGGTCTAGAACAGTGATTCTTCAGCCTTCCCTTCCCACTCACATACCACCTTAAGCGGTCACTTACTAATCACAGAGCACAGATGGCAGAGGGATTACTGAAAGTGGGATGTGAGTGGAAAGAAAAAGGTTAAGAACCACTGATGTAGGCCCTTTGAATCCCAAGTCAAATTTATTTTCATCTGATTATACAAGTACAACCTGATGAAATAGTGTTCTCCGATCCTTAGTTCAAAAACACGCAGACACACAACCAGACATAACACACTGATAAATAATACAGGACAGGTATTTTAGCTATAAAAATAAGTAAATCAATTTTGCTTTGTGCAAATGAGAGTCTTGGATGGTGAGTGTAAGCAGTTCCTTTGGTTGTTCAGCATTTTCACTGTGGGAAGAAGCTGCTCCTCAGCCTGGCGGTGCTGGCTCTGATACTCCTGTATCTCTTCCCTGATGGGAGCACCTGAAAGATGCTGTGTTCAGGGTGGAAGGAATCTTCAGACAACAATCCCAGTAGATCATGTAGATGGTGTGGGTGGGGGGAAGGAAGGGAGAACCTCTGCTGCTCTTATGGTCCTGTGGATTGACATCCGATCCATTTCTCTGCAGCAACTGTCCCGCACTGTGATGCAGCCAGACAGGACACTCTTGATAGAGCTCCTATAGAAGGTTGACGTAATCGTAGCTGGTAGCCTTGTCCGCTTTTGTCTACTCAGGAAATGCAGCCACTGCTGCTCCTTCCTTTTTTAAAATTTTTTTTATTTTTCACACTATGAACCATATTAACCAAAATACACACAAACATTTCCCTCTTGAATATACACAGTGTCATTTTCTCCCCTTTTCCCCCTCCCTTCCCTCCCTCCTTCACCCCCCCTCCCCACCCATTCAACGTTCAACCTATATGATACATTAAACCCATTAAACAATGTCATCACACAATGAAAATAAACAAGAAATTTGTGTCTTCTATTTTTACATACTGGGTCAGTTCATTTCATCTTCTTCTCCTTCTGTCATTTTATGGGGGTGGAGGTCCGCGGTCGGCCCTCTCTGTTGTGTTCCATGTACAGTTCCCAAATTTGTTCGAATACTGTGATGTTATTTCTTAAATTATATGTTATTTTTTCCAGTGGAATACATTTATTCATTTCTATGTACCGTGGCTGTATTCTCAGGCTCTCTTCTGATTTCCAGGTTGACATAATACATTTTTTTGCTACAGCTAAGGCTATCATAATAAATCTTATTTGTGCTCCATCCAAATCAAGGCCTAATTCTTTACTTCTTATATGACTTAGAAGAAAGATCTCTGGATTTTTTGGGATGTTGCTTTTTGTGATTTTATTTAATACCTGATTTAGATCTTCCCAAAACTTTTCCATTTTCTCACATGCCCAAATTGCATGTACTTTTGTTCCCATTTCCTTCTTACAGCGAAAACATCTGTCTGATACTGTTGGGTGCCATTTATTTAACTTTTGGGGCGTGGTGTATAGCCTGTGTAACCAATTATACTGTATCATGTGTAACCTCGTGTTTATTGTATTTCTCATAGTTCAGGAGCATAGCTTCTCCCATGTTTCATTCTTTATCTTTATGTTTAGATCTTGTTCCCATTTTTGTTTGGGTTTACAGCTTGTTTCCTCGTTCTCTTTCTCTTGCGCTTTGATGTACGTGTTTGTTATAAATCTTTTAATTATCATTGTGTCTGTAATCACATATTCAAAATTGCTTCCTTCTGGTAACCTCAGCCTGCTTCCCAATTTGTCCTACAAGTAGGTTTTCAGTTGGTGGTATGCAAACATTGTACTGTGAGTTATACCATATTTGTCCTTCATTTGTTCAAAAGATAATAATTTATTTCCCAAAAAACAATTTTCTATTCTTTTGATCCCTTTTCTCTCCCATTCTCTAAAGGAAAGGTTACCTATTGTGAAAGGGATTAGTTGATTTTGCGTCAATATTAGTTTTGGTATTTGGTAATTTGTTTTATTCCTTTCTACATGAATCTTCTTCCAAATATTGAGCAGATGGTGCAGTACTGGTGAATTCCTATGTTGCACCAGCTTTTCATCCCTTTTATATAGTATATGTTCAGGTACCTTCTCCCCTATTTTATCTAGCTCTAATCTAGTCCAATCTGGTTTTTCCCTTGTTTGATAAAAATGTGATAGGTATCTTAATTGTGCTGTTCTATAATAATTCTTAAAGTTTGGTAGCTGTAAGCCCCTTTGTTTGTACCATTCTGTTAATTTATTGAGCGCTATCCTCGGTTTCCCCCCTTTCCATAAGAATTTCATTATTATTTTCTTTAGATGCTTGAAAAATTTCTCTGTTAGGTGAATTGGTAACGATTGAAATAGGTTTTGTATCCTTGGGAAGATATTCATTTTAATGCAATTTACCCTTCCTATCAGTGTTAGTGGCAAGTCTTTCCAATGTTCTAAGTCATCTTGTAATTTCTTCATTAATGGGTGATAATTTAGTTTGTATAGATGACCTAGATTATTATCTAGATTATTATCAGCTCCTTCCTGATGAGTAAGGAGATGTTGAGTGTCCTTGACTGGTCATTAGTTAAGTGAACTCCAAGGAATTTGGTGCTCTCTACTCTCTCCACTATAGAGTTGTTGATGTGTAGAGAAGGGTGGTTGTTCCTGGTCACCTCCTTTGTCTTGACCACATTGTGACCCAGGTTGTTAATCTCACAGCATTCCAAGAGATTTTCCACCTCTGTAGTGCAACTCATTGTTGCTGATGAGGCCAATGACTGTTGTGTAATCCACAAACTTGACACTGTTGGAGCTGGATCTAGAAATGCAGTTGAACAGGAGTGGGCTGAGCACACAGCCTTGAGGTGCACCACTTGTAAGTGTATCAGTGCTTGATATTCTTCTACTGACCTGGACAGTCTGTGGCCTTAATAAGTGTGCGAAGAGACTTTGAACAGTTTTCTTTTTGTAAGTAATTTATTGTAAATAAAGTCTACTTTCTCAAATGGAAGCTGTTCCTCTTGTTTCCAGGTAGATCTATCTGCTCCTGAGGTGCAACAATTTGCTCCCAGGTGGCACCAGTCCATTTTGAGGAGGGGGACATCTAGCTCTTCCTGATGTGACAGTTGTTTTCTTTCCAGCTGGCATCTGTCCGTTGTTGTGACAGAATAGCTGCATCACTCATTAAGGGTTGAGACACTAAGGATGCACACTGTGATCACAATGGTTAACTACATGTCCTGGCAAATTTCTACAGATGTGTGGTGGGAATTGTGCTGATCGACTGCACCATGGTGTGGTCTGGGGACACCAATACCCCTGAGCATGAAACCCTCCAAAAGGTGGACACAGCCCAGGACATCACAGGCAAAACCCTCCCCACTATCGAGAACATCAACAGGGAACGCTGCTGTCAGAGAGCACCAGCAATCATCAAGGATCTACACCAGCCAGCTCACACTGTTCTCGCTGCTGCCATCAAGAAAGAGGTATAGATGTCACAAGACTCACACTACCAGGTTCAGGAACAGCTGCTACCCCTCCACCATCAGACTCCTCAAACAGGGACTCATTTAAGGGGTGGGGAACAGAGTGTGAGAGCAGTGTCCAGGGAGCATGGCCACCTAGATAGGAATAAAAAAAGATAACAAAGGTAGAATGGAGATTAGGGTAGAAGGTAAAAAAAAAGAGAATATATGTGAGGGTCATTCTCTGAGATGCATATATTTTAATGCAAGAAGCATAGTGAACAAGGTAGATGAGCTGAGAGCTGGGGTCACGATGTTGTGGCAATTAGTGAGACCTGGCTACAGGAGGGGCAGGACTGGCAACTTAATATTCCAGGATACATTTGTTTTAGATGTGATAGATCAGGGGGTAAAAAAGGAGGAGGAGTTGCTCTGCTTGTTAAGGAGGACATTACTGCCGTGAGGTGGCAGGATGGTATGGAGGGATCGACCAGTGAGGCTGTTTGGGTGGAATTGAGGGGTGGAGGAGGCAAGGGGGTGCTAATAGGGGTGTATTACAGACCACAAATGGGTCAAGAAAACTAGAGGAACAAATGTGTAGAGAGATAACGTATATGTGTGAGAATCATAAGGTAGTGATCATGGGAGATTTTAACTTCCCTCACATTGATTGGGATACCCATACAGTTAGAGGGCTGGATGGGCTAGAGTTCGTTAAATGTGCTCAAGATTGTTTTCTAAATCAGTTAGTAGAAGAATCGACTCGGGTCGGTGCAATACTGGATCTCCTGTTAGGGAACGAGCTAGGTCAGGGAGCGGACATTAATGTTGGAGAACCAATTGGGTCTAGTGATCATAATTCTGTTAGTTTTAAGGTAGGTTTAGGGAAGTGCAAGAAGGGGCCTAAAGTTGAGGTTCTGGATTGGAAAAGAGCAAATTTTGAAGGAATAAGAAGGGATTTGGGGAGTATTGAGTGGGACAGGATATATTCAGGTAAGGATGTTAATGAAAAATGGAGGATATTCAAAAAAGAAATTTTGAGGGTACAGAGTAGTTATGTCCCAGCGTGGATCAAAGGAAAGGCTGGAAGTCATAGGGAGGCTTGGTTTTCGAGGAATATTGGAAATTTGGTTAGGAGAAAAAGGGAGGTGTACAAGAGGTATAAAGAGCAGGGAGCTGAGAAGTTGAAGGAGGACTACAAGGAGTGTAGAAGGAATCTTAAGAAAGAAATGAGAAAGGCCAAAAAAAGGCATGAAGAGGCTTTGGCTGACAGAGTAAAAATAAATCCAAAGGGTTTCTATAAGTACATTAAAGGTAAAAGATTAGTGAGAGATAAAATTGGACCCCTTGTAGATAGTGAGGTAGGCTGAGTGAGAAGTCTGAGGAAATAGGGGAAATTTTGAACGATTTCTTTGCCTCGGTATTCACTAGGGAAAAAAATGTTGAACCAGTTGAAGTAAAGAAAAATAGTGGGGAGGTCATGAAGCGTATAAGGATAACCGAGGAGGTAGTGATGGCTGTGTTAAAAAAGATAAAGGTGGATAAATGTCCTGGACCGGACAAAATATTCCCTAGGACACTCAGGGAGGCTAGTGGACAGTTAGTGGGGCCATTAACAGAGATATTTAGGATGTCACTGGCCACGGGGGTAATGCCAAAGGATTGGAGGGTGGCACATGTGGTTCCTCTGTTTAAGAAAGGGTCCAAATGCAAACCTGGGAATTATAGACCTGTAAGTCTGACGTCTGTGGTGGACAAGTTGATGGAAAGTGTTCTGAGGGATGGTATTTACAAATTTTTGGAGGTACAGGAATTGATAGGGAGTAATCAGCATGGTTTTGTCAGGGGTAGATCATGCTTGACAAACCTGATTGAGTTCTTCGAGGGGGTTACAAAAAAGGTTGATGAAGGGAAAGCTATGGATGTTGTCTATTTGGACTTTAGTAAAGCTTTTGACAAAGTTCCCCACAGGAGGTTAGGAAAAAAGGTGGAGGCATTAGGTATAAATAAAGAGGTAGTGAAATGGATTCAGCAGTGGTTGGATGGGGGGTGTCAGAGAGTAGTGGTAGAAAATTGTTTGTCCAATTGGAGGCCGGTGACTAGTGGAGTTCCTCAGGGTTCAGTCCTGGGTCCACTATTATTTGTTATATATATTAACGATCTGGATGTCGGGGTGGAGAATTGGATAAGCAAGTTTGTGGATGACACAAAGATTGGTGGTGTTGTGGACAGTGAGGTAGATTACCGTAGATTAAAAGGTGATTTAGGAAGGCTGGAGGTGTGGGCTGAGAAATGGCTGATGGAGTTTAATACGGATAAGTGTGAGGTGCTACGTCTTGGAAAGGCAAATTTAAATAGGTCATATACATTGAATGGTAGACAATTGAGGAGTGCAGAGAAACAAAGGGATTTAGGAGTTATGGTAAATAGTGCCCTCAAGGCTGATACTCAGGTAGATGGTGTGGTGAAGAAGGCATTTGGAATGTTGGCCTTCATAAATCGGAGTATTGAATTCAAGAGTAGGGAGGTTATGATGAAATTGTTCAAGGCATTGGTGAGGCCAAATTTGGAGTACTGTGTACAGTTTTGGTCACCAAATTATAGGAAAGATGTAAACAAAATAGAGAGAGTGCAGAGAAGGTTCATGAGAATGTTGACAGGATTTCAGGGTCTGAGTTACAGGGAAAGGTTGTTCAGACTGGGGCTTTTTTCTCTGGAGCGTAGAAGATTGAGAGGGGACTTGATAGAGGTGTTTAAGATTTTAAAAGGGACAGACAGAGTAAATGTGGATAGGCTTTATCAATTAAGAAAGGGGGAGATTCAAACTAGAGGACATGGTTTAAGATTGAAGGGGGAAAATTATAAGGGGAACATGAGGGGAAATTTCTTTACGCAGAGGGTGGTGGGGATGTGGAATGAGCTTCCGGCAGACGTGGTCGAGGCGGGATCATTGGTTACATTTAAGGAAAGACTGGGTCGTTACATGGATAGGAGGGGACTAGAGGGGTATGGACCGGGTGCTGGTCAGTGGGACTAGGAGGGTGGGGATTTGCTACGGCATGGACTAGTAGGGCCGAACTGGCCTGTTCTGTGCTGTAAGTGGTTATATGGACTCTTACTTGTGCACTTTATTGATTTTGTTCTCTCTGTATAGCTCAGTCAGTCTGTTTACATTCGTTATCTATTTACAGTTTTTATTTGTTTAAATGCTGTGTACATTTTAATTTTTGCACTACCAATAAATGGTAATTCTCCTGCGCATGCAGGAAAAATAATTCAGGATTGTATGTAATGTATGTACTCTGACAATAAATCTGAAATCTGAAAATTTGATCTGGCATCTTCTAAAACTTTGAAACATGATACCAATTAACACAGGAAATAGAACATAGAACACTACAGCACAGAAACAGGCCCTTTAGCCCTCCATATTGTGCCAACCTATATATTCCTATATACTCCCTACCCCATGACGCTCTTTTTCCTTCATCCATGTGCCTGTCTCTCTTAAATGCCCCTAATCTTTCTGTCTCCTCCACAACCCCTGGCAAGGCATTCCAGGCACACACAACTCTACTTAAAAAAAATACCCCTGATGCCTCCCCTAAACTTCCCTCCCTTAACTTTGTACACATGTCCTCTGGTGTTTGCTGATCCTGCCCCAGGATCAGGTGCTGGCTCTCCACCCTATCTATATCTCATAATTGTAGACCTCTCTTCGATTGCCTCTCATCCTTCTACGCTCTTAACGATAAAAGTCCCAGCTTTGCTAACCTTGCCTCATATAACTTATTTTTCAATCCAGTCAACATCCTGGTAAATCTCTGCACCTTCTCCATAGCTTCCACATCCTTCCTGTAATGAGTGGACCATTACTGAACATAATAAAGTGTGGTCTCATCAGAGATTTTGTTATAGAGTTCTGTGTTGTGTATTGGCCTATATGTTGTGTGGTTTTGTGTTGGAAAGTGACAATTTGCCTTTAAGAGCCAAGGTGAAGGTGGACTACTGAGAGAGTAGGAGACAGACTGGGCATGTGCAGATGATCTAAAAATTTCTGGACTTGGACGACAAACCACCACTGGGCATGCTGTGGAATGGAAGAAGGCCCAAAACATGTGTCATTGTCTGGAGGACAGTTTAGAATGTTGGGCATTTTAAAAAGGATGAACATTCCGAAGGCAACCAGAAGGAACTGGACCAAGCCATTTTTCCTCTCTTTGCGGCAACACAAGAAGACAACTTTGAATTTTGTGCTCTCTCTCTCTCTCTCTCTCTCACTCAAAGACCTTTTGGCTTCAATTTACCAAACAAACTGAATTTTGTTTATGATCTTTGCTTCAGTTGAGATCGAAGTTTTGTGAGTCTTGTGTGTTTTGTGTTTGTTTTGTGTCTAAGTTTTTCTGTGGGTTGGTTAGAAATATAACAGACTTTAATTACATACATTATATTTAGGCTGGGGTATTTCTTAGTTTTACTTTTTTTTTTCTTTGGCTTGGCTTCGCGGACGAAGATTTATGGAGGGGGTAAAAAGTCCACGTCAGCTGCAGGCTCGTTTGTGGCTGACCAGTCCGATGCGGGACAGGCAGACACGATTGCAGCGGTTGCAAGGGAAAATTGGTTGGTTGGGGTTGGGTGTTGGGTTTTTCCTCCTTTGCCTTTTGTCAGTGAGGTGGGCTCTGCGGTTTTCTTCAAAGGAGGCTGCTGCCCGCCAAACTGTGAGGCGCCAAGATGCACGGTTTGAGGCGTTATCAGCCCACTGGCGGTGGTCAATGTGGCAGGCACCAAGAGATTTCTTTAGGCAGTCCTTGTACCTTTTCTTTGGTGCACCTCTGTCACAGTGGCCAGTGGAGAGCTCGCCATATAATACGATCTTGGGAAGGCGATGGTCCTCCATTCTGGAGACGTGACCCATCCAGCGCAGCTGGATCTTCAGCAGCGTGGACTCGATGCTGTCGACCTCTGCCATCTCGAGTACCTCGACGTTAGGGGTGTGAGCGCTCCAATGGATGTTGAGGATGGAGCGGAGACAACGTTGGTGGAAGCGTTCTAGGAGCCGTAGGTGGTGCCGGTAGAGAAATTTATAGAAATTTGCATAATAACCAGTGGGCATTGTTATAAAAGGGGGGGATTTTGAATTAAAGTTTGAAGGTGAATTTTTGTTAATAAAGTAATTGTTCATCTTTACCCCTGTGTGATATGCCTTCTTTGTGGTTGCTGGTTTGATCTTGTAACAATTTATAGAATTGCATGTAACTGAAATCCCTCAACCTCAGTATCATTCTGATGAATATTCTTCACACTTGCCCAAGGCCTTGATGCCCTTTCCAAAATGTGGTGTCCAGAATTGAAGACCATAATCTACCTGAAATAAAGCCAGTTAATTGCAGAAGTCCAGGATAACTTTTATGTACATTATTTATAAAAGCAAAGATTCAGTGTAGTTTTAGCAAGCTTATTGAGTTCACCATCTGCTTTCAAAAATTTGTGTCTTTTTTTTTCTTTGGCTTGGCTTCGCGGACGAAGATTTATGGAGGGGGTAAAAGTCCACGTCAGCTGCAGGCTCGTTTGTGGCTGACAAGTCCCAAATATCTTAGTTTCTGCTCCTGTTTAAACTTCTTATATTTGGTCATTCCTGTCTTTGTTTTTGTTTCCAAAATCACTTCCAATTTCTCTGTATTAATAGCAGCATCTTAACTTATGTAGCTTCATGAGAGTAAAATATTCCCAGGAACAGTACAAAACATAATATGACTTCAAGTTAAAACAGGTGATTAAAATTTTTTAAAATATATTTTATTTAATCAACATATATATAAGATCAAATAATTGAAAATAATATACCAAATTACATAATAGAATCTTAACATAAGTATGTTGAAACTATATATGAAATAAAACTAAAACTAAAACCCCTCCCACCCTCCCCGCTAAAACTACTATTATATACCAAAACTAAAATACATAGTTTTCATTATAAAACAATTACAATTAATTAGAAATATAGAAAATTACAGCACACAAACAGCCTCTCAGGCCTTCTGATCTGTGCCGAACCCTTTTTTTTTGGCTTAGCCATACTGACCTGTATCCAGTCCATAGCTCTCCATACTTCTCCCATCCATGCACCTGTCCAAATTCGTAAATGTTAAAATTGAACCCACATTCACCACTTCACCGTTTCATACCCCTACTACTCTCTGTGTGAAAATGTTCCCCCTTTCACCCTTAACCCATGACCTCTGGTTTGTATTTCATCTACCCTCAGGAGATAAAAGCCTACTTACATTTATTCTGTCTATCCCCCTTATAATTTTAAATAACTATCAAATCTCCCCTCATTCTTCTACGCTTGTAGCGTGAATAAAAGCTTTCATGACTGGAGGGAGAACACATGTTTTATTAGCTTATAACAAAGGGTAGGGTCTTACAAGCATCTTCAATAGGACTCTGGGTTTCGGTGGGAAACCTAGGTTATATATGGGTAGATGGGGACAGAGCTTGGGGTCAAAGGAGAGGACTGGCTGTCCAGTGTTTCCCTTGGAATAGGAGAAACAGAAAGGAACACTGTGGTGACCTGAAAGAAAGAGGTTATCATCTGGAGAACCCTGAAGGGAGCAAGTTTAATCAGCAAGACAATGGAGTGGCTGATTAAAAAGGAATCCGTTCTGGATGTCCTGGAACAAGGAAAAACTCTCTGAAAACCAACAAGAACCTTACTGAATGGTGACCATTTACCCGTTAAGCACTTAAGCCTGGTGAACTTTATTAATGTTAACTTCTGTGCACAGTACAAGAATTGCCTGCAACCAGTGAGATTGGACTGTGAACCAAAGAACTATGCTGAACTGACACACATATTACACACATGTGCACTTAGAAGGGGATTAAGTAGGTTAATTGAGTCAATAGAGATAAGTTAAAGTTTGATTCTATTTTCATCTTCAAAGATAATTAAAAGCAACTTTTGTTTAAGTAACCCTTTGTTGTGGTGCATATCTATTGCTGCTGGGTTTTGGAGTACTCTAGACTTGTAACAATTTCCAAATCCCTTTGTTCTACTGCACTCAGTGCCCGACCATTTACCATGTACATCCTTTCTTTGTTTGTCCTTCCAAAATGCAGAACCTCACACTTGTCTGCATTAAATTCCATCGGCCATTTTTCAGCCCATTTTACCAGCTGGTCCAGATCCCTCTGCAAGCTTTGAAAACCTTCTTCATTGTCCACAACACCCCCAATCTTTGTCATCTGTAAACTTGCTGACCCAATTTACCACATTATCATCCAGATCATTGATATAGATGACAAACAACAAAAAATGGTCCCAGCTGAGGGACCAATCTCTGAGGCCCACCACTAGTCACAGGCCTCCAATCTGAAAAGCAATCATCTATCATTACTCTCTGGCTTCTCCCTTACAACCATTGTCAAATCCAGTTAATTTCTTCACCATTAATATCTAACGTCTGAAATTTCCTGTCTAACGTCCCATATGAGACCTTGTCAAAGGCCTTACTAAAGAGATTGGGAGCCATTGGAGAGCAGCAGAAGTCATCAAAGAACCTCACCACCCAGCACACACTCTGTTCTTGCTGCTCCCATCAGGAAAGAGGTATAGGTGTCACAAGACTTGCACCACCAGGTTCAGGAAAATCTGCTCCCCTCCACAATCAGACTCCTCAACAATAAACACAATCAGGGACTCATTTAAGGACTGTTACTTGTGAACTTTATTGATTTTTTTTTGCTGTCCTTGTATTGCACAGTCAGTTTGTTTACATTTGTTATCTGTTTACAGTTCTTTTATTTGTTTACATGAATGTTGGGTGCTATCAGTTGCCCCAATAATACACAGACAAAGACTAAGGGGAACGATAGGCTTTATTACACTGAGTGTAATTGCTGGCCTGAGTTAAGGCTAGGGAAATGAGGAGAGGAAGAGGGGACTCGACCTTTATGGGCTGGGTCACATGGGAGGAGTCCAAGGAGGAGTCTAGGAGAAGATGTCACTAGGAGGGTGGGCCAGCCTGTACATACAACTATATCATTACATTCACCCCCTCTTTTTAAATAGAAACCACCAGTAACAAACATGAGAAGAAATAAAAACATGGGTGGGGGAGAGGGTTCCTTCAGACTAGAGGTTTAGTTGCAGGGTGATCTCCTTTTGCAGGACCGCTGAGGGGCCGGTGTGTCCAAATGCTGCTCCTCTGGAGGGGGGCCTGCCGCAGGAGAATCTGGGAAAGGGACCACTGGGGACAGGGTGTTGGTGAGGGACTCCCAAGGGAGTGAGTAGTCAGCTGCCACACTGGGGTTCGGCTCCTGGAGGTCCGTTGGAGAGACAGGTGGCTTGGACTCCAGGACTGTGCTCCTGTGCAGTGTGATCAGATCTGCAGTCTGGTCTGTGGCTGGCAGGGCCGTTTCAGGGTCTCTGGCCCTCGCCAGGTCTCAGATCGGTACAGTGTCCTCACGGCCATCAGGGTACTTGATGAATGCGTATTGGGGGTTGACGTGAATGAGGTGCACCTTTTCCACCAGTGGATCCATCTTATGGCCCCTGATGTGCTTCCATAGCAGGACTGGCCCTGGGGTTTACCAACCATGGAGGGATGGACAAACCGTTCGCTGATCTCCTAGGGAAAGCAAAGGGGTGTTCGTGCAGGGTGGTGTTAGTGGTGGTGCATAGCAACGACCCGATGGCATGGAGAACCTCGGGCAAAACGTCCTGCCAGTGGGACACTGGCATATTCTTAGACCTGAGGGCCAGAAGTACTGCCTTCCAGACGGTGGCCTTCTCCCTTTCCACCTGGCTATTACCCCTGCGGTTATAGCTGGTGGTCCTGCTGATGCCTATGCCTCTGGCTAGGAAGTACTGTCGCAGCTCCTCACTCATGAACGAGGACCCCTGGTCGCTGTGAATGTAGTTGGGGTACCCAAACAGAGTAAAGATGCTACTCAGCACCTTGATAACCATCGTTGAGGTCATATCTGGGCAGGGAATACTGTCACTGTCAGGAAGTAAGTGTTCCTATTGGAGGTTGGAAGGGAGCCCTTGAAATCGACACTGAGTCGTTTGAAGGGGCGTGTGGTCTTAATGAGGTTTGCCTTAGGGTTAGGGTTAGTAGAACTGCAGCTTACACTTGGCGCAGATCTGGCAGCGTCTAGTCGTTGACCAGACGTCCTCAACAGAGTACGGGAGGTTCCGAGTCTTAACAAAGTGGTATAGCCTCATGACTCCAGGGTGGCACAGATTATCATGTAGGGCTTGGAGATGGTCAAGATGCATACTGGTGCACATCCCCCGGGATAAGGCATCTGGGGGATCGTTGAGTTTGCCTGGCTATATCGTAGTTATAGATGGATAACTCGATCCACCACCGAAGAATCTTGTCATTCTTGATTTTACCCCACTGTTTTGTATTAAACATGAAGGCCACTGCCCTCTGGTCTGTCAGCAGGGTAAATCTTTTGCTGGCTAGGTAGTGTCACCAGTGGTGCATTGCCTCAACGATTGCCTGTGCTTCCTTCTCGACGGAGGAATGTCGTACTTCGGGACCCTGCAGGGTGCGGGAGAAAAACGCTACCGGCCTGTTGGTTTGGTTAAGTGTGGCGGCCAGTGCAAAGTCGGAGGCATTGTCTCCACCTGGAAGGGGATGGATTCGTCCACGGCATGCATTGTGGCCTTTGCGATGTCTCCTCAGTTCTGATAAAACACAGCCTGGGCTTCTGCCGATAATGGGAAGGGGGTGGGCTTTATTGGCGTAATTGGGCACCCATTGTGTGTAGTCAGAAAATAGCCCCAGGCACCTCTTCAGTGCTTTCAGGGTGTTTGGGACTGGGAGCTCCATGTGGTCCGGGTCTGGGGCAATGACACCATGTGCCACAATGCATCCAAGGAGGGCCAGGTGGTCTGTATTAAAGACGCACTTGTCCTTGTTGTACGTCAAGTTGAGGGACTTGGCTGTACGTAAGAACTTAGCGAGGTTAGCATCGTGGTCCTGCTAGTCGTAGCCGCAGATGGTGACATTATCAAGATATGGGAACATTGCTGTCAGCTCGTGCTCCTCCACCATCCAGTCCATAACCTCTGAAAAGCAGAGACACCATTAGTCACACCAAAAGGCACCCACAGGAAGTGGAATAGTTTTCTGTTGGCTTCGAATCCCATGTAGATTCGATCACTCGGACGGAGGGGGAGTTGATGGTAAGCCGACTTGAGGTCAATGGTCGAAAAAACTGTATTGCGCGACCTTATTAACCAAGTTGGCTATCCAGGATAGCGGGTATGTGTCCAACTGGGTGAAGTGTTGATGGTTTGACTATAGTCGATCCCTCTGACCACGAAGACCCGTGCTCTCCAGGGATTGGTGCTAGGGGCTAAGATCTCCTCCGCCAGGAGTCCCTGAACCTCAGCCCAGATAGTGGGTATGTGTCCAACTGGGTGAAGTGTTGATGGTTTGAGTATAGTCGATCCCTCTGAGCACGAAGACCCGTGCTCTCCAGGGATTGGTGCTAGGGGCTATGATCTCCTCCGCCAGGAGTCCCTGAACCTCAGCCCAGATAGCGGGTATGTGTCCAACTGGGTGAAGTGTTGATGGTTTGACTATAGTCGATCCCTCTGACCACGAAGACCCGTGCTCTCCAGGGATTGGTGCTAGGGGCTATGATCTCCTCCGCCAGGAGTCCCTGAACCTCAGCCCAGATGAACTGCATATCTTCTGTGCTATAGTCCCTACTCTTGGTGGCAATCAGTTTGCAGTCCGGGGTGAGGTTTGCGAATAATGACGGAGGAGCCACCTGCAGGGTGGTGAGACTGCAGACGGTGCCGGAGATTGGGTGCCTGGTTGGGGATGGGGTCTGAGAGCTGGGGGTTTTCAACAGTCAGCAGCAGTTGGGGACCCCCCAACTCTGGAAGTCGAGGCCCAGGAGGATCAGCGCACAGAACTGGGGCATGATCAACGATACAAAATCATTGTAACATCCCCCCCCCCACACCGTTAGAGATGCTACACAGTACTCCCAGATATAGGTTTGTTGGTCTTTCACCGCCATCGATAACGATCTGGTCATTGGCCTGATGGGGAGGGAGAGTCTACGGATCACGTCGGGATGGACAAAGTTTTTGGGACTGCCGCTGTCAAAGAGGCAGTTCGTCTTGTGCTCATTCACCTCGATCTGCATCATGGAGTTCGAGATTGGGCGGGGGCTGGCCTGATCCAGGGTGATTGATGCCAATACAGGCATTTCGTCGGAGAAGGAGGAAGTAGAGTTGTGGCAGGCGGAATTGACATCATTGTAGGGATAGAGGTTGGGAGTGGATAAGATGGTACCCCCCTTAGCGCGCATGCGGTCATCACCGGAACACACAAGCCGCGCTGCTCCTGGACAGAGTTCTGGACCTGCAGACCTTTTGGTAATGGCCCTTCTTCCTGCATCCCGAGCAGGTGGCTCCTTTCACAGGGCAGAGGCATCTTGAGTACCTAGCCTGCCCGCAGAAGTTGCATCGTGGCGATGTTGGTGTCACCGCAGCAGTGGTCAGGTTGGTAACCCCCGATGCTGAGTCCCAGGACGGAGGCCTTTGTGGCGAAATGTACGCAGTAGGCCCGCTTCTGCCTGCGATCAACACCGCGTGGCGCTGGGCCGAGTTTAGAGTCCTGACCAGGTTGGTCGCCTTTTTTAGCAGGAGTTGATCCTCTTTGAGGAGACGCTATCGGATATAGTCCAACCTCAACCCTGACACACAGGCATCCCGGATCAGGTCTTCCATGCACTGGGTCAATGATATTGCAGCCGAAGGGTTCCCCAGACAGTCTTTTTCCAATGGGACCAAGGATTGGATGAACTCCTCAGTAGACTGACCAGGCTGTTACTTTCTGCATGACAGCAGGTAATGGGAGTAAACTTCATTCACCCTTGGCTTGTAGAGCGTCTGTAGTTCAGCTATGGCCTCGCCCCTATGTCGTGCTGCTCTGGATGGCCTGGTAGGCCCTCTGGCCAACCCGCGACTGTAGGTTCTTCAATTTCTTTTTGTCGGAACCGACCACTTCAGAGGCGGCGTCGTGGAAATTATTAAAGCAGTTCACCCACTGTTTGAAGAGTTCAGGTGCACCCGGGAATTGGGGGTCTACTTCTAGCCGTTCGGGCGCAGCAACTTCTCCATTACTGGAGACCTTCAAAAATCTAGTGCAATAAATTTTTGGGTGCTACCAGTTGCCCCAATAATACATAGACAAAGACTGAGGGGAACGATAGGCTTTATTACACTAGAGATTGGTGGCCTGGGTTAAGGCTAGGGAACTGAGGAGAGGAAGAGGGGACTCGACCTTTTATGGCCTGGGTCACATGGGAGGAGTTTAGGAGAGGATGTCATCAGGAGGATGGGCCAGCCTGTACATACAACCATATCATTACACTTCTTTCTTTGGCTTGGCTTCGCGGACGAAGATTTATGGAGGGGGTAAAATGTCCACGTCAGCTGCAGGCTCGTTTGTGGCTGACAAGTCCGATGCGGGACAGGCAGACACGGTTGCAAGGGAAAATTGGTGGGTTGGGGTTGGGTGTTGGGTTTTCCCTCCTTTGTCTTTTGTCAGTGAGGTGGGCTCTGCGGTCTTCTTCAAAGGAGGTTGCTGCCCGCCAAACTGTGAGGCGCCAAGATGCACGGTTTGAGGCGATATCAGCCCACTGGCGGTGGTCAATGTGGCAGGCACCAAGAGATTTCTTTAGGCAGTCCTTGTACCTCTTCTTTGGTGCACCTCTGTCACGGTGGCCAGTGGAGAGCTCGCCATATAACACGATCTTGGGAAGGCGATGGTCCTCCATTCTGGAGACGTGACCCACCCAGCGCAGCTGGATCTTCAGCAGCGTGGACTCGATGCTGTCGACCTCTGCCATCTCGAGTACTTCGACGTTAGGGATGAAAGCGCTCCAATGAATGTTGAGGATTACACTATGTACATATCATTACACGATGTACAGTTTGTTTTTGCACTGGCAATGGTAATTATGCCCCACCCACAGGAAAAGGAATCTCAGGGTTGTATATGATGCCATGAATGGACTCTGACAATAAATCTGAATCTGAATCTAAAGCCCATGTAGACAACATCTATAGCCTTTACTTCATCAACTTTCCTGCTAACCTCCTTGAAAAACTATCATATTGGTTAAACATGACCTACCATACACAAGTCACGTTGACTGTCCCTAATCAGTAGGTGGCTATCCAAATAATTGTACATCCAATCTCTTAGAACATCTTCCATTAATTTACCTACCGCTGTCATCAGGCTCATCGACCTACATTAACTTTAGGAGCTTTTTTTTGAGAATTTTATTTTTCTACTTTTCCAAAATCATGAGCATCTGAAAAAACTTCTTTCTAACATATTTACACTTTGTTTTAGTTTATGTCATTTCTCTGATACAAACACGACATCAGCTTACTTACAATTTCTTTCCCTCCCCCAAAACTATGAAGATTAAACAACTAAAACAATTAAAGTATCAAGCAGAAAAAAAGTAAAAAGAAAAAGAAAACTTCAGCATCCTGCCACTGTCTAATCCACTTCCACTCCTTGAGGTGCTTCACTGCTGTTGTCTTTCTGTATTTTGTTAGCTTTTTAGAATTGTGAGCTGTTGTTAGCGCTGCGCACAAAAATGCTGTAGTTAAGGTGGCCATATTTTGGCAAAAGTATCAAACTTATTTCTTAAATTATATGTTATTTTCTCCATGGGCAGATACACAGTTATGTATCTCTGGCCCATCGCGTGATGAGCAAGGGGAGTCGAACCTCCAGGTGATCCCAGTGCATTTTGCTGCTGACAGGGCAATATCTACATATTTAATTTGGAATTTAGTTAATGTTCTGCCCATGTCTTCTAGGTTTCCCCAATAAATACAGGTCCCGATCCAGCGAGAAGTCTGTTCCCATAATCCTAGTTAATATATTAGATAATTCCAACCAAAAGAGTTTCACCTTCGCGCATGTGGAGTGTACAATAGTACCAATTTTTAACCCACACCTGAAGCACATTTATGATATCCCTGATTTTCCATTATGTAATTTTTGTGGTGTGAGATATAATTTGTGTAAGAAATTATATTGTACCAATCTTAGATTGGCATTGATCACTAATGTTACACGTTCCCTAAATATATCTTCATCGATCATTATTCCCAAGTCTGACTCCCATCTCTCCCCCAATCTCCAGTCAAAGTAGCCCTTCCAACTCATTCCCTTCAGGAGGGTCATGGTAGGTCCCATTTTTCCCTCAGGAAGGATGTTAATTGTCAAAAGTAATGAAAGGTTCCATTAGGCAAATCATATTTATCCTTCAGTTGTTCGGAACAATAATTAATCATATGAATACCTATCATCCCCAGGCCAATGGAATGGTGAAAAGATTTAATTGACTTCTCAAGTCAACCTTGATGGCTTGGTTAAAAGGCTCGAACTGGGCTAATGAGCTGCCCTGGGTTATTATTGGGCATTAGAAGTACTCTAAAGGAGGACCTCCGGTAGCTGTGGAGCTTGTGTACGGCACACTGTTAGTGATTCCAGGGGAGTTCATCCCCTATCATTCCAACTCCAGAGATGATCCTAAGGAACTGTTGAGCAGGCTAAGGGAGATTGTAGGAAATTTAACCCTTATACCACCATTGTCACATGGAGAACTCTTCCTTTGTGCGTGAAGACCTCAAACACTGCAAATATGTCTTCATCCGAAGGGAAGCTCTTGGTCAACTTTTACAGATGGCCTAGAAAGACCTTATATAATACTCAGTCAAACTAGGTCAAATTGTATTTTGGATATTGGATGGAAACCACAATCTTTTGCCATTGACAGCTTAAACCACCTAATGTGGACAAGTCTTCCCCACTCCAGCAACCAACAGTCCATCACAGAGGCCGACTACCTAAAAGACACACAAACCTTTCTGCTATTTCTGGGAGAAGGGGTCCATGTCGTGGCGCTATGGCGGCACGACAGCTCCCAGGAGGCATCGAACTGGTCTTGTGACGTCAGTATGTGATGATGTCAGCTCTTCAAGTGCGTGATTCTGGCTTTTAAAAGGTTATGTCGGTGATGAAGAGTAAATCCATTTGATTCTCTCAAAAAATGCTTTGTGTGGTTATTTCATCGTGTCCACTGTGATTCCAATGGCCACAAAAGCTTTTTCAATTTTCTCCTTAGTGAGGAGAGCGCCCAACCTAATCTGGTCCTTGTGACTCAATCTCGGCAGCTCAGTTCCATTCAGAAAGTCAACTATTTTTGTATGATCCTGTGGTGATTCTGAATTATATAGTTCTGTATAGAATTGTTTAAAAGTATTATTAATTATTTTTGAATCATGAGATATTATATCTGACTCCAGTTGAACTGTGTTGATCATCCTCAAGGTTTCCTCTGCCTTTAACTGCCAAGACAAAACTTTATGTGCTCTCTCTCTGCCAATTCGTAATATTTTTGCTTTGATCTCAGATTGTCTTTTTCCATTTTATATATTTGATTTGTATTGTTTTTAAGTTTTTTTATTTTTTAAAATTTGGTATTTGTCCTTTGAGCCAGATTTTTGATATTTCTTCTCGAGTGCCATAATTTATTTTTCCAGATTATTAATTTCTGCCATTTGTATTTTCTTGACATTTTTAGTGTATGATATTATCTGCCCCCTTAGGTCAGCTTTTAGTGAGTCCCATATCAGGAAACTTGTTGTAAAGGTTTTTGCTTCTTAGTTAATTTTGTGCCTATCCCTTTAATAAAAGTATTTGTTTGTAGTGCTACTATAGTGACTATGACATAATATCTGAGCGGACCTAGAGCTTGCAATTCACTCTTCAAAGAATTATGAACTTGAGATACTTTTCTTTGAATTCATCTTAATTCGTCTTATTTTGTCTATTTCTTCTTATCGCTGTTTAAAGTTGAATATCGGAATATCATTATGCAGTATGCTTTGTTTATTATGAAAATCTTAATGTGAAGTTATGCAAAATGTTTATCTGTTTTATCAATGAATTAAAGCTACTTAAAGCTGCATCTACAAAGTTTGATTTATTGGATTAATAAGATAGTAATTTGGAATATCATTGCTCATGTTTCCTTGAAGATGACACGTTTTGAAATTGGAAATATTAGAACTTGGAAAGTGTCTCACTGGCAGTCTCGCTGAAATAAAAACATAAGAAAAAATGAAAAAACAACAAATCCCCTTTATATATATATTAAACATTCTCCCTTTTATTTTGGCGCCATTGTTCCCCTTCAAGCCGGTTCCACCTGCCACTGTCATTGAAGCTTTTCCCTTTCTATTCAGTTCTCTTTCCCCCACCTCATTGTATATATTTACATTATTTACAACGACTGTCCTTGTCTCCTCGTATTGTTGTTACATTCCTTAACTTATTTATTACATTGCTTTGCAATCCATCTTTGGATTTATACAAAAACTGTCAAGAAATAGAATATCTCATTACTTTCCTTATCCCTTATGCGCCTTGTCCCTTAATCTATTTTCCTTGCTGTTCCATCTCCCTCTTGAGCTTTCCTTCATTTTCTGTGCCAGCTTCTTTGCTTCTTGGGGATCTTTTAAATATTTTCCTTCAACCCCTGGTACGTTGATTCGTAATGTTGCTGGGTACAATAGGGCATATCTAAATGTAGAATTCTATTAATGGCATCAAATTCTTTCCTCTTCTTGACCAGTGCTGCACTCAAATCAGAGAAAAAGCGGACCATCACCCCTTCTTCTAACAATGGCCTGTTGTGTTCCCTGGCCATGTGGAGTATCATGTCTCTGTGTTGGTATTTGTGCAATCTTATCAATACGTTGGTTCAGCCCTGGTCGGGGATCGGATGTTCGGTGGGCCCTCTCAATTATAATAGGTTTGTCACACCAGGATCTATTTCCCTAAAAATCACGGGTTGCTCCGCCCTTTTCCTTAGCCCCACAATCCTTACATTCTGTTGCCTGTTGTAATTTTCTAATGAATCCAGTTTCTCCAGCAGTCTCTCTCTTTCAACTTTCCAGGTGTCTGTATCGTTTTCAATTTTCTCCAGTCTGTCTTCCATGTCCTCCATTTTGTCATCGGTGGCTGCCATGTGCTTACTTAGAGTGGTGAGTGCAGTCTTCACTTTGCCCAGTACTTTCATTATCTTTTTGACCCGTCTAAAGTCTCAATTAGCCAGTGATTGTATGATGCCTATCACATTGCCAATTGTCAGTGATGGCTTACCACTTGCCGGCCCCGGGCCCTCCGCCATTATGTCGGGTTTGTCCCGCATCCCATTTATCCTGTGTGGTGGCTCTAAAAGCATTTGTCTCCATCTGTTGGTCTCTGTATCCAAGAGGGCTGCTCTGTTCTTCTTGCCCATATTGACATAATTTTTGGGCTTTGTTTTCCCTCCGTTCAGCATTTTTCAGGGTTTTATTGAGGAGCTCTTGTGGGGTCCATCTGTTCAGCTCCTCCACATCACGTGACCTCCTTTTGGAGCCTTTTTAAAACAATGGAACAACGTGAGCTGCCCTCCAATCCTTTGGCACCACACCCATGGTTAAGGACATTTTAAATTTCACAAACGCCAATGAGGAAACATGCAGGAGGGAGATAGATCAGCTCATTAAATGGCGTAATGACAACAACCTTGCACTCAACATAAGCAAAACCAAGGAGATGCTTGTGGACATCAAGAGGAAGTCAGGGGAATGCAATTCAGTCCTCATCGAGGGCTCAGTAGTGGAGAGGGTTAAGAAGTTCAAATTCCTAGGTGTCAACGTTGATGCAATCATGAAGAAGGCTCACCAGCAGCTATATTATATGAGGAGTTTAAGGAGATTTGTAATGTCACCAAAGACTTTTGTAAACTTATATAGGTGAACTGTGGAGAGCTTTCTGGCTGGTTGCATCACTGCCTGGTATGGAAGCACCAACTCTCAGGACAAGAATAAACTCCAGAGGGTTGTTAACTTGGCCTACAACATCAGGCACCAGACTTCACTTCAACGAGGACATCTACATGAGACGGTGTCTTAAGAAAGCAGTCTCTATCTTCAAAGACCCCACCACCCAGACTATTCCCTCTTCACTCTGCTACCATCAGGAAAAAGGTACAGGAGCCTGAAGACAAGCATTCAATGGCACAAGGACAACATCTTTCACTCCACCATCAGATTCCTGAATGAACAATGAACCAAAGACACGGCCGTACTTTTCATGCCCTCTTATTATTATTATTTTATTTTTATTGTAATGTCATAAGACGGTTATAATATGTATGTTTGCCCTATGATGCTGCCACAAAACACCAAATTTCATGACTTGTTCATGACAATAAATACTGATTCTGATGTTTCTGCCAGAGCCCCTGCAATTTCTGCACTAGCCTCCCTCAAGGCCCAAGGGAATATCTTGTCAGGCCCTGAGGATTTAAAACAGCCCTGAGGATTTAAAACATGACCTCATTGCTTGTTTTCCTTACTTCCCACGATTGTGCCCATTTCCTGAGTGAATAATGATGAAAAAAAACATTTAAGAACTTTCCCATCTCTTTTGGCTCCATAAAAAAACCAATTTTGTCCATTACTATCATTTTTCTCTTTATATTCCTTGGGATTTTCCTTCACAATATCTGCCAAAGCAACCTCATGTCTTCTTTTACTCTTCATGATTTCTTTCTTGTGGATTTCTTGCATTTTTTTGTACTCCTCAAGTACCTCATTTGCTCCATGTTGCCTATACCTGTTATACACTGCCCTCTTCTTCCGAACCAGACCAGATCCCTAATATCTCTCAAAAACCAAGATTTCCTATCCCTTCTAACTTTGCCTTTGATTCTAAAGGAACATACAAACTCTGTACTCTCAAAATTACACCTTTGAAGATCCTTCACTTATCTTGCACCACCTTGCCTGAAAACCTCTCCCAATCCACGCATTCTGGATCCTTTCTCATTTCCTCAAATTTGCCCTTTCTCCAATCTTGAATCTCAATTTGAGGCCCAGACCTACCCTTCTCCCTAATTAACTTGAAACTAATGGCATTATGATCACTGGACTCAAAATGTTCCTCTACTCATAATTCTGTCACCTGTCCTGTCTTGTTCCCAAATAGGAGATCCAGCATTGCACTCTCTCTCAAGTTGGTACCTCTATGCATTGATTTAGAAAACTTTCCTGTACACATTTGAAAAACTCCAAGACATCCAGCCCCTTTAAAGTATGGGAGTCTCAGTGAATATGTGGAAAGTTAAAATCCCCTAATATCACAACCTTATGTTTCCTGCAGATGTCTGCCATCTACAGATTTGCTGACTATTGGGTGACCTGTAATACAACCCCATGAGTGTAGTCATACCTTTCCTATTGCTCAGCTCCATCCATATAGCCTCAGTAGATAAGTCCTCTAGTTTGTCCTGCCCGAGCACAGCTGTGATATTTTCCCTGACGAGCAATGCCACTCCTCCCTCTTTCATTCCCCCTGTTCTATCATGTCTAAAGCAATGGAATACGATCTGGAAATACAAATATATAATTCCCTGAAAGTGGCGTCACAGGGTTTAAAGAAAGCTTTTGCATTTTGGCCTTCATTAATCAAAGTATTGAGTATAGGAGTTGGAATGTTATGGGGGGTGAGGTTGTATAAGACATTAGTGAAGCCAAATTTGGAATATTGTGTGCAGTTTTGGTCACCTAGCTGCAGAAGGATATCAATAAGATTGAAAGAGTGCAGAAAAGATTTACTAGGATGTTGCCAGGTCTTTAGGAGTTGGGTTACAGGGAAAGATGAAACAAATTAGGACATTATTCCTTGGACCGTAGAAGAATGATGAGAGATTTGATGGAGGTTTACAAAATTATGAGTGGTATGGACAGAGTTAATGCGAGTTGGCTCTTTCCACTTAGATTAGGAGAGATAAATATGAGAAGACATGGCTTTAGGGTGAAAGGAGAAAGTTTAGAGGGAACTTTAGAGGGAATTTCTTCACTTTGAGAGTGGTGGGAGAGTGGAACGACCCTCCATCTGACAGGGTAAATATGGGCTCGGTAGAAAATTTTAAGAATAAATTGGATAGGTATATGGATGGGAGAGGTCTGGAGGGTTATGGAATGGATGCAGGAGAGTTGAACAAGTGGAATAATATGTTGGCACAGACTAGAAGGGCCAAATAATGTGTTTACTGGAGTGTCCTTTGTTTCTATGGGTCTATGGAAGCCCGGAACATTGAGCTGCCAGTCCTACCCATGGTCAAAATGTCATAATCCACGCTCTAAGCTCGTCTGCCTTTCCTATAATACTCCTTGCATTGAAATAGTTGCACCAGAGAACATTTCCACCATGTTCAACCTGTTGACTTCTAACAATGCATGCAATTTTAACATCAGCTTTTCCCTCCTCCCCTCCTCTATCTGCTCTGCCACCAGAGCCAGATTAAGATATTGTGGGGCCTGTGGCACTTATTTTAAGGTAGCCCTAAATAGTGCCAGCTGGCGCATGCGGGGTAGGGGGAAGTGTGACTTATAGCGGCGGCTGGCTCAATGGATGTCAATATGGGAGCAATGGCCATCTTTATTACCTATAATCCACACACAGCTGGAATTGCTCTGCATTTCCTTGGTGCTTTCTGGCTACGTGGGGGATTATGGGTAACAAAAATGGCCATTGCTCCCGCATTGAGCCGTCACCGCAAGCTGCTGGGGCGGCCCTGGAGCGGCACTCTATGAACTTCAGCAGGACTGCACCCCTGCTGCCGTGTCAGGAGACAGATGGGGGGTGGGCGAATAGATGGACGCACAGACACACAGATGGATATACAGATGGACAATGCTAGGAGTAAGGTGGTCAGGCGAGTTGAGGATAGTGATGCCCCTCTTTAAGGTTAGCGATTTTAACATATTATCACCTTTAATCAGGGTTATTGACACACACAATCATGGCCGCTGCACAAGGATGAAAACAAAAATGTTTCTTGTAATCCATAGTATTTTAACGTGGGGCCCTTGAAAATCTGGGATCCATAGCATTTGCTATTTTCACTACTTCGTTAATCCAGCTCTGTCTGGCTCTCTGGTACCATCCCCTTGCAAATCTAGTTTAAAACCACAAGAGCAGCACTAGCAAACCTGCCCTCAAGGATATTTGTCCCCCTGTAGTTCAGATGCAAACTGTCCTGTCAGAACAGGTCCCTGGAAGAGAGCCCAGTGATCCAGAAACCTGAAGCCCTCCCTCCTGCACCATCTCTTTAGCCACGGGTTAAGTTGCATTATTCTCCTATTTCTCGAGCACGTGGTATGGGTAGCAATCCTACGATCATTACCCTGGAGGTCCTGGTCTTCAACTTAGCACCTGTCTCCCTGACTCTCTGCAAGACCTCCTCATACTTCCTATGCACATCATTGGTCCCTATATGGACCACAATATCTGACTGCTCACCCTCCCTCCTGAGAATGCCATGAAGTTGATCTGAAATATCTTGGACCCTGCCACCAGGGAGGCAACATACCATCCAGGATACTCAATCTCTTCCACAGAACCTCTTATCTGTACCCCTAACTATGGAATTCCCTATCACGACAGGTCACCTCTTCTCCTCCCTTAGCCACAGGACCAGACTCTGTGCCAGAGACCTGATAGGTCATCCCCCACAACAGTATCCAAAATGGAATACATGTTATTGAGTACAGCCACAGGGGTGCCCTGCACTGCCTGACTGGTCCCTTTCCCTTTCCTGAATGCCATCCATCCATCCTCTTCCTGCTTCCTAGGTGTGATGGTATCCCTGTAACTCTTGTCTATGATCCAGAGTTCATCCAACTCCAGCTCCAGTCCCTTAACTCAGCTTGTCAGGAGCTGGAGTTGGATGCACATCTCACAGATGAAGTCATCAGGGATACTGCTGGCTTCCCTGACGACCCACTTTTTGCAAGAGGAGCATTCCCCTGCCTTGGCTAGATGAACAAAATATATGATCTAAAAAACCACTCCTTAACTGTGCCTACCCGCTGAACCCTTTTTATTCCTGGAATAGGATGGCCCTTTCTGACTTCAACTCCAACTACTTGCTGAAGCCTATTGAGCCAAAGCCTCACTACTCTGATTCAGCTCAGTCTGACGATGACCACTCCCTGTAGATGTTCTCGATAATGAGGAGGGTTTGCCTGTGATGTCCTGGGCTGTGTCCACTACCTTTTGGTAGCTTTAAACTCAGGGGTATTGTATTCCCCTACCAGGCCGTTGTATCCAGCTGGTCAGCACATTTTCTACCACACATCTGTAGAAATTTGCCAGGGTTTCTGGTGTCATACCAAACCACCACAAACTCCTGAGGAAGTCGAGGTGCTGACATGCTTTCTTCATGATGTCATTGGTGTATGGGGTCCAGGAAAGATTCTCCAAGTGCAAGTGTCAACTAGAATCTTAAAAGAGAAGGAAAAGGTAGAGAGTTAATGGGAAATTAATGAGAAACCAACATTTATTTAAAATGTACTTTATTCACACAATTTCACACAAGTTAAACTGATTTAAAGGTACCAGAGGGAGTCAATCAAATTGAAGCAGCAAAAAAGAATGAGATAATAGAAATTGGTTATCGATGGGCTAAAAAGGATTTTCTTTTTGTAAACAGCAGCAAAGATGTGACATCATCGTTTTTCCTGATGCTGTGGAACAGCCTAAGCAGAAAAGATCAAGGTTGAGTAAAATATGTATCAGGAGATGTTTATCTTAGAATAAATGTTCATAACACATTCCTCTTGCTGGAAATCTGATTCTGGTTGTCACTGGAAAGGGGCTATGATGATAAACATTTGCAAACCATGAACATAATAGAGTAAATTTTTGGTTTGTTAAATAATTGCAGATTTTGAATGAATTAAATGGTGCCTTGTACAATTCCATTTTTGGTAATGTTCCTACTTTGTGGGCATGTTTAAATCTTGGTTTAAAGATGTATCAGTTGGTAATAGCTTTTCACAATAGTACCTCTATTTCCTCAGGAGTTAACCAAAAACAATTACAGCACAGAAACAGGCCATTAGGCCCTTCTAGTCCACACCGAACCAAACACTCCTCTCTAGTCCCACCTACCTGCACAATGCCCATAACTCTCCACCTTCTTCTCATCCATATACCTGTCCAACTTTTTCTTAAATAATAAAATTGACTCTGCCGCCACTATTTCTCCCGGAATCTCATTCCACACCGCTACCACTCTCTGAATAAAGAAGTTGCCCCTCATGTTACCTCTAAACCTCTGCCCCTTAACTCTTAACTCATGTCCTCTTGTTTCAATCTCTCCTACTCTTAACAGAAATAGTCTATCCACATGCACTCTGTCTATCCCTTTCATAATCTTAAATACCTCTATCAAATCCCCTCTCTACCTTCTACACTCCAAAGAATACAGACCTAATCTGTCCAATCTCTCCCTATACTCTAGATGCTTAAACCCAGGTAACATTCTGGTAAACCTTCTCTGCACTCTCTCAACTCTGTTTATATCCTTCCTATAATTAGGCGACCAGAACTGCACACAGAACTCCAAATTAGGCCGCACCAACGTCTTATACAGTCTCAACATCACCTCCCAACTCCTATATTCCATGCAATGATTGATAAAGGCCAGCATACTAAAAGCCTTCTTCACCACCCTATTCACGTGAGTTTCTACCTTCAGGGAACGATGTACCGTTACTCCTAAATTTTTCTGCTCTTCTGTATTCATCAATGCTCTCCCATTTACCACGTATGTCTTGTTCTGATTCTTCTTACCAAAATGAAGCACCTCACACTTATCAGCATTAAATTCCATCTGCCATTTTTCAGCCCACTTTTCTAAGCAGCTCAAATCCCTCTGCAATCCTTGAAAACCTTCTTCATTATCCACTATTCCACCTATTTTAGTATCGTCTGCATATTTACTAAACCAATTCACCACCCCATCATCTAGATCATTAATGTATATAACGAACAACAATGGGCCCAATACAGATCCTTGAGGCACACCACTGGACACCGGCCTCCAACCTGACAGACAATTATCCACTACCACTCTCTGGCCTCTCCCTTTCAGCCAAAGTTCAATCCATTTGACTATCTCAAAATTTATACCTAAAGACTGCACCTTCCTAACTAACCTTACAAGTGGTACCTTATTGAAGGCCTTACTGAAGTCCATATAGACAACATCCACTGCGCTACCCTCATCCACATTCCTAGTCACCTCTTCAAAAAATTCAATCAGATTGGTCAAACAGGACCTTCCGCCCACAAATCCATGTTGAGTGCTCCTGATCAGACCCTGTCTATCCAGATATTTATAAGTACTATCTCTAAGAACTTTCTCCATTAATTTACCTACCACAGATGTCAAACTTACAGGCCAATAATTGCTAGGCTTCCTCCTTGAACCCTTTTTAAATAACGGAACCACATGCGCAATACGCCAATCCTCCGGCACTATCCCCATCTCTAATGACATTTGGAAAATTACCGACAGAGCCTCTGCTATTTCCTCCTTTACTTCTCTCAATGTCCTGGGGAAGATCCCGTCTGGTCCCGGAGACTTATCCACCTTTATATTCCTCAAAAGCCCTAACACTACATCTTTCGTAATCACCATATTCTCCATATTTACCCAATTTGCTTTTTTTAATCTCACATATCCCAACATCCTTCTCCTTGGTGAATACCAAAGAAAAGAAACTGTTCAATATCTCCCCCATTTCTCTAGGCTCCACACACAGTTTTCCGCTCTGATTCTCTAAGGGACCAATTTTGTCTCTCGCTTTCCTTTTACCATTAACATATTTGTAGAACCCTTTTGGATTAATTTTCACCCTGCTTGCTATAGTCTCCTCGTACCTTCTTTTAGGTTTCCTAATTCCTCTCTTAAGATTCCTCGTACATTCAATGTATTTTTCAAACATCTCCTTAATTCCATGCTTCTTATACCTAACCCTTTTTCTTCGAACCAAGTTTCCAATATTCCTTGAAAACCACGGCTCTCTCAAACCTTTTGCCCCTCCTTTTAACCTAACAGGAACATAAAGCTTTTGCACTCTCAAAATCTGATCTTTAAAAGACTTCCATCTCTCTACTACATCCTGCCCATAAAACAAATTGTCCCAATGCAAACCCTGTAAGTCCTTTCGCATCTCCTCAAATCTAGCTTTTCCCCCAATCAAAAACCTCATCCCTTGGCCCTGACTTATCTCTTTCCATAATGACATTGAAGCTGATGGCATTTTGATCACTGGACCCGAAGTGGTCGCCAACACTAACCTCTGTCACTTGACCCATCCCATTTGCCAACAGTAGATCTAACACTGCTCCTTCTCTGGTCGGCACCTCTACATATTGTTGTAAAAAACTATCTTCCACACATTTGACAAACTCTAACCCATCCAGCCCTTTCACAGAATGTGTTTCCCAATCTATATGTGGAAAATTAAAATCTCCCATAATTACAACCCTGTGCTTATCACAAATATCCACTATCTCCCTACAGATTTGCTCCTCTAGGTCTCGGTCCCCTCCGGGTGGTCTATAATACACCCCTACAAATGTAACCTCTCCTTTCCCACTCCTCAGTTCCACCCAAATAACCTCCGTGGACAAGCCCTCTAATCTATCCTGCCTGAGCACCGCTGTAATATTCTCCCTGACAAGCAATGCAACACCACCTCCTCTTGCCCCTCCGACTCTAACACACCTAAAGCAACGAAACCCAGGAATATTCAGCTGCCAATCACATCCCTCCTGCAACCATGTCTCACTAATCGCTACCACATCATACTTCCAAGTATCAATCCACACCTTCAGCTCATCCACCTTTTTTACAATACTCCTGGCATTAAAATATATGAATTTCAGAGATTTCCCAATTCTTAATCCCTGTTTTTCCTCATCTTTAATAACAACATTATTTCCTTTTCCTGCCAATTGCCCTTCATCTTCTTTCAGAGCATTTCCTTTCTCTATCACCTGCCCATCCATATTCAAATACTTACTATAAACTTTCTTTGTTTGCATTCTAACCTTCTCCTTACTGCTCTGTACTATTTTGTTCCCTCCCCCCAACCATTCTAGTTTAAAGGATCCTGAGTAGCCCTAGCAAATACCTCTGCCAGGATTCTGGTCCCCCTGGGATTTAAGTGTAACCCGTCCTTACTGTACAGGTCACACCTTCCCCAAAAAAGGTCCCAGTGATACAGAAACTTGAAACCCTGCCCCATACTCCACCCCTTCAGCCACGTGTTAATCCTCCACCTCATTCTATTTCTATTCTCACTATCACGTGGCACAGGGAGTAATCCAGAGATTACTCCCTTTGCGGTCCTTCTTTTTAATTCCCTACCTAACTGCCTGTACTCACTTTTTAGGACCTCTTCTCTATTCCTCCCTATGTCATTGGTACCTACATGTACCACGACCTCTGGCTCCTGTCCCTCCCACTTTAGGATATCCGGGACACGAGCAGCAACATCTCGGACCCTGGCACCAGGGAGGCAAACCACCATCCGGTTCTCCTTGCTGCATCCACAGAATCCCCTATCTGTCCTCTTAACTATGAAGTCCCCTACCACTATTGCCCTCCTCTTCCTTTCCCTACCTTTCTGAGCAACAGGGGCTGACCCCGTGCCAGAGGCACAGCCACTGCTGCTCCCCCCAAGTTTGATGTCCTCCTCAACAGTACTCAAAGAGGCGTACTTATTGCTGAGGGTTACTGTCATAGGGCTCCTCTCTGGCACCTTACATTTTTCTGTCCCTCTCCTAACAGTTACCCACCTTTCATCCTCCCGTGGCCCTGGCGTGACCACCTGGCTGTAACTCCTGTCTGTGACCTCCTCTGTTTCCCTAACCAGCCTGAGGTCATCGAGCTGCAGCTCTAGTTCCCTAACACGGTCCCTAAGAATCTGCAGCTCGGCACACCTAGTGCAGATATGGACCTCCGGGAGTCTGGAAGACTCCAGGACCTCCCACATCTGGCACTCCCAACAACACACAGCCGTAACACTCATCCTTTACCCCAATGAAGTAGTAATAAAGACTATCTTACCTTAATGTGCAGTGACTCGTCCTCAACCTGTGCTCCCTCTCACTCGCAGCCACTCCCAAAACCTTTACTTTAATACACTACCCAATGTCACCACTAGCACTGTCCAATCCTAACCAGTTTCCTTTAATTACTCCCACCTGCACTCCCTATTCAATTACTGTCTCTGCACTGAACAGCAATCCCCACCTAAATTATTAACTCTTAATTAAGACTAAATGACCACTCTACTCACATCCGTTCAGCACAGCACGCTCCCGCCTCTTCGCTCCTTGCCAACTGGACCTTAAAAGAGGTAAGGTTTTCTTTCTGTTTTTAAAACTCCCTCCCTGCTGACATCACCACATGCCTGCACACTAGCCCCCTCCCCCTTAAAATTTTAACTTAAAATTAAATTAACTACTTTAACTTTAAATTTACACCAACAAACCCTTCCCCTTACAATTTAAATAAATAAATACACGCCTGACTTTTTAAATAAATAGATAAATTCGGACCACTCTACTCACGTCCATTCAGCACAGCACCCTCCCGCCTCTTCGCTCCTTGCCATCTGGACCTCGAGATTTGGTACGATACCAGAAACCATGGCAAATTTGCTAACCCGTTGCATCACGCTCCGTTATGGGGACACCAATATCCCTGATTGTAAAGCCCTCCAAACGGTAGTGGACACAGCCCAGGACATCACAGGTGAAACCCTCCGCACTATTGAGAACATCTAAAGGGAACACTGCCGTCGGAGGGCAGCAGCAATCATCAAGGATGCACATTATCCAGCACATGCTTTGTTCTCACTGCTGCCATCAGGAAAGAAGAATACTTAAAATATTTGTGTATAATGTGCTCCGTATATAATGTGACCCCCCATTTTTGAGGGGAAAAATTTTACCCCCGTGTATAATACGACCCACCCTCCCCTCACCCGCCTGAGTCGCGCTGGTCTCTTCGCTTGCCCACCCACCAGACCTCCTGAGTTGCGCTCGTGTCTCTCTGCTCGCCCACCTGCCTGGCCTGAGTCCCACTGCCAACTACCGCTCACCTGGCCGGGCGCCCAAGTCATGCTGCCGACTTCCGCTTGCCCGCCCGCCTGCAGAAATTTTTTAAAAAAATTTTACTCTCATGTATAATACGACCCCCCCCCCTATTTTTGAGGGGAAAAAGGGGGACATTTTTTCGCATTATACACGGATGATTATGGTAGGTGCCACAAGACTCGCACCATCAGGAACAGCTGCTCCCCTCCACTGTCAGACTCCACAACAACAAACTCAATCAGAGACTCATTTAAGGTCTCTTGCTTGTTGAGTTTTTAAAATTTTCTCTGTATATTGCACAGTTAGTTTGTTTACATTCATTATCTGTTTACAGTTCTTTATTTGTTTACGTGTTCACACTGTGTACAGTTTTTTATTGCACGACCAATAAGTGGTAATTCTGCCATGGCCACGGGAGAAAGAATCTCAGGGTTGTATGTGATGTCATGGATGTACTCTGACAATAATCTGAACTCTCTTGACAAGCACCCCTAAATCCATATAATTCATTGACATATAACATGCAATTGGAAAGTTGCAATGGATTTGAGAATTTTTTAAATTTAAATTTAGACATACTGCACGGTAACAGGCCCTTTCAGCCCACAAGTCCATGCCACCCAGTTACACCCAATTAACTTACAGCTTTCATACATTTCGAACGGGGGGAGGAAATCGGAGCCCATCGGGAAAACCCATGCAGACATAGGGAGAACATACTGACTCCTTACAGACAGTGCGGGATTTGAACCCAAGTCCCGATCGCTGGAGCTATAATAGCGTTGCACTAACCACTAAGCCAACTGTGCTACCCGTTTGTGAAGTTATTGGGCAGAGTTTCATTGCAAAACATTGTGTGTGTGTATGAATACATGGATAGATAATGGAAAAAAACACTATACATCGTGCCTTATCCCTGTGACTCTGGAATGCCTCAAAGCACCTTACATAGAATGCAAAAACCCTCTTCAGGCATTAATCTCAGTAGATCACATCGATTGGGGGGGGGGGAAGGGAGACTCCAGTAATCCTCTCTTTTGCTCTTATGGTCCTGTGGATTGACCGCCGATCCATTTCTCTGCAAATGTGCTGTACCACACCATGATGTAGCCAGAAAGGACTTCATGTCGATGTGGAGGAGGGAGACTCCAGTGATCCTCTCTCATGTTCCTGTGGATTGACCTCCAATCCAACACTGTGCAGCATGAATATATGCTTACTATTGACGGTACTGTTAGGTTGTAGTACACAGTAGCATTATAGCATGTTCTTAAATACATGACACTATTTCCCTTGTTAAAGCAATGATTAGTTATCATTTTGGCTGAACACCACACTATTGCTATAGACATGATAGAATGGGACCAGCTTGGAAAATGGGCTAAAAAATCGCAGATGAAATTTAATGTATGAGGGGACAAACCAAGGTAGGGCATACACGGTAAATGGTTGGCCACTGAGGAGGGTGGTGGAATAGAGGCATCTGGGAATACAGATACATAATTCCTTGAAAGTGGTGTTACAGGTGAATAGGGTTGTAAAGAGAGCTTTTGGCATCTTGGCCTTCAGAAATCAAAGTATTGAGTATGGGGAATGAGAATGTGAATGCAGGAATTAGGGTAGAAGGTCAAAAGCATGATGCTATGTGCTCTGAGTTGGTGAGGAAGGACAAACAGGTGACAAAACAAAGGTTGCCAGTTAGAGGGTTTGAAATGTGTATTTCAACGCTATGAGAATTAGGAATAAAGGGGATGAACTTATAGCATGGATCGGTACATGGAACCACAATGTTGTGGCTGTTATAGATATTTGGCTGGAGGAAGGGCAGGATTGGCTGATGCAGGTACCGGGGTTTAGGTCTTTTAAAAGAAATAAGATGGGAAATGGAAGGGGGTGGTGGAGTAACACCAATGGTCAGGGATAGTATCATGGCCATAGAAAGGGAGGCAGCTATAGAGGGATTAACGGATTTGTGTTAACCTTTACTGTTAAACTATATTTATAAAAATATCTTAGTAAATTATAAATTAAAATATTGTATCTATATTCTTAGTAAGTTAGCTGTGGGCTGGTACTAGATCACACACAGGTCACAGCATATTTGCAGAGAACCATTGTTTTGTGAGAAGAGTGTTCATTCTTGAAATCGAAGTGTCTTGGACAGACAGAGCTAATGGATTTCAAGTGTGTCTTAATTATTCAAGAACTTCTGAAGGAATTTGTTGTTAATCAAAGCTACTTGAACAGAGATGAGATCAGAGGTTGTTATGGATATGGAATGGTTTTGAAAAAGAAACAGAACTTTTGTAGAAATAAAACTGATGGTTATGTGGTTTACAAGAATTGGGACTCACCTCATCCATGATGTAGCGATCACATGGTTTGGAGAAATATTTTACAAAATTCAGACATTTTGAGTTAAGTTTTGGAACAATTCAGATTGGAGATTACAGAAGTCAAAACCCTGTGACATACAGGGTTAATACATTGTGAAAGACAGGATTGAGTTACAGTAACCAGAATTGGTGCTGTTTGTTGTGTGTTACTCCTAGAAGAAGGGGAACACAGAATCCATGGCTTTTGAATTAATGAAGACCACTTTTCTGTCTCTGGAAATGAGGATGGAATTCTACGAGGTCTATTTTTGTGTTTGGCCACTTTGTTTAACCCTTGTCTGATTTGTGACTTCATCATGGAAGAAGATAACCACAGTTGTTTAACCCTTGCCTGGGTTTGTGAATTCATTGTGGAAGAAAATAGGCACATTCGCTGCCTGTGAGAAGAGGGCAGATTCTTCGTGTGGAAAACATTTGTAAGTAAAAGAGGCCTGAAGATATGATCTTTAAAAGATCTTTATAACTTTTTGCAAAATGGGAATTTAAGACCTCCAAGCAAGACTAAAATGATGCTGAACTTTTAAATATTTATTGAGTTTTCAGAGTGGGACTTTGAATTACACACACACACACACACACACACACACACACACACACACACACACACACACACACACACACACACACACACACACACACACACACACACACACACATAGTGGGGTTAAGTTTAGAATTAGGTAAAAAATGTTATATTAATAGTTTAATAAAAACTATTATTTTGAATTTTCCATTGTCTGGTGAATTTTCCATTGTTGTTCCTGTGTAAGTGCTAACAAAAACCCTTTAGTCCCAAACATAATTAAAAGGGTTGTTTTTTTTTTAATTTTTTATTTTTCACACCATAAATCACATTAGCCATGATATACACTATTTCTTTTTCACACATATACAGTGACTTTTTCTCCCCCCCCCTTTCCTCCCAAACCACCCCCCACCCCCCCCTCTCATCCATTTAAGGTATACAATCTAGGTTGCATTAATTCAGTCAGACAATGTTGTCATTCAACAAAAATACACCAGAAATTCTACTGAGTCCATTCTTTTCTTTCCTTCTCCTTCCATCAACTTAGGTAATGTTTGTCCCCGGTAGGTTTTCGCTATTGTATTTAATGTAAGGCTCCCATACTTGTTCGAATATTTCAATATTATTTCTTAAACTATATGTTATTTTTTCTAATGGAATACATTTATTCATTTCTATATACCATTGTTGTATTTTCAGATTGTCTTCCAATTTCCAGGTTGACATAATACATTTTTTTGCTACGGCTAGGGCTATCTTAACAAATCTTTTTTGTGCATCCTCCAGATCAATTTCAAATTCTTTGTTTTTTATGTTGCTTAGGAGAAAGATCTCTGGGTTCTTTGGTATATTGTTTTCTGTTATTTTATTTAATATCTGATTGAGATCATCCCAAAATTTTTCTACTCTCTCACATGTCCAGATTGCATGAATTGTTGTTCCCATTTCTTTTTTACATCGAAAACATCTATCAGATACTGTTGGGTCCCATTTATTTAACTTTTGCGGTGTAATGTATAGTCTGTGTAACCAATTATATTGTGTCATACGTAGCCTCGTATTTATTGTATTTCTCATCGTTCCAGAACATAATTTCTCCCATGTTTCCTTTTTTATCTTTATATTTAAATCTTGTTCCCATTTTTGTTTAGTTTTACCATTTGTTTCCTCATTCTCCTTTTCTTGCAGTTTAATATACATATTTGTTATAAATCTTTTGATTAACATTGTATCTGTAATCACATATTCAAGGTTACTTCCCTCTGGTAAACTCAAATTGCTTCCTAATTTATCTTTCAAGTAGGATCTCAGTTGGTAATATGCCAGTGCTGTATCTCCAGTTATATTGTACTTATCTCTCATTTGTTCAAAGGATAAGAATCTACTTCCTGAAAAACAATTTTCTATTCTTTTAATCCCTTTTTTTTCCCATTTTCTAAAGGAAAGGTTGTCTATTGTAAAAGGGAGTAGCTTATTTTGCGTCAATATTAGTTTTGGTAATTGATAATTTGTTTTATTTCTTTCTACATGAATCTTCTTCCAAATATTGAGGAGATGATGTAATACTGGAGAAGTTCTATGTTGTACCAATTTTTCATCCCATTTATATAATATGTGTTCAGGTATCTTTTCCCCTATTTTATCTAATTCTAATCTCGACCAGTCTGGTTTTTCCCTTGTTTGATAAAAATCTGATAGGTTTCTTAATTGTGCGGCTCTATAATAATTTTTGAAGTTTGGCAATTGTAAGCCTCCTTGTTTATACCATTCTGTTAATTTATCTAGTGCTATCCTCGGTTTCCCCCCCTCTCCATAAAAATTTCCTTATTATTTTCTTTAACTCTTTGAAGAATTTTTCTGTCAGTTGTATTGGCAATGCCTGAAATAAGTATAGTATCCTTGGAAAAATGTTCATTTTAATACAGTTTATCCTTCCTATCAGTGTTAGTGGTAGATCTTTCCAATGCTCTAAATCGTCCTGTAATTTTTTCATTAGTGGATTGTAATTGAGTTTATATAATTGGCCTAGATTTTTGTTTATTTGTACCCCTAGGTATCTTATTGCCTGCATTTGCCATCTGAAAGGAGATTCCTTCTTAAATTTTGAGAAATCCGCATTATTCATAGGCATTGCTTCACTTTTATTTACGTTTATCTTGTAACCCGACACTTCTCCATATTCCTTCAATTTCTTATGTAATTCTTTTATTGATAGTTCTGATATTAAAAGGGTTGTTAATGTGTAACAAGGGAATGTCCACTGAACCAGTGTGGAAGTTAGAAACAGGAAGGGAGCTCTCACTGTGCTTGGAGTACTTTAAAGGCCCCCAAATAGCCCTCGCGACACTGAGGAGCAGATAAGCATGCAGATTTAGGAATGATGCTGGAAATACAGGTTGTAGTTATAGGTGATTTCAACTTCCCTAATATTGACTGGCACCTCCTGACTGCAAGAGGGATTGATGAGGTTGAACTTCCCAGGTGTGTTCAAGAAGGATTTCTGATGCAGTATGTGGACCGGCCAACTAGAGGAGAGGTCATACTGGATCTAACTGGGTAATGAATCTGGTCAAGTGGCGGACCTCTTGCTGGGGAAGCATTCTGGTCAGAGTGACCGCAACTCCCTGAGCTTTAGCATAGCAATGGAAAAGGATAGAAGCAGACAAACTGGGAAAGTATTTAATTGGGAAAGGGATAATTACGATTGGATGAGGCAATAACTAGCGAGAGTAAATTGAAAACAGATGCTCAGGGTGAAAGTGGAGAAGTAACGTGGAGGAAGTTGGGTTCAGGATAGGTTTGTCCCACTGGAACAGGTAAAAGATGGTGGGAAAAGAGAATTGTGGTTGACAAACCAGGTGAGGCAGTTAGTCAAGAGGAAGAAGGAAGCGTACATTAGATATAGGAAGCAAGAAACAGGAAGGGTTCATGAGAACTATATGGTACCCAAGAATGAAAAGAAAGGACTTAGGAGAGCTCAAAGGGGGCACAAGAAGGCCTTGGCATACAGAATTAAGGAGAACCACAAGGCATTCTATGCGTATGAGAAAAACAGAAGGATGATGAGAATGAAGGTAGGGCTGCCATGGAGAAGGTGCAGAGGAGATTTATCAGGATGTTGCTTAGATTGGAAAATAAGTCTTATGAGGCAAGGTTAACAGAGCTGAGACTTTTCTCTTTTGAGCATAGAAGGATGAGAGGAAACTTAATAGAGGTCGACAAGATTATTAGAGGCATAGATAAGGTGGACAGTCAGTGCCTGTTTCCCAGGGCAGGAATAGCAAAGACTAGAGGACATGAGAACAAAGTGAGGGAAGGGAAGTTTAGGGGAGATGTCAGGGATTTTTTTTTACAGAGTTGTGGGTACCTCGAATGCCTTGCCAGGGATGGTGATGGAGGCTGAAACATTGGGGGTATTTAAGAGATTCTCAGACAGACACATGGATGAAAGAAAAAGAGAAGGTTACGGGGTAGTGAGGGTTTAGTTTTTTTAAAGAATATATTGGTTGACAAAACATCGAGGGCGGACGGGCCTGTTTGTTGGTCTGGATTCCTCCCATAGCCAGCATTGTCTGAATTCTGAGATTTTCTGAGATTTCCAGCTTCTGGATCATTCTGCTTATTCCTTGAAGAAGGGCTCAGGCCCAAAATGTTGGCAATATATCTCTGTCTCCCATGGGTGCTGAAAAGATTGGCTGAGTTCCTCCAGCATTTTTGTGCATTTTTGCCATGGAGCATGCCCTGTATAGAAGCAGTAGATGATGAAAAAAATTCAGGCATGCAGGGCCAGCACATGTTCAATGGATTCAATTTGCTTTTGAATGGATGTGTAATTATGTTTTGCACATTGAATTGCTTGGTTTCGTGGCCTGTGTAGAAGGTCATACCATTTATTATGACACCAGAAACCCCAGCAAATTTCTACAGATGTGTGCTGACTGGCTGCATCATGGTCTGGTATGGAGACACCAATATCCCTGAGCATAAAACCCTCCAGAAGGTAGTGGACATCACAGGCAAAACCCTCACCCCATGGGATGTCTGCCATCTCTCTACAATGCTTTCTTCATGATACCATTAATGTGTTGGGTGCAGGAAAGAAGCTCCAAGATACTACTCCCAAAAACTTCAAGAACAGTTTTTAATCCAACAGCCATCAGGGTCGTGAATGTCCCCAATCTGAATCATAAACTACTCTGGGATCACCAAGGAATATGTCTGGACTATTGAAACTTCACTTTTTTTCCTCTATTACTTAACCATTGATATTTATTATTTTTCCTCTGCCTTGCATTTGTGGTCATTTAAATGTTTACTGTTGTAGTTGATAGGTCTTATGAGCCTCTTTGGCTGCAAGTAAAATTTTTGGTGCATCTGTAAATTTTACTTATGTAAATTTTTAAATTTTAAATTAAGACATACACCATGGTAACAGGCCATTTCGTCCCACGAGCCTGTGCCACCCAATTACACCCAATAATCTACACCACCGATACTTTTCGAACAATGGGAGGAAACTAGAATCTCCAGGGAAAGCCCATGCATGCAGACAAGGGAAGAATGTAGTAGCCCCTTACAGACAACATGGGATTCTAACCCTGGTCCTGATCACTGGCGCTGTAACAGCGTTGTGTTAACCGCTTTGCCAACTGTGCTGCCCTATGTGACATACCAATAAACTCACAATGAATATTGAGCTTAATAATGGCAGCTAACCATTTGATAAGTAAAATTAGGCACTATTTTGAATACAAATACAGGGAGGATACTGAAGTTCTCTCTGCAGTCACTAATGCTAAATTGCAATTTTAAATCTGAGATTAATGATTTTTTTTGCTAACTAGAAGAATTAAGAAATTGCAGATCAGCCATAATATCACTGAATGGTAGAACATGTTCAACGGCTAAAAAAAATTATTTAAAACATACTGAAATGCTGGAGCAACTCAGCCTGTCTTTACAGCATCCGTAGGAGACAAAGATATATTACTGATGTTTCAGGCCAGAGCCCTTCTTCAAGGAATAAGCAGAATGAGCCAGAAGCAGGAAATCTCAGAAAATTTCAGAATTCAGACAGTGCCGGCTAGGGGAGGAGTCCAGACCAACAAAAGGAGTTAATTGGATATGATAAGGGAACGAGGTAAGAATTTATCATGGCTGTGCATAAGGAAACAGAAGGAAGAGACAGAGGTTGGGGAAGAAGTTGGGGGGAGGTTAAAAAAGCCAGAGAAATCAATATTAATGCCATTCTTTTGGAGGGGGACCAGACGGAAGATGAGGTGTTCCTCTAATTTGAAGATGGTCTCAGTATGGCAATGCATGAGACCATGGACAGACATGTCAGTAAGGGAATGGGATGGGGAATTGCAGCGGACAGAGCCAAGGTGCTCAACGAAGTGATTTCCCAGACTGCGTACAGTCTCTCCGATGTAGAGGAGACCACAACAGGAGCACTGGATGCAGTAGATTACCTCTGCTTCACTTGGAAGGACAGTCAATCTACAATCTTAGCATCTGCAGACTTTCATGTTTCATTTCAAATATCTGTCACTGTTTATATTTTCTGTGTGGATTTTCCCTGGGGGTTCAAAACATCCTGGGGGTTGTAGGTTAATTGCTTGTAATTGGGCGATATGGGCTTGTGGGCTGAGTTATGACCCATAAACCCAGCAGCAACAGATATTCACCAAGACAAATGGTTACTTAAACAAAAGTTGCTTTATTTATCTTTGAACATGAAAACAGGATCAAACTTTAACTTATTTCTATTAACTTAACTACCCTAACTTAACCCCCTTCTAATTCTAAGCGAATGTGTGTGCAAGTTCAGAAAACTTCTTTGATTCACAGTCCAATCTCACTTCTCATTCCTCCAAGTTTACTGGTTGCAGACAAGTCTTATACTGTGCACAGAATTTAACATTTATGAAGTTCACCAGGCTTTGGTGCTTGAAGGGTAAATGGTTACCGCTCAGGAAGGTTCTCTTCTGTTTTCAGAGAGAGATTTGTTGTTCGCTGGACACCCACAACTGATTCCTTGTTACCAGCCACTTCAGTGTCTTGCCAAAGAAACTTGCCCCATTAGGGTTCTCCAGATAATAACCTCTTTATTTTAGGTCACCTACAGAGTTCCTTTCAGTTTCTCTTATTTCAAGTGAAAGATTAGGCAGCCAGTCCTTTCCTCTTGCATGAAGCACAAGGGCTTTGACCAGGCTGAACTAAGCACTCACAACCCATCTTCCAAATGGGGTTTTCCACAAGCTTGCCAGCTTGTTCCAGTCCCAGCTGCTGCCGCTGATTGTAAAACTGCAAAACTGAATCTCTTTCTCTTTCAGAGAAACAGGTTTTCACCTGTTTTACCCTCTCTGCTTGCAAAACCACATGACCCTCTTAGAACAACAAGTTCCACTCCAAACAGCCTGGGGATCCCTGATGCCTTTTGGTAAACCACAATCCATTAGTGAAGTCTCTTGCTCCCCAAAGCTTTTGCAAAAGCTCTTGGCACCGGCCTGTCTAGCATGAGCAGAGCTCCAAAATTTTTAATTAAGATCTGTTTTAAAGTGTTTGTATGTTACCGACACTAAAAAGCCTGTCCCAGTTTATCTCCCAGAATATCTATATACAATACAAACACAACATAATCTGTCACAGCCGTAAGGGCCTGTTACCATGCTGTATGTCTAAATGTAAACATTTTATTTAAAATTTAAAAAAAAATGATTAAATATCCTCCTCCAGTAGCTTGCCGCAGTTCTATAAAAGATGAAACATGACTGTTTAATGTTCCCCACCAAAGGGACATTATAGAGAACACACTGTATATCATAAGCCAGTGGCCAATTGGAAGGAAGAAATTGCCATTCCTAAATATGGCAAAATCTTTCCTTTTTTTGTAAAATTGGTACTGCCCTCCCCCCCTCCACCCCCTCCACCCCTTCCCTCCCCTGCCATCAACATCCCTGGGAATAGATTTTGTGTGAAGTATAGTTCACATGATCCTGTAAAAACATTGTCAATATAACAAGACAGGATAGAGTTAAGTCTCTGTATCTGATCATTGGGGATTACTAAACCTTGCAGTTTTTGTGTTTAAAATGCTGAAAAGCCAGATGGCCAAATACTGGAAGTGTAAGGCAGTAAATCAAACGAAGACTTTCCTGTGTTTATGTCTGTTCCTGAGAGATCTTTTTAACAATGGATGGTTAAAACATGAGACAGAGATTCCAAAAACCATAGAGATAAAGCCCTGTCAGGTGGAATCATCTAATCATGAGATGTGGCATTTTTGTAATTTGCTACCATGAAACTTGCAGTAGACTATATGTATGACAAGTTGAAAGGGGGTTAAGAGGCGAATTTTCAAGTTGTGGACAAAATACTTCGGCAGCTGAATTATAATGGCTGATTACACTGGACAGCTCATTTGATTTTGGATGGGAGATCAATCCACAGGATCATAAAAATGCAGAGAGGATCACTGGAATCTCTCTCCATCGCCATCGAAGTGATCGACCAGAATCATTGTCTGAAGAGGCTTGCAAAATAATTGAGGACCCCTTCCACCCTGCACACAGCATTTTTCATCTGCTCCTGTTGGGGAGGAGATCCAGGAGCCAGCACCACCAGGCTGAGGAACAGCTTCTTCCCATGGGCAATGAGAATGCTGAATGACTAAAGAAACTGCTCACACTAACCATCCGGGACTCTCCTTTGTACAAAATAATATTTATTTATTTTTAATGGGTAAAATACTAATCCTGCATATGTATGTGTTTTGCACTGAGGACTTAAGAATGCTGTTTCATCAGGTTGTACTTGTACAATCAGATGTCAATAAACTTGACTTTGGTCTTCCTCTGGTCCTGCGCAAAGTGTACACTCTCATAATGCCATTGTTCTTTTTAACACTACTCTTGTGTCTCCCTTTTTCCTACTTGATTTCTAAAATTGGTATTGTATGGATCTCCCAGTGGATGTCACAATCGGGTGGATCTCCCAATGACCACACATTTTAATTCCCCATCCCATTCCCTTGTGGTGGTAAAACAATCATCAAAAAAGGCAGTGATTCAGGGAATTACAGGGCATTATTATGTAATAGAAGGGAAGCTTGGAGAGGAGGGGGTAAAGCAACTTCTCCAGAGTGAATCCCATGAGCAATGATCACCAGGAGAACAAACTGAATTGGAAAAACTTAGATGGGAGTTAGAATTGAAAAAAACTTAGATTAGCAGTTGCAGAGAGGCAAAGAGAGAAACAAAAGCAGTTTGAGCTAGAATTAGAAAAACTTAGAAGGGAGAAAGCTGAGAGGAAAAGACAAAAGGAGGAAGAAATAGAAGCTTGGCAAGGATCTGCTGAAGTAGCAGATGAATATGTTTTAACCCACACGGATAAGTTTGTGCCAAGTGGAGCCTTCCAGAGGCTTGAATTTGTGCCAAGTAAAACCTTCCAGAGGGATAATGTTGGATGTCCACATAAGTTAGAAAACATATCGGGAATTAATGGTAGGGGTAAAGAGAAGGAAAGCAAGAAAAGAAAAAACTTCAGGTCCCCTGTGCTACAATTTTGTAGGGAACCTAGTATTATGATAGGTAATTGTCCTGGCTGCAGCACTAGTTAACTGTATTCAAAACATTGGAAAACTTGAAAATCAAGGGAGTTCCAGACCTACTGGTAACATTGGGAAAGAGTTGAATTATTTTGTGTCAGAGGGTTTGGTTTCATTGAAGGAAGAATCACTACAAGTGTCCTTGAAAATTCTTCAACAGACTGGGCCGTGCAGTCATTCATGTTGGCTAGTTTGTGATGAGACTGCCATGGGTGACATTAATTTGGTTTGGGTTTTGGGGGGTGATCCAAAGTCGATACCTCTGCACAAGATAATGTTGAAATCATTGTTGACGTGACACTGTATGGCTGTACAAGCTTGTGTGAAAATATAAATAAAATATTCAAAACAAAGATAATGTTGAAATCTAAATTAGTGAATGGACCTGTTGTAATAAGGGTCCAATCATGTTTACCAATGAAGGGTGTCTCGTTATTGTTAGGGAATGACCTTGCAGGGGGGTAAGATTGTCCCTGTGGTGGATATGACTGTCAAGCCAGTTACTGAGGAAACAAAGACAGATTTGGATTCATATCCATCCTGTGCAGATGGTTTCCACCTGAATACTGGTTGTAAATCCGAAAGTAAGGCCTTATTGTTGTCCCAGAAAGATTGTGGTGGGGCAAAACAGAGATCCTGATCATGATGAGGTGAGAGAGTCTCTCTCTGAAGAGGAAATGAAGAAAGTGACACTTGGAGATAGTAAAATTAAGTCTGTGTCAATAACTCTTGGAAAGTTACTCACTTTGTGTGCTTCTCCTAAAGAGATCCAATCCGATCAAGGGGAGCAGTTCCATGTCAGGATTGTTTCAGCAGTTACCTTGCAAAGTGGGAGTGTGGTAAACCACTGTTATACTGTGATTTGGCTGCTACCGACTGGACACACCTCCCTAGACTGATCCTACCCATAGCCCCTTGCATTCCACCCTTTTATGTTGCTCTGATCAGTCAAGGAGGTGGATGGTTGTTTCATAGTGTTCTGGTCTTTAGCTATTAAAAGCCTGATTGTTTCACTACTCAGCCTTTTGTGAATTATTGATGGTATATCAATTTTAATAGCTAAATTTTTCAAAGGAGTATGGAACATACCTGAAACCAGAGAAATTTGACATCAACCCCGGTCACCAGATGCCCGAACACCTTCAAGATGTGGCTAAGATGCTTCGAAAGCTTTTTGACAGCAGCAGTGGGCGCCATCACCACAGACACAGATTGGTTGAGACTACTCCTCTCACGGGTTAGGCCCCAGATTTTCCCCATGATCAGCAACACCAACTCATACCAGGCAGTGATGGAGATCCTCAAGGCCCAGTATCACCAAAAGGTAATGAGATCTACACCGGGCATTTCCTGACCACCAGAAACAATGTCCTAGTGAGTCTAGTTCTAAGTTTTTGCGGGCCCTCCGGATCCTGTGCAGAGCCTGCGACTGTAAGCATGTGTCTGCCGCCCAGTGGGCTGAGATCTTCATCAGAGATGCCTATGTTACCGGCCACCACCTCAGGTACATACGCCAGCGATTACTGGATCAAAAGGTACTTGATCTGACGAGGGTGGTCGAGCTTACGGAAACCCTGGAGGTGGCCCTCCAGAACTCCGACAACTACTCGGCCACTTGGTCACCGCAGGTGCCACTATCCTGGGACGGGGCATCATCCCATCTCGTGAGTATCCCCCTACACCAACCCACTATTCTAATGTCATGACCTTGGCTGCCATCCTGAGCAATCTCTCCGGTTGTAACTTTTACAGGCAGGGCACACACCCAAGGAAATGCTGCCCTGCCAAGGACGCACAATGCTGCTGGTGCTGGAAAAAGGGGAATTATGCTAAAGTTCACCAATCTAAACCATCCACGAGATCCAGTAGCGCCGCGTGTGGCCATTTGCTACCTTGGACACTGCAATCAGCACCATCTTCACTGCACTCCAGTGACGCCATATACAAATCATGGGAGATGCCATATTTTGGACTGCGCCCTAAAACACCATCTTCCCAGGTATATGACACCACGGGGGATCGAGGCCAGCTACCTTGGGACTGAGGGTGGCCATTTTGAGAGTGGGAGCATCCAACAGTCTTGGACACTGAATCCATACTAGCGTCCATCACACTGAATCAGGAGGCACTGCACGATCTCGGCAGATCCATGATGGACATCCAGGTAAACAGGGATGTTATCAAATGTTTATTCGATAGCTGGAGTACAGAAAATTTTATCCACCCCGATACCGTTGAAAGTTTGTCCCTTAAAGTATGACTCTTGAAACACAGGATATCTCTCGCATCCGAATCATACTCTTCAGCCATCCATGGGTTCTGCATAGTGACCTGACTGTAATGTATGAACACTTCAGACTGCTTGTCATGCCTCAGCTCTCTTCCCCCTTGTTATGGAGCTGGACTACCAGTGCCAACTATGAAAGGTCACATTGCAATTCGATGGGCCCTCCCCCACCATAGTGTCTGTGATGAATAGTTCTCTGACAGCCAGCCACAGGTGACGTGTGGCTTCTCCACCTTCAAGGTTGACCGCCTATTGTTCACCAACCACATCCCCGAATGCAAGCCGGTAGCCACCAGGAGTAGACCGTACAGTGCTGCTGACAGGGCATTTATCAAGTTGGAGGTCCAGCAGTTATTGGGCGAGGGCATCATTGAGGCCAGCAATAGTCTTGAAGGACCTAGGTTGTTATGGTTAAGAACGGGGAAAAGAATAGGATGGTCCGTGACTACAGCCAGACTATCAACCGTATTTTTAGCTCGATACATACCCCTTTCACCGCATGTCTGATATGGTCAACCAGATTGTACACTATCAGGTGTTTTCCACCATCAACCTATAGTCTGCCTACCACCAGCTCCCGAGCTTCCCAGAGGACCACCAATATACAGCATTCGAAGCGGATGGCCATCTTTATCACTTCCTCTGGGTTCCTTTTGGTGTCACAAATGGGGTCTCCATTTTCCAATAGGAAATGACCACATGGTGGACCACTGCAATCTACAGGCCACTCTCCCCTACCTCAATAATGTTACCATTTGCGACCACAATCTGCAGGACCATGATGCTGATCTCAACAGGTTCTTTAGAGCAGCAAAATGCATGAACCTGACTTATAACAAGGACAAATTTGTCTTTCAGACAGCATGACTGGACATCCTTGGCTGCGACCCTGACCACATGCATCTGTTGATGGAGCTGCCCCTCTCGTATACCCTAAAAGCACTGAGGAGATGCCTCAGGTTCTTCTCTTATTTCACTCCTTCTTCTTTGGCTTGGCTTCGCGGACGAAGATTTATGGAGGGGTAAAGGTCCACTTCAGCTGCAGGCTCATTTGGATCGACAACGAGATAGACAACAGACTCGCCAAGGCAAATAGCACCTTTGGAAGGCTACACAAAAGAGTCTGGAAAAACAACCAACTGAAAAACCGCACAAAGATAAGAGTATACAGAGCCGTTGTCATACCCACACTCCTGTTCGGCTCCGAATCATGGGTCCTCTACCGGCATCACCTACGGCTCCTAGAACGCTTCCACCAGTGTTGTCTCCGCTCCATCCTCAACATTCATTGGAGCGACTTCATCTCTAACATCGAAGTACTCGAGATGGCAGAGGCCGACAGCATCGATCCACGCTGCTGAAGATCCAACTGCGCTGGGTAGGTCACGTCTCCAGAATGGAGGACCATCGCCTCCCCAAGATCGTGTTATATGGCGAGCTCTCCACTGGCCATCGTGTCAGAGGTGCACCAAAGAAGAGGTACAAGGACTGCCTAAAGAAATCTCTTGGTGCCTGCCACATTGACCACCGCCAGTGGGCTGATATCGCCTCAAACCGTGCATCTTGGCGCCTCACAGTTTGGCGGGCAGCAACCTCCTTTGAAGAAGACCGCAGAGCCCACCTCACTGACAAAAGACAAAGGAGGAAAAACCCAACACCCAACCCCAACCAACCAATTTTCTGCTGCATCCGTGTCTGTCCCGCATCAGACTTGTCAGCCACAAACGAGCCTGCAGCTGACGTGGACATTTACCCCTCCATAGTGCCCAACTATGCAGACAAGATTCAGCCATTGGTCAAAGCCTGTGGTGGTACACCACCGGCCTACTGCAGGGGGAAACCTCTGTACCTGCAGGGGAGTAAAGGGGACAGGACTACACCTGGCCTGCTGTCAGTCAGTTGACCTGAATGGATCAAGCCCCACCTAGTCGGGTGTCAGTCACCCTCCAGGATATAAGCCTGCGCTGGCCTCCAAAGTCTCTCAGAGTTACTGCAGCTACACCCAGCCTAGCTCTGTGGAAGTCTTTGTGGATTAAAGCCTGTTGTTGTACAGGGTTTACCTTGTGTGTGTCTGATTCTGTCTAACAGCGCACCACAAAGCCACAACTTTTCTCCTGACAAAAGAAGCCTGGAAGGCATTCGAACAGGTCAAAGGTGACATCACCAAGGCAACCATGCATGCTATAGATGAGTCAGCTCCATTCCAAGTGGAGAGCAATGTTCTGACTTCATCCTGACAGCCAGACTCAACCAGGAGGGCAGGCCAGTTGCCTTTTTCTCACACACCCTCCAAGGCCCTGAGATTTACCTCTCCTCTGTCGAGAAGCAGGCCCAGGTTATCATAGAAGTAGTACGTCACTGGAGGCCCCACCTTGCTCGGAAACAGTTCACTCTTCTCACAGATCAGCGAATGGTTGCATTCATGCTTAATCATAAACAAAGGAGCAAAATCAAAAATGATAAAATCCTCAGATGGAGAATTGAACTGTGTACTTATAACTATGATATCCTCTACAGACCTAGCAAACTTAATGAGTCCCCGGACCCCCTATCCCATTGAACCTGTGCTAATTTTCAAATGGACAAACTACAGACTCTTCACAGGAACTTCTATCATCCCGTGGTTACCGGGTTTTTCCATTTTGTCAAATCTCAGAATCTACCTTACTCTGTGGAGGAGATTCAGACAAAGACTAAAAACTGCCAGGTCTGTGCTGAATACAAACCTCAGTTCTATCGGCAGGCAAGGCACATGAAGAGGACCTCAGCATTTACTTCAATGGTCTTCTCCCCTCCTCCAACCTAAATGTTTGTTTCCTTACTGTCATTAATGAATATTTTTGTTTTCCTTTTGCCATCCCAAGTCATGACATAACCATGGCTACTGTTATCAAGGTTCTCCGTAGTATCTTTGTGCTCTTTCGGTACCCTCGCTTCATCTATAGCAACTGTTGAATATCATTCATGAGCGATGAGCTGGGGCACTACCTACTGGCCAGGGGCATTGTCACAAGCAGGACCACCGGCTATAATCCCAGGGTAACAGGCAAGTGGAAAGGGAAAATGCCACAGTCTGGAAGACCATCCTCCTGAGGTCATGGGGTCTCCCTGATGCACTTCACTCCATCCAGTCACTTTTATGTATGGCCTCTATCAACACGCCTCATGAACGATGTTTGCCTTCCCTCAGAAGTCTGTTTCAGGGACTAAACTGCCCACCTGTCTTTCCTCACCAGGATATGTCCTGATCCACTGGTCGAAAGGGTCTGCCTCGTCCATGCCAAATCCCAGTATGCCTATGTTGCCTTCCTTGACAGATGAGAAGACATGGTCTCGATCCGAGATCTGGCACCATTGGGATCCCATGACCACCACTGACTTTCCACAGAGATTCTCCCCACTTCAACCTTAGGAGCGTCCCGAACCTGCAGCCGACTACCTCTTACCCCAGGCTACTATTACTGCCAATGAAGTACCATTACCACAATCCCTTACACCCCCCAGCTGTTTCCGCCCCTTGACAATCTGTTAACAGGCAAAGCCCTGGAATTCACTGGTAGTGTGTTGTGCTGAGGGCTGGCTCCAACCCCATCTGCTCACATATATCCCTGGTTTCCTGCCTAAACCCAGAACCCTTCCGAAGTCTATGGTCAAACTCTACCCATAGTTCTCAGCTAATAAAAGCGTTTTGTTCTCTCTCCAGTCGTGAACTTTTATTCATGCTACAATTTTATTAGTTTATTCCCTAAATGATGGAAGCGCTACTCAAGCTTGGTATACTGCTGATAGACCCTGTCCCCCGACATGGCTGAGGAGGTCACATACTGGCTAGACTGCTTCCAGGCCTACCTGAATGCAATCAGAGACGTCTTCCACACCGAAGAACTTAGGAGGTCTGCACTCGTTTCAAGGGTAGGAACAAAGGGGTATGCAGTAAACAGGGACTGCACTATGTATGACGCTGCCATCGAGGCATTGAAGGCTAGGTACCTGAAGTTGTAGAATGAGGTCCTACGAGGCACCGACTTAACTCTACCGGCAGCCAGGAGAGACCATTGATCTCTACCTGCTAGATATGTGGACGTTTCCCAAGAAGTGCAGGTATGAAGTGGCTAAGGGCTGCGTTCATGGGGAAGAACAGATCCGGGACACACTAGTCGTGGGGGTCACACTAGTCGTGGGGGACACACTAGTCGTGGGGGTCCGCTCGAGGTACATGAGACTGTAACTGCTCGAATTGGGTAAGAAGGACCTGGCGAGTCACATTCAACTGGCCAAATTATTGAAATAGGCCAAGCTCGAGAATGACGACCTTGAAGCTAGCGAGCTTGCTCACCCAGGTGAGCTCTTCCAAGAACCAGCTGCTCCCGCTACCCCAGCCCTAATGGCTGCCGCTTCCCATCCTAGGAAGTGCTTTCTCTGTGCCAAAAGCCAGCATCCCCAATCTCCTTGCCAGGCTAAAGACTCAGTTTGGTCTAGCTGTGGCAAGAAAGGCCATTGGGTGAGGGTTTTGCCGTGCGAGGGGAAGCCCGGGGAAGTCTGCAGCTTGCATCGCTCTGGGATAGCTTCCAGCCCCAAGCCATCTGCCCTGAATTTACCCGAGCCCACTTGCTGCACTACATGCCCCAAAACCCAGCAGCTGTAGATATGCACCACACACCGGGTTACTTAAACAAAAGTAGTTTTAAATTATAATTGAACAACAAAACAGAATTAATCTTTAACTTATTACTTAACCTACTTAACTCACTTAATCCCCCTCTAATACTAAGCACAGGTGTGTGTAATGTATATTTAAGATAAGAAAAGTTATTTGGATCACAGTCCAATCTCACTGGTTGCAGGCAATTCTTGGACTGTGCACAGAAATTAGCATGAACCAAGTTCAACAGGCAAATGGTGACCACTCAGGAAGGTTCTTGCTGATTTTCAGAGAGAGATTCCTTTTCCAGGACATCCGCAACTGATTCCTTCTCAATCAGTCTTGCTGACAAAACTTGCCCCCTTCAGGGTTCTCCAGATGATCCTCTTTCTTTCAGGTCACCTTTCACACTTCTAGTCTTCTCCTTTGACCAGGCAGCCTTCCAGTGTTTGCCAGCTTATTTCTGTCTCTTCTCTCTGTTTCACTCCCTCCCTCTCTGAGAACAAAACTGTTCTCCCTCCCCGCAAAAATCCAGGCAACATGTATTCTGCAACTTTGTTGCGCTCTTTGCAAAAAGGATTCTGCAAAAGTCCTGCAAATATTCTGTTTTGAAATATGTGTGTGCAAGCTGCTCTAGCAATTCCTCCCAAGCCCCCTCAAAATACCTTCCCCCTTTGAAGGGAATTTTAACCCAAGTTAAAATTCAATTATAATGAAACTGTCTTAAAAATCACTAAAGAGATAACATACACAATATATAACATGTAATATAATACAGTAATTTAATTTTGAAAGTATTTTTATACACAATCAATTTTAACAACTTGACAAACAATCGGCAATAATATTATTTACACCTTTGATATGGTTAATTTGCAGATCATATTCTTGTAATATCAAACTACAGTTTTACCATCTTCTGTTTTTATTCTTCATTTTATTCAAAAACACCAGAGGATTGTGGTCAGTGAATATAACAATTGGTTCATGAAAGGTACCAAGATATACGACAAAATTCTGCAGAGCAAATATAGCCAACAGTTCTTTTTCAATAGTGGAATAGTTCTTTTGGTGAACATTGAATTTTTTTGATAAGTAAGCAACTGGATGGTCAATTTAATCATGTTTTTGCAATAAAACTGCACCCGCTGCTCCTTCATTGGTGTCCACTGCTACAGAAAATGGTCTGTCAAAATCAGGAGATTTTAACCCAGGGCAATAGCATAGCATCTCCTTTAAATTTTCTAAAGCTGCCTGACAATCTTTAGTCCACACCAATTTCTCCCCTTTCTTCAAAAGATTGGTTAAAGGAAGAACAACCTCACCAAAATTTCCTGTTATATCCTGCCATTCATAAAAACCTTCTCACTGCTTTCTTGCAATTGGGAGTAGGGAACTCAGAAATTGCATTCATCTTAGTTTGAAAAGGTGCAACTTTCCCATGGCCAACTACATAACCTGAGTATGTCACTGTGGCATTTGCAAATTTACTCTTTGCTAAGTTAACAGTTAAATTTGCTTTGGATAATCTTGCAAATAATTTGTCCAATTCCATTAGATGTTCTTCCCATGTGTCACTTTTTGTGACCAAGTCATCAATATAAGCATCTGTATGTGTTAACCCTTGGATTACTGAATTAATCATCCTTTGGAATGTTGCAGGGGCATTTTTCCTGCCAAAAGGTAACACATTATTCGTATCAACCGGATGGTTGATATTCTTTCCTCTCTCAGTTAAAGGCACACACCAGTAACCCTTCAACAAATCCAACTTAGTAAGAAATTTAGCTTTGCCAATTTTATCAATACACTTATTTATTCTTGGAATAGGATAAGCATCTGTTTTAGTTACTGAATTAACCTTCCTATAATCTGTACAGAACCTAACAGTTTCACCTGGTTTTGGTACCAGAATACAAGGAGAACTCCAATCTGAGTTCGAAGGTCTAATAATGACATTCCTCAACATATATTCCACCCCCTGATCCATGATTTTACTCTTCTGAATGATTATTCTATATGGGTGCTGTTTTATAGGATTTGCTTCTCCAACATCTACATCATGGTAAATCACTGATGTCCTTTTTGGAACATAGAAACATAGAAGATAGGAGCACGAGTAGGTCATTGGACCCTTCGGGCCTGCTCAGCCATTCAACGAGATCATGGCTAATCTTAAAGTTCAGTACCCCGTCCCCGCATTCTCTCCGTAACCTTTAATACCCTTATACTGAAGAAATAGATCTAATTCCCTCTTAAATAGATTTAATGAACCTGCCTCTACTGCCCTCTGTGGCAATGAATTCCACAGATTCACCACCCTCTGGGTATAGAAATTCCTCCTCATCTCGGTCCTAAATGGTTTGCCTATTATCCTCAAACCATGGCCCCGGGTTCTGGATTTTCCCATCCTTGGAAACATCCCATCTGCATCCATTCTGTCCAGTCCTGCCAGAATTTTATAGGTCTCCATGAGATCCCCTCTCAAATCTTCTAAACTCCAGCGAGTACAATCCCAATTTGCACAATCTTTCCTCATAAGTCATTCCTGCCATTCCAGGTATCAGCCTGGTGAATCGTCTCTGCACTCCCTCCATTGCAAGAACATCCTTCCTTAGATAAGGTGACCAAAACTGCACACAATACTCCAGGTGGGGTCTCACCAAGGCCCTGTACAGCTGCAGTAAGGTATCCTTGTTCCTATACTCAAACCCTCTTGATATGAAGGCCAACATACCATTTGCCTTTTTAACCGCCTGCTGTACCTGCATGCTTGCCTTCAGAGACTGGTGTACAAGTACCCCTAGGTCTCTCTGCACTTCCCCATCTCTTAATCTATTGCCATTCAAATAGTAATCTGCCCTCCGGTTTGTATTACCAAAGTGGATAACCTCACATTGATCCACATTGTAGTGCATTTGCCATGTATCTGCCCAGTCCCTCAATTTATCCAAATCACACTGGAGCTTCCTGAGCCCCTCTTCTGTGCACACAACCCCTCCTAGCTTAGTGTCATCTGCAAATTTGGAGATATTACATTCAATCCCCTCATCCAGATCATTAATGTAAATTGTGAACAGCTGGGGTCCCAGTACAGATCCCTGTGGGACCCCACTGGTCACCGCCTGCCACTCAGAAAACGAGCCATTTATCCCAACTCTCTGTCTTCTACCTGGCAGCCAGTTCTCAATCCACATCAATACTTTGCCCCCAATCCCATGAGCCTTGATTTTGGAAGCCAGTCATTTATGCGGGACCTTATCGTAGGCCTTTTGGAAGTCCAGGTACACCACATCCACTGGCTCTCCCCCATCTATTTTACCTGTCACCATCTCAAAGAATTCCAATAGATTTGTCAAGCACGATTTACCTTTTGTAAATCCATGTTGACTCCGTCCAATCCCTTCTCTGCTAGTCATATGCTCCGCTATTACATCCTTAATAATGGATTCCATCATTTTGCCCACTATTGATGTAAGGCTCACCGGCCGATATTTCCCTGCTTTTTCTCTACCCCCCTTTTTAAATAGTGGGGTAACATTAGCTACCCTCCAATCCATGGGTACTGATCCTGAGTCTATCGAGTTCTGGAAAATAATTCTTAAAGCATCTGCTTTAAGATGGGAAAATCCAGAACCCGGGGCCATGGTTTGAGGATAATAGGCAAACCATTTAGGACCGAGATGAGGAGGCATTTCTTTACCCAGAGGGTGGTGAATCTGTGGAATTCATTGCCACAGAGGGCAGTAGAGGCAGGTTCATTAAATATATTTAAGAGGGAATTAGATCTATTTCTTCAGTATAAGGGTATTAAAGGTTACGGAGAGAAGGCAGGGACGGGGTACTGAACTTTAAGATCAGCCATGATCTCGTTGAATGGCGGAGCAGGCTCGAAGGGTCGAATGACCTACTCCTGCTCCTATCTTCTATGTTTCTATGTTTTTATGTTTCTATCTGAATGGCCACTTCCTTGAGTACCCTAGGATGTAGATTATCAGGCCCTTGGGATTTATCTGCCTTCAATCCCATCAATTTCCCCAAGACCATGTCCTTAGAGATACTGATTTCTTTCAGTTTCTCCCTTGCATTAGTCTCTATGTTTCCCAACATCCTTGGGAGGTTATTTGTATCCTCTCTTGTAAAAACAGAACTAAAGTAAGAATTTAATTGGTCTGCCATTTCCTTATTCCCCATTATATATTCCCCTGATTCCGACTGCAAAGGACCTGCTCTGGATTTCACCAATCTTTTCCTCTTGACATATTTATAAAAGCTTTTGCAGTCGGTTTTTATATTTGCCGCAAGCTTACTTTCGTAATTTATTTTTGCTCTCTTGATTAATCCCTTTGTCGTCCTTTGGTGCATCTTGAACTGCTCCCAGTCTTCGGTTGTGGTACTTTTTTTGGCCAATTGATATGCTCTCTCTTTGGACCCAATGCTGTCTCTAATTTCCCTTGTTATCCACGGTTGAGTCACCTTTTTTGGTTTATTTTAAACGATTTTTGCAATTTCTCCATTAGATCTGTGAATGCTTTCCATTGTCTATCCACAGTCAACTCCCCCATAAACACCACCCAATCAATCTTACTCAACTCCCGTCTCATACCGTCATAATTCCTTTTATTTAAATTCAGGACCTTAGTCTCGGTTTTAATTTCATCACTCTCCATGTCGAGTGAGAATTCGATCATATTGTGATCGCTCCTACCCAAAGGGCCTCGCACAACAAGATTGTTGATTAGCCCCTTATCATTGCATAATACCCAATCTAAAATGGCCTGCTCCCGAGTTGGTTCCTCGACATATTGGTCTAGATAACCGTCCCGTAAACATTCAAGGAATTCCTCCTCCTCAGTATTTTTACCAATTTGACTAGTCCAATCTATATGCAAATTAAAGTCTCCCATGATGACAGCTGTTCCCTTATTGCACGCTTTTCTAATTTCTCTTTTAATGCCTTCCCTCTCCTCTACACTACTATTTGGAGGCCTATATACCACCTCCACTAACATTTTCTGCCCTTGCTGTTCCTCAGTTCTACCCATATAGATTCCGCATCTTCTGAGTTAATATACTTCCTGTCAATCATGTCGGTCCCTTCTCTCACCATCAATACTACCCCACCCCCTTTTCTTTCTTGCAGATCCCTCCTAAATATCGTATACCCTGGGATGTTAAGTTCCCAGGCTTGCCCACCCTGCAGCCATGTTTCTGTAATCCCAATCAAATCATATTTGTTTATCTCAATTTCCACAGCTAATTCATCTACCTTGTTCCGAATGATTCTTGCATTAAGATATAAAGCCTTCAGATTTGCTTTTTTCACCCTCCTTGCTCTTTCTGATTTTTTACTTTCGCTGCCTAACCTAACTTTTCCTGTTTTATCTTTTCTGTCCTTTGCCCTATCATACAGGATCCCAACCCCCTGCCACATTAGTTTAAACCGCACCCGACGGCTGTACCAAACCTAGCTGCCAATATATTGACCCCTTTTGGGTTTAGGTGTAACCCATCCTTCTTGTAGAGGTCATGCCTTCCCCAAAAGAGATCCAAATGATCCAAGAAGCCAAAACCCTGTCCTTTACACCAGCCCCTCAGCCACACATTCATTTTTCTTAACCTTCCATTTTTGTTCTCAGTTGCACTTGGCACAGGTAGCAAACCAGAGATCACCACCCTGGCTGTCCTATTTCTTAGTTTCTGTCCTAGCTCTCTGTAATCCTTTTTCAGTACTTCCTCCTTTTTATCTATGTCATTGGTACCCACATGTACCAAGACATCAGGCTGTTCGCCTTCCCCTTTTAGAATACCCTGGACCCCATTTGAGATATCCCGCACCCCACCAGGGAGGCAGCACACCATGCGGGCTTACCTATCTGGCTCACAGAATCTCCTGTCTGTATTTCTGACAATGGAGTCCCCAATGACCACTGCATTCCTCTTTACCTTTTGGTCCACCATGCCAGGCTCAGTGCCAGCGACCTGGTCACTGCTGCCAGCTTCTGTCAGGTCATCTCCCTCAACAGCATCCAACAAAATATACCTGTTACTGAGAGGGATATTCACAGATGTGCTCTCCATTTTCCTGGTATTTTTCTTCCCTCCCCTGACAGTTACCCACTTACCTGACACATCTGGTCTTGGGGTAACTATGTCCCTGAAAGTTGAATCTATCAACTCCTCACTCTCCCTTACCAGTTGTAGGTCCTCAAGTTGCAGCTCCAGTTCCCCAACTCGGTCCTTAAGGAACTGCATCTCAGTGCACCTGACGCAGATGTGGCCATTTGGGACGGTGGGACTCACCCATGGTTCCCACATCTGACATCCAGTACAAAGCACTAACCCCATAGGCATGACTGAGCTAAAATAATGCCACTTACCCTTCTCCTCGCCTGCTTTTGCCTAAGCCTGTTGAGCCAAAGGCTGGAAGTCCCACTCCTTCAGTGCCCCACTCACACATATGGGAACAAATTTGTGTATTTCAAAAGTAATTCTTTCAACTGCAACTGCTCTTGTAACTTAAGATGGCCTAACTTCTCTTCCAAATTTTCCAAAATTGCACAGGAACCATGGTTTCTTTAAGGTTACACTCACAAATTTCTGTTTCCATAATTTTAGGATCCACCACTTCCTCCACTCTGTCAACAGCCAACACCTCTGATACAGATTGTTATCCACTACCCTTATTCTTGTAATAAGGCTTCCACAACAATTCACCCTCCAAGTCATATCCACAAGCCATTTCCTTAATCTCCTGTTCAGTCACTGCTCCATCCCTCAAAATAGCAAGATCTGCATCTATTTTTTCTTGCTGAATTAACTCTTTCCTTGACAAAGAGAAATCCTTACTCTCACAATGACCCTGTTCTTTCAAAAGTACTTCAGAAATACTGGGCCAATCTCTATCAACTGGATTTTCTTCAGCTGTCATCATTTCCTTAGTCACAGACCTAGTTACCACACATGCAAGATATATCTCACCATCCTCTCTAGCCACATCTTTACTCGGCTGATTTGTCAGTCTTAAAATTGACCCAACTTTATCTTCTGCCAAATCATTCCCCAACAAAAATGAGACACCCTGCATGGGTAATTTTGGAATTACTCCTACTACAACAGGTCCTTTGAAGGTAGAAACTCACGTGAATAGGGTGGTGAAGAAGGCTTTTAGTATGCTGGCCTTTATCAATTATTGCATGGAATATAGGAGTTGGGAGGTGATGTTGAGACTGTATAAGACGTTGGTGCGGCCTAATTTGGAGTTCTGTGTGCAGTTCTGGTCGCCTAATTATAGGAAGGATATAAACAGAGTGGAGAGAGTGCAGAGAAGGTTGACCAGAATGTTACCTGGGTTTAAACATCTAGAGTATAGGGAGAGATTGGACAGATTAGGTCTTTATTCTTTGAAGTGTAGAAGGTTGAGAGGGGATTTGATAGAAGTATTTAAGATTATGAAAGGGATAGACAGAGTGGATGTGGATAGACTATTTCCGTTAAGAGGAGGAAAGATTAAAACAAGAGGACATGAGTTAAGAATTAAGGGGCAGAGGTTTAGAGGTAACATGAGGGGGAACTTCTTTACTCAGAGAGTGGTAGACGTGTGGAATGAGCTTCTGGGAGAAATAGTGGCGGCGGAGTCAATTGTATTATTTAAGAAAAGATTGGACAGGTATATGGATGAGAAGAAGATGGAGGGTTGTGGGCATTGTGCAGGGAGGTGGGACTAGAGAGGGGTGTTTGGTTCGGTGCGGACTAGAAGGGCCTAATGGCCTGTTTCCATGCTGTAAATTGTTATGTTATGTTATGTTAATTCTGAATTTAGCACAACCTTGTGAAACGATATTGACTCTACCTCATCTCCAACACCTTTAATCAAAGTTGTCTCAACTGTGTCAGTCCAGGAGTCACGTGATGGAGTAGTGGCCGGTCGGGGAACTCCAGCCCTCTCCGGAAAAGTTAAAAAAAAACACAGAAAACACAAAGGCACCAACATAAAAATTAAAATAAAGTGAAAGTAAAGGTGGGAAGAAAATGGCAGCGAAGAAAGAAAAGTCGAAAGCAACGGGAAGAAGAGAAGAAGAACGTCGGAAGAAGAAGGTGAAGGCCTTACCTGTCCGAGGAGGCCCGCCGCGGAGAGAGAAGACCGCTACCTAAGGTCAGTTGAAGTCCCGAGCTCAGGACTACAAAAATGGCTGATCTCCACAGCTGAGAATGACAGCTGCAACACAACAACAGGAAGAGAACATAGAAAACAACGAGAACAAGAAAGAAGAGAGTAAAAAGAAAACAAGGAAACAACAGATGGCCAACCCAGAGGAAGAAGAAGAAGAAGAACATAGAGAAATGGAAGAAGACGGGAAAGGCAAGACAATGGATATTTTTTTTAAAGAATATATGGAATCAGTAAAAGAATGGCAATCACAAGAATTTAGTGAAATAAAAAGAAGAATTAAAAGTACACAAGAAAAAATGAATAGATTAGAGATGGTCACGTCAGATATAGGAAAAAGAGTGGACAAGGTGGAAGAACGAGAAACAGTCGTAGAAATGGAAGTAGAGGACTTAAAAAAGAAATTAGAAGAATCTAATAAAAAAGTTAAAGAGACACAAGAGCTGTTAGCTCAGAAGATAGATATAATGGAAAATTATAATAGAAGAAATAATATAAAGATAGTGGGCCTTAAGGAAGATTGGATCCCCAGGGTCCTAGGAAGACCAGAATTACAGGAAGAAATGGATATAGAAAGGGCACATAGAACATTAGCCCCGAAACCACAGCCACAACAAAAACCAAGATCCATTTTAGTAAAATTCCTAAGCTATACAACAAGAGAAAATATATTGGAGAAAGCAATGAAGAAAATAAGAGAAGACAAAAAGCCACTGGAATACAAAGGTCAAAAAATTTTTTTCTATCCAGACATAAGTTTTGAACTCCTGAAGAAGAGAAAGGAGTTTAATACAGCAAAAGCGATCCTATGGAAAAAAGGATATAAATTTATGTTAAAGTACCCAACGGTACTTAAAATAGTTATTCCAGGGCAGCAAATCAGACTATTCTCGGATCCGGAGGAAGCATGAAAACTTGCAGAACAACTACAAAACAGACAGAGAGATGAAGACATGTAACGAAAGTAAAAATGACCATGAACTCTATGTATGTGTGTATATGGGTATATATATATATATATATATATATATGTGTGTGTGTGTGTGTATGTATATATGTGTGTACATGAGTGTATCTGTGTTTAAAGGAAAATATATAGAGTATAGATAAGAATTAATAAGGGAAAGAAAGGGAAGAGAGGATGTAAGGAGGGAATTAAGAGAGTGACCGTTGTTACATATGAAAATTAAAATATTTTCTGGGGGGGCTGGGTGGGGAGGACTTACGGTCACTGTGAAATCATTTGACGCTTGCGAGTGAATTCGCAAATCCAAATGGGGAGGGGAGATGTGGTTGCCCGACAAGGGATAAAGGGCAACTCAGGAAGGGGAGGGGATAGTGGGGTTAAAGAAATTTTAGATAGGAGAAAAAGGGAAATGTTTGATGTTTTAGAAATGTTGTCTTATAAAGTGTTCAAAACAAGAAAGCAGAAATGGATAAGAAGGAAAGGTGATGAGGAAACGGAAAAGAAAGATAAACAAAGTATGAAATGGCTACGTTGAACTATATGACTTTAAATATTAACGGAATACATAACCAAATAAAAAGGAAGAAACTGCTAAATTTACTGAAAAAAGAAAAAATTGATATAGCATTCGTGCAAGAAACACATTTAACTGAAATGGAGCACAAGAAATTAAAGAGAGATTGGGTAGGACATGTAACAGCAGCGTCATATAATTCAAAAGCTAGAGGAGTAGCTATATTAATTAGTAAAAATGTGCCAATTAAAATAGAAGAGGAAATAATACATCCAGCAGGGAGATATGTAATGATAAAATGTCAGATATATTCAGAGTTTTGCAATTTCTTTATTGGCTTGGCTTCGCGGACGAAGATTTATGGAGGGGGTAAAAGTCCACGTCAGCTGCAGGCTCGTTTGTGGCTGACAAGTCCGATGCGGGACAGGCAGACACGATTGCAGCGGTTGCAGGGGAAAATTGGTTGGTTGGGGTTGGGTGTTGGGTTTTTCCTCCTTTGCCTTTTGTCAGTGAGGTGGGCTCTGCGGTCTTCTTCAAAGGACGTTGCTGCCCGCCAAACTGTGAGGCGCCAAGATGCACGGTTTGAGGCGATATCAGCCCACTGGCGGTGGTCAATGTGGCAGGCACCAAGAGATTTCTTTAGGCAGTCCTTGTACCTCTTCTTTGGTGCACCTCTGTCACGGTGGCCAGTGGAGATCTCGCCATATAACACGATCTTGGGAAGGCGATGGTCCTCCATTCTGGAGACGTGACCCACCCAGCGCAGCTGGATCTTCAGCAGCGTGGACTCGATGCTGTCGACCTCTGCCATCTCGAGTACTTCGACGTTAGGGATGAAAGCGCTCCAATGGATGTTGAGGATGGAGCGGAGACAACGCTGGTGGAAGCGTTCTAGGAGCCGTAGGTGATGCCGGTAGAGGACCTAACGAAGAAGATCAAAAATTTATGCAAGATATTTTTTTGAAGATAGCAGACACACAAGGGAACATACTAATAGGAGGGGATTTCAACCTTAGTTTGGATTTAAACATGGATAAAACTTGGAAAAAAAATTAACAGAAAGAACAAAGTAACCAAATTTATAATTAAATCGATGCAAGAAATGAAACTTTTGGATATATGGAGGTGGTTGGATGGAAGGTGTCAGAGAGTAGTGGTAGAAAATTGTTTGTCCAATTGGAGGCCGGTGACTAGTGGAGTTCCTCAGGGTTCGGTACTGGGTCCACTATTATTTGTTATATATATTAACGATCTGGATGTAGGGGTAGAGAATTGGATAAGCAAGTTTGCGGATGACACAAAGATTGGTGGTGTTGTGGACAGTGAGGTAGATTACCGTAGATTAAAAGGTGATTTAGGAAGGCTGGAGGTGTGGGCTGAGAAATGGCTGATGGAATTTAATACAGATAAATGTGAGGTGCTGCATTTTGGAAAGGCAAATTTAAATAGGTCATATACATTGAATGGTAGACAATTGAGGAGTGCAGAGCAACAAAGGGATTTAGGAATTATGGTAAATAGTACCCTCAAGGCTGATACTCAGGTAGATGGTGTGGTGAAGAAGGCATTTGGAATGTTGGCCTTCATAAATCGGAGTATTGAATTCAAGAGTAGGGAGGATATGATGAAATTGTACAAGGCATTGGTGAGGCCAAATTTGGAGTACTGTGTACAGTTTTGGTCACCAAATTATAGGAAAGATATAAACAAAATAGAGAGAGTACAGAGAAGGTTCACGAGAATGTTGACAGGATTTCAGGGTCTGAGTTACAGGGAAAGGTTGTGCAGACTGGGGCTTTTTTCTCTGGAGCGTAGAAGATTGAGAGGGGACTTGATAGAGGTGTTTAAGATTTTAAAAGGGACAGACAGAGTAAATATGGATAGGCTTTTTCAATTAAGAAAGGGGGAGATTCAAACTAGAGGACATGGTTTAAGATTGAAGGGGGAAAATTATAAGGGGAACTTGAGGGGAAATTTCTTTACGCAGAGGGTGGTGGGGATGTGGAATGAGCTTCCGGCAGATGTGGTCGAGGCGGGATCATTGGTTACATTTAAGGAAAGACTGGATCATTACATGGATAGGAGGGGACTAGAGGGGAATGGACCGGGTGCTGGTCAGTGGGACTAGGAGGGTGGGGATTTGCTACGGCATGGACTAGTAGGGCCGAACTGGCCTGTTCTGTGCTGTAAGTGGTTATATGGTTATATGGAATATTCATATTATTCGGGTAGACATAAAACATACTCAAGAATAGACCTATTCCTGTTATCAGCTCGTATGCAAGATAGAGTAAGAAAAACAGAATATAAAGCTAGAATATTATCGGACCACTCACCCCTGATACTGACAATAGAGTTAGAGGACATTCCTCCAAGAATGTATAGATGGAGATTAAACTCCATGCTACTTAAAAGGCAGGATTTTAGAGAATTCATTGAAAGACAAATTAAAATGTACTTTGAAATAAATACGGAATCAGTGAAAGATAAGTTTATACTATGGGACGCAATGAAAGCGTTCATTAGAGGGCAAATAATAAGTTATGTAACCAAGATGAAGAAGGAATACAATCAGGAACCAGAGCAGTTGGAAAGGGAAATAGCAAATATAGAAAAAGAATTAGCAATAAAGGAAGACACAACTAAAAGATGAGAATTGGCAGATAAAAAAATAAAATATGAAACACTGCAAACATATAAGGTGGAGAAGAACATAATGAAGACAAAACAGAAATATTATGAACTAGGGGAAAAAACGCACAAAATTCTAGTGTGGCAGCTTAAGACAGAACAAACTAAGAGAATGGTATTGGCATCAAGGAAAAAAGACAAACAAATTACATATAATCCAACGGAGATCAAGGAAAACTTCAGAGAATTCTATGAACAATTATACCAAACTGAAAACGAAGGGAATGAAGACAAAATAGATGAATTTTTAACTAAAATTGAACTACCAAAATTACAAATAGAGGAATAAAATAAATTAACAGAACCATTTGAAATAGTAGAAATACAAGAGATAATAAAAAAACTACCGAATAATAAAACACCAGGAGAGGATGGATTCCCAATAGAATTCTATAAAACATTTAAAGATTTATTAATTCCTCCCCTCCTGGAAGTAATCAACCAGATTGATAAAACACAAAGCTTACCAGATTCATGCAAAACAGCAATAATTACAGAAATACCAAAGACAGGGAAAGATCCACTCGCACCAGCGTCATATAGACCAATATCTTTACTTAACACAGATTATAAGATAATAGCTAAACTATTAGCAAATAGATTAGCCGACTATGTACCAAAAATAGTAAATCTAAACCAAACTGGATTTATTAAAAAAAGATGAACAACAGACAATATTTGTAAATTTATTAACTTAATTCATGCAGTAGAAGGAAATAAAGCTCCAACAGTAGTGGATGCTTTAGAGAAGGCTTTTGACAGAGTAGAATGGAATTATTTATTCAAAGTACTACAAAAATTCAGTTTACCAGAGAAATATATTAATTGGATTAAAGCATTATATAAGGGGCCATTGGCAAAAGTGACAGTAAATGGATATATATCAAAGCAATTTAACTTAAGCAGATCAACAAGGCAGGGATGCCCACTATCGCCCTTATTGTTCGCGTTAGCTATAGAACCACTAGCAGAATTGATAAGAACAGAAAATAAAATGGAAGGGATAAAAATAAAAGACAAGGAATATAAAATCAGTTTATTTGCAGATGACATTATAGTATACTTAACAGAACCAGAAATATCAATAAAAGAATTACATAAGAAATTGAAGGAATATGGAGAAGTGTCGGGATACAAGGTTAATGCAAATAAAAGTGAAGCAATGCCAATGAATAATGTGGATTTCTCAAAATTTAAGAAAGAATCACCATTCAGATGGCAAATGCAAGCAATGCGATACCTAGGTATACAAATAAATAAAAACCTCGGCCATCTATATAAACTCAATTATTATCCACTAATGAAAAAATTACAGGATGACTTAGAGCATTGGAAAGACTTACCACTAACACTAATAGGAAGGATAAACTGTATTAAAATGAACATTTTCCCAAGGATACAATACCTATTTCAGGCATTGCCAATACACTTGACGGAGAAATTCTTCAAGGAGTTAAAGAAAATAATAAGGAATTTTTTATGGAAACGGGGGAACTTGAGGATAGCACTAGATAAATTAACAGAATGGTATAAACAAGGAGGCTTGCAACTGCCAAATTTTAAAAATTATTATAGAGCCGCACAATTAAGATACCTATCAGATTTTTATCAAACAAGGGAAAAGCCAGATTGGACTAGATTGGAACTAGATAAAATAGGGGAGAAGATACCTGAACATATATTATATAAATGGGATGAAAAATTGGTACAACATAGGAATTCTCCAGTATTTTATCATCTGCTCAATATTTGGAAGAAGATTCATGTCGAAAGGAATAAAACAAATTACCAATTACCAAAACTAATACTGACGCAAAATCAGCTAATCCCGTTTACAATAGATAACCTTTCCTTTAGAGAATGGGAGAAAAAAGTGATCAAAAGAATAGAAAATTGCTTTTCAGGAAATAAATTATTATCCTTTGAACAAATGAAGAATAAATATAATATAACTCAAGATACAGTATTGGCATACTAACAAATGAAATCCTACTTGAAGGACAAATTGGGAAGCAGTCTGAGGTTACCAGAGGGAAGCAGTTTTGAATATGTGATTACAGACACAATGATAATCAAAAAATTTATAACAAATATGTATATTAAACTGCAAGAAAAGGAGAATGAGGAAACAAATGGTAAAACTAAACAAAAATGGGAACAAGATTTAAACATAAAGATAAAGAAGGAAACATGGGAGAAGTTATGCTCAGGAACGATGAGAAATACAATAAACACGAGGTTACGTATGATACAATATAACTGGATACACAGGCTATACATTACACCTCAAAAGTTAAATAAATGGGACCCAACAGTATCTGACAGATGTTTTCGCTGTAAAAAGGAAATGGGAACAACAATTCATGCAATTTGGACATGTGAGAAAGTGAAAAAATTTTGGGAAGATCTAAACCAGAAATTAAATAAAATCACCGAAAGCAATATACCAAAAAACCCAAAGATCTTCCTCCTAAGTAACATAAAAAACAAAGAATTTGGACTTGATTTGGATGGTGCACAAAAAAGATTTGTTAGGATAGCCCTAGCCGTAGCACAAAAATGTATTATGTCAGCCTGGAAATTAGAAGATAACTTGAGAATACAACAGTAGAAATGAATAAATATATTCCACTAGAAAAAATAACATATAATTTAAGAAATAATATTACAATATTTGAACAAATATGGGAGCCATACATGAAACACAATAGAGAAAACCTACCGGGGACATCTACCACCCAAAATGACAGAAGGAGAAGGAAATGAAAAGAATTGACTCAGTGGAATTTCTTGTTTATTTTTATTGAGTGACAACATTGTTTGACGGGTTTAATGTATCTTACATTCTGTACTTTAAATGAATGGGAGGGGAGGTAGGGAGGGTGGGATGGGAGGAGAGAGGGGGGGAGAAAATGACACTGTATATATTTGAAAAGAAAAATGTATGTATCTTGATCAATGTGGTTTATAGTGTGAAAAATAAAAAAATTAAAAATAAAACTGTGTCAGTCCTTCGATCCACAGTTAAAACATTTTCTCAAACAATGATTGAGCAGCCCCAGTATCTCTAAAAATTTTAACTGGAACCTGTGTTTCTCCCTCATCAAGAGGAGGCACTAGATTTACCTCTCTACTTGCCAAAATCCCTCCCCAGGAGTTACAGCCTCAGTTTTCGTACTTATTTCTATCTCCACTCTCAACTTCACTAATTGAATGTCTGTCCTTTCATCTTCCTCTGCCTGATATGTCCTTTTTTCTCTTTCTTCTTGAACCTTCAATTTCTCCAATTCCAATTGCAATTCAAAAGATCTATTCTCTGGAAAATGTTCTGTCTTCCTCAACAAATTTTCCCTTTCTTATATAATATTTCACTATAATTCTCTGTATTTGTACTTTTCTCATCCAATATTTGACTTCACCAATTTTTAATGCCTTAGAAATAACCATCAGTTCCTCTTTTCTCATGTTCTGCAGCTCTGCAGGTGATGGTTGGAACAAAAACTATATCAACTTCCATTGCTGCTATTTTTCCAGACACCAGTTGCTTGCAAAAATTCCAGACACAATAGCTTGCCCATAGCCCCTTGCATGCCACCCTTTTACTTTTGCTGTGATCAGTCAAGGAGGAGGATGGTTGTTTGATAATGTTCCAGTCCTTAACTATTAAAAGCCTGATTCACTATCAGCCTTTTGTGAATTATTGATGGTACATCAGGGAGCTGACCAGATTACATCATTTGAATATCCTCCAGATCTTAAGGGGACTTGGAGAGGTTCCATTGGACTCTCAAACCCAGGATGATGACCTGGTGGAGCACGAGAAGGACTGAAATGAGAGTGTTCGTTGGCTTTTGTTTGCAGTATGAGAGTTTATATGAGAATCATTCGGTTTGAACATCCAGTTCAGACGATTTCAGAGTTCACCATTCCCATGGATAAGAAAACCATTGGGAGATTTTTGGGAATGGTTGAGTAGAATGAGAGTTCTGTAAACATTTTTGTTTTTATTTCAAGAGGTTAAGTTTGCAGTGTTATTGAAAACTGAATATTTGCCTGTATTATGTCATGTATTATTTCAAATATAGTGGTTTGCAGTTAAAACTTTGCTCTTACAGCTCAAATTTTTCTTTGATGGTGGAAGGTATGACGTTCCTCCATTTTTCAGTTCATTTTATTTGAGTGGGACTGTACCTTTAAGAGAACAGATTTAACAACCTGCCTGCATGATTTGAAGTGACTGAACACATCATGTTCCTTTACTGAATACATTTTCAAAGTCAGCACAGAAGCCCTGAAGTAGCCAGCTGGAGAGACTATGTGACCAGCTTCTTAAAAAGACAGTGCATTGTTTGTTCAAGAGGCTATTTTAAGATGGCAGCATAAGAGAAACATCTGGGTACGGGGTGGGGGGGGGGAGATAGATGAATGGGAAGGTGCAAGTGTGGCACCTCCTGCGCCAATACGTGCACAATCAATGCCTCCATTTTAAAATTCTCCTTTGTTTTCAAATCCTTCCATGATTTGGGAGAACTGGAGAGTAGCCAAGGTTGTAACTTTGTTCACAGAAGGGAAATGGCAATAATCTGGGAAATTACAGGCCAGAGAGTCTCACATTAATGGAAGGATAACTATTGGAAAGTCACTTGGGGACAAGATTTAGGCACATTTGGAAAGTCATGGTCAGATGATGGTCTGTTGACGTGGCTTTGTGAGGGGCAGGCCATGACTTGACAGAGGTGGCAGTGGACGTTGTCAGCATGGACTTGGGTAAGCCATTTGACCAGGTATCTCATGTTAGGCTGATGCAGAAGGTGCAGATGCATGTGATCCATGGTGACTTAACACTTTGGATACAAAATTGGCAAGCTCATCTCAGAGGGTAGAACTAGCAAGGTTAGCAGAGCTATGACTTTTTTCTTTGGTGCCTAGAGAGATGAGAGAAGACTTACTAGAGGTCTACAAGATTGAGAGGCATAGGTAGGGTGAACAGCCAGCACCTGTTCCCCAAGGCAGGATCAGCAAACATGAGAGGTCGTGTGAACAAAGTGAAGGGAGGGAAGTTTATGGGAGACTTCAGGGGTAAGTTTTTTTACACAGAGAGAGTTGTGGAGGCCTGGAATTGCTTGTCAGGGGATGGTGGTGGAGGCTGGAACATTAGGGGCATTTAAGAGACTCTTAGACAGGCACATGGATGGAGGAAAATAGAGGATTACAAGTAGGGAGGGTTTTTTTTAAATAGGAATATATTGGTCGACCCAACAAGGTCCTGTACTGTGCTACATTGTTCTATGAACATAATATTTTAAGTGTGGTCTCGCCAGAGATTTGTAAAGCTGCAACAGGACCTCTCGACTCCTGAACTCAATCCCCCAAGTTGATTAGGAGTAGTCAACATGGTTTTGTACGTGGCAGATCATGTTTAACAAATCTAAGAGGTTACTAGGAAGGTGGATAAAGGGAAGGATATGGATGTTGTCTATATGGATTTTAATAAGGCCATTGACAAAGTTCCACTTAAGAGGTTAATTAGAAAGGTTCAAACATTAGGTATTAATGTTGAAGTAGTGAAATGGATTCAACAATGGTTGGATGGGAGATGCCAGAGAGTAGTGGTGGAATATTGTTTGTCTGGTGACAAAGGGATCAGTACTGGGTCCATTGTTGATTGTTTTATATATATTAGTGATCTAGATGATGGGGTTGTAAATTGGATTAGTAAGTATGCAAATAATACGAAGACTGGTGGTGAAGAAGGTTATCAAAGCTTGTAGTGGGATATAGGACAGTTAGAAAAGTGGGCTGAAAGATAGCAGATGGAGCTTAATACTATTAAATGTGAGGTGCTACATTTTGGTAGGACTAATCAAAATAGGACATGCATAGTAAATGGGAGGGCATTGAAGAATGCAGTGGAGCAGAAAGATCTAGGAATAACGATGCATTGTTCCCTGAAGGTAGAATCTCATGTGAAGAAGGCTTTTGGTATACTTGCCTTTATAAATCAATGCATAGAATACAGGAATTTGGAAGTGATGTTGAGACTGTTCAAGGCTTTGGTGAGGTCAAATTTGGAATACTCTGTGCAGTACTGGTCATCGAATTATAAGAAGGACATTAGCAAGGAAGAGAGAGTGCAGAGAAGATTTATGAAAATGTTACCTGGGTTTCAGCATCTAGATTACCAAGAAAGATTGAGAAAATTAGGTCTTTATTCTTTGGAATGTAGAAGGTTGAAAGGGGATTTGATAGCGGTATTTAAGATTGAGACAGATAGATTGAGTTAATATGCATAGGCTTTGACCATTGAGAGTAAAAGAGATTGAAACAAGAGGTTAAGGGGCAAATGTTTAGTAAATGAGGGGGAATGAACTTCCGGGAGCAGTAGTGGTGGCAGGATCAATTTTGAAATTTCAGGAAAAATTGGATGGGTATATGAATGGGAGGGGAATGGAAGATTATGGGCAGGGTGAAGGTAGGTGGGACTAGAGGAGAGTACTTGGTTTGGTACAGACTAGAAGGGCCAAAATGGCCAGTTTCTGTACTGTAATTGTTATACGGTTCTTCAGCATGATGCTGAACCAAGCCATGAAAGACCTCAACAATGAAGACGCTGTTTACATCCGGTACTGCACGGATGGCAGTCTCTTCAATCTGAGGTGCCTGGAAGCTCACACCAAGACACAATTGCAACTTGTCCGTGAACTATTCTTTGCAGACGATGCCGCTTTAGTTGCCCATTCAGAACCAGCTCTTCAGCGCTTGACGTCCTGTTTTGCGGAAACTGCCAAAATGTTTGGCCTGGAAGTCAGCCTGAAGAAAACTGAGGTCCTCCATCAGCCAGCTCCCCACCATGACTATCAGCCCCCCCACATCTCCATCGGGCACACAAAACTCAAAACGGTCAACCAGTTTACCTATCTCGGCTGCACCATTTCATCAGATGCAAGGATCGACAACGAGATAGACAACAGACTTGCCAAGGCAAATAGCGCCTTTGGAAGACTACACAAAAGAGTCTGGAAAAACAACCAACTGAAAAACCTCACAAAGATTAGCGTATACAGAGCTGTTGTCATACCCACACTCCTGTTCGGCTCCGAATCATGGGTCCTCTACCGGCATCACCTACGGCTCCTAGAACGCTTCCACCAGCATTTTCTCCGCTCCATCCTCAACATTCATTGGAGCGACTTCATCCCTAACATTGAAGTACTCAAGATGGCAGAGGCCGACAGCATCGAATCCACGCTGCTGAAGATCCAACTGCGCTGGGTAGGTCACGTCTCCAGAATGGAGGACCATCGCCTTCCCAAGATCATGTTATATGGCGAGCTCTCCACTGGCCACCATGACAGAGGTGCACCAAAGAAGAGGTACAAGGACTGCCTAAAGAAATCTCTTGGTGCCTGCCACATTGACCATCGCCAGTGGGCTGATATCGCCTCAAACCGTGTATCTTGGCGCCTCACAGTTTGGCGGGCAGCAACCTCCTTTGAAGAAGACCGCAGAGCCCACCTCACTGACAAAAGACAAAGGAGGAAAAACCCAACACCCAACACCCAACCCCAACCCACCAATTTTCCCCTGCAACCGCTGTAACCGTGTCTGTCCCGCATCAGACTTGTCAGCCACAAACGAGCCTGCAGCTGACGTGGACATTTACCCCTCCATAAATCTTCGTCCGCGAAGCCAAACCAAAGAATATGGTTAACCAGTCAAGGTCATACATGTTAAATGGTTGACAACTGAGGAGTGCAGTAGAACAAAGGGATTTAGGAATTCTGGTACATAATTCCCTGAAAGTGGAGTTGTGTGTAGAGAGGGTGGTGAAGAAAGCTTTTGGTGTGTTGGCCTTCATTAAAGTATTGAATGCAGGAGTTGAGATGTCATGTTGAAGTTGTACAAGGCATTGGTGAGGCCAAATTTGGAATATTGAATGCAGTTTTGGTTGCCAAATTATAGGAAGAATATAAGCAGAATAGAGAGAGTGCAGAGGAGATTTACAATAATGTTCCCTGTGTTTCAGGGTTTGAGTTACAGGGGAAGGTTGAGCAGGCTGGGACTTTACTCCCTGGAGCGTAGAAGATTGAGGGGAGATTTGATAGAGGTATTTAAAATTGAGCAGGATAGACAGAGTAAATGTAGGTGTGTGGCGGCTACCACTAGGCAGGTGAACCGGCCCCGCTTGTAAGCCATGCGGCGGGGCAGCCAACCAAAATGCGCTGTTGCGGGTTTCCCTTCCTCCCAGCTCGGGGCTCAGAAGCCTGCGCTGGGGGACCATGATGCCTGGGTGGCATCAGCGCCCTCCAGCGCGGTTCTCGGCCAGGAGTATAAGTGCAGCCCAGCAGTCAGCAATAAACCAGTCTGCTCACTGAGCTCAACCCGTCTGGTTGTGTGTGTTCTTTCAGGATCAGTGTCGCTGCCACTACAATTGGTGACCCCGACTGGTTCAAACATCTTTGAACCCATCATGAGCGAGCCTGGGATCAGCACTAGAGCTGTGAAACTGCCTGAATTCTGGGTTCAGGAGCCGGAGACGTGGTTTGGCATGCAGAGGCTGTTTCACCTCTGCCAGATTTCGTCCAACACGACCAAATTCTACCATGTGGTCGCTGCCCTGGACCAGGCCACCGCCAGACGCGTGCTGCACCTTGTTCAGCACCCACCCACTGAAGAGAAATATGAGACCATCAAGCGAGTGGTTACCGGATCCCTCGGACAATCCAGACACCAGTGTGCTGCTTGGATGCTGCACCTCGACACCCTGGGGGACAAGTCCCCGATGGAGCTGATGGACGAGATGCTCTTGCTCATGGGTGAGCACACCAGCTGCCCACTCTTCAAGCGCATTTTCCTCGACCATATGCCTGGGGACATCCAGCTGCTGCTGGTCCAGGAGAGCTTCACTGATCCAAAGAAGGTCGCCCAGAAGGCCCAAGAGCAATGGCTCGCATGATTTCTGCAGGGCTCAATGGTCCAGCAGGTCACGAGGCATGGGCATAACGACGCCAAGCCCGCCCCTAGCGCTGCAGTAGAGCATCAGGCCCCTGCAGGGGGCCCCAAGAGCATAACCAAGGCCACAGCATCTGCTCCAGGCCTCTGCTTCTACCACCAGCGCTGGAGAGCCAAGGCTCAGAAGTGTCGTCAGCCCTGCTTGTTCCAGGGAAATGACCAGGCCGGCTGCTGTTAATGGCTGCGGTGGCTGACTAAGGACACAGCCTCCTCGACCTGCAGGACTCAGTCAGCGGCCCGCGGTTCCTCGTTGACACTGGGGCCAAGATCTGCGTCATCCCAGCCATGGCTGTCGAGTTCAGGAACCAACCTCGTGGACCTCCCCTCCGTGTGGCCAATGCAACAGAAATCTGGACGTATGGAGACAAGACCGTCCACTTCCAGATCAGCCAATGAAATTTCAAGTGGAGGTTTACCATCTTGTCCCTCTTGACCACCATCCTGGGTGCAGATTTCCTCTTCACACACGTGCTTCTGGTGGATGCCCGTACCTTCCAGGCCATTTGCCTCGATGCCTCCCGCTCAGAGCAACCACAGATGGCCTCAATCAGAATGCCCAGAGACGAGTTCCAGTGAATCCTGGATGAGTTCCCAACATTCCTCAAGCCACAGTTCTCCGCTGCCTCACCATGCCACGGTGTTCCACCACATCCCCACCCAGGGCCCTCTGGTTCACGTCAAGGCATGCCGGCTCCTGCCTGATAAGCTCCAGGTGGCGAAGGAGGAGTTTTTGCACCTGTTGGAACTGGGAATCATTTGGCGGTCCGACAGCTTGTGGGCCTCGGCACTTTACCTGGTCCCGAAAGCCTCCGGTGGCTGCCGTTCCTGTGGAGACTATTGACGGCACAATGAGGCAACAGTTCCTGACCATTACCCCATCCCTCACATCCAAGACTTTGCGGCCAACCTGCATGGTGCGAGGGTTTTCTCCAAGATTAACCTGGTGCGTGCATATCACCAGATCCAGTTGCATCCTGAGGACATGCCTAAGATGGCCATCATCACCCCCTTTGGCTTGTTCGAATTCCTGTGCACGCTGTTCGGGCTTAAGAACGCTGCTCAGACCTTCCAGCGCTTCATGGACTCTGTGGACAGGGACTTGGATTTCATCTTTATTTATTTGGATGACATCCACATCACCAGGAAGGACCGGGCCAACACAAGGCCCCCCTATGCGCCATTTTCTCCCGCATGGCCGACTTTGGTCTTTCCATCAACCCGGCCAAGTGCCAGTTCGGGAAAGAGTCCATGTAGTTCCTGGGCCTTACCATACGGCCGAAGGAGCCACACCCACCGCTGCGAAGGTTGCCGCTATCAGGGAGTTCCCACACCTGGACAGCCTCAAGGGGCTGCAGGAGTTCGCGGGTATGGTCAACTTTTACAACCGCTTCATACCGGGAGCTGTGCGCATCATGCAGCGGCTGTTCACCCTTATTGTAGCCAAGCACAAAGCGCTCGCTTGGAACCCAGAAGCCTGCACCGCATTTGAGGCCACCAAGGATGGCCTCGCGAAGGCCACCATGCTCGCCCACCTGCACACCAACCTGCACATGGGACTCTCTGTCGATGCCTCTGCCACAGCCGTCGGTGCCATCCTGGAGCAGCAGGTGAATGGATATTGGAAGCTGCTGGCATTCTTCAGCCGCCTGCTCTGCCCGATGGAATGCAAGTATAATGCCTTCGACCGCGAGTTTCTTGGCGTGTACCTGGTGGTGCAGCATTTCCGCTATTTTTTGGATGGGAGGACTTCCACCATCTTCACCAACCACAAACCCCTCACCCAGGCGCTCGTGATGGCAAAGGATCCCTGGTCGGCCTGCCAGCAGCGTCGCCTCTCCTTCGTGTCGGATTTTACCACCGCCATTCGGTGCAAAGTGGGGGAGGACAATGTGGTTGCCGATGCACTCTCGCGACTGGCCATTTGCGTTCTGACGCCAGGCCTTGACTTCGACCAGCTCACCTGGGACCAGAAGTCTGATGAGGAGAGGAGGGCCTTCAAGACCGCCATCATGGGCCTGCGGTTCCAAGACCTCCCAACTCCGAACAGCGAAGGCACCATCCTGTGCGATATCTCCATGGGCATCCCGCGACCAGTGGTTCCCCAGCAATGGTGCAGGCAGGTCTTGCATCACATCTACGACTTTTCACATCCATCCATCAGGTCCATGGTCCTGATGGTGGCAGAATGGTTCGTATGGCATGGGCTGCAGAAGCAGATCGTGGGCTGGGCCAGAACATGCACCCATTGCCAGACATCCAAGGTGCACAGGCACACCAGAGCACCCGTACAGGAGTTCGAGCATGTCCAGGAACGTTTCAGCTACATTCACGTGGACATTGTCGGGCTCTTACCTGTTTCCCTGGGCAACCATTACCTGTTTACGATGGTGGACCATCGGGGGTTTTTCCTTCCTCCCAGCATGGGGCTCAGAAGCCCATGCTGGGGGACCACGTGATGCCCGGGTGACGTCAGCGCCCTCCAGCGTGGTTCTCAGCCAGGTCCAGGCTGGGAGTATAAGTGCAGCCCAGCAGCCGGCAATAAACGAGCCTGCTCACTGAGCTCAACTCGTCTGGTTGTGTGTGTTCTTTCAGGATCAGTGGAGCTGCCGCTACAGGTGGGCTTTTTCCACTGAGGGGAGGTCAGATACAAACCAGAGGACATAGTTTAAGGGAGAAAGGGAAAAGTTCACACAGAGAGTGGTGGAAGTGTGGAATGAGATGCCAACTGAAGTGGTGAATGTAGGCTCGATTTTAATTTGGAATATTTTATTTAAAAAGGCTCAAGCAAATGTATACAAATAATATAAGACATTTTCTTATCAAACAATATTATATATATCTCCACCCCTTCCCCAGATAGTAAATAAACCATAAAAGTTCAAAGAAAAAAAATTAAACAAATGCTACATAAACAAAAGTTGCTTTTAATTTAAACATAAAACAGGATCAAACTGTAACTTATTACTAATAACTTAACCCACTTCTAGTTCTAAGCGCACGTGTATATAGTGTGTGTGTAAGTTCAGAAAAGTTCTTTGATTCACATTCCAATCTCATTTCTCACTCCTCCAAGTTCACTGGCTGCAGGCAATTCTTATACTGTGTACAGAATTTAACTTGCCACATCAGGGTTTTCCAGATGATAACCTCTTTCTTTCAGGTCACCACATCTAATCTTTTAAGTTTGTTCATCTGTTGCTTTCCAAAACAATAATCCATTACTCCACAGCATGTCCAATTAACACTTACTTGTGAAGTCCTTGTGGGCACACTTCAAAGTTTCTGCAAAGGCACTCGGAGCCTGGACTGTCTGGCTTGAGCAGAGCTCTCGCATTTTAAATGAGATCTGTTTTGAAGTGTTTGTATCTGTGTATGACCTAACAAACCCCATATAATTTATATTCTATAAAACATATTCATATGCAATATAAAATATAACATAAACTGTCACAATGGTAAATAGATGAGAATGATGAGAGGTCATGTAATGGTGAGAGTCTAGGAGGGTGCAGATTCTAAGAGCTCCTAGAACAGAAAACATTATTAAAAATTTTAAATCCAGGACAAAAAAAGGGGAAAAAATCTGTCTGAATACAAGAGGACGAGGAAGCTTCAATCAACAAAAAAAACAAAAATACAGTGAGGAAACAGGCGGAGGAGCCTCGAGTCAGGAGTAATGGCGGTGCCAACCCAAGAGTCAATGAGGACCACACAACCCTCCTGAACTTAGCACCAATGGGAGTTCTGCTGGCAGGCAGCGCCTAAAGTGGAGGAACAGTCCCGAGTGGCAGTGAGGGCAGCAAAAGCATTGGAGTGGGTGAGCAGGAGCAAGGGGGGGACAGCTGCTCCTCTCTCACAGCTCGCAGGTTTGTGCACCAAGCAGTGGTCTCACCAATGGCCAGGGTCCGCTGGCAGTGTTGAGTTGGGGAGCAGTGGGCTCAAGTGAAGCCAGCAGGAGCTCGGGAATAGTGAGCTCCGAGGATGTGGAGAAGATCTATCAGGACAGTGGGGCAAATGTGATGGTGGAGGTTGGGTGTGCGAGGGACCCAGCCATGAGGCCAGGAGAAGCTGGAAGGTGGGCTGCAACAAAAAAGGAAGGAGGAGGGCCTGGAGCCTTCCTTAATAGACATTTTACAGACTATGACACAAATGGAAAATTGTTTGGAGAAGGTAGTGGACAAAAGGGCCAGAGACATGTCAGAAAAATTAGACAGGATGGCGGGGGCCCTGGTGAATAACAGGCAGGGTGACAGAGGTGGAGGAGAGATTGGGGACAGTGGAGGATAGAATTGCCACAATGGAGCAAAAAAATTTAAAGGTCTCATTAAAGAAAGAGATGAAGTAAGGGGGAAGCTGGACTTCCTGGAGAACTTCACAAAACCCTCCTCATTAAAATAGTGGGATTGAAAAAAGACTCCAGGGAGAAGGGGGGGAAAAATCTCAGAGTTCCTAACTAAATGGATCCCTGAAGTACTACGAAAGGAGGTGTTGGGAACACCCATTAAAATAGAAAGAGCCTTTAGAGCCCAAATGCCTAAGACCCTGGTAGATCCTTGTAAGGTTAAAATATTTTCAAGATCGTGAGAAAATATTAGGGGTGGCGGCAAAAGGGGCAATTCAGAGGGGAGCCCCCTTGGATACAGGGGGTCGAAAGTGTTCTTTTATCCAGATATTAGTGCAGCTCTGCTCAAGAAGCAGAAAGACTTTAAACCGGTCGAGTAATCAGCAAAGCAGAAGGGCTATGATTGTATTCTACGTCATCCCGCTACCCTGAAAATCATGTTGCAGGGGGAATGGAATGATTTACAGAAAATGAGAAAGTATGTCAGTTTATAAATACTCTGCTGGCAGTAAATGGAGGACCAAGTGGAAAAGAATAAAAGGGGCAACAAGACTTTAAAATAAATTATTAAAACTGATAGATTGGGAGGTCTTGGATTTCTGTGTTATATAAAGAATAGACTTTTGGCTGTTTATAACATAACATAACAATTACAGCACGGAAACAGGCCATTAGGCCCTTCTAGTCCGCACCGAACCAAACACCCCTTTCTAGTCCCACCTCCCTGCACAATGCCCATAACCCTCCATCTTCTTCTCATCCATATACCTGTCCAACCTTTTCTTAAATAATACAATTGACTCCGCCGCCACTATTTCTCCCGGAAGATCATTCCACACAGCTACCACTCTCTGAGTAAAGAAGTTCCCCCTCATGTTACCTCTAAACCTCTGCCCCTTAATTCTTAACTCATGTCCTCTTGTTTTAAACTTTCCTCCTCTTAACGGAAATAGTCTATCCACATCCATTCTGTCTATCCCTTTCATAATCTTAAATACTTCTATCAAATCCCCTCTCAACCTTCTACGCTCCAAAGAATAAAGGCCCAATCTGTCCAATCTCTCCCCATACTCCAGATGCTTAAACCCAGGCAACATTCTGGTAAACCTTCTCTGCACTCTCTCCACTCTGTTTATATCCTTCCTATAATTAGGCGACCAGAACTGGACACAGAACTCCAAATTAGGCCGCACCAACGTCTTATACAATCTCAACATCACCTCCCAACTCCTATATTCCATGCAATGATTGATAAAGGCCAGCACACTAAAAGCCTTCTTCACCACCCTATTCACGTGAGTTTCTACCTTCAGGGAACGATGTACCGTTACTCCTAAATCTTTCTGCTCTTCTGTATTCCTCAATGCTCTCCCATTTACCACATATGTCCTATTCTGATTCTTCTTACCAAAATGAAGCACCTCACACTTATCAGCATTAAATTCCATCTGCCATTTTTCAGCCCACTTTTCTAAGCAGCCCAAATCCCTCTGCAATCCTTGAAAACCTTCTTCATTATCCACTATTCCACCTATCTTAGTATCGTCTGCATATTTACTAATCCAATTCACCACCCCATCATCTAGATCATTAATGTATATAACGAACAACAATGGGCCCAATACAGATCCTTGAGGCACACCACTGGTCACCGGCCTCCAACCTGACAGACAATTATCCACTACCACTCTCTGGCCTCTCCCTTTCAGCCAATGTTCAATCCATTTGACTATCTCAAAATTTATACCTAAAGACTGCACCTTCCTAACTGATATAAAAAAACAATGATAAAAGATGTTATATGTAAGGGTCTGGGGGGTTCTGGGACTGGACAGGTGGAGGGTGCTGAGGGTGAGTATGGAGAGTCATGGTGACTGCATGGTAAGGAGCAATGGCGGAGAGAGGAGAGTGACCACCAGATATGTGAGTGGAGAGCAGCTGAGACTCATGTGTGGGGTATATGTTCCTTTTTATTATTTGGAAGGGTATGGTTGTGAGTGGGTATGTATGTTGTGGTATTGTGGGCAAATGGGTTTGTGGTGTCCTTTTTTCCCCAGGGCCTGTTGCGGCTTGGATGGAGTGGAGCAATGGCCAGATGATAAGAAATTGGGTCTGTGGGGGTGTGGTGGTAGAGATGGAAGGAAAACATTTAGGGAGGGAGCCCTGGTGTAATGGCTAAAAGGGTAAAGTATGCTACTTTCAATGTTAACAGCTTAAATGGATCAATGAAACGAAATTGTCTTAGCACACATTAAAGAGCTGAGGATAGATCTGGCCTTCCTTCAAGAGATGCACTTGACTGAGCGGGATCATCAGAAGCTAAAAAGGGGATGGGTGGGTCGGGTCATACCCTCCTCGTTTGGCTCAAAGGCAAGGAGGTAGCAATTCTAGTGGGGAAGAGTTTTCCAGTGCAGGTGCAGAGGGTGATTACAGACAAAATGGGAAGATTTGTTACGCTGTACTGTCAGATATATTCAGAATCCTGACCCTAGTGAATGTCTATGCCTCCAGTTATGATGATGAAAATTTTATACAGGACATTTCTCTATGATTGGCAGAGGAAAATGAAAATATTCTAATGGGGGTGACTTTCATCTATGCCGGGATCTGGTGTTGGATAAATCCACAAAATGAATAACTGGGACAGGAGTGGCAAAAGCCACTATTGACTGCATGAGGGAGCTGAATTTGATAGATGAATGCTGGAAAAAGCATGCAGGAGAGAGCGAGATTGCTCATTTTACTCAAAGCAACATGATTCCTACTCTAGAATAGACTTTTTTTCTGGGTAGGATCATGGAAGCTGAGTATGGGGCAAAGCTTTGATCTGACCACTTCCCCCCAGTTTTGACTATAGCAATGTTAGATAAGCAGAACACAACATAGAGATGGCATCTTAACACTGTTGTTGAAAAAGCTGGAATTTTGTAGTTCCATCAGAGCTGAAATAGCCCTATGTTGTGAGGCCAACTGCTCCTCTGCTACAGACAAGTTCCTTCTGTGGGACACCCTTAAGGCATACTTGAGGGGCCAGATCATTGGGTATACAAAGATGGTCAAAGAAAAATTGAGGGAGGTGGAGGATTTGGAAAAAGACATTACCCAATTAGAGAAGGAAATCAGGCTTGGAGGATCACTATAGAGCTTTTACAAACATGAAATTAGAATATAATACACTTCAGACATATAGTATGGAGAAGACCCTTACACGGTCAGGCAAAAGTATTATGAGTTGAGGGAAAGAGCTCACAAGGTCCTCACCTGTCAGTTAAGGGCAGAACAAGCCTCTAGAACAATCAATGCAATACAAATGGGGAATGACCAGATCTCGTATAAACCAAAGAAAATTAGTGAGACCTTCAGAGAATTCTATGAAGGACTGTTTAAATCTGAATTGACTGGGATTTCTAATTGAATGGATGAGTTTCTGGCCAGATTAGATCTCCCAGATTTAAACCCAGAGGAGCAGGAGGGACTAGACCTTCCTCTTACAGAGGAAGAGCTGGGAAACAATTGAGTGCGCTACAAGCTGGCAAGTCTCTGGGGGAGGACTGATTCCCACCTGAGTTGAGAATTTAAGGATTCACTAATGTCTCTGTATATGGAGGTGATGGACCAGGCAAAGGAAACACAGACCCTCCCAGAATCTTTCACAACAGCAATGGTTATGACGATCTTAAAGAAAGGCAAAGATTTGCTTTTACCTTCTTTAGACTAATTTCCCTGCTGAATACCCATTATAAGATCCTTGACAAGGCCCTGGCAAACAGATTGGCATTGCATTTACCAAAATTGATAAACAAAGACCAGGCAAGCTTTGTGCAGGAGAGACAAGCAGCAGATAACATTAGCAAATTGTTGAGTGTAATGTATCTGGCACAAATCAGAAATGAGAAGGGATTGGCTGTTTCCTTAGATGCAGAGAAGGCTTTTGATAGACTGGAGTGGAAATTTTTATTTAAAGTGCTGAAGAATGTGGGATTAGGGCCAATTTTTTTGAAATTGGATTAGGAAGTTATACCATGCACCCAAGGCAAAGGTTACGACCAATGGACAAATCTCTTCAGCTTTCTCACTTACCAGATCTAGTAGACAAGGGTGCCTGCTGTCATTGGCTCTCTTTGTGCTAGTGATGGAACCACTGGCTGATGCCATTCATCAGGATCCAGACATTAAAGGTTATAGAGTGGGCCAGGAAGAGCACAAAATCAACTTATTTGCTGATGACTTGCTGGTGTATCTGACAGACCCTGCGACTTCTTGGCCTTGACTGCACGTGATATTGGAAGGCTATGGGAAACTCTCTGGGTATAAGATCAATTGGTGGGAAAAAGTGAGGTGATTCCACTCACCAAGGGGAATTGTAGCCAACAATTTAAATAGTAATTTAAATGGCCACATGAGGGTATCAAATACCTAGGAGTTGATATTGATGGCAACTGAAACAATTTATACAAGTTAAATTACTCCCCCTTGCTGGAGAGAGTCATGGAGGATTTAAATAGGTGGATGTCCCTGTCCATAACATTAGTGGGCAGGGTTAAATGCATCAAAATGAACGTGTTGCCAAGATTCTAGTATCTTTTCCAGACATTGCCTGTGCTGTTACCCCTTTCTCTTCCAGAGAGGAGGTGTACCATCTTGGGCACAAATTGATCTGCACCTGGTGGACAAGAGGATTTTATTTATAAATTGGATGCTAAATTGATGTCAGGAAAGAAGTGCAGCCCCACATTAAAACAAGTGATTAATACCTGGAACAAAATTAACCAATATTTGAACATCAGGTGGGACTGTCCCCAAAAATGCCCAACTCCTAATAAATTAATACCATTAACGGTAGTTAACAAGATCCTGGATGCCTGGTGCCATAATGGCATCAGGTGTATAGAGGACTGTTACGAGCAGGGGCAACTAATGTCGTTTGAGCAACTCAAAAATAAATATTATTTGTCATCTTCAAATAGAATTTTTTTTACGGGACGTATTGGGTCCAAGTATGGCCCTATCTCGATGCAGTGCCACAGTGACCATGATTCGAAGGGGGAGTGGAAAGAAATTAATTTCTGTAATTTATTTCCTGCTCCAGTCAGATGGACCCAAATTAGCCTTCATAAATCGAGAGGAGGATAGGAGTCAGACTTGGGTGTTGTAATTGATGAGGGATGCTGGTCGGACTTATGCTGGGACAGCATGACCATGTCATCAATGCAAGGTACAAGTTGGTGCAATATCATTTCTTGCACCAGCTCTATCTAATGCAGTAGAAAATAAACAGGTCAAAACCAGAACGCTCAGACCAGTGCTTCAGATGTGGCATGGTGACTGGAATGTTCATGCACATCACCTGATCATGTGCCAAGGTGAGGTCCTTTTGGGAAGAGCTAAGCCAAGTCCTAGAGAAAAATCATAGGTAAACGATTCCCACAGGACATTAATGGATAAAAGGCTTACAAGGAAGCTGTCCAAATTTCAAATCCAATTTGTGTTAATCACTTTGGCAGTGGCCAGAAAGTGTATTGCGGCGACTTGGAAGTCCCACTCTAGTCTTAGTATCGAACAATGGAATATGGAAATGCAGAGCTGTTTTCCCCTGGAGAAAATAACTTGTAACCTGAGAAAGAAATACAGTACCTTTCGTAGGATCTAGCAGCCATACATGCACTGCGTAGGCACGTGGCGGTGATTGGTTTCCCCGTCCCCTGCTGCCGCTCCCTCTCCCCCGCACTGATCCAGATCAAGGAAAGTCAGGAATGAATATCGGCTCAGAGGCCACCTGCGACAATCCCTGTCCCTTATTTATTTTCCTTGTGTTAAAGTTTTGTTGTTGCTGGTTGAAGTTTGAGTGAGTTGTTTTATGTGTGGGGGAGGGGGAGTGGGAAGAGACACAGGCTTATATATATAGTCATAAAGAAAATTAATATATGCATATTTGAATGTGTATTGCCATTTTTGGCATAACACTGTATGTGGCTGTACAAGCTTGTGTGAAAATAGAAATAATATATTTTTTAAAAAGCATCCCCCAATGTCTACACAACCCCATCACTTTTGATCGCACGGCCGTTGCAATAGTGTTCCTGGGGCCTGTCTACGCACAAAGACAAACTCAGTGTCGAGGAGGGCTGGAGGCACATGCTGTGTGGAGGGTCCATGCCAGTTGGTTGGAATTGGCTTTCTTATTGCGACGTGGTATCGAAGCCGCTAAAGCGTGTCCAGATCAGAAGGGCAGGAGTCGGACGAGGTGAACATCATATGGAACCGTAAGCCATTTCAGCAGAATCCATGGAAATTCATCTACCCAATTGGGCTCGGAGAGTCGGGGTTTGAGGGCGGTCTTGAGTTGCTGGTGGAAACATTCCACAAGACCATTGGACTGCGGGTGGTATGCTATGGTGTGGTGCAGTTGTGTGCCACAAAAGCGCACAAGGGTAGTCCACAATGCGGCGATGAATTGTGCTCCATGGTCTAAGGTGACGTGTGTGGGAACTCTGAATCTTGAGATCCAGTTGGTAATGAACGCTCTGGTGCATGTCTCAGCATCGCTGGATGGCAATGGGATGACCTCTGGCCATCGTGTGAATTGGTCTCTGACGGTGAGGAAGTATCGTGTTCTGAGACACCTGGCAGCAGTCCGACCAGGTCTACATGCATAGGCTCAAAATGCTGGTGCCCTGCTGGGAAAGACTGGAGAGGCACCTTGGTGTTGCTGCTGTACTTTGGAAGTTTGGCAGTGGGTACATGTTCAGGCCCACTGCTCGACATCTCCAAGTCCATGCCATATGTATTTGATATCCTGAGCTTGACTGCTGCTCTTATGGAGGGGATAGGACAGGTTGTGAACTTCATCAAAAAGGTGCCTTGTCCAAGACGCTGGGACTACCGGGTCCACAGCCTGTGCACTTGCCAAGTCAGAGATATCGACACCACCCTGGATTTGATGCACTGCCAGTCTTGACAGCACATCAGTGACCAGATTGTTTTTTCCTGAAACATGACAGACATCTGAGTAAACTCTGAAATGTTTGACAAGTAGCATTGCTGCCTGGCTGACCAGAGGTCTGATATCTTGCTAAAGGAAAAAGTGAGTGACTTGTGATCCGTGAAATGGCAGCCCTCTAAAATGCCTTCATTGCCCTCAGGCAATGGTGTTAAAATGTTAGCATGATCAACATCCAAATGAGGGGCTCTGAAATGTTTCACTTTTCAAGATCCTGTATAAACATATTGTGTTTTTTGTAGATGTACTAAGATCTGTTAGATGGAGGAACTGGGGAAAGAAAAACTGTATGTACATGCAATTTTAAAAAAAAAAAATTTCTAAAAAAGTTCCAAGTGATAGTATCTGTCTACAATCTATCACTACATTCGATTGCATAGTTGTAAATCATATTTTCGTAGTTGTACGTTCTCAAGGCACCTGTATGAATTTTAAGTGGTCTCTTTTTGGTTCAAGGTATCTAGGAAAAACATCTGAACTTTCAAAACGTTTTTTTTAACCATATTGCTACAGATATTGCACGAGAAAAAGAACACAAGAAAACATGACAGTCTGCAGATACTGTGGTTGAAGTAAAAACACAAAGCTGGAGAAACTCAGTGTCCAATATATAGTAAAAATAAAAATACATAACTAATATTTCAGGCTTGAACCCTTCATCAAGGTATGGATAAATGTTGGCAGGTGTCTGAACTAAAAGGTAAGGCAGGAGGGTTGGGGAGAGAAGCATGGTCCCGCAGACAGGAGGTAATTGGTGGAGAAGGGAGGGAGGGCATGGTGCATTTCAAATCACTCACTACTGGGATTTGAACATTTAGAAAATTCAAGCAGCAGAACATGGATCAGAGTTTCCTGTGGGACCAGCTCCCAATCTTCAGTTTCAGATCTATTGTTAGAGTACAAACATGACATCACATACAACCCTGAGATTCTTTTCCTGTGGGCCAGGCAGAATTACCACTTATTGGTAGAGCAAAAAAACGACACAGCGTATACATGTCAATGAATAAAGAACTGTAAACAGATAACAAATCTAAACAAACTACAATACAGAGAGAATTAAAAAAATTAATAAAATGCACAAGTAAGAGTTCTCAAATGAGTCCCTGATTGAAGTTGTTATTGAGGAGTCTGATGGTGGAGGGGTAGCAGTTGTTCCTGAACCTGGTGGTGGGAGTCTTGTGGCACCTCGACCACTTTCCTGATGGCAGCAGCAGGAACAGAGCATGTGCTGGGTGTTGTGGATCCTTGACAATTGCCGCTGTTCTCCGATGGCAGCAATCTTCAAATTTCTGGGTGTCAACGTCTCCTAGGATCTGTCCTGGAGCCTCATTTCAATGGATTCATGAAGCAGGCTTGCCAGCAACCATACTTTGTGAAGTGTCTGAGGAGGTTTGGTATGTCATTGAAGACTCAAAATCTTCTACAGGCATACAATGGAGAGCATTCTGATTGTTACATCACTGCCTGGTGCAAATCTCAGGACAAGACTAAACTCCAGAGGACTGTTAACTCGGCTGCAACATCATAGGCACCAGACTTCACTCCATTGATAACGTCTCCATGAGGTGGTGTCTTGGGTAAACTTGTACCTCTCACTTTGTTCGTTTTAGATTGGTCACAGTGTTCAAGCTACCGAAAGAAAATAGACACACTCAGCGAGAGCAGTTCAGTTTATACAAGGCTTTATTACTAAATCTAAAGCTGAATTCACACTACAATATGCAAGCCCTTCCCCGTTATACTTATCAATGCCTGAACTGGTCCCAATTGCCAAAGCGAGGCGACGACTGCACATTTGTAGTAGGTTGTCTGGGCGCCGGTAGCAGCTTCTCCACCTCCCCGGACCGGGACGTCGGTTTGGAATCTTGAAGTTCTTCTTCTTGCTGAGAGATGTTGCCATCTCTTGGAGAGTCTCCAACTTCAGCAGTGGGACCATGGCTTATATTACCCAAGAGTTGTTTACTTCAGATCTTACCACTTTGAACAAATGATTTAATTATCTTCAAGGTCTCCTGACAGTCTGCGACCAACAAAAGACAACTGCATCTCTTGGCCTCATGGTGGAAGTTGGATAATATCTACTGATTCATATGCATCCCTGGGCCCCATAGTGTAAATTTAGGTAATGTCTTCTGATCCAACTGCATCCCTTCTTTCATAAGCTAGTCTAAATCCTCCATGACAGGTGGTCTCTCTCCTCTAGGACCCTTGCCACCCAGGGTATCCCTCTGCACTCTGCTACCAGATAAGTACTTAGGGGCTCAAGCACAGCTTCTTCCCTCCATCATCAGATTCCTGAATAATCAATGAACCAAAGACACTGCCTCACTTTGACTTTGCGTGACTATTTTTATTTATTGTTCAACAGTGATTTATATGAATGTTTGTCCGTGAAGCTGCTGCAAAACAGTAGAATCTGATTAATTGTACTACATGCGTTCCAACATTGGAATGAATTGGCCCGGCCACATTGGCACTGGGTGACGGGGATTCGAACGCGCATCACCACCAGCGCTGGCAGCAGGTCGCTGTGAGCATGGCGCGCGAACGACCACGATGATGTGGACTACATCTCCCAATATGCAGCGCGACAATTTTTTTTCTCTCTCTCTCTCTCCCCCACCTCCCCCTTTCCCCCCACCCCCCCTCCCGGACTGGCTGACGGGACGCACTGACGCGCGCGCCCAACCACCACGCAGACCATTGGCCCCCGGGGAGGGGGGCGTGGGTGGAGGAGGATTCTTTTGCTCGACGGCGGGCCAATCAGGAGCGGCCTCTCCTCCCCGTGGTCCTCGTCGCTGATTGGAGGCCTGGAGCCGGCCGCGTGAAGGGATTCCAGCGCCCCCGGACGTGGGGAGGCAGAGCAGCGACGGCGGGCGGCCGTCCTGCACTGTGGAGGAGGAGGTGTGCGCCGCCTGGGGGGGAGCAAGGTCGTCCGGACGGGGCCTGGCCCGGGCAGCGCTGAGGTACCTTTTTTCTTTAATGTCCAACTTTCACCAGTTTTGTGTTAACTTTGCTCAAGCTCCGAGGTGACCCAAGTCGGAATGAATGTGGACCGTGATTTACCGCGACTGCTCGCGGAGTGTCCTCTGCGGTAAGAGGTTTGGCCAAGGCCCCTTGATCCCCTCGGCCCCTTGATCCCCTCGGCCCCTTGATCCCCTCGGCCCCTTGATCCCCTCGGCCCCTTGATCCCCTCGGCCCCTTGATCCCCTCGGCCCCTTGATCCCCTCGGCCCCTTGATCCCCTCGGCCCCTTGATCCCCTCGGCCCCTTGATCCCCTCGGCCCCTTGATCCCCTCGGCCCCTTGATCCCCTCGGCCCCTTGATCCCCTCGGCCCCTTGATCCCCTCGGCCCCTTGATCCCCTCGGCCCCTTGATCCCCTCGGCCCCTTGATCCCCTCGGCCCCTTGATCCCCTCGGCCCCTTGATCCCCTCGGCCCCTTGATCCCCTCGGCCCCTTGATCCCCTCGGCCCCTTGATCCCCTCGGCCCCTTGATCCCCTCGGCCCCTTGATCCCCTCGGCCCCTTGATCCCCTCGGCCCCTTGATCCCCTCGGCCCCTTGATCCCCTCGGCCCCTTGATCCCCTCGGCCCCTTGATCCCCTCGGCCCCTTGATCCCCTCGGCCCCTTGATCCCCTCGGCCCCTTGATCCCCTCGGCCCCTTGATCCCCTCGGCCCCTTGATCCCCTCGGCCCCTTGATCCCCTCGGCCCCTTGATCCCCTCGGCCCCTTGATCCCCTCGGCCCCTTGATCCCCTCGGCCCCTTGATCCCCTCGGCCCCTTGATCCCCTCGGCCCCTTGATCCCCTCGGCCCCTTGATCCCCTCGGCCCCTTGATCCCCTCGGCCCCTTGATCCCCTCGGCCCCTTGATCCCCTCGGCCCCTTGATCCCCTCGGCCCCTTGATCCCCTCGGCCCCTTGATCCCCTCGGCCCCTTGATCCCCTCGGCCCCTTGATCCCCTCGGCCCCTTGATCCCCTCGGCCCCTTGATCCCCTCGGCCCCTTGATCCCCTCGGCCCCTTGATCCCCTCGGCCCCTTGATCCCCTCGGCCCCTTGATCCCCTCGGCCCCTCTCCTCCACAGATTGGAATTGGCGAGCGGTGAAAGTGCATGTTCCAGACTTTATTGGTGCCGAAGTTGCAGCCCTTTCTCTACCTGGTTTCTTCCCCAGTTTGGGGCCATTTGGCTTCACAGGGGTGTGTTTAATTGCTTCATTGGTGCAGGTAGGAGAGAGCTTGGAAAAACCCAGTGCTCAGCAGGTCAAACTTCTATCCAGAGAAGACAGACGGGAAAAATGTCGGCAGTCGTCTGAACAACCTGTTTGACCAGCCTTGTGTTCTTACTGCAGACTTTCATGTTTGACTTCTGTTTACTGCAAGATTCTGTGAAATCTCTTCGACCGATACCTACCCTGAAGAAGTTCTCCTTTGCTTTCTGAAGGGAGTTCTGCGGGATTCTCTCCCCCTGCTCCCCATCTGTAATCCCTGCCGCTCTGTGACCTTGTACTCACCCAGACTCACTTCTGTACTTTCATGAAGGGCTCAAGACAGAAATGTCGGTTCTGTATGTTTATCTTTCCCACATAAAAGACACTGTTTGACCTGCTGAGTTTCTCCACGGTGCCTGCAAACTTTTGTCTTTTATTTCTGTCTACGAAATTACAGTAAATGAGGAGGTGTGGGCACAGGGGGATCATCTCCTGTGTTTCCAGGGGTACTTCTCAAGAGGACAATTGATGGGGAGGGAGGAAGTTTCAGGAGATTTAGCATGTCATCAAATACTCTGTTGAATGTCTGCAAGGTGCAATGTGGAAAAGTATAATGGTGGGTTGTATAAAGGATTCCTATTATCCTAGTCTCAACCTATTTTTGCTGCTACCTCAAGGAAGAAGGCACAGAAGCTTGAGGTCTACCACCTTGATGGGAAAAAAATTCTTGAATAAACACTTCTAGGATTACTCAACTTTCTTGGGCTACCAAAAACCAGACCAGTCTTTACTAGCTGAACCATTTTTTTCTGTCTAATCCCACTGACCTGCACCCAGTCCATATCCCTCTGTACCTCTCCCACCCATGGACCTGTCCAAATTCTTCTGAAATGTTAAAATTGAACCCACATTCACCACTTCAGCTGGCAGCTCGTTCCACACCCCCGCCACTTTCTGTGTGAAGAAGTTCCCCTTCAAACTTTCCCCTTTCACTCATAGCCCATGTCCTCTGGTTTATATCTTGGTTGCACTCGGTGGAAAAAGCCGACCAACATTTACTCTGTTTATCTCCTTCATAATTTTAAATACCTCGATCAAATCTCCTCTCATTCTTCTATGCTCCAGGCTTAGTCCTAACCTGTTTAACCTTTGCCTGTAACTCAGTCCCTGAAGTCCGGTCAGTGTCCTAGTAAATCTTCTCTGCACTCTTTATCTTATTGATATCCTTCCTGCAGTTCAGTGACCAAAACTGCACACAATGCTCCAAATTTGGCCTCACTATTGTCTTATACAACTTTACCATAACATTCCAACTCCTGTACTCAATGCTTTGATTTATGAAGGCCAACATGCCAAAAGCTCTCTTTACAATGCTATCCACCTGTGATACCACTTTCAAGGAATTATGTATCTATTTCCAGATCCCTCTGTTCTACAGTACTCCTCAGTGCCCAACCATTTACCTTGTATGTCCTTCGTTTGTCCTTCCAAAATGCAACACCTCTAGTAATTTAATTTGTAATGTTTTGTTGGTGTATCTTTCATACTTGTGTGGACACAACAATTAAGAATTTTGGTACATGGTTGTCAAAAACCATAGGTGATTTATGTCTCAATGAGATCATCTAAACCTCTCAAAATGCACGGGAAATTGGTGTATTTAGACAATACGGGCTTCTGGGCTTAATATAAAACCCAATGCCAGAGAACCTCAGTAGATTAAACAGTGTCCTTTATATAGCAAAGATAAATATGCATAACCAATGCTTTGGATTTGAACCCTTCATTAAGGTAAGGAAAAATGTTGGCAGGTGTGTGAATAAAAGGGTAAGGGGGGAGGTGAGGTCACAAAGGTAGGAGGTAATGTGGAGAAGGGAGGGCATAGCAGCAGGCAGGGGGAGCAGCGATGGATGGGTTAGTAGCTGATGGGGAGGGAAAAGAGAGTAAGTTAGCAGTTTAAATTGGAGGAATGACAACATTTTTTATTTGGGCAGATGGCATTAATATTGACTTTTCCAGTTTCTGCTAACCTGCTCTCCTTTCCCCCGCCCTTCTCTTCCCCTTGTCAGATCTCCATCCCCTTCCCTCTCTATTCACCCAGCCATCCCTCCTCCCCCTGCCCGCTGCTGTCCCCTCCCTCCCTTCTCCACTTATCACCTCCTGCCTTTGCGACCATGCCTCCCCATCCCTTTTATTTGGATGCCTGCTGACATTTTTTCCGTACCTCGATGAAGGGCTCAATCCTGAAATGTTGCTTCCGTATTTTTATCTTTGCTATATAAAGGACACTGTTTGACCTGCTGAGTTTCTTCAGCACTGTTTTTACTTCATCCACTGTTTCTGCAGACTTTCATGTTTTACTTCTTGGCTGAAAGGGCTGTTACCGTGCTGCATGCCTAATTTAAAAAAAAACAAACGTATTTGAAGGTGTAGGCCCAGGTGTTTAATTTTTCCTTGTTAGTCAGACTTTCGTTCACTATCTTCCCCCCCACCCCCAAAAACCTGGCCACAGTTCCAGGAATCGGTGAACCTTGTTTGCACTCTTTCGAGTCTGTATGTTTGCTTAGGTATGACGACCTGACCCACATGCAATATTCTTGATTTGGTTTCGCGAGGGCCCTCGTGACATCTACTCTTAAAACCTGTTGCCATAAACTTGCCATTTATCTTTCCAATTGTTTTCTGTTTCTGCACATAAACTTCCATTAACTTGTGTACAGTGACACCCAAATCTGCAGGCACATCATTATCTTGTATGTCCTGATTTAAATAATGTTCTGCTTTTTCTAATTTACCAAAAAAAGTGGATGATGTTGCTTTTTACACATTTTATTCCAACATTATCCTCATCCATTCACTTAGCCTGTCTGTCTTCCCATGAAGAACACACCAAAATGCTGGAGGAACTCAGCTGGTCTTTTCAGCATCCATAGGAGACAAAGATATTTTGCTGATATTTGGGGCCTGAGCCCTTCTTCAAGGAATCAGCAGAATGAGCCAGAAGCAGGAAATCTCTGAAAGTCTCAGAATTCAGACAGTGCCGGCTGCGGGAGGAATCCAGACCAACTAAAGGGGCTCATTGGATTCGATAAGGGACACGTCTGTGAGAAAGGAGAGACAGAGCTGGGGGAAGAAGTGAGTGGGTGGTGTTTAATGAAAGCCAAAGAATTCAATATTAATGCCATCCAGTTGGAGGGTACCCAGTTGAAAGATGAGGTGTTGTACCTCCAATTTGTGGGTGGTCTCACTCAGGTAGTACATAAAACCACAGAGACTTGTCAGCAAATGAATGGGATGGAGATTTGCAATGGGTGGCCACTAGGAGATTCACACTAATCCAGCAGACAGAACTGAAGTGCTCAACAAAGCAATCTCCTAGTCCGCGTCCAGTCTCTCCACTGTAGAGACCACAGTGGTCACCGGCCATTTTTTCCAGCCTGTGCCCATTCTTTTCAATGTCGAGGAGACCACATTGCTGGGTGAACTAGTTCTGTTAATTTTAAATCTTTTAGTTTTGAGCCATGAAATGCCTTGAATTATAAAGGTTCCCGAGGGGAAAATTTAGAGAATGAAACATGGCTCTCTGATGTAGAGGGAGCATTGGATGCAGTAGATGACTCCTGCATATTCACAAGTGGAAGGACTGTTTGGGACCCCGAATGGTGGTGAGGGAGGATAGTGGGCACAAGTGGAGCATCTCTTGTGGTTACAAAGGTAGGTCCCATGGGGACAATTGGTGGGGTGGTAGAAATGAACAAGAGAGTCACGGAGGGAGTAGTCCCTGCAGAAGGTAGAGGGGGAATATGTGTCTAGTGGTGGGACCTTTTAGTAGGTGGTGGAAATGGCGGATGCTGGATCCAGAGGCTGGTGGGGTGGTAAGTGAGGACGAGGAATTCTGTCTTTGTTACACGTGGGGCGGAGGGGGCCAGGGCAGATGTGCAGGTAATGGAGGATATGCAGATGAATTCTGAGTTGATGGTGGTAGAGGGAAAAGCCACTTTGTTTGAGGAAGGAGGACATCTCTGATTTGGCATGGAAGTCCTCATCCTGGGTGATGTGACAAAGATTGAGGAATTGAGAGAATGGAATGGAATCCTTGCAGGAGACAGGGTTAGAAAAGTTGTAGTCGAGGTAGCTGTGGGAGTTCATGACACTTCAGTGTGGCATTGAAATGAGGGGTTGAAGTCGTTGGTCACTGGGAGGTCCTTGCTTTTGCAGTAGACTGAGCAAAGATGTTCTATGAAATGATTTTCTTTCCCCCCCCCCAAATCTGTATCCAGTCTCCCAGATGTGGAAGAGGTTGTATTGGGAGCACTTTTCACAACATCAGTCGATTCCAAAATTCTTTGCCACTAATAACCTACATTTTGATTGTAGTCAGTGTTGAAATGAAAAGCCCAGCAGCAATTTGTATGTGACAAGTCTCAAAAGAAGCAATTGGAAAAATAACTGAAGAATTAACCAATCATTTACCTTGAAGGAAATGTATTGGCCAGGGAATTAGAAATTGTTCTTGAGTATAATTTTAAATTTAAATTCTGTCCCATGGGCCTGTGCTCTGCCCAATTACACCCAATTAATCTTCAAGCCCTGGAGCATTCTGAATGGTGGGAGAAACTGAAGCTCTCAGGGAAAACCCACGCAAAACTGGGGAGAACATACAACTCCTTCCAGTCAGTGCGGGATTCGAATCCTGGTCCTGATCACTGGCGCTGTAACGGCATTGCGCTAAACTCTATGGCATTCGTGCTGCGCATGCCATGGATTCTCTTTATCCAAAGTCTGCTGAGTCCTCTATTAAAAAATTTCAGATTCAGAATTTATTGATGTGAACAAATCATGAAATTCTTTTTGTGGCAGCAAAAATTCACATGAACCATAAATTTAAAAGAGTGTACGATAAGGCAGTGTCTTTGGTTCATTGATTATCCAGGAATCTGATGATGGTGGGGAAGAAGCTGTCCTTGTGCCCCTGAGTGCTTGTCTTTAGGCTCCTGTACTTTTCCTGATGGTAGCAGAGTGAAGAGGGCATGGCCTGGGTGGTGGGCTCTTTGGGGAGAGAGGCTGCTTTTTTAAGACACCACCTCTTGTAGACGTCCTCGATGGAGTGAAGTCTGGTGCCTGTGATGTCACAGACCAAGTTAATAACCCTCTGGAGTTTATTCTTGACCTGAGAGTTGGCTCTTCTGTACCAGCCAGTGATGCAACCAGCCCGAATGCTCTCTACGGTACACCTATAGAAGTTTACGAGAGTCTTTGGTGACGTACCCAAACTCCTCACAGTCTAGCTGCTGGGGGGGGGTGGGGGGGGGGTGCAGAGGCTCATAGTTTTATAGCTTCTTGACCTGCACTGAGCGAATAAGGGTATTGAAGGTCGAGCTGTAGTTGATAAATCTTGAGCTCTGATTCTGCACAACCTGTTGAGTTCCTCTCGCATATTGTTCAACTGAAAGAGCAGGACTGCTTGTGTGCTGCTTTGGAAATGGAGGATTGCATACAGTTACATCTGATCAACCATTTGCATTTTAATTTTATTTAGTTTAGAAATGCAGTGCAGTTTCAGAAACTTCCACCCCATGAACCTGTGCCACCCAAGTACCATTTAACCTGATGGCAGCAGTGAGAACAGAGCATGTACTGGTGGTGTGGATCCTTGATGATTGCTGCTGCTCTCTGATAGTGGTGTTCCCTGTCAATGTTCTTGATAATGGGGAGGGTTTTGCCTGTGATGCCCTGGATTGTGTCCACTACCTTTATGGAGGGTTTTATGCTGAGGGGTATGTCTCCAGGCTGTGATGCAGCTGGTCAGTACACCTTCCACCACACATCTGTAGAAATTTGCTTGTTTCTGGTGTAATATCAAACCTCTGCAACTCCTGAGGAAGTAGAGGCGCTGACGTGCTTTCTTCATGATGCCATTGGTGTGTTGGATCCAGGAAAGATCCTTCAAGATAGTGAGTCCCAAGAACTTTGCTGACCCTCTCCACCTCTGATCCCCCGATGATCACTGGATTGTAAACCTCTGATTTTTCCTTTCTTGAAGTCAACAATCTGCTCCTTGGATTTGGTGACATTGAGTGCAAGGTTGCTGTTCATTATAACAGGGTTAATGATTAAAGTTAAAACCAGATTATTATTGACTGCAGGGGGCTGTGCCTTATTAACATATTGGTCTCGTTGTGAATATTTGAGCAGTTTATAGGTCATTTATATTTTAGAGAAGAAATGGAGAGAATGGTATACTTTGAGAGTTCAAAGAGAAACCTAGGTTTTGGGTAAACTGCTGTACAAAAACATCAATGTGGCTATTCAAAATGTTCTGATCGTTGGAAACAAATTGTTCACCAAATTAATTTGAAATTTCCATTGAGGAATTTGAACTTGTTTGAGAGCAAGTGTTTTGATTTTTAAACGTTAATAAAAATTAAAAACTCCAACTGTTTTAGTAAAAACTTTAATGACAAGAATGTACTGCAGTTTAACCTGGTTGGATGATGCAAAACATTTATTATTGTGAGTAGCCATTTTACTTCTGCACTTTAAAAAGGAGAAAGGGTGGGCCTCCATTTTCTTGAACAAGTTTACATTTATAAGGTTCCTCATAGCCGAAATAAATTACCGTATTTGAGAGCCGAAAATGCCCATGGGCATCTAAGACCCTCCATTTCAGCAGGGAATATTAATAATTTATTTTTAGTGTATTTAAGGGTAAGTTGGCTAATGGGTTTCTCCTGCATCTCTTGCGCAGCTGATGGGGGGCCGCTATGGTTGGTCTTCTCACCGGGGACAGTGAGTGGTGGCGACTCCGCAATTGGGTGGGTTTCCTCCAAGGTGGAGGGCTGTGCTGGTGCATGTGGAGCCTCTCCCAGCAGAAAACACTGCTCCCTCTCTGTCCTCGCAGCGAGCATGCTCCTTTGGTCACTTGTGGCTCCTTAACTTTCTGCTGTAGCAACAGCACGGCCACAGCGCTGTCTACGCCACTGGATATGGCGCACACCACCTGATGTAGCGACTGGCTCATCTGCCACCAGACACGGGTCAGACTACCTCTTCTCCCCGGCAGTGTTCGCCGTCCAGGATCCGCTGGTAAGCTGCAGCTGGTGAACAGTTTTCCATATCTCCTCCCCACGGCCACGTGCCCCAGGGAATCCAATGGTAATGTAATCGACGCCCTGAATCCCACCTGTCTGCTCTGACCAACAACCCAAGATCCTTGGTCTTTGCTCGAAGAATCTAATCCATTTTACCTGCACGTGCACAGCAGTATCGCTCTTGAAGTGCAACGTGCGGATAACACTAATTTTAACTTCAAAAATGAAGCATGGGGATATTTTTGAGCCATTTTTGGGGGGGAGGGGAAAGTGGGTCTTGTATGTCATCAAATACTGTCCGTTTCTCCCAAAAAGAGCTGCAGTTAAATTTGCACACAAGTTTTCCAAACAACAGATTAGATTAGTTGATCATTTATTTATTGTGATCAAGGTGGAGATTTGAATATTGTGCAAAGTACTGGAGAACCTGATGTTTGTACCGTGAGATCTGTCTTCATTTGGAGACTAGAACTGATGTCCTGTTTGTTTAAGCACAATTGAAATACTTCTGTAGTGCTGTGTAATGAAGTGCCAATCTGCATTTTGTGCTGGTTCCCGTCTTGAAGTAGAACTTTAAGCAACTTTGTTTCTGAATCTTGTTGTAAGACTTCATAAAAATACTTGAATAAACTGATTTGTCTAAAGTTTGCGCAATTTTTTTTGTCAATTGACCATAACCTTAAGGGTTGGTTGGCATGGTTAGCACAATGCTGTTACAGCACCAGGGATTGAGACTGGGGTTCGAATCCCATGCTGTCTGTAAAGAGTTTGTATGTTTTCCCTTTGTCTGTATGGGTTTTACCTTGAGAGCTCCGGTTTCTTTCCATTGTTCAAAACTCCCAGGGTTGTAGGTTGATTGGGTGTAATTGGGCGGCACAACTTGTGGTCTGAAATGGCCTGTTAGTGTGCTGTATATCTAAATTTATTTAAAAAATTAAATTTAAAAATGAAAAAATCTTTGAAAAATAAGCAATTGAAATTTGAAAGGTAGAAAGCACAAGTTTGGAAGTGTGATTTATATAAAAAAAATAATACATAGAATTAATTTTAAGTTTGTTGTTGGACCTAGAGATGTTTTAAAAAAAGTATCTTGAGGATGTATCTGGAGCATCACTTAGGATGAATGAGGGGTTTGTTGGTGCCAAACAGGGTTTTCAAGTCAACCAACATTTGTGTTATCTGCAGGATTGATCCACTGCAACCAGTGATCCCTTTGTGGCTTTCTCTATATTTCTGCACCCCACTCCCAGACTCTCATGTCTGTCCATGGCGTTGTGTACTATTCCACAAAGTCCACCTGTAAATTGGATGCGCAGCATCTGATTTTTTTTTCGTCTGGGCACTCTCCAGCCAGATGGCATTAACATGAACATTTTTGGTTTCTGTTAACCTGCTCTCCATCCCCTCCCTCTATTCACCTAGCCATCCCTCTTCCCTCCCGCCCCCCCCCCCCACCCTGACTTGCTGGTGTGCCCTTCTTCTCTCTCCACCTCTTGCCCTTTTATTTGGACACATGGTGACATTTTGTCCATATCTTGAAGGGCTGAAGCCCAAAATGTTGGTTATTTTTTGATCTTTGCTATAAAGGAGAGTGTTTGACCTGCTGAGTTTCTCCAGCTTTGTGTTTTTACTTTTTCTAATTTCTGCTTTCTTTCCTTTAAATGGGATCACTCAAGAAAGTGCAGATGATGGAATCTGAAGCTAAACACAATCTGCTGGAGGAGCTCAATGGGTGGAACAGTGTCAGTGGGAGAAAGATAGTTTTGAACTGCAACCCTTAATCGTATAACAATTACAGCACAGAAACAGGCGAGTTCAGCCCTTCTAGTCCATGCTGAACTAGTCCCACTGACCCGGCCCTTAACCCTCCACACCTCTCTTGTCCATATACATACCCACTTTTCCTTAAATATTAAAATCGAGCCTGCATCTACCACTTTGGCCAGAAGCTCATTCCACACTCCTGCGACCCTCTGAGTGTAGAAATTCCCCTTCATGTTTCCCCTAAACTTTCCCTTTTTAATCTCAATCTGTCTTTTTTAATCTCCCCCACTCTCAATGGAATAAGCTAGTCCACATTGACTCTATCTGTCCCCCTCAAAATTTTAAATACTTCCATCAAACTACCCCCAATCTTCTACGCTCCAGGGAATATGTCCCAGCCTGTTTAACCTTTCCCTCTTCCTCAAACCCTGAAACAGGCAACATTCTTATAAATATCCTCTGCACTCTCTCTCTCTCTCTCTTCTGTTGATATCCTTATAATTTGGCGACCAAATCTGCACACAATATTCCATATTTGGCCTTTCTAATGCCTTGTACAACTTCAACATGACATCCCAATTCCTGTACTCCATACTCTGATTTATGAAGGCCAACATACCAAAAGCTTTCTTCACCACCCTATCTAGTACACTCCTCAATTGTCTATCATTTAATGTGTATGACCTATTTTGATTATTCCTACCAGAACGTAGCACCTCACATTTATCAGTATTAAACTCCATCTGCCATCTTTCCGCCCACTCTTCTAACTGTCCACTGCAAGCTTTGAAAACCTTCCTCATTGTCCACACCACCAATCTTCATCTCATCTGCATACTTACTAATCCAATTTACCATCACCCTAGCATCCAGATCATTAATATATGACAAAGAACAATGGACCCAGTATCAATACCTGAGGCACTCATTGGTCACCAGCCTCCAATTTGACAAACAATTTTCTACCACTACTCTCTAGCATCTCCCAGCCAACCACTGTTGAATCAATTTCACTAGTTCAACATTAATACCCAATGCTTGAACCTCGTCAAAGGCCTTGCTAAAGTCCACATAGTCAATATCCACAGCTTTCCTTTGTCAACCTTCTTAGTAGCCTCCTTGAAAAACTCTAAGTAAAGATTTGTTAAACATGTTCTACCATGTACAAAATAGCATTGACTATTGCTAGTCAATGTCTTTTCAAATAATTGTATATACTATCTCTAAGAACACTCTCCATTAATTTACCCAGCACTGACGTTAGACTCACAAGCCTATTATTACCAGGTTTACTTTTGGAGCCTTTTTTAAAGAGCAGAACAACATGAGGTCTTTCTGATCCTCCAGTACCTCCCCCCGTGGCCAGTGACATTTTAAATATTTCTAGCCTCCTGCGGGGTCCTTGGGAATATTTTGTCAGGACCCAGAGATTTATCCAACTTTATTCTCTTTAAAGTAGCTGATACAACCTCCTCATTAATCTGTATATTATCCATGACCTCACTACCAGATTTCCCCACTTCACCTGACTCAATATTTCTTTCCTTAGTGAATACTGAAGAAAAAAATCATTTAGAGTTTCCCCCATCTCTTCTGACTCCTCACAGATCCGACCCCTCTGATCCTCAAAGGGCCCAATTTTATCCCTCACTATTCTTTTACTTTTAATGGACCGGTTGAAACCCTTTGGATATTTTTTAAAACCTTGCCTGCCAAAGCAGCTCCCTGTCTCTTTTTAGCCTTTCTAATTTCTTTAAGATTCTTTTTTAACCTTGTATTTCTCAAGCATCTCATCTATTCCCAGCTGTCTTTACCCTGTTGTACACATTCCTCTTCTTCTGAACCAAATTCCCAATATCTCTTGAAATCCAAGGTTTGATCCTCACGGGGACAGACCAACTCTGAATTCTCAAAATTTCCCCTTTGAAAATCCTCCAATTATCTGTTGCATCCTTCCCTGAAAATAAATTCTCTCAAACCACTCTCTAAACCCTTTTGCATCTCTTTGAAATTAGTCTTGTTCCAATCAAGAATCTTAACCTTGGGCCCAGCCCTCTCCTCCATAATTAACTTAAAATTAATAGTATTGTGATCACCAGACCCAAAGTGTTGTCCAACACAAATCTCTGTCACCAGACCTATCTCGTTCCCTAATATGAGATCCAATGCTGCCCCCTCTCTAGTTGGTTCTTCTATATATTTATTTAGAAAACTTTCCTGAACACATTTGACAAACTCCAACCCATCCAGCCCTTTTACAGTATGGGCGTCCCAGTCAATATGTGGAAAGTTAAAATCTCCCATAATCACCACCTTATGTTTATTACACATATATGCTATCTCCTTACAAATTTGCTCCTCTAATTCCCTCAGCCCATGGGGGGGGGGGGGTCTATAATACACTCCCATTAGTGTTTTCATGCTTTTCCCATTCCTCACTTCTACCCAAATAGCCTCACTGGACGAGCCCTCCAATCTCTCCCACCATAGCAATGCAGTGATGTTTTCTCTAACAAGCAATGCGACTCCTCCACCTTTTATTCCCCTGTTCCATCACGCTTAAAACTATGTAATCCTGGAAGATTTAGCTGCCGATCGTGCCCCTCCTGCAACCAAATTTCACTGATGGCTACAATATTGTATTTCCATTTGTTAATTGAAGCTCATCCACCTTACTTGCAATGCTCCTTGCACTGAAATATATACTTGAGAGAATGTTCCCCACATTCACTCATTTGATTACCATCTACTTTTACCATGCTCCCCCTTTATTAACTTTAACAGCCTAGTTCTTCTTTCCCTTCAAATCTAGGTGTCCTGCCTTAATCTCTGGCCTCGCATTCTGATCCCAACCCCTGCCAAACTAGTTTAAACCCTCGCCAACTGTTCCAGCAAACCTGCCCACCAGGATATTGGTCCCCTTCCAGTTCAGGTGCAGCCTGTCCCTTTTTGTACAGGTCAGATTTTCCCCAGAAGAGATCCCAATGATCCAGAAATCTGAACCCCTGCCCCCTGCACCAACTCTTCAGCCTCGTGTTCATCTGCCACAACTTTCTGTTCCTACCCTGTCTGGCATGTGGCACAGACAACAATCCTGAGATTCCCACCCTTGAGGTCCTCCTTTTTAACTTTCCCAACTCCCTATATTTTTTCTTCAGGATCTCATCCCCACTTAGAAATATAGAAACATAGAAGACTTCTATCTGTCATGTTGTGAACTTGATCAGAGATGTCCCTGGCACCTGGGAGGCAACATACCATTTCAGAGCCCCAATCTCCTCCAGCAAACCTTTATCTGCTCCCCTAACCAGAAAGTCCCTAATTTCAAAAGCTCTCCTCTTTTCCCTCTTACCTTCTGAGCTGAGGGGTCAGTCCCTGTGCCAGAGACCTGACCACCGCAACTTGTCCCTGGTAGGTAATTTCCTCCTAACAGTATCTAAAACAGTAAAATTATTATTGAGGGGAACAGTCGCAGGGGTACTCTGCACTGTCTCTCTCCCCCACCTTCCCTTTCCTCAGTCGCCCAATTAGCTGATTCCTGTCTGTTTGAGGTGATTGCCTCTGCCTCCCTTATGATCAAAGGTCATCCATTGCAACTCCAGTTCCCTAACATGGTCTCCCAGGAGTTGCATCTGGATGCACCTTTTACAGGTGTTGTCATCAGGAACATTTGTGCTGACCCAGAACTCCCACATCTTGCAATCGGAGCACAGGACTACCACAACTGCCTCCATAACCTAGTCTTATTTTAAATTAATTAAAATAAACTTGTTAATCTGGCTCACTGGGAGCACTTCCTCAGACTCTGCTCACTGAAGCCTCAAAATCCCACTCCTTCACTACGCCATTCACTGGGCTGCTCGTTTACCCAACTCACCCTTCATCGGTCCTTGCCAATTCACTCAATTACCCAGTTACTCAACGGGAAAGGCCAAGTCCTGACTCCGTGCCTCCCTCCCTCCCTCCCTCCCTTTCCTCTGACTGGAAAAGGCTATCATTCTTTCTCTAACGCTTAACCTGCTTAATTCCTATAATAGACAATAGGAGCTGGAGGAGGCCCTTCGGCCCGTTGAGCCAGCACCGCCATTTTACAGATCATGGCTGATCACTACCATCAGTACCCCTTTCCAGCCTTATCCCCATAACCCTTAACTCCTTTGCCCACTAGAGTCTTATCTAACTCTCTTTTGAACATAATCAGCGAATCTGCCTCTACCACCCTCTGTGGCAGAGCATTCCACAGATTCACACTTCTCTGGGTAAAAAAAAATGCTTTCTCATCTCCGTCCTAAAGGGCCTACCCTGTATTCTTAAACTATGCCCTCTAGTCCTCGTCTCCCCCGTCATTGGGAACAAGTAATCCGACTTCACCCTGTCTATCACCCTGTCTATCCCCCTGATGATTTTGTATACCTCAATCATGTCCCCCCTCATCCTTCTAAACTCCATCGGATACGTCTAGTTTTTCTAGCCTTTCAGCATATGTCAACCCCGCCATCCCTGGAACTAACCTTGTAAATCTGCACTGCACACCCTCTATAGCTAGTATGTCCTTCCTCAAAATTGGAGACCAGAACTGGACGCAATACTCCAGGTGAGGTCTCACCAGGGCCCTGTACAACTGCAGAAGGGCGTCTCTGTTCCTATACTCCAATTCCCTCTTTATGAAAGCCAACATGCCATTTGCCTTCTTCACAGTTTTCTGAACCTGCATGTTAGCCTTCAGTGACCGGTGAACAAGTACACCCAGATCCATTTGCTCCTCCCCACTCCCTAGCTTGTCTCCATTTAAATAATACTCAGCTTTCCTATTATTGCCCCCAAAATGGATAACCTCACATTTGCTCACATTGAACGTCATCTTCCATTCAGCAGCCCACACCCCCAACCTGTCCAAGTCCCTCTGCATTTTCCTGACATCCTCCTCACACCCCACACCGCCACCCAGTTTCGTGTCATCTGCAAATTTGCTCATGTTATTAATAATCCCCTCATCCAAATCATTTACATAAATTACAAACAACTGAGGACCCAATACCGATCCCTGCGGCAATCAACTCGTCACATCCTGCCATCCTGAAAAAGACCCGCTTACCCCAACCCTTTGTTTCCTATTTCTTAACCAATTTCCTATCCATGTCAGCACCTTACCTCCAATACCATGCTCCCTGATCTTGCCCACTAGTCTCCCGTGCGGTACCTTATCAAAGGCCTTCTGGAAGTCCAAATACACCACATCCACTGGCTCTCCCAAGTCCACCCTCTTTGTCACATCCTCGAAAAATTCCAGAAGGTTAGTCAAGCATGACTTACCCTTAAGGAATCCATGCTGACTAGCCCTTATACTATTATTTCTGCCTAAGTGTTCTGCTATTACTCCTTTTATGATAGACTCCAATATCTTCCCCTCCACCAACGTCAGGCTGACCGGTCTATAATTTCCCGTTTTCTCCCTCCCTCCCTTCTTAAAAATCGGCACCACATCAGCCACTCTCCAATTCTCAGGGACCTCCCCCGAATCTATGGAACTTTGGAAAATGTCGACCAGTGCTTCCACAATTTCCATAGCAATTTCTTTAAGCACCCTGGGATGCAGCCCATCAGGCCCTGGGGATTTATCAGCCCTCAGTCCCAACAATTTACTCACAACCTCTTGTTTCTGGATCCGGATATCCATTAGATCCCCTACTTCCCCAGGAACGTTCCCCAAGTCTCTTGATACCGCATGAGCACTACCCCCTAACTGACCATAACCTATATCCTCCTTGGTGAAGACAGTTGCAAAGTATTTGTTAAATTCCTCAGCCATCTCCTTGTTTCTGGTAATAATTCCAGCCTTTTCCATTCTTAATGGACCAATTTTAGACCGAACCAATTTCTTCCTCTTCACATATTTAAAAAAGCTTTTGCTATCCTCCATTATATTATTTGCTAATTTCCTCTCGTACTTCATTTTCCCCTCTCTTATGACTTTCTTAGTTACCATCTGATGCTCTTTGAAGGTTTCCCAATCCTCTAACTTCCCACTCCGCTTCGCTATCCTATACTTACTCCCTTTGGATTTGATATTACACTTGATTTCATTAGTTAGCCATGGCTGCCATTTGCATCTCCTAGAGCCTTTCCTCCACTTTGGAATAAATTTGTCCTGAAACCTGTGAAAAATGTCCAACAATACCTGCCATTTTTCCCCAGTTGACCTCCCAGCTAGTGTATCTTTCCATTTTATTTTGGCTAGCTCCTCCCTCATAGCTGCATAATCCCCTTTATTTAACTGCAGTACAGATGCTTCCGACTTCCTTTCTTTTTCCCTTTCTAATTGCAGCTCAAAAGTAACCATACCATGGTCACTATTCCCTAATGGCTCCCCAACATCGAGGTCACTTATTAACTCTGCGTCACCTCACAGTACCAAGTCCAGAATCGACTTCCCCCTGGTAGGTTCCTCCACCAGCTGCTCCAAGAAAGTATCTCGTAGACATTCAATAAACTCAGTCTCTTGTGCTCCTGCCCCCGTCTGATTATCCCAGTCCACTTTCATGTTAAGGTCCCCCATAACTACTGTATTGTTACCACTTTGACGTGCCACTCTTAATTCCTGATTTATACTTCTACTGATATCTAAGCTACTTTTCGGAGGCCTGTAAATGACCCCCATTATGGTCCTCATGCCTTTACAATTTCTTAAATCTATCCAAACAGACTCTACCCACCTGTTTCAATGTCTTTCCTTTCAAATGCCTGAATTTCATTTCTTACCAACAGAGCTACCCCACCTCCTCTTCCTAACTTTGTCTTTTCTATAGGACGTGTACCCGGGAACATTTATTTCCCAATCCTGCCCTTCCCGCAGCCATGTCTCCGTTACTCCGACAATATCGTAACCTCCCATTGCCATTTGTGCCTCAAGCTCATCCATTTTATTCCTTACACTCCGTGCATTCATACACAATACCTTGATACCATATCTCCTTTCTCCCTCCACCTTTGTTCTCGATGCACTTGCCCCTACTCTCCTATTCTTTTTAGTTCCCTTTTTCCTTATTGTTTCACCGTCTAACGCAGGGGTGTCAAACTCAAATTCACGGAGGGCCAAAATTAAAAACTTGGACTAAGTCGAGGGCCAAACTAAATATTTATTGAAAATTTTCAACAACATCTGCATGTTTTCTCTTCTTTCAACATATGTAATGTTAAACTTTAGGATATAACTTTAGGAGGATAATGTTACAGGTCAGGAGTAGGTAGCTCAAGTTCACCCTTTGCTTGACCTGAGGGAAACCTATTTAGTCCCTGTGGAGATGTAGTCGGCATTCACAGGCTGTGTCCATTTTGGCCTGCATCAGGACTCAGCATTTCCTGCTCACTCCTCAGGCTCTAGGCCTCTATTCACCCTCGACCCACCATCCCTCTACCTGACCAGTCCTTTACCCAACTTCTACTCACCCCTCACTCCAATCACTCTGCCTCTACCCACCCCATCCTATGCACTCCCCTCTACTGCCTCTCCCCTCAACCGGTTCCTCACTCTACCCGTCTCTCACCCTCTAATCACCCCTCCCCTACTCGCCCTTCCCCTCCCCTTTTACCTCTTCCCTATCCACCCCTCCTTCTACTCATCCCTCCCTCTAACTGCCCCTCGCACCACCATAACTTCCCCTGCCCATTACTCCTCACCTACACCCTCTGCCCACCCCTGCTTACCCACCCACTTAGGCCCAGCGCCCTGCCGATCAGCCTTTGCGGACAGCCACCATCTCTCTCTTCACGTGCAGGGCCGAACCAGCCGTCCCTGGGTTCCGCGCGGGTGCAAGCGCTGAAGGCCGTGGCGACCGGGAAGAAGTGCGCTCGCGCTGTGGAAGGGCCGTCCGGTGCCAGTCGCGCAGGGCTCGCGCTGCCCGGGGGCCGTGAACAGCCTGCCATGCCCGTCGCGCCGACAGGCAATCACAGGCGCTCGCCCATCCTCCGCACCGCTCGACAGGTGGGAGAAGTGACTGGTTGTGCGGGGAGCCTTCCAACTGGCTTGCCGGCTGATGACATCGACAGACTTCTCGTGTTACAATTTCTCGTGTTACAATGGGGAAGGATGTGCAATGAAGGGGGAGGATGGTGGGGGTGACATTACCAAAAAACAGCATCGGCTCTCGCTGCAGGGCGGGCCACCTCTAATACATTTTTGAAATGATCTTGCGGGCCAAATATAATTATATCGCGGGCCAAATTTGGCCCGCGGGCCAGAGTTTGACATGTGTGGTCTAACGGAAACACCCCTATATTCACTCTCCTATCTGCTTCCCTATCGGTCCTGTTCCCTTCCCCCTGCCAAATTAGTTTAAATCAAATCTGACAGCATTTTTAAACCTAACTGCCAGTATATTGGCCCCCATTGCATTCAGGTGTAAACCATCCCTCCTGTAGAGGTCTTGTCTTCCCCAGAAGAGATCCCAATGGTCAATGAACCTGAATCCCTGCACTCTGCACCATTGCTCCAGCCACACATTTAACCTCCTGATTTTATTTTTGCCCCCACCCATGTACAGCACAGGTAGCAGCCTTGAGATTTTGTTTTGCCTGAAATGGGATTGTCAGTTTAATTAAATGGTGAAACTGGTACTAAAGTTGTGATCAGTCCTTCCTGATTGTCCTTGAATTTTGTACACCTGCACGTGCATGCCTGGACCACACGGGTTAAAAGTGGAACAAGACAATCATTTAAAAGGCTGTCTCCTATCTGGAGTGAAACTTGAAAGTCTGCAGATGCTGTGATTGTAGTAAAAACACACCGAGATGCTGGAGGAACTTGACCAGTCTTTTCAGTGTCAATAGGAGACAAAGATGTATTGCGACGTTTCGGGCCTGAGCCCTTCAAGGAATAAGCAGAAAGAGCCAGAAGCAGGAAATCTCAAAGTGTCAGAACTAACAGTGGCGGCTGGGGGAGGAATCAGACCAACATAATTTATTAATTTATTTTTAACTTTCAGACATAAAGCACGTTAACAGGCCCTTTTGGCTCACAAGCCCATGCCACCCAATTACACTCAATTGATTTACACCCCCAGTACGTTTTGAATGGTGGGAGGAAACCAGAGCATCCCGGGAAAACTCAGAGACATGGGAAGAATGTACAAACTCCTTCCAGACAACTCTGGATTTGAACTCTGGTTGCTGGCGCTGTGACTGTGTTGAGCTAACAGCTACGCTTAACGTGCTTGGTGTGATAAGGAACGATGTTTGTGAAAGGAGATGGAAGGGAGAGACATCTGGGGGAAGATGTGAAGCCGGGTTGGGGGGGGGGCACCGTTTAATGAAAGTCCAAAAAAGTCTATGTTAATGCCTTCTGGTTGGAGGGTGCCCAGTTGGAAGATGAGGTGTTGTTCCTCCAATATGTGGGTGGCCTGTCTGGCATTGGGCAAGGGCAAACATGTCAGCAAAGGAACAGAACAGGGTGGGGAATTAAATGAATGGCCACTGGGAAATCCATGCTATTATGGTAAACAGAGCTGAGGTGCTCAACAAAGTGATTTCTTCCCCCCTTCCCCCCCCCCCCCCACCTCCCCATGTCTGCGGCCAGTCTCTCTGAGATAGAGGAGACCACAACACTGGGTGAACTAGTTTTAAATCTTTTATTTTAGTCACAATGCCTTGAATTATAAAGGAGCCCCATGGGAGAATTTGGAGGAGTAAAATCTTGCTCAGGCTGTCCCATTGAGGAAAAAACAAATTCTTAGATTTTGGATTTCATCTACTTTGCATGCATTGAAAAATGCATTTAGTGCCAGAGCTAAATTGGGCAATTTTTAAAAAAAGGAATTCTTTCAAAAGACATTGAAAATGGTGGTGGAGTGTTTTCCATCTAGAAAAAATTGCAAATGTGCCTCCAGGTTCAAGAACAATTATTTTCCCCAGTCAGGCTCTTGAACCTCCTCTTGCTACGCTGACCATGTGTCGTCTGGGACCACGAAGACACCTGTTTGCAGTACTTCATTTGGTGAACAATTTTTTTCTTTTATTGACTGTAACTGAATACTTGGGAATCTTTCCTGATGGACTATTGTTTTAATTTAGCATGCAAGAGTTTGTACTTCAAAATATATCATTCACTTTGAAATATCTATCATCGTGTTGGATTGTGCCTGCAAAACCAGCCTTTAAAGCCAGTGAATTTACACAATTGTTGAAAAGTTGTTCAGTCAAGAAATCCTTTTGTCCTTTTTTTAAATACGGGGTCTTTGAAGTAAGCAGAACAATATCTATCAAATTGATGTGCTTGGAAAAATTAATCTAAGAAAATTAACTGCAGAAACTTCACTGGACTTGTTAAAGCAAATAAGAATGTACTACACACACAAACTAGCTGTAGCACCTATGTTTTTATGCTGGTTAAAATGACTGGCATTGCTGGTAAAGGGATACTTTCTCCATTTCAATTGCATCAAACCCGTGGCACAACACCGTTACTGTGCCATCAGATGGGACCTGGGTTCAAACCTTGCACTCTGTAAGGTGTTCGTACTTTCTCCTCATGGCTGCGTTGGCTTTCCCTGCGGGCTCTGATTTCCTCCCACCGTTCAAAACTTATCAGGGGTTTTGGGTAAATTGGGCAGCCTGGGTTCATGAGCTAAAATAGCCTGTTACTGTGGTGTATATCTAAATTTAAAAGAAAATTGCATGGGACAGATAACTGATTAGTTTCTTTCCCAGATAATGTGTTAAAACCACATGATCAGAAGATGATATTTGATATTTTCGTTTCCCATATCAGATATTCTTGTTTTTTTGAGTCGGATGATACGTGGGCAAAACTGCTCACAGGCTTACATTTCTAGCTCTGAATTTGGCCCAAGTGTTCAAGTGAAATGAAGGTTTGACTTTGCTGATTTGCCAACAATCCACTGCTTTTTTATTCAAAGAATTCAAACTTTCCAGTGATGTCAGTAGAACAATAAAGTGAAATTGTAATTTGTTTCACATGTCTCTCTCTACACTTCTCTAATCCTGACTTCTTGCTTGTTCCAGCCATAAAATCAACGGCCTTGGTCTCAAGCTCTGTATTTCCAGATTCAGATTTATTGTCACATAGACGACATCACATACAACCCCGGAGATTCTTTTTGAAATACAGAGAAAATAAAAAAGTCCACAAGTAAGAGACCTTTTCAATATATTATGAATTGGAAAGAGTAATATTACGTTATACGCAGAACAGAAAATAATCACCAATCTTGTACATTAACACAGAATATGAATCATGAAGCTGTAATATGTAATCGATCATATTAATAAGAAAAGGTTTGAGGAGCTTCGGTTCATTCTATTATTAGAACATGATTCTAATACGATACCTATATAAAGTAATCTATATCTTTGTAAAGAAAACAAAGAAAAAGGAAAAAAGAAACCCTTCCATACTAACCCTCCCCCTCCCACTAAACACAGTCAACAGCAAATTAACAAAAAAGTGAAAATGAGCCTGGGGTTGAGTTTTGGCCTTTGCACTTTGAGCGAATAGAACTCAAGCTGATGTAATCAAATTATGATCGTAATCCATGAATGGGCCCCATAATTTGTCGAATTCAATCATAGTTTATTTAATAGTGTATCTGATTTTCTCCAAGCGCAAACAAGACGTGATATCTTGTATCCAACACGTGTTTGAGTGGTAGACTATCTTTTCATTTAATCAAAATTGCTCGTCTGGCTATCAATGAAAAGTAAAAGCTACAACTCTGAGTTAAGGTCAAGGAAATATTTTCCTGTTATGAATAACCAAACAAAGCAATACAAGGACGAAGATCTATCTTGATCCTAAGAATCTCAGAAACAATCTGAAAAAACTGAGCCCAAACATTTTTCAGTTTTGGGAACTCCCAAAACACATGAACCAGTGATGCCCTCATAAATTATATCTGTCACATATTGGATCTATGTCAGAATTAAAACAGGATCATTTGACCTTAGACCAGGGTATTCTATATACAAGCCACTTTGAATTGCAATAAATAGTGCCATGCACAAAATGAGGCATTGTTCATCAGGTCTCAACTTTCATTTGAAATAGAGACATTCAAATCTCTTTCCCATTCCTTCCTAATTGAATTTCCTGAACCCATTTTTAGATCCATCAGATTTTCATAAACAATAGCTATCAAGCTACCATGATGAAATTTTATATCAAAAATTAATCCAGAACATTGGTTTTGGGAACTTGGGAGGAAAATAGAAAATTTAGATTGGGCAAAATGCCTAATTTGTAAATATCTTAATTAAATTTAATCTTCTTAATAGATATTTTTTTATTAACTGTTAACTCTTCAAATGAAGCAAAATTGCCTCAGATATACGAATTCCAAAGACTCTTAATACTCAGTCCGACCCATTCTTTAAAATCTGCATCTAATATACAAGACTGAAAAAGATGTACATACATGACATTGCATACAACCCTGAGAGTTATTTCCCTGCGGACAATGCAGAATTGGTCGTGCAAAAAAAAACCTGTACTCAGCATATACTTGTAAAACAAATAAAGAACTATAAACAGATAACAAATGTAAACAAACTGCAAAATACGGAGAGAATTTAAAAAATCAATCAAGTGCTCAAGTGTCCTTAAATGAGCCCCTGACGGAGCTTGTTGAGAAGTCTGAAGGTAGCAGCTGTTCTTGAACCTGATGGTGTGATTCTTGTGGTACCTAGGCCTCTTGCCTGATGGTATCAGCAAGAACAGAGCATGTGCTGGGTGATGTGGATCCTTGATGATTGATGCTGCTCTCTGACAGCAGCGTTCCATGTAGATGTTCTCGATGGTGGGGAGGGTTTTGCCTGTGATGTCCTGTGCGGTGTCCACTACCTTTTAGAGGGCTTTATGCTCACGGGTATTGGTGTTCACTTACCAGACCATGATGCAGTCGCTCCGCATACTTTCCACCACAGCTGTAGAAATTTGCCAGGGTTTCTGATGTCCTATAAAACTTATGCATACACCTGAGGAAGTCGAGGTGCTGATGTATTTTCTTCAGGATGCTATTAATGTGTTGTCTCCAGGAAAGATCCCCTAAGATGGTGTCTCCTGAGAACTTAAATTTGCTCACCTTCTCCATCTCTGACCTTCCTACTCCCCTCCACCCCCACAAAATAAAACCCAGATCACTGGATTATATACCTGTGGATTTCCCTCCTTGAAGTCCATAATCAGCTCTTTAGTTTGGGTGATGTTGAGTGTGAGGTTGTTGTGAGTGCACTATTCAACCAAGATTTTAATCTCCCTCCTGTGTGCTGATTCATCACTTTTACACAAACCACTACCATGGTATCAGCGTCAACTTTATAGATGGTGTTATTGTTGTAACGAGCCATACAGTGGTAGGTGTAATTGAGTGGAGCAGGGGGCTAAGAACATAGCCCTGTGGTCCTTTGGTACTGATGGAGATTACGGAGATGTTCTTACCAATCCTCACTTATTGTGGTCCCTCACTAAGCTTGAGATTTTGTATGGGGAAATACGCTGTTTCTCCAGCACGAATTTCTTTAGAGCACTCTGTTTTAAACCTTCTGCTTTGATCAAGCATTTGGGTTATCTGCCTCATTATTCCTTGTGTAATCAAACAAAGTATGTTCCTGTCAAGCACCTTTGTCTTTGTTGAATACACTATACAAATACAAGATTTGTTGAGATCGACAGTAACCAGTTCCAGTTTGTACGACATTATACTGTTGGCAGTTTTTTAAAAAAAACATGAAAAGATTTTTCCCTCAGTAGAGTTGGTCACGATAGGCCAGTGTCCCAAAACCACAATAGTTTACTTGTTTGGTGTGGAGTTCAAATGCAATTAAAAAAAAAATAATAATTTTATGTGCTCACCAGTTTCCAGTTCAATACCTGTTACTTTTCCAGTTGGTTGCTCATGTTTTTGTTGTAACTGAAGTCCTGGATAAAGTGCTGTGATTTGTAATCACTTCTCCACAAATGTAATTGTGAAGGGATCATCATATAATCACAAATCCCAACACTGGCAGGTCCATGTACAGTGTTTAGTTTTCTGATTAAGGAACTCCAATTAAAAAAAAAAAAAAAATTTTATTGTTGCCCCAGTTTCTTGCTTGATCGTGAGTACCATGAACCTGATTTCAGATCAGGGAAAACTGACCAGTCCTTGGGGTTCATTATGAATAGAACATAAGAAATAGGAGCAGGAGTTGGCCATCCGGCCCATCGATCCTGCTCTGCCATTCAGTAAGATCATGGCCGATCTGATCATTGACTCAATTCCACCCATCTGCCTTTTCCCTATATCCATCAATTCCTGTTATTTGTAAAAATCTATCTAACTGAACCTTAAACCTGTTTAATGAAGTTGCCTCAACTGCTTCCCTGGGCAGAGAATTCCACAGATTCACGACTCTCTTGGAAAAACAATTTTTTCTCATCTCCATCTTAAATCTACTCCCTTGAATCTTGAGGCTGTGTCCCTTAGTTCTGGTCTCTCCTAACAGTGAAAACAATTTTCCTGCCTTTATCTTATCGATCCCTTTCATAATTTTGTTTCTATAATATCTCCTGTCATTCTTCTGAATCTGAGTGAGTATAATTCCAGGTGATTTGGTCTCTCCTCGTAGGCCTACCCCTGATCTCCGGGATCAACCGGGTGATCCTCCTCTGGACTGCCTCCAAGGCCAATCTATCCTTCCTCAAATATGGAGACCAGAACTACACACTGTTCTCCAAGTGCGGCCTCACCAGTACCTTGTCCAAATGCAGCATGACCTCCCTGCTCTTGAATTCAATTCCTCTAGTGATGAAGGCCGACATTCCATTTACCTTCTTAATAACCTGTGGTACCTGCAACCCAACCTTTTGTGATTCATGCACGAGCCCTCCCAAGTCCTTCTGCACGCCACCATGCTGCAGTCTTTCACCATTTAAATAATCTGCTCTTCTATTTTTCCTACCAAAGTGGATGACCTTACATTTACTAATGTTGTCCTCCATCTGCCAGACCTTTGCCCACTCACCTAACTTAACTAGAACCTTCTGCAGCCTCTCCACATCCTCTACAATTTGCTTTTCCACTTAATTTAGTATCATCCGCAAACTACACGACCCTCTGTCCCCTCTTCCAAATCATCAGTGTAAATGGTGAACAGCTGCGGGCCCAGCACTGACCCCTGCGGCCCCCCTCTTAACACTATCTGCTAATCAGAAAAACACCCATATATCCTCACTCTCTGCCTTCTGTCAGTGAACCAATCCTCACTCCCTACCAATATACTTCCCCCGACTCCATTCATCTGGATCTTATTAATAAGTCTCTTGTGTGGCACCTTATTAAAAGCCTTGTGGAAATCCAAATGTACAACATCAACCTGTACTCCTCTATCTACCGCACCAATTATATCCTCAAAGAACTCCAGCAAATGTGTCAAACAAGACCCATCCTTTCTGAATCCATGCTGCATCTGCCTGATGGAACCCCTTCATTCGAAATGTCTCACTATTTCATCCTTAATGACAGCTTCAAGCATTTTCCTGGCTGATTGTTACCTGTCTTCTGCCTACATCCAGGGGATTTGTCCACTTTTAGTCCTGTTAGTTCGCTCATCACTTATCTCTTTTGTAACAATCATTTTATTGCGACCCTCACCTCCTTTTGCATCCCTATTACCACTCTTTGGCATGATGGACATGTCTTTCACTGAAAACTGACAAAAAATATCTGTTCAATGCCTCGGCCATTTCTTCATGACTCAATATCAATCGCTCTTTCTCATCTTCCAAGGGACCTATGTTGTCTCTAGTCACCCTTTTCTGTTTTATGTATTTATAAATTTTTTGCTATCTGTTTTGATATTTTGTGCTAAATTTCCATTCAGAATCTTTCTTCCCTTTCGTTATATTCCGTTTAATTGTCCTTTGTTGCCTTTAAAGTTTCCTCAATCCTTCAGTTTCCCACTACGCTTTGCAACTTTGTACACATGAGCTTTTAATTTTATACTTTCCTTAGTTAACCAAAGCTGACTCTCCCTCTCTTATTGCCTTTATTTTTAACAGGAATATATTTTTGTTGAGCACTGTGGAAAAATCTCTTTGAAAGTCTTCCACTGTTCCTCAAATGTTCTGCCAAGTACACTGACAAATTCTTCCCTCATCCTGTTGTTGTCAAGCATAATACACTAGTTTTAGATCTAACTGTTGCACCTTCCATCTATGAGAAATTCATTGGCGGTTTTTGCTGTTTGAATGGTGTAACACACTAGATTTTTAAGCTGTGTGGGAATTTGTTGAATACTGTTAAGGGTGAAGTCCAGTTTATTGTCCTCTAATTGTACAATTGTAACCTGACCTGACGAAACAGCGTTCTCTGTTCTTGGTGCAAAATGTGCAGACACAACCTGATATAACACACAGACAAAGAATATTTCTGCAGGACAAGTATTTTATCTATAATAAATAAAGATTATTTTGTACAAACCAGAGTCCTGGATGGTTAATTTGAGCAGTTTCTTTGGTCGTTCAGCATTCTCTCTGCCCGTGGGAAGAAGCTGCTCCTCAGCCTGATGGAGCTGGCTCTGATACTTCTCTATCTCTTCCCTGATGGGAGCAGCTGAAAGATGCCGTGTTCAGGGTGGAAGGGGTCCTCAATGATTTTTCATGTTCTCTTCTGACAACAATCCCAGTAGATCTCATCAATGGGGTGAGGAAAGGGAGACTTAATTGATCCCCTCTGCCATTCTTATGGTCCTGTGGATTGACCTTCAATCAACTGAAACAACATTATCACACGGTGAAACAGGCAGCCAGGATGCTATCAATAGAGCTCCTGCAGAAGGTTGACATAATGGTGGCCAGTGGCCCTGTCCATTTCAGTCTTCTCAGAAGTGCAGTCGCTGCAGTGCCTTCCTGACAGGTGAGGAGATGTTGAGTGACCACGATAGGTCACTAGTTAAGTAAACTTCAAGGAACTTGGTGCTCTCTACCCTCTACTACAGAGTTGTTGATATGTAGAGGAGGGTGGTCGTTCCTGGTCCTCCTGAAGTCCATGATCATCTCCTTCATCTTCTCCATATTGAGACTTGTGTTATTCTCACACCATTTCATGAGAATTTCCACCTCTTCTCTGTAGTGCGACTCATCTGAACTGCATATCAAATGATTCAAATTTATCATTGGAGCATGTGGGGCTTTGAGAGCAATTGGGTGTCCATTAAAAAGCCACCTCCCTCTGCAATGTGCAAATTAGTATATTTGTCCAAATTTGTTTCACTCAACCAAAAATATACAGGCTTATGATCCAAGAACTCCATTTTCTCTTAATTGTTAATTCAGGACAGTATGGTTACAGTACCAGCACTGTGGTTTGAACCCCACGCTGTCTGTAAGTAGTTTATATGTTCTCCCTGGAGTTTTCCCCTGGAGCTCCGGTCTCCTCCCACCGTTCAAAATATACCCAGGGATTGTCGGTTAGTTGGGTGGCACAGGCTCGTGGGCAGAAAGGGCCTGTTACCATGGTGTATGTCTAAATTTAAATGACTGTTGTACAGTTGTAAACTTCCAGTGGCCCAATGTGCCATTTTTTTGGAAGCAGGTAGAGTAAAGCTGAACTGTGCAGATCAGTCCATCAAATACACAATGAGAGTTGCATTTCTTTTAAATGTTCCTAAATTGGAAACAACAGTTTTGCTGAATGGGGGGTAAAAAAATCTGTCAAAAAGCATAAGGGTTTTTATCTGCTCTGCCTGTCCCCAAATAACTGGAATTCCAGCTAGTTTTGAATTGAAGCAGTTAAATTCTTGTAAAATAATGTGGACAGACTTGCTCGAATTTGGGCAGAGTGCCCAGGAGACTGGCTGACAGCCACAGATGTCAGTGATGCATGCTTTTAAATGGATGTCAGCCAGAAGACGAATAAAGTTGAGTTTCTATGTTGGGGGTTGGGGGGGGGGGGAAGTACCCAATATTAATAGAACACAACAGCACAGTACAGCCCCTTCGGCCCTCAATGTTGTGCTGAACCATATATTCCTTTTTTAAAAAACTGCTAAACTCCCTACTGTCCGTTAAAGGCCCCTAATGTTTCAGCCTCCATCACCATCTCTGCCTAGGCATTCCAGCCAACTACAACTCCATGTATTTAAAAAAAAAAAAATTACCCCTGATATCTCGCAAGAACTTGCATCCTTCACTTTGTACAGATGTCCTCTGGTGTTTGCTTTCCCTGTCCAGGGGAAAAATACGCTGACTGTCCACCCTATCTGTCTCTCATAATCTTGAAGACTGAGAGGCTCTGCTCACCTTGCCTCGTAAGACTTATTTTCCAATCCAGGCAAGATCGTGGTAAATATCTGAACTCTCTCCATAGCTTCCACATCCTTTCTCTAATGAGGTGACCAGAACTGAACACACTCTGTGGGGTCTCACCAGAGATTTGTAGAGTTGCAACATGGCCTCTCTACTCCTGAACTCAATCCCCTTATTAATGAAGCCCAACATCCCATAGGCCGCCTTAATTATCCTATCCACCTGCGCAGTGACCTTGAGAGATGCATGGATTTGGACCCCAAAGTCCCTCTGTTCATTCACATTTATGTTCTGCCTTCATCTGAATTATTATTCATAGGGAGTGTATGTAGTTTATAAATATTTATTAGGACTCCATTCCAGGAAAAAGGATAGCAGATTTAGTTGTCTATTTTGAAGTTTTTTTTCCCCCAATTGATTTATTTCTCCCCAGTTATCATTCTGATCCAATGAAAATTCAAAGTTTTCAGTAGAATCTTCTTTTGGTTTGAAGACCAAGGCTAATTTACAGTTGCTGGTTGCAGGATTTTTGACACCTGTGGACCAAGCTTTAAATGTGATTGTCCACATGACACTTAATGTAGAATTGAGTAACATTAAACCAAATATCAACCTTGATTTTGGATTTCAGATTTCATATATATTGTCAGAGTACATGCATGACATCACATACAACCCTGAGATTCTTTTTCTGGTGGGCGGAGCAGAATTACCACTTATTGGTAGAACAAAAAAAAACTATACAAGTGTATGCATGTAAACAAATAAATACACAACTGTAAACAGATAACGAATGTAAACAAACTCTGCAATACAGAGAGAATAAAGAAATCAATAAATGAGTCCCTGATTAAGTTTGTTGTTGAGTCAGTTGGGGGAGAGGGAGCAGCTGTTCTTGAACTTGGTGGTGTGAGGCTTGTGACATCTATACCTCTTTCCTGATGGCAGCAGTGAGAATAGTGGATGGTGTGGCTCTCCAACAGCAGTGTTCGCTGTAGATGTACTTAATAGTGGGGACAGTTTTGCCTGTGATGTCTTTTTTTCTTTGCAGAGCTTTACGCTCAGGGATACTGATGTCCCCATACCAGATTGTGATGCAGCCGGTCAGCACACTTTCCACCTCGCGTCTATGGACATTTGTCAGTGTTTCTTGGTTTGCGAGACCAGGAGCAGATCCTTGTTTCAGATCAGAGTTCCTAACACTTGTCACGATTGCTAAAATTTATAACGCACTTCTGTAATTAATATTGATGGATGGATTCAGGGAAATTGGACATTGTCCAAGTCCAACTACTACGTCAAAAAGTTGCACGAGATTGTAGTCTAATTCTGTGCAGCAGTTAATTTAATCTTTTCATAAATTGATTTTGTTTTTGGGAGGGTAGTCCTTGATTTCCAGAGTAATTTCCTGTCTTTCTAAAGTTGTATTTTAACCTTCTCATGATCTTGCACTACCCCATAGAGCCAGCTAACTCTGAGCTCAAATGACCTAGCAAATTCAAAATACTAGGGTCTGCAAAAGTTGGGCCATTCTTTGAATTTTGTTCATTGTAATTGTCAACAGAACAATCAAAAGTTTAAAAAGAATGGGGAGATGACCCATTTTACAAAGAATGGGGAGATGACCCATTTTACAAAGAATGGGCAGATGACCCATTTTACAAAGAATGGGGAGATGACCCATTTTACAAAGAATGGGGAGGTGACCCATTTTATAAAGAATGGGGAGGTGACCCATTTTACAAAGAATGGGCAGGTGACCCATTTTACAAAGAATGGGCAGGTGACCCATTTTACAAAGAATGGGCAGGTGACCCATTTTACAAAGAATGGGCAGGTGACCCACTTTACAAAGAATGGGGAGATGACCCACTTTACAAAGAATGGGGAGATGACCCACTTTACAAAGAATGGGGAGATGACCCACTTTACAAAGAATGGGGAGATGACCCACTTTACAAAGAATGGGCAGATGACCCACTTTACAAAGAATGGGGAGATGACCCACTGTACAAAGAATGGGGAGATGACCCACTTTACAAAGAATGGGGAGGTGACCCACTTTACAAAGAATGGGCAGGTGACCCACTTTACAAAGAATGGGCAGGTGACCCATGCTACAAAGAATGGGGAGGTGACCCATGCTACAAAGGGTGGGGCGGTGACCCATGCTACAAAGGGTGGGGGGGTGACCCATGCTACAAAGGGTGGGGGGGTGACCCATGCTACAAAGGGTGGAGGGGTGACCCATGCTACAAAGGGTGGGGCGGTGACCCATGCTACAAAGGGTGGGGCGGTGACCCATGCTACAAAGGGTGGGGGGGTGACCCATGCTACAAAGGGTGGGGGGGTGACCCATGCTACAAAGGGTTGGGGATGACCCATGCTACAAAGGGTGGGGGGGTGACCCATGCTACAAAGGGTGGGGGGGGTGACCCATGCTACAAAAGGTGGGAGGGTGACCCATGCTACAAAGGGTGGGGCGGTGACCCATGCTACAAAAACTGGAATGAAAGATTGTTGTGAAAAAACTGTAATTGAACAATACATATCTCTGAAAGCAAAGATGCTTTGTGTACATTCCAGAGTAAAGGTAGGGGCAATCAAAGCTCTAAGCATCTGGATAATGAAAGAGTTGGAGTCCAGTCAAGTTTGTCGTCCGATTGTTCAAGTACAATCCACCGAAACAGTGTTCTCCAGTCCTTTGTGCAAAACACGCAGACATACAACCAGAGATAACACACACATAGACAAATAATACATATGCAGGACAAGTATTTAACCTATTCAAATAAATTAATATCATTTTGTACAAATGAGGGTCTCGGATGGTCAGTGTGAGCAGTTCCTTTGGTCGTTCATCATTCTCACTGCCCGTGGGAAGAAGCTGTTCCTCAGCCTGGTGGTGCTGGCTCTGATCCTCCTGGATCTCTTCCCCAATAGGAGCAGCTGGAAAATGCTGTGTGGAGAGTGAAAGATGTCCTCCATGATTTTGCGCGCCCTCTTCTGACAATTATCCTGGTGGATCATGCGTATTGTGGGGGGGGGGGGGGGGGGGGTGGTGGGGGAAGAGGGCAACTCCAATGATCTTCTTTGCCACTCTTATGCTCCTGTGGATTGACGCTCCAATCCATTTCTCTGCAGCAACCATATTACACTGTGATACAGCCAGCCAGGATCCTCTCATTAGAGCTCCTATAGAAGGTTGATATATACTGGCCGGTGGCCTTGCCCACTTCAGTCTTCTCAGGAAGTGCAGTCACTGTTGCACCTTCCTGACAAGTGAGGAGATGTTGATTGTCCATGGTAGGTCACTAATTAAGTGAACTCCAAGGAACTTGGTGCTCTCCACTCTCAGTCGATCCTGATCCTCCTGAAGTCCATGATCACCTTGTCCATGTTGAGACTTGGGTTGTTACACTCTCGCACCATTTCACAAGAATTTCCACCTCTTTGTTCAACTCATCATTGTTGCTGATGAGGCCAACTACTCTTGTGTAATCAGAATACTTGACACTATTGAAGTTGGATCTGGCTATGTAGTAGTGGGTCAGGTACATGAACAGGAGTGGGCTGAGCACACAGCCCTAGGGTGTAGAGAGTACAGAGTTTGAGTGCTCCAGCCAGGAGCAAAGACAATGTTAAAAGGCAAAGGTAACCTTAGTTTTTGAGGAATAATAGGGATTGGCTCGGAGGAAGAGAGAGGTCATAGCAGGTGTAGGCAACATAGAGAAAATGAGGTGCTTAAGGAGTATTAAAAATATGTAAGAAAATCCTCAAGAAAGAAATCAGGAAGGCTGAAAAAAGACAAGGTTGCTTTAGCAGACAATGTGAATGAAAATCCTAAGGGACAGATTGGTCCCCTTGAAGATCAGTGATCAACTTTGTATGGAGGTAAAAGAGATGGGGGAAATGGGCACAGAGTCGTGGGAAGTAAGGAAAACCAACAATGAGGTCATGGAACTGATACAGATTAGAGGAGGAATTGCTTGCTGTCTTAAAGCAAATAAGGGTGGATAAATCCCTAGGGCCTGACAAGATATTCCCATGAACCTTGATGGAGGCTAGCATTGAAATTGAAGGAGCTCTGGCAGAAATATTTAAAATATCCTATGCCATGAGTGTGGTGCTGGCAGATTGGAGAGTTGCTCACATTGTTCTGTTGTTTTTTATAAAAAAAAAAGGCTCCAAAAGTAATCCTGGAAATTAGAGGCTGGTGATCCTAATAGCTTGGTAAAGGGAAAGTCATGCCTCACAAACCTAAATGAGTTTTTTGAGAAGGTAACAAAAGAAATTGATGAGAGTAAGGTGGATTATAGTAAGGCATTTGAAAAGGTCTCCCATGAGAGACTCTTTCAGAAAGTCTTGAGGCATGGGATCCATGAAACCCTGGCAGTGGAAGGAAAGTATTCTTCCTGGAAGTCAGTGACTAGTGGAGGGCCTGCAGGGATCTGTTCTGGGACCCTTGTTCTTTGTGATTTTTATAAATGACTTGGATTGCCAAAGCAGACAAAGGAAAGGCTGTGGATGTTGTCTACGTGGACTTTAGTCAGGCCTTTGACAGGGATCCATATGGGAAGTTCGGAAGGTGCAGATGTATTTACGGTGAAGTAGTGAACTGGATTAGACAATGGCTGAATGGGAGAAGCCAGAGAATTGTGGTTGATAAATGGTTATCAGACTGGAGGCCTGTGACTAGTGATGTGCCTCAGGGATATGTGCTTGCAGAGCGATCTGGACCAGCTGGAAAAATAGCTCATAGAATTTAATGCAAATAAGTGTGAGGTGTTGCATTTTGAAAGGACAAACCAAGAAAGGACGTACATGGTAAATAGTTGGGCACTGAGGAGTGCGGTAGGACAGAGGGATCTGGGAATAGATCCCTGAAAGTGGTGTCACAGGTGGATAGGGTTGTAAAGAGAGCTTTTGGCACATTGGCCTTCATAAATCAAAGTATTGAGTATAGGAGCTGGGATGTTATGGTGAAGTTGTATAAGCCATTGGTGAGGCCAAATTTACAGTATTGTGTGCAGTTTTGGTCACCAAACTACAGGAAGGATATCAATAAGATAGAAAGAGTGCAGAGAAGATTTACTAGGATGTTGCCCGGACTTCAGGATCTGAGTTACAGGTTTAACTGAGTTAAACAGGTTAGGACTTTCTTCCCTGGAGCATCAGAGAATGAGGGGAGATTTGATCGAAGTATTTAAAATTGAGGGGGATAGACAGAGTAAATGTAGACAGGCTTTTCCACTCAGGGTAGGTGAGATATAAACCAGAGGACATGAGTTTAGGGGTAACATCTTCACACAGAGTGGTGGGGGTGTGGAAGGAGCTGCCAATTGAAGTGGTGAACGTGGGCTCAATTTTAACATTTAAGAAGAATTTGGACAGGTACATGGATGGGAGGGGTATGGAGGGTTATGGACTGGGTGCAGGTCAGTGGGACTAGGCAGAAAAAAAATGGTATTTTCGTACCGAGCCATGTAGTCAGGCTTAGTGAGTAGAGCAGAGGGTAAAGACCGCAGCCCTGTCATGTTCCAGTGCTGATGGAGATTGTGGAGGAGATGTGCTTTCCAATCCTAATTATGCCAGTATGTGCGTATGGGGTGAGAAGTCACTAGCCAAATGAAAACAGAACATCCACGGTGAATAATCAATATGTGAGATTTGGAACAGCACCGCTAATCGATTTATTGAAAGTAATATTCAACTGCACACTAGTTTTTAATGGAGAATTACTCCTATTTTAGACCAGCACAGCAAAAATGCAACAGGTGGGTTCCCTTGTTCAGGGTGTTCAGGACACTTTGGGCGTGGGGAAATATTGTGTCCAGGAAAATAAAATATCCGAATTAAAAAATATACAATGGTCACCTATCTGTATTGGCCCCAGAACATTTTCTTGCCCTTTTGTTCACATGAAAGCATTACCAGAATGGCTGCAGGAGGTGCCACACTTGCGCCCTCACCACAGTCCTTGGCCCCAAACAGGCCTTTTAAGTGAAGCAACACTCGTGTATCTGCAGGATTGATTTACTACTTCTCTAGCTCCCTTTGAAGCATTCTATACATCGGAGAAACCGGATGCAGACTGGGAGAACGCTTCACTGAATACCTTCACTCTGCACCAATGACAGGGACTTCCCAGTGGCCGATCATTTCATTTCTGTGCCCCACTCCTATAATCACATGTGAGTCCATGGCCTTGTACTGTTAGAGGAACAACATCTGATTTTCCATCTGGACACTCTCCAGCCTGATGGTATTTACATCGACTTCTGCTAACCTGCTCTCCTTTCCCTTCCCCCGTCAGCTCTTCGCACCCTCTGCTGGACATCACGACACCCACCATATATATAACCCTGTGGGTTAGTAGCCATGTTAGTCTAATAGAAATAAAAGATGGGAAAGCATCATGTTTCAGTCTTAACTGTGTGAGTGCATTTAGAACAGTGGTGACGAGGGATGAAACAAACCCTACACATACTCCATGCATCAACTGTGAGAAGGAAAACAATAGGAGGAGATTGGGATAACCACTACTGCGTAGCCCACAATATTGTGGAAGGTCCAGTAAACTGCAAACATGCCCTCTTACTCAGTATAATGGGCAGTAAAACATTCAACCTCCATGCGCTGGAGGATCCAGGGATGAAGACATTTAACGAATTATGCACAGCTCTAAGGAACCATTAAAACCCCAAACCACCAGTTATGGCAGAAAGACAATGATTCTATGAAAGGAGACAAGGAGAAACAGTAAGTAAATACCTGGTATCATTGCGCAAACTGACAGAGCCCTGTTATTTTGAGCAGTTTCTAAATCAGGCACCGTGAGGCAGATTAGTGATGGTGCCGGCAAATCACCAAGCAAGGGAAAAATTATTAGGAATGGATGAAGATGTTACATATTGCAGACAGAATGGTCTGCAGCTCTGACATGGCAGATAAAAACTTGGATGTCGGTCAACCAGACCTGGTCGGGAGGTCTTCCTGCCAACATTGCTTCTGTTGTGGGAAATACAACCACGGTCCAGAAAACTGTTTCTTCAAAAATTCTAATTGCAACCATTGCAAAACAGGACATATTAAAGCTAAATGTCTGCTTTTAAAGCACAGGTAGCCTGCAAATAAACAGGCAGCTGAAGTCAAAACAATTGCAGAGAGAGAGGGAGAGGCAACCTAGCAATGATGATTAACAGCTCAACGACTGACCTTGAGTGGCGGAGCACTCCAGCTCCTGAAATTTCAGCTCCTGAGATATTACACATATGAAGAATAAATGGAGGAAATACAGCAATCATTATTCAGCTAAAAAATAAATGGGCACCCCCTGAAGATGGAGTTAGACATAGGCAGAGGTGTCCCTAATGCTGTTACATGTAAAGGAACACTTGCTACCACATCTCCTGGTAAAAACAACTGAAATAACTCTAAGATCTGTTACAGGAGATAGAATTAAAGTGTTTGGAAAAAGTACGGTCCAAGTCCAATACAAACAACAGCAACCAACAACTCTCTCTCTACATCGTAGATACCCATGGACCAGCACTCTTCGGAAGAAACTGGCTACAACACATTCCCCAAGACTGGCTGGAAATCGGTTCAATACTAAATGTAAACCACACGGACACCTCCCAACCAGAACTCGACCAAATCCTCAGCAATCACGCAATGGTTTTCCAACAAGAATTGGGGAAAATCAAAGGTGTTCAAGCCAAACTGCAATTAAAAGATAATGTAGAACCAAATTTTTTCTAAGCCAGAACGGTCCTATTTGCTATGAAATGGAAAATTGAGGCTGAATTAAACAGACTAAAACATGAAAGTATATTAGAACCAATACAATGCAGCGATTGGGGAGTCCCCATCATACCTGTACGAAAAGCCACCTGGAATTTGCATTGACGCCGATTACAAAATCACCATCAACCCATCACTCAAAATACCCGACACTTCACCCAGCCATCCCTCCTCCCCTTGCTACTGTGTCCTTCCTCCCTTCTCCAGCTATTACCTCCTGCCTTTGCGACTAACTCTCTCCCCGACCTTACCCTTTTATTCAGGCGCCTGCTGACATTTTTCTGAACCTTGATGAAGGGCTCAAGCCTGAAACCATGGTTATGTTTTTTTAATCTTTGCAACATAAAGTACACTGTTTGACCTGCTGAGTTTCTCCAGATTGTGTTTTTACTTCAACCTCGGTGTCTGTTAACTTTCGTGTTTGACCTCTACACCAGAATGTTATTACCTACTCTCCGATGAAGAGCTAAACATTGACAAATAGTGCTTAGCCAATGCATTCAACGTACAGTGAATGGTTGAGAATCTGAATCAATTGTCAGTAAGTACAATATGGATCAGTTCACTGAATAAACAAGTCCGAGCTCTGCAATTTCAAACTAATTACAGGTAAAGATTACTGATGACTCAAGCTGAAAGGATTGTCAAGCACATTATTACCAGGAGATCACGGTCTTGGTCGAGGTCTTTTTTATGTTTCTAGGAGACTGCATTGATTGTGTTCTGAAAGTATGATCTTGCAAGGTGCTTGGTATCTTTTAATATTACAGTAAAACTCCAATAATTCATACTTTGGGGATTTGAATGGTGCCAGACTGATTTTCTGGACTAGTAGATATTTCTATCAATATATCAATATATCTTTTTATTCAAGCTGTTATTCAGTAGTATAATAAATTGTTCAGTTAACCAGGTGAGTTTAAAGGAAGCAGCAGATCAAATCTCTTGAGGTGAGATTTGATCGAGGTATTTAAAATTATGAGGGGGGGGATAGACAGAGTAAATGTAATAAGAGGACATGGGTTAAGGGTGAAAGGGGAAAAGTTTAAGGGGTACTTCACACAGAGAGGGGTGGGGATGTGGAACGAGCTGCCAGCTGAAGTGGTGAATGTGGGCTCAATTTGATCATTTAAGAGGAGTTTGGACGGGTGCATGAATTGGACTGGGTGCAGGTCCATGGGACTAGGCCAAAAAAATGGCTTGGCACAGATTAGAACGAAGGGCCCTGTTCCTGTGCTGTAATGTTCTATGGTTCGTTATTATCAAACAATGGTCAATTACAACTGGATGAATCTATGTTCTTCGGTCCTTTGTGTAAAGATCATGCAAAAACATCTCTAAAAATAGCACATACAAGCGATTTACAGTATATGCAGACCCTATATAAAAATATTGTCAAATAATAGTCTTGGAAGGATTTGTATGAAAACAAAAGAGATGGTTGTTTACTTCAGGAGGGCTTGGGGGGACCACACTCTGTTGACCATTGACTGCTTCCCGTTGAGGTCTTCAAGAGTGCACTGGTGCTGTAAAAGTGTTGCTCTAATTGCTACACTTGTTGACCTGGAGACTGAAAATTACTTCCTTGACATAAAGCATCTTTTATAAAAAGATTTCTTGAAGAAGGCATCAGGCCCAAAACATTGGTCACATCTTTACCTCCTGTGGATGCTCATCATTACCTGGTAAGAATCACAAATTAGCTCAGGTGACCCTTCTGAACACCACAATGGATTTGCTGTTATTCGTGAAGTCAGTTGAAATTCCATTTACCCCCAGTCTTTAAACATATAACATATAACAATTACAGCACGGAAACAGGCCATTAGGCCCTTCTAGTCCACACCGAACCAAACACTCCTCTCTAGTCCCACCTCCCTGCACAATGCCCATAACCCTCCACCTTCTTCTCATCCATATACCTGTCCAACTTTTTCTTAAATAATAAAATTGACTCTGCCGCCACTATTTCTCTCGGAAGCTCATTCCACACCGCTACCACTCTCTGAGTAAAGAAGTTCCCCCTCATGTTACCTCTAAACCTCTGCCCCTTAACTCTTAACTCACGTCCTCTTGTTTCAATCTCTCCTACTCTTAACGGAAATAGTCTACCCACATCCACTCTGTCTATCCCTTTCATAATCTTAAATACCTCTATCAAATCCCCTCTCAACCTTCTACGCTCCAAAGAATAAAGACCTAATCTGCCCAATCTCTCCCTGGACTCTAGATGCTTAAACCCAGGTAACATTCTGGTAAACCTTCTCTGCACTCTCTCCACTCTGTTTATATCCTTCCTATAATTAGGCGACCAGAACTGCACACAGAACTCCAAATTAGGCCGCACCAACGTCTTATACAGTCTCAACATCACCTCCCAACTCCTATATTCCATGCAATGATTGATAAAGGCCAGCATACTAAAAGCCTTCTTCACCACCCTATTCACGTGAGTTTCTACCTTCAGGGAACGATGTACCGTTACTCCTAAATCTTTCTGCTCTTCTGTATTCCTCAATGCTCTCCCATTTACCACATATGTCCTATTCTGATTCTTCTTACCAAAATGAAGCACCTCACACTTATCAGCATTAAATTCCATCTGCCATTTTTCAGCCCACTTTTCTAAGCAGCTCAAATCCCTCTGCAATTCTTGAAAACCTTCTTCATTATCCACTATTCCACCTATCTTAGTATCGTCTGCATATTTACTAATCCAATTCGCCACCCCATCATCTAGATCATTAATGTATATAACGAACAACAATGGGCCCAATACAGATCCTTGAGGCACACCACTGGTCACTGGCCTCCAACCTGACAGACAATTATCCACTACCACTCTCTGGCCTCTCCCTTTCAGCCAATGTTCAATCTATTTGATCTCGTTGAATGGCGGAGCAGGCTCAAAGGGTCGAATGACCTACTCCTGCTCCTATCTTCTAGGTTTCTATGTCTACACAGCGATTGTGCACATGGGCTCCTTCTGTGCAGCAACAGCTAAACTCCCAGAACACTTGATCTTGAAACAATGAATCTGTCTTTTCTAATCTTTAGTTTTAATCCGATTTTTCTCCGAGCATAACAGGATGTTTCTTTCAAAAAGTCTTTAAACCTCAAAGAATCAGGTCGTTTGGAATTAAAAAGTCACCCATTGATGAGATTCAGACACATAGTAAACAGTGCTAGTCCTTGCAGCTGAGAAGCCTTTTGAAATGTGGAATGTCCCTGGGGTTATCAGCCACTCCCTAATGTAAATTCTGCTTGTTTGATCACTTCTGCAGCCTTTATTCATATTTCAGAAGGTGAAGGCAGAACGTGACTTGGTCCCAGCAGAAATGATCAAGCTCATTCTGAGTAAAGAATCTGTATAAAGGTTTCATTATTGTCATGTCATACTACATTTAGAATGTAACATACATAAAAAGATAGACAGGAAAGTAAAGGTGGGGGGTGGTGCTCTTAATCAGGGATGAGATCAGGGCAATAGTAGGAGCCGATGTAAGATCTAAGGAACAGAATGTTGTCCATCTGGGTAGAGATTAAGAATAGTAAAAGGAAAAAATTATTGGTGGGAATTGTCCATCAGCAGTGGTTTTCCAACAAGAATTGGGGAAGATCAAAGGTGTTCAAGCCAAAGTGCAATTAAAAGATAATGCAGAACCAAAAATCTTCAAAGCCAGAACGGTCCCATTTGCTCTGAAATGGAAAATTGAGGCTGAATTAAACAGACTAAAACATGAAAGTATAATTAGAACCAATACAATGCAGCGATTGGGCAGCGCCCATCATACCCGAAGGAAAAGCCACCAGGGATTTGCATTTACGGCGATTACAAAATCACCATCAATAACAATAGCAGTGCGCAGGCAATTAACTGAGAGCTAAGTGAGGCGCGTAAGAATGGAACGACAGCTGTTGTGGGTGACTTTAACTTCACGTAGATTGGGAAAATCAAGTTGGGTGAGGGAGTCTGGAGGATGACTTCTTAGAATGCATTTGTGGTAGCTTTCTTGAGCAGCGTGTTAAGGATCCAACAAGGGAGTATTGTGCAATAAGAGTCCCTAACTACTAGACTGTTAATTTTATCTGTCTTGGAAAAAGTGATCATAGTTTGATTGAATTTCTCATACTGATGGAGGGTGCAACAGTTAGATCTAAAACTATTGTATTATGGTTGAATGGGGAGACTACAACAGGATGAGGGAGGAGTTGGTGGGTGTGGACTGGGAGCACAGGCTAGTTGGCAGAACAGTTGAGGAACCGTAGAAAACTTTCAAATAGATTTTCACAGTGCTCAACAAAAATATATTCTCATTTTAAAAAAAAAACAAAAACAAGGGCAGTAAAAAGAGGGAAGAGTCAGCCTTTTTAACTAATGAAATAAAGGAAAGTATAAATTAAAAGCTTGTGTACAAAGTTGCCAAGAGTAGTGGGAAATTGAAGGATTGGGAAAACTTTAAAGGCAACAAAGGACAACTAAACGGAATACAAGGAAAGAGAAGAAGGATTCTGAAGGGAAATTAGCACAAAATATCAAAGCAGATAGCAAAAAATTTTAGAAATATACAAAGCAGAAGAGGGTGACTAGAGTCAACATAGGTCCCTTGGAAGATGAGAAAGGAATATTGATATTGAGTCATGAGGAAATGGCCGAGGCATTGAACAGATATTGTGCTTCAGTCTTCACGGTGGAGACATGTCTAGCATGTGAAAGAGTGGTGATAGGGATGTGAAGGGAGGTGAGGGCCTCGATAAAATGATTGTTACAGAAGAGATGGTGATGAGCAAATTAACGGGACTGAAAGTAGACAAATCCCCTGGTCCTGATAGGATGCATCCCAGGGAACTGAGGGAAATGGCAGGAGTTATAGACGATGAGTTGGTCGTCATTTACCAAAATTCTCTGGATTCTGGGCAGGTCTCAGCAGATTGGAAGACAGCAAATGTCACGCCACTTTTTAAAAAGGGATGTTGGCAGAAGACTGGTAACTATCGGCCAGTTAGCTTAACGTCTGTAATCAGGAAAATGCTTGAAACTGTCATTAAGGATGAAATAGTGAGACATTTCGAACGAAGGGGTTCTATCAGGCAGATGCAGAATGGATTCAGAAAGGGCAGGTCTTGTTTGAGAAACTTTCTTTGAGGAGATAATGGGTGCGGTAGATAGAGGGGAACAGGTTGATGTTGTATATTTGGATTTCCAGAAGGCGTTTGATAAGGTGCCGCACAAGAGACTTGTCAATAAGATCCACCTGAATGGAGTCGGGGGAAGTATATTGGTAGGGAGTGAGGATTGATTCACTGACAAGGCAGAGAGTGAGGATATATGGGTGTTTTTCTGATTGGCAGACAGTGTTAAGAGGGGGGCCACAGGGGTCAGTGCTGGGCCCGCAGCTGTTCACCATTTACACTGATGAATTTGAAGAGGAGAGAGAGGGTCATGTAGCCAAGTTTGTAGATGATACTCAATTGAGTGGAAAAGCAAATTGTAGAGGATGTGGAGAGGCTGCAGAAGGATCTAGTTAAGTTAGGAGAGTGGGCAAAGGTCTGGCAGATGAAGAACAACGTTAATAAATGCAAGGTCATCTACTTTGGTAGGAAAAATAGAAGAGCAGATTATTTAAATGGTGAAAGACTGCAGCATGGTGTCGTGCAGAAGGACTTGGGAGGGCTCGGGCATGAATCACAAAACATTGGGTTGCAGGTTATTAAGAAGGTAAATGGAATGTTGGGCTTCATCGCTAGAGGAATTGAATTCAAGAGCAGGGAGGTCATGCTGCATCTGGACAAGGTCCTGGTGAGGCCGCACTTGGAGAACAGTGTGCAGTTCTGGTCTCCATACTTGAGGAAGGATAGTCTGGCCTTGGAGGCAATCCAGAGGAGGTTCACCAGGTTGATCCCAGAGATGAGGGGGTTGACCTACAAGGAGAGGCTAAATCGCCTGGGATTATACTCACTCGAATTCAGAAGAATGAGAGGAGATCGTATAGAAACATATAAAATTTATGAAAGGGATTGATAAGATAGAGGCAGGAAAATTGTTTTCACTGGTAGGTGAGACCAGAACTAGGGGACACAGGCTGAAGATTCAGGGGAGTAGATTTAAATTGGAGTTGAGGAAAAATTGTTTTTCCAAGAGAGTCGTGAGTCTGTGGACTTCTCTGCCCAGGGAAGTGGTTGAGACGACTTCATAAAATATTTAAGGTTCAATTAGATAGATTTTTACATTAAAAAAAAATTAAGGGATATGGGGAAAAGGCAGGTTGGTGGAGTTGAGTCAATGATCTGATCAGCCACACATACATGAATGAAGCCTTCAAACCCAACCAACCCTAACAGGAAGAAGAGGGGTAGAAAAAAAGCATTCTGTTTCATTAGTTACACTCCTCCTTCTGGGGACTCATTACAGTATATTTAGAAAGGGGGTCCAGGGCAACTGGGTGTGATGTATCTCAAATAAGGTTGCCTGTCATACTCCAGTGAATGTGTCATGTTTCTTCCACATTCTATTGTGTGATGTTTAGTTGGGAGTTGGACTTCTGTGAAACCACTATCCACTTCCAGGCTACCACCAAGGCGACCTTCATGAACGGAATTTGGAGTTTGGTCAGTCTAAACTGTACACCGCAATATCCCCCAGTAGGTACAACTCTGTATCCCGTGGAAAATCCACTTTTGTAGTTTTTTTCCAGAATGTTCCCCTGGTCTTCACAGAATGGTCTCACCCTTGTGCACAGCGAGGTAAAAGTGGATAAAAGTTTCTACCTCCACACCACATCTAAAGCACATCTCTGAAATTTCCAGTTTGATTTGTGGTGTGAGGTATAACTGATGCAAGAAATTGTACTGCACCAACCTGTATCTGGCATTGACCCCAGTCGCACTGTTCAGACACGGGTCTTGCCACTAGTCTTCAATGATCATGTACCCAAGTTTGACTTCCATCACTCCCTTGAATTGTAATCCTGGCTTTAGGCCCACACTTTGGAATATGTAATACATTTCAGAAATAAATTTACACATATTCCCCTTTCAAATTAGAATCTTCATGTCACAACATTTAGGGAGTGCCATAGCTGGTCCCAATTTTCATACTTTTTGTATTCCATAACAATAAATGGAAGTACAAATAATTAAAGGTCTTAGTGGTCCTAACACAATAATCAGAATTTATTGTCATGAACAAGTTGTGAAATTCATTGTTTTGTGGCATCGTTACCATGTAAACATTCAACATACAACCATAAATTTAAAAATGCACGAAAAGTCAAAGTGAGGCAGTGTCTTTGGTTCGTTGATCATTCAGGAATCTGATGGCAGTGGGGAAAGAAGCTGTCTTTGTGCCACTGAGTGTTCATCTTCAGGCTCCTGTATCTTTTTCCCTGATGGTAGTAGAGTGAAGAGGCGTGGCCTGGGTGGTGGGGGTCCTTGAGAGAGGCTGCTTTTTTAAGACATCACCTCTTGTAGATGCCCTTGATGGAGTGGTCTGGAGCCTGCGATGTCGCAGGCCGAGTTAACAACCCTCGAGTTTTTACCCCTGTATTAGACAGCGATGCAACCAGACAGAAAGCTCTCCACGGTCCACTTGTCGAAGTTTTTGAGTCTTCGGTGACATGCACAATGAGTGTAGGCAGTTTATGTGCAGGTGAGGACCCCCCACCTGAATCCCCTTGTCACAAACGTCCCTCACTGTAATCTGCTCCAATTCTCATTTTTTAAATTGTTTCACTGGGTCATGATTCTTCAGGGAGAAAAACCTACCTTTTAGTACCTTAAAGTTGCTAGCCTTGTGTAGTTTCTCATCATGTGCACATCAATTCTTGTTGCCTACAGACAGGTACTTTGTTTTAAAAAAAACCTCCTACAATAGTATGAATTAAATTCTAAAGATAATAACTACAAAAGATAGTAACTATTCACAGTTACCATGGAGAAAGAAAATAAAGTGGCATTACAGTAGTGCAGGCAAGCCTTTTTGTGGTTTGAAGTAAAAACACAAAGCTGGAGAAACTCAGCAGATCAAACAGTGACCTTTATGTAGCAAGGATAAAAATACTTAACCGACATTTCAGGCTTGAGCCCTTCGCCAGGTACAAATAAAAAGGGCAGGGGTGGGGGGGAGGAGCATGGTTGCAAAGGCAGGAGGAGATGGGTGGAGAAGGAAAGGAGAGTACAGCAGCAGGCAGGGGGAGGAGAGTGAATAGAGAGGGAAGGGGTGGGGAGCTGATGGGGGAAAGGAAAAGAGAGCATGTTAGCAGAAACCAGAAAAATAAATGTTAATGCCATTTGGTTGGAGATTGCCCAGATGGAAAATCAGGTGGTGTTCCTCCAACTTACAGGTGGTCTTAGTGGTACAGTACATGAGGTCATGGACAGACGTGAGTGTGGGAGTGGAGTGCAAAACTGAAACGGTTGGCAACTGTGAGTTCCCTGACACTGGTGCGGACAGAGTGAAGGTACTCAGTGAAGTCTGCACCCAGTCTCTCTGTATCAGAGAGTCCACAAAGGGAGCACCGGATACGGAAAATCAATTCTGCGGATGCACAAGTGAAATGTTTCTTGACTTTTAAGGCCTGTTTTGGGCCCTGGACTGTTGTGAGAGAGGAGGTGTGGGCACGTCTGGCACCTGCGGCCACGGGGAAGGTGCTGGGGGGTGCAGTTGGTGGGGAGGGTGAATGCAGTCATGGAGGGAGCGGTCTCTATGGACGGCAGAGAAGGGAGAAGAGGGGAAGATGTCTGGTAGTGGGATCCTGTTGTAAGAGCCAGAAATTCCAGAGAATAAGGAGGTTGGTGGGGTGGTAGGAGAGGATGAAGGGAATCCTGTGCTTGTTGTGTCTGAGGGTGAAGGCGGCCAACACAGATGAGCGGGTAATGGAGGAAATGTGGGTAAGGGCTGAGTTGATAGTGGTGGAGGGGAGCAGAGAAAATGTCGTGATAATTATATAAAAAGAACACTTTAACGTTGTTGTGGACTGACATGTATCACTGGAAAAGAGAGCACGAATAGGGACCATGGATAGTTTTGTTTTTAAACGTACCTTTTTTGTTGCCCATTTTAACTAACTTCATTTGAAAACATCTTGTCATATCCATTGGTGACGGTAGTTTTATTTAAAATTGCGTGTCCGTGGGGTCAGTGGCCAAGATGCTGGTGTCTATGGGTAGCGGCAGTAATGAGGGAAGGCAGAGGATTGGCGCGGGGTGCCAGAAAATGGAGAGAAACCACCCCCTCCCCGACTGAGGAGGAGGAACAGGAGGTGATCCATGGGATGGTGACCATGGCGATGGACCAGTGAGAGGCTCTGCGGCTGAACGACCCAGACAGTTGGTGGGTTCTTGATGACTTGAAGCAGAGGAACCCACAAAGGCTGTGGGCTGCTGGTGACTGGCTGAAGAGGTACCAGGTATCAGACCGGGTGCTGAGGGCACTGGAGGGTTCCTGATCATTTCTGAGGTTGTGAACTCGAGCTCAGGTTGCCGATGGTTTGGACTGGGCTTTGTGTGGCTGTGGAGGCTGCAGGAGCACTGGAGGATTTGCTTCTCTTTCTCTGCCTGTAAGAGGTGCTTCAGGCAATTTCTGCTGATGGCGCGAATCTGTCTGCCTTACTTACAGCAGACCAAAGCAATTTTGGGTAAGATGACACTTTCTGTACCATGACAGTAAATTGAACCTTGAATTTGCCAGATGTATGATATCACTCTTTGTACTTTCATATCCAAACTTGGAAAGTAAGGTTAGATTTCATGCACAAGTTGATAATCTGATGACCTTGTCTTTACTCAGCTGAAGTCAGCAGTTTTAATAATAATATCGTTATAATATCTTAAATAATAAGCTAAGCGATAATTAATACAATCTTCAATTGATGGAATAGATTTCAGATTTATTGTCAAAGTCCATACTTGACATCGCATAAAACCCAATTGGCTGTACTGTACACAGCATATGTAGTCTTCCAAAGGCGCTATTTGCCTTGGCGAGTCTGTTGTCTATCTCATTGTCGATCCTTGCATCTGATGAAATGGTGCAGCCGAGATAGGTAAACTGGTTGACCGTTTTGAGTTTTGTGTGCCCGATGGAGATGTGGGGGGGCTGGTAGTCATGGTGTAGCGCCTTTGGAAGACTACACAAAAGAGTCTGGAAAAACAACCAACTGAAAAACCTCACAAAGATAAGCGTATACAGAGCCGTTGTCATACCCACACTCCTGTTCGGCTCCGAATCATGGGTCCTCTACCGGCACCACCTACGGCTCCTAGAACGCTTCCACCAGCGTTGTCTCCGCTCCATCCTCAACATCCATTGGAGCACTTACATCCCTAACGTCGAAGTACTCGAGATGGCAGAGGTCGACAGCATCGAGTGCACGCTGCTGAAGATCCAGCTGCGCTGGATGGGTCACGTCTCCAGAATGGAGGACCATCGCCTTCCCAAGATCGTGTTATATGGCGAGCTCTCCACTGGCCACCGTGACAGAGGTGCACCAAAGAAAAGGTACAAGGACTGCCTAAAGAAATCTCTTGGTGCCTGCCACATTGACCACCGCCAGTGGGCTGATAACGCCTCAAACCGTGCATCTTGGCGCCTCACAGTTTGGCGGGCAGCAACCTCCTTTGAAGAAGACCGCAGAGCCCACCTCACTGACAAAAGGCAAAGGAGGAAAAACCCAACACCCAACCCCAACCAACCAATTTTCCCCTGCAACCGCTGCAATCGTGTCTGCCTGTCCCGCATCGGACTTGTCAGCCACAAACGAGCCTGCAGCTGACGTGGACTTTTTACCCCCTCCATAAATCTTCGTCCGCGAAGCCAAGCCAAAGAAGAAGACACAGCATATACATGTAAATAAATAAAGAATTGTAAACAAACTGTGCAATACAAAGAAAGTGCACAATTAAGAGCCCTAAAAGGGGTCCCTGATTGAGTTTGTTGTTGAGGAGTAGCAGCTGTTCCTGAACCTAGCGTGTGAGCCTTGTGGCACCGATAACCCTTTCCTGATGGCAGCAGCAAGAACAGTGTGTGTGATGGGTGTGTGGATCCTTGATGATCGCTGCTGCCATTGGCAGCGTTCCCTTGAGATGTTCTCGATAGTGGGGTGGATTTTGCCTGTGATGTCCTGGGCTGTGTCCACTACTTTTTGGAGGGCTTTATTCTCAAGGGTATTGATGTCCCCAGACCAGACCATGATGCAGCTGGACATAGCTGTAGAAATTTGCCAGTGTTTCCAGTGCCATATCAAATTTCCACAAACTCCCGAGGAAGTAGAAGCACTGACGTGCTTTCTTCATGATGCCATTGGTATGTTAGGAAAGGAAAAAAAAAGTTACATTTCCCACAATTTATCATGGAACCAAATTTTGTTCACGCATGGTTTCCCCTTCTATTTCATTTAATGATTGAAGAAACATTTGTAAAATTGAACTGAAAATATAAGTAAATAAGTTATTTCCTATTTGTTATTTTTATTTTGGGTATGAGTGCAAGTGTTTGCTTAATTAAAGAAATTTATGCAGACTTTAATTTTGTCTTGGTTGTGAAGGCCAGGATTTGTTGGCCATCCCAAATTCCCTGAACTGGGAAGGCAGCACTGAGTCTATCACACTTTCTAAAAATAGAACAGCTTTAAGATGCAGAAGGCATAGATTTCAGCCTATTGCTCCTGTGCCAGTTGTTTGAATGGGTCGGCTCCATAGTCCCATTGCACTTTTCCATATGACGATTGTTTGCAGAACATACAACATACAGCACAATACAGGCCCTTCGTTAGTCACTGGCCTCCAGGCTGAATATTTCCACTACTGCTCTAAGCTTTCTACAGGCAAGCCAATTTCTTCAGGCAATTGATTTCTTTCAAATATTCATCCACTTCTCTTTTTAAAAACAATGCTATTTGTGAAATCCACATTCTTGCAAATATTAAAACACTTAAGCATTTGGGGCTGCTTTGCTTCTTTAAAGGTAAAATATAAAGTCAAATTGTTGCTCCTCTAGATGAAAGTAGACCATTTTTATCGATCTTGAGGCAGCTTAAATTGATTTTATTAAAATAGAGTAAATAACATGATTGCCAATAAATTAGTTAGTGTAATGGTCGGCCAACACTATCACAGCGCCGGTGACCACTGTGGTCTCTACAGTGGAGAGACTGGACGCGGACTAGGAGATTGCTTTGTTGAGCACTTCAGTTCTGTCTGCTGCATTAGTGTGAATCTCCTAGTGGCCACCCATTGCAAATCTCCATCCCATTCATTTGCTGACAAGTCTCTGTGGTTTTATGTACTACCTGAGTGAGTCCACCCACAAATTGGAGGTACAACACCTCATCTTTCAATATTAATGGATGGCATTAGTATTGAATTCTCTGACTTTCATTAAACACCACCCACTCACTTCTTCCCCCCAGCTCTGTCTCTCCTTTCCCACAGACGTGATAAATCCTTTCCTTGTCCATTATCGTATCCAATGAGCCCCTTTAGTTGGTCTGGATTCCTTCCCCAGCCGGCACTGTCTGAATTCTGAGACTTTCAGAGATTTCCTGCTTCTGGCTCATTCTGCTGATTCCTTGAAGAAGGGCTCAGGCCCCAAATATCAGCAATATATCTTTGTCTCCTATGGATGCTGAAAAGACCGGCTGAGTTCCTCCAGCATTTCGGTTTTTACTCCAATAACAGTATCTGCAGACTTTTCTGTTCACCCAAATCCGCCACTGTCTGTAAACAGTTTATACTTTCTCTCTGTTATCATGTGGGTCTCCTTTCCTTGCTTTGAGGACCGAAATGTCAGAATCTTTACTTCCAATGGATGCTGCGAGACCAGCTGGGTTCCTTCAGCATTTCTGTTTTGCCTACAACCAATTCCTGCAGGTTTCCTTCTACAGACCAAAAACATGCAGGGTTGATGGGTTAATTAGTCACATGGGTGTATTTGGGTGGTGTGAGCTCATGGGCCAGAAGGACCTGTTACTGTGCCCTATCTCTAAATTATTTTTAAATTGAAATTTCAGTTTATCCCAAGTCCAGGGTGTGGCGTCTAGGCTCAACAATGCTTGAGATTTCAGATTTGTTGTCAGAGGACGTACAAAATATTACATACAACCCTGAGATTCTTTTTCCCGCAGGCCAGGCAACCACTTGTTGGTCATGCAAAAAATATGTACCCAGCGTATACATGTAAACAATAAAAAATTGTAAACGTAATGAATGTAAACAAAGTGTCTGCAATACAGAGAATAAAATATTTAATAAAATGCGCAAGTAAGAGCCCTTAAATGAGTCCCTGATTGAGTTTGTTGTTGAGGAGTCTGATGGTGGAGGGGGAAGCAGCTGTTCCTGAACCTGCTGGAGGGAGTCCTGTGGCCCCGATCCCTCTTTCCTGATGGCAGCAGTGAAAACAGAGTGTGTGCTGGGTGGTGGGGATCCTTGATGATTGCTTCTGCTTTCTGACGTCAGTGTTCCTTGTAGATGTACTCGTTAGTGGGAGGGTTTTCCCTGTGATGTTCTTAGCTGTATCCACTACCTTTTGGAGGCCTTTACACTCAGGGGTATTGGTGTCTCCGTATCGACTATGTCGATATTTGCCAGGGTTTCAGGTGGCATTCCAAAGTGGTGTTAGTTTGGAGTTGCGGAGAGGGGGAGTGAGTTCGAGAGAGCTTGAATAATGGGGTGAATGTGTGAGGTCACAAAGAAGTAAAAATGATGAGTGGCAGAGCCTGGCAGAGTGGCAGAGTTTCTGGAGTGCTGAGGCCTGGGATTTCTGTAAGTATGCTTGGCCGATCAGGGGTAGGGGAAGGTCAGGGCATGGTTTGTGGAGGGTGGAGGCTGGAAGACAAAATGAAATTCTTAACTAGGATAAAGATGGAGGTCGCTTGCATTGCACTCTGACACCATGTGGGGAAAACATGGTGGTCCAAAAATGAACATTGCATGGGGATGATGTAGCTCCTTGACACAGAAATTGTGTAAAAACACACTGAAAGGCTGGAGGAACTGTCAGTATTTTCAGTGTCCATCAAAAGCAAAGATATATTATTGACGTTTTGGGCTTGATAATGAGCCAGAAGCAGGAAATCTCAGAACTCAGTGCCAACTGCAGAGGGGAATGCAGACCAACAAAAAGTGTTAATTAGATACAAGGGCCGAGGTAAGAATTTATCATGTTTGTGGAGAAAGAGAGACAGAGCTGGGGAAAGGAGTGAGGGGGAGGGTTTAACGAAAGTCAGGTCTGTGTTAATGCCATCAGGTTGGAGGGGCCAAGTCAGAAGATGAGGTGTTGTTCCTCCATTTTGCATGGTCTCATTCTGGCGGTGTGCGAGACCATGGACAGACATGTCAGCAAGGGAATAGGATGGAGAATTGAATTGGGAGGTTATTGTGAGATCCACACTATAGCAGCAGACGGAGTCGAGGAGCGATCTCCCAGTCTGAGCCCAGCCTCTCCGATGTAGAGGAGACCACAGCAGGAGCACCGGATACAGTGGATGACCCCTGCAGATTCACGTGTTGCTTCACTTGAAAGGAGTGTTTGGGTCCCTGAGTGGTGGAGAGGGGGGAGGTGTGGGTACAAATGGAGCATCTCCTAATGTCAAAGGGCACAATTGGTGGGGATGGAGGAGTGGACAAGGGAGTTATGGAGGGAGTGCTCCCTGTGGAAAGCAGAATATGTGTCTAGTGGTGGGATCACATAGATGGCAGAAATGGTGGAGGAGGATGTGTTGGATACGGAGGCTAGTGGGGTGGTAGGTGAGGACAAGAGGAATCCTGTCCTTGTTGCATGTGGGGGTGGACAGGTCAAGGGCAGATGTGCAGGTCATGGTGGATATGTGGGTGAGTGCCAAGTTGGTGGTGATAGAGGGAAAGCCACATTGTTTCAAGAAGGAGGACATCTCTGATGACCTGGCAAGGAAGTTCTCATCCTAGGTGCAGATGAGGCTGAGGAACTGAGAGAATGGAATGGAATCCTTACAGGGGACGGTGGGATGTGGCGTAGTTGAGGGACTTGGAGGGTTTATAGAAGAAGTTTGTCGGGAGTTTGTCTGATGAGATGGAGACAGAGATTGAGAAAAGAGTGTTGCTGGAGGTGGACCAAATGAATTTGAGGTTGGGGTAGAAATTGTGCTGGGGTTTAAGGGTCACTATTCTTTTGACATGCCTGGTCTGCGTTTCAAAGTAACATAATAATCCAGAAATGTTCATTTATCACGTTTCACTCCAGGAAAAAAATATTTTCAATTGTATAAAGTTGAAAAATGATTACATGTTGCACTCTGGATGAAGCAAAGGACCTTGAAATGGGTATTTTTAGTCAGACTTTTGGTTTAGCACTGATATCAAAGTACAATGGAAGTTATTCAACTGGTTGGATGGGTAACTAAAATTGGGGGGAATCCATTTAGTCCAATGCAGGTGCTTGTGCTTTGCATTTTTTCCCCAGTGTGGTGATTTCTTTCTACTGTCCATAGCCATCTCTTCACTTTCATTAGTAGATTACAAATATGTTAATGTTATCTGCTCATCAGTTGTGAGTTCTATATTCTCAGGAAGTGCTGTTGTGACTTCCTGATGAGTGAGGAGAAGTTGTATGTCCACGATAGGTCACTAGTTAAGTGAACTCCAAGGAACTTGGTGCTCTCCGCTCTTGCCACCACAGGGTTCTTGATGTGTTGAGGAGGGTGGTCGTTCCTGGGATATGATGGACTTTCACATTTCCTGTGAAGACAGTATCATTGTGACCTCATTAAGAATAATGAATGTTTCATAATCAAGATACTGGCACTAATGGCTGGTTTGGAGGGGCATTGGATGGAGTGGTTGATGGAGGAAAAACAAAAATGGTGGGTGTAGCCTGAGCTCCCCGTAGAGTGGATGGGTAGAGGTGATCAAGATCACAAGACAAAGGAACAGAACCAGGCCACTAGGCCCATCGAGTCTGTTCTGTAAATCTACACTAAGCTACTCTACACTAGTTTCAATTTCCGGCCTTTTCCTCATATCCCTTGGTGTCCTCACTAATGAAATACTTGTCTATTTCTTGTTTAAATACTCCCAGTGATCTGGCTTCCACTGCTGTATGCGGCAGTGAGTTCCACAGATCCATGACCCGATGGCTAAAGAAGTTCTTCCTAATCTCTGTTTTATATGGATAACCTCTAATTTTCATACTATGACTCCGTGTCCTTGGTTCATCCACCAAGGGAAACATCTTACCCACATCCACCTTGTCTAAACCTTTCAAAATACAAAATGCCTCTATGAGATCTCTCATTCTTCTATACCCCAATGAATACAGCCCAAGAGCTGCCAAATGCTCCTCGTACATTAGCCCTTGCATTCCGGGAATCATCCTAGTAAATCTCTTCTGCACCCTCTCCAACAACATCACATCCTTTCTTAGATGGCGGGCCCAAAACTGCACACAATACTCCAAATGAGGCCTCACCAGTGCCCCATAGAGTCTCATCAACACATCTTTACTCTTATACACTCTTCCTCTTGAAATGAAGGCCAACTTAGCATTCGCTTTCTTCACTACCAATCCCACCTGGTCATTAACTTTTAGGTTTCCCTGCACACCCGAGGTCTGAATTTTCACCCCATCCTAATAGTATTCTGCTTCTTTGTTTCCACTGCCAAAATGTACCACTGTACATTTCTCTATGTTAAATCTCATCTACCATAATTTTGCCAAGTCTCCCAATTTGTCTCTATCCTTCTGCAACTTTACGGTTTCTACTACACTTCCTACTCCGCCACCTATTTTGGTGTTGTCTACAAATTTGGCCACAAAACCATTTATACCACAATCCAAATCATTAATATAAATTGTAAACCGTAGCGGCCCCAATACCGACCCCTGCGGAACACCACTAGTTACAGGCAGCCATCCAGAATGGGATCCCTCAATTTCAACCCTTTGCTTCCTGCCTATCAGCCACTTCTCTATCCAGTTTAATAACTTCCCTGTAATTTTAGCACCCTAATATGCGGCACCTTATCGAAAGCCTTTTGAAAATCTAAGTAGATAACATTCACAACATCTCCTTTGTCAATCCTACTTAAGATTTCTTCAAAAAACTCTAATAGGTTGGTCAGGCAGGATCTACCCTTTGAAAAAACATGCTGACTTGGACCTATCCTTCATGCATCTCTAGGTATTTCATCACCTCATCCTTGAGGATCGACTCTAATATCTTCCCAACCACCGAAGTCAGATTAATCGGCCTATAGTTTCTTTTTTTCTGTCTCCCACTTTTCTTAAAACAGCGGAATCACATTTGCAACCTTCCAATCTTCTGGAATCTCTCTAGAGTCTATCAATTTCTGGAAGATCATCGCCAATGAATCTACAATCCCTAAAGCCATCTCTTTCAAAACCTGTGGACGCACCTCATCTGGTCCGGAAGATTTATCAATCTTTAATCAGCCTAGCACAATTTCTCTAGTAACCCTAACTGAATCTAACCCTACTCCCTGAAGTCTCTGACTGTCTGGGATATTACTAATGTCTTCCACGGTTATAACCCATTACAATTTCCCCAGCATCATTTTCTATCGGTCCTATGTCATCATGTGTCTCTCTTTTATTCCTTGTATATTTGAAAAAGCTCTTAGTATCGTTTTTAATATTAGCTAATCTCCTTTCATAGCTCATCTTTTCTTTCCAAATGACATTTCTTTGCCTTTCTGTAAGTGTCTAAAGGAATCCGAATCCTCTGATTTCCCACTAATTTTAACTTCCTTTTATGCCCTCTCCTTAGCCTTCAGCTCTTTTGTTAGCCACAATGGTACCATCTTTCCTTGGACAAATTTCTTTTTCCTTGGAATATATCTATCTGGTAGACCTTTTATTTTGCAAAAATATCTTCCAGTCCTGCTCTGATCCTCCAATTAGTTTGCTTTCCCAGTTGACTTGAGCCAGTTCCTTTCTCATACCACTGTAATTTCCTTTATTCCACTGAAAAATTGATACATCGATAAATTTTTTTCCTTTTCAAATTTTAAATTATATTTAACCATATTATGATTGCTGCTTCCTAGAGTTTCAATGACCTTTAATTTCCCTAACAACCTCAAACTCACGAAGGCAGTGCATCAACATTTTGGAAAATATAGAGGAAATGTTCAACCGAAAACGATGCTTGTCAATTGTGGATCACTAAACTAGATCATCGAGTAGTGTGGTTCTTTTGAAAGAACAGAATATTTACACTGTTCCATGCGGCACACATTTGAAGATGATTATCATGTGTTTGCTGGGAAATTGGATTGCTCATCTCAGTTAAGGACTTTGTTCCCTGGAGCGTAGAAGAACAAGGGGAGGTTTGATCGAGGTGTTTAAAATTGAGGGGTAGACGGAATAAATGTAGATAGACTTTTTCCACTGAGGGTGGGTGAGGTACAACCAGAGGACATGGGTTAAGAGTGAAAGGGGAAAAGTTTAGAGGAAACATGAGGGGGAATTTTTTCACACAGAGAGCGGTGGGTGGGAGTGTGGAACGAGCTGCCAGCTGAAGTGGTGAATGTGGGCTCAATGTTAACATTTAAGAAGAATTTGGACAGGTCCATGGATGGGCTGGCTACATGTCAGTGGCACAGACTAGAAAGGCTGAAGGGTCTTGTTTCTGTGCTGTAACGTTCTATGGTTTTCTTGTCGGTGTCATTGGGAGTGTAACCCAGTGTAAAGTACATTGTAACTATTTCTGGATCCTCTCACAACACTCGAAATTCAATTGGTCACATGATGCCTGATCTTTTTTTCTCATTGACGCGAGCGTACCTAATAACATTAATAGACATTCAACGCCATGATATGATACTGTTGACATTGATTGGAGCTCACAGGTGCGCAACACGAGTGTGCTCAGGCAGTCAAATAACAGCCCCATCTGCTACCTATCTCTTTCCATATTTTTTTCCGCCTTCTCAGAATCAGCAGTTGGCTTGTTCTGACTCGTCCAAGATGTAGATGTGTTCATTGGTGGCATTTTTCCACTGGAAGAAAGAAATGCATTTGAGGATGCCATCTCTCTGTTCCCAGCTGAACAATCGGCTGATGTTCATCTTTCCTTGGTGTCTGCTAATGTTGAGCATCTCTTCGATCCAGGGAATAGCAATCCACTCGTGTATGGTACTTCAGTGCTCACTAAGAATGTCTGGGCTTATTAAAGCCAATCAGACTCGAACAAGTGGCATCTCTTGCTGCTCCATTATGGCAGAGACGAGAGGCCAATGTGCATCAGCAGGAGATGAAACCTTAAAGGCTTGTGGGTGTGTGGTGGCCTCTGCCTGGGTCACCAGTGTCAGCTGCCTTCTGGGTCTATCACCACTGTGCAAAGACATTGGCGAGGAGAAGATCTCTTCCTCTCTGGACCATTACTATGGAGTGATTTCCAAGGAGTGCATTTCACTTCCAGAGTGGAAATGAGGCTTGAGTGAACACAAAAGTCTGCAGATGCTTTGATTGTAGTAAAAATGCACGGAAATGGTGGAGGCCTACGTTTCGGACCTGAGTGCTTCATGAAATAAGCCAAAAGCAGGAAATCTCAGTCTCTGAATTCAGACAATGTTGGCTGGGGGAAGAATCTGGACAAACAAAAGGTGTTAATTGGATATGGTAAGGTAAGAATTTTTCATGTTTGTGCAAAAGTTGGGGGAAGAAGAGAACGGGGGTGTTTTAACGAAAGCCAGAGAATTCGATATTTATGCCATCCGGTTGGAAGGTGCCCAGTTGGAAGATGAGGTATTGTTCCTCCAGTTTGCGGGTGTCTCTGTCCGGCAGTGCAATAGACTATGGATGGGCATGTCAGCAAGGGAATGAGATGGGGAATTGAAATGGGGGTAAGGGGCGCTGGACAAAATGACAACTCTCTGTCTGCCTTACAGTGGACAAACGTTAAAGAATTTCATGTATGTAAGATTCTAAATGTAGTACTACGTGACAATAAAGGAACCTGAAATGGGTGGCCACTGGGAGATCCATGCTATTGTGGTGGACAGAGCCGAGATGCTCAACAAACTGATCTCCCAGTCTGCGTCCAGTCTAGTCTCTCCGATGTAGAGGAGACCACAGTGGGAGTACAAGATGCAGTAGATGAGCCCTGCAGATTCACAAGTGAAATGTTACTTTACTTGAAGGACCCAAATGGTAGTGAGGGAGGTGGTGTGGGTGCAGGTGGAGCATCTGCAATTTTATCTCTCTGTTTTCCTAGTTCTCTTTATGTACAATTGTCAAATTTCTTTCCTTTTTAAACTCACAAATGCCCAGTTCCCATTAAATTTGATCGGGCTTAGAACCATGCAACATTACAGCACAGAAACTGGCCTGTTTGGCCCTTCTAGTTTGTGTTGAACTTTTTTTTGGCTTAGTCCCACTGACCTACTCTCAGTCCATAGCCCTCCATTACTCTCCCATCTATGTACCTGTCCAAATTCTTCTTGCATGTTAAAACTGAGCCTACATTCACCACTTCAGCTGGAAGCTCGTTCCATACCCCCACCACTCTCTGTATGAAGTTCCCCCTGATTTTCCCCCTAAACGTTTACCTTTCCACCCTTCTTTTGAATATTTTAGTTTTGAATTTCAAAGACTCCTATAAATTTAAAGAAAAAAACACAATCTCTTATCACACCAATGTGACATCCAGAGTCTGTTTTATCTCCCCTCCCCCACCCCCACACCCCAATACAACTGAAAATAAAGTCATACAACTTGTGCAGATATGAAAAACCCAAATACAGGTAGAGTAAACGACCCCTACAGAAACCTGGAAAAAAAACCAACCAGGGTGAAAGAAAAAAAAACAACCTAAAGAGAACATCATCTGTGTCAAGTCCCACTTCATTGATCCCAATAATTTCCCTCTTTAGAAGGATTGTTTCATTACCCTTGTTCTGAAAGGGGATAGTCATATCTGTAAACCAATATATTTCAGATAAGGTGCCAAACTCTAAAGAATGTGCCATATATCCTCCTTATATTGTACGTGGTTTTCTCCAGGGGAATGCAACTCTGCATTTCTGTATTCCATCGTGTAATATTTATTTGGGAGTCGGACTTCCACGTGACCACTATACATTTCCTGGCTACTGACAAGGCGACCTTCACAAACTGCATTTGGTTCTGGATAGTTTAAAACTCGCATCCATAATGTTTCCCAGAAGGTACAATTCTAGTTATTGTGGAAAATACACCTTTGTAATTTTTTTCAGAATGTCACTCAGGTCCTCGGAGAAGGATCTCACCTTTGCACCCAGCCAGGTTGAATGGATAAAGGTTCCAATCTCCACACCACACCTAACGCATACTTCCAAGATTTAAGGTTTGGAATTTTGTATTTTTTATGGTGCGAGGTACAGTTGCAGGAAATTATATCGCACCAATCTGTACCTTTCATTAATAACTGCTGTCACACAGATCTGACCAGCACCGCTCATGAATTGTTGTGCCCAAGTCTGATTCCCACCTTTCCCTCGACCTGTATAAGCCTGGCTTTGGGCCTTCTCTTTGGAATATGAATATATTATGGAGATAAACTTATGCACAATCCCCCTTCAAATTAGAATCTCCATGTCACTACACACAGGCAGGGTCATAGATGATCCCAATTTATCCTTTAAAAAGATCTTGATTGCAGATAGCAGAAGAATGTTCTATTAGACAAATTATATTTGTTCCTTGACTGCTCAAATGACATGGTAGCCAAGATCTTATTGAGATCTTGATATTAAGTTGTTTTTGGTAAAGAGCATTTTGGGAGATATCCCCACCTTCAATCCAATACACTCATTTATTGTTTACCATGTCTGCTACATGCTTTGGTGCGGGGTTATCTATTTTCTTTGAAATTAGTGTTCCATTTATATATCAACTCTCCTGCTATCTTTTCATCTACCACATGTTGTCCAACTTGAGCCCAGGAGGGGGCTCCTTCCTCAAAGAGTGAGGCAATAAACCTCGCCTGGGCCGCCCAGAAATATTATTTGAAATGTGGCAATTTTAACCCCCCCCCCCCCCCAGTTTGTAATCCCAAATCAGCTTTTGTATGAAGATTCTAGCCATTTTACCATTCCACAGGAACTTTCTGACACATCTGTTGAGCATCTTAAATAAGCCCTGGGACAACGGAATGGGTAACGACTGAAATAGATATTGTAGCCTTGGCATCACCTTCATTTTAACACAATTAACTCTGCCCACCAAAGTTATGGGCTGAGTTCTCCATCTAACGAGGTCCTCCTCAATCTTCTGGAGCAAAGGGAGATAACTGAGTTTGTATAAGGTGTGTAAATCCTTGTCTACGTTTATCCCCATATATTTAATCCCTTTTTGTGGCCATTTGAATTGACTTCCCTGTTCGTGTTGTCTATAATCACCCTTCATCAGAGGCATGATCTCATTCATGTCACAAAATTCCCAGCCGGGCCAGCGACCACACCTTGGATCACCTCTGGGACATTCTTCCCTTTCAGGATAGCCACTCCCCTGGCACTGAAATTGAAGGAAGACATCACCACCTGGCCCACCCACACCCTCTTTAATTTTGTATGCTCTTGCTTTGTAAGGTGCGTCTCCTGTAAAATACCATGTCTGCTTGCATTTTTTAGGTGTGCCAGGACTCTTTCTCTTTATTGATCTGTTTATCCCATTCACATAAAAACTTACAAACTTAATTGTATTATCCAGAGCTCTTCCATTGTCTTCTCCTCCTCCTTTACCTCTGATACTTATCTTCCGTAGACATCTGGCACAGACGACTGCTCCAAACAAAACCTAAGCAAGCTTAAAAAAAATTAGAACCAACAATTCAAAGAAATACAAAAATATCCCCAACTAATCCTTTCCCCATCTCTTCTTTCCCTCATCTACCCCTACCCTTCCCGGTGCTAATATAGTCCCTCCCCCCTTTTCTTTGAGCTCCTCGTATTAATTCTTTTAACTAACCAATCTTGTTTATACAGCATCATAATAAAACACAATAAAATGTTCCCCTCATAATCATAACATTTACAGTATATACAATCGATAATTCCATCAATTCCCTTTATTTATGCCTCCCCTTGCACCCTGAACCCATGTCCTCTGGTCTACCCTCAATAGACAAAAATCTATTACATTTACTCTGTCTATCCCTCTCATAATTTTATCAAATCTCACCAAGAGATTTGTTCCGCTGCTTCCTTTAAACTCACCTGGTTAACTGGACAATTTATTATACTACTAAATCTCCATTGCAAGCAAAATCTTCGCTCGGATTCTCCTAAATAGAATAATACCTAGTGTCGCCGAAAATATTCTCCCAGAATCACAGTGCGGCTTTCGCGCAAACAGAGGAACTACTGACATGGTTGTTGCCCTCAGACAGCTCCAAGAAAAGTGCAGAGAACAAAACAAAAGACTCTACATCAACTTTGTTGACCTCACCAAAGCCTTCGACACCGTGAGTAGGAAATGGCTTTGGCAAATACTAGAGCGCCTCGGATGCCCCCCAAAGTTCCTCAACATGGTTATCCAACTGCACGAAAACCAACAAGGTCGGGTCAGATACAGCAATGAGCTCTCTGAACCTTTCTCCATTAACAATGGCGTGAAGCAAGGCTGCGTTCTCGCACCAACCCTCTTTTCAATCTTCTTCAGCATGATGCTGGACCAAGCCATGAAAGACCTCAACAATGAAGACGCTGTTTACATCTGGTACCGCACGGATGGCAGTCTCTTCAATCTGAGGCGCCTGCAAGCTCATACCAAGACACAAGAGAAACTTGTCCGTGAACTACTCTTTGCAGACGATGCCGCTTTAGTTGCCCATTCAGAGCCAGCTCTTCAGCGCTTGACGTCCTGTTTTGCGGAAACTGCCAAAATGTTTGGCCTGGAAGTCAGCCTGAAGAAAACAGGTCCTCCATCAGCCAGCTCCCCACCATGACTACCAGCCCCCCCACATCTCCATCGGGCACACAAAACTCAAAAGGTCAACCAGTTTACCTATCTCGGCTGCACCATTTCATCGGATGCAAGGATCGACAACGAGATAGACAACAGACTCGCCAAGGCAAATAGCGCCTTTGGAAGACTACACAAAAGAGTCTGGAAAAACAACCAACTGAAAAACCTCACAAAGATTAGCGTATACAGAGCTGTTGTCATACCCACCTCCTGTTTGGCTCCGAATCATGGGTCCTTTACCGGCATCACCTACGGCTCCTAGAACGCTTCCACCAGTGTTGTCTCCGCTCCATCCTCAACATTCATTGGAGCGACTTCATCTCCAACATCGAAGTACTCGAGATGGCAGAGGCCAACAGCATCAAATCCACGCTGCTGAAGATCCAACTGCGCTGGGTAGGTCACGTCTCCAGAATGGAGGAACATCTCCTTCCCAAGATTGTGCTATATGGCGAGCTCTCCACTGGCCACCGAGACAGAGCTGCACCAAAGAAGAGGTACAAGGACTGCCTAAAGAAAGCTCTTGGTGCCTGCCACATTGACCACCGCCAGTGGGCTGATAATCGCCTCCAACCGTGCATTTTGGCGCCTCACAGTTCGGCGGGCAGCAACCTCCTTGGAAGAAGACCGCAGAGCCCACCTCACTGACAAAAGACAAAGGAGGAAAAACCCAACACCCAACCCCAACCAACCAATTTTCCCTTGCAACCGCTGCAATCGTGTCTGCCTGTCCCGCATCAGACTTGTCAGCCACAAACGAGCCTGCAGCTGACGTGGACATTACCCCTCCATAAATCTTCATCTGCGAAGCCAAGCCAAAGAAAGAAATAACAGCTTGAATAAAATGGTGAAGTGTGTTGATATATTGATAGAATCAGTCTGGCACCATTCAAATCCCCAAAGTATGAATTATTGGAGTTTTACTGTAATATTAAAAGATACCAAACACCTTGCAAGATGATACTTTCAGTACACAATCAATACAGTCTCCTAGAAACAAAAAGAGACCTCGACCAAGACCGTGATCTCCTGGTAATAAGGTGCTTGACAATCCTTTCAGCTTGAGTCATCAGTAATCTTTACCTGTAATTAGTTTGAAATTGCAGAGGTCAGACTTGTTTATTCAGTGAACTGATCCATTTATTGTACTTACTGACAATTGATTCAGATTCTCAACCATTCACTGTAGGTTGAATGCATTGGCTAAGCACTGTTTGCCAATGTTTACTTCTTCATCGGAGAGTAGGTAATAACATTCTGGTGTAGAGGTCAAACACGAAAGTTAACAGACACTGTGGTTGTTTTTTTTAAATTTTTTTTATTTTTCACACTATAAACCATATTGACCAAGATACATACAGACATTTTTCTTCTTAAATATATAGTGTCGTTTTCTCCCCCTTTTTCCCCCTCCCTTCCCTCCCTCCCTCACCCCCTTCCCCATTTATATGAAGTTCAATCTATAAGATACATTAAACCCGTTAAACAATGTTGTCACTTAATAAAAATAAACAAGAAATTTTACTGAGTCAGTTCTTTTCGTTATCTTCTCCTTCTGTCATTTTAGGTGGTGGAAGTCTATGGTAGGATTTCTTGATTGTGTTTCATGTACGGCTCCCATATTTGTTCGAATATTGTAATGTTATTTCTTAAATTATATGTTATTTTTTCTAATGGAATACATTCATTCATTTCTATGTACCATTGTTGTATTCTGAAGTTGTCTTCTAATTTCCAGGTTGACATAATACATTTTTGTGCTACAGCTAGGACTATTATAACAAATCTTTTTTGTGCTCCATCCAAATCGAGTCCAAATTCTTTGTTTCTTATATTACTTAGGAGGAAGATCTCTGGGTTTTTTGGTATATTGCTTTTTGTGATTTTATTTAATATCTGGTTTAAATCTTCCGAAAATTTTTCCACTTTCTCACATGTCCAAATTGCATGAATTGTTGTTCCTGTTTCCTTTTTACAGCGAAAACATCTGTCTGATACTGTTGGGTCCCATTTATTTAACTTTTGAGGTGTGATATATAGCCTGTGTATCCAGTTATATTGTATCATGCGTAACCTCGTGTTTATTGTATTTCTCATAGTTCTGGAGCATAGCTTCTCCCATGTTTCATTCTTTATCTTTGTGTTTAGATCTTGTACCCATTTTTGTTTAGGTTTACTGTTTGTTTCCTCGTTCTCCTTTTCTTGCAGTTTAATATACATGTTTGTTACAAATTTTTAAATTATCATTGTGTCTGTAATCACATATTCAAAATTGCTTCCTTCTGGTAACCTCAGACTGTTTCCCAATTTGTCCTTCAAGTAGGTTTTCAGTTGGTAGTATGCAAACATTGTATCGTGAGTTATATTATATTTATCCTTCATTTGTACAAAGGATAATAATTTATTTCCCGAAAAACAATTTTCTATTCTTTTGATCCCTTTTCTCTCCCATTCTCTAAAGGAAAGGTTATCTATTGTGAAAGGGATTAGTTGATTTTGCGTCAATATTAGTTTTGGTAGTTGGTAATTTGTTTTATTCCTTTCTACATGAATCTTCTTCCAAATGTTGAGCAGATGATACAATACCGGTGAATTCCTACGTTGCACCAATTTTTCATCCCATTTATATAGTATATGTTCAGGTATCTTCTCCCCAATTTTATCTAGTTCTAATCTGGTTTTTCCTTTGTTTGATAAAAATCTGATAGGTACCTTAATTGTGCGGCTCTATAATAATTCTTAAAGTTTGATAGTTGTAAGCCTCCTTGTTTGACCATTCTGTTAATTTATCTAGTGCTATCCTCGGTTTCCCCCCTTTCCACAAGAATTTCCTTGTTATTTTCTTTAACTCCTTGAAGAATTTCTCTGTTAGGTGTATTGGTAATGACTGAAATAGGTATTGTATCCTTGGGAAAATGTTCATTTTAATACAGTTCATCCTTTCTATCCGTGTTAGTGGTAAGACTTTCCAATGCTCTAAGTCGTCTTGTAATTTTTTTCATTAATTGATGGTAATTTAGTTTATATAGATGGCCGAGATTTTTATTTAGTTGTATACCTAGGTATCGCATTGCTTGTGTTTGCCATCTAAATGGCGATTCTTTCTTAAACTTTGTAAAAGCCGCATTATTCATTGGCATTGCTTCACTTTTATTTGCGTTGATCTTGTACCCCGATACTTCTCCATATTCCTTCAATTTCTTATGTAATTCTTTTATTGATATTTCTGGTTCATTTAAGTATATTATAACGTCATCTGCAAATAGACTGATTTTATATTCCTTCTCTTTTATTTTTATCCCTCTTATTTTATTTTCTGTTTTTATCAGTTCTGCTCGTGGTTCTATAGCTAACGCAAACAGTGAGGGAGATAGTGGACATCCCTGCCTTGTTGATCTGCTTAAGTTAAATTGTTTTGATATATATCCATTTACTGTCACTTTTGCCAATGGCTCCTTATATAAAGCTTTAATCCAATTAATATATTTCTCTGGTAGGCTGAATTTTTGTAGTACTTTGAATAAATAATTCCATTCTACTCTGTCAAAGGCCTTCTCTTCATCATTATTGCTGTTTTGCATGAATCTGGTATGTTTTGTGTTTTATCAATCTGGTTGATTACTTCCAGGAGGGGAGGAATTAATAAGTCTTTAAATGTTTTATAGAATTCTATTGGGAATCCATCCTCTCCTGGTGTTTTATTGTTCAGTAGTTTTTTTAATATCTCCTGTAATTCTTCTATTTCAAATGGTTTTATTAATTTATTTTGCTCCTCTTTGTAATTTTGGTAGTTCAATTTTAGTTAGAAATTCATCTATTTTGTCTTCTTTCCCTTCATTCTCAGTTTGATATAGTTGCTCGTAGAATTCCCTGAAGTTTTCATTGATCTCCGTTGGATTATATGTAATTTGTTTGTCCTTTTTCCTTAATGCCAATACCATTCTTTTAGTTTGTTCTGTCTTAAGCTGCCACGCTAGAATTTTGTGTTTTTTCTCCTAGGTCGTAATATTTCTGTTTTGTCTTCATTATGTTCTTCTCCACCTTATATGCTTGTAGTGTTTAATATTTTATTTTTTTATCTGCCAATTCTCTTCTTTTAGTTGTATCTTCCTTTATTGCTAATTCTTTTTCTATATTTGTTATTTCCCTTTCCCACTGTTCTGTTTCCCGATTGTAGTTCTTCTTCATCTTAGTTACATAACTTATTATTTGCCCTCTGATGAACGCTTTCATTGCGTCCCATAGTATAAACTTATCTATCACTGATTCAGTATTTATTTCAAAGTACATTTTAATTTGTCGTTCAATGAATTCTCTAAAATCCTGTCTTTTAAGTAGCATGGAGTTTAATCTCCATCTATACATTCTTGGTGGGATGTCCTCTAGCTCTATTGCCAATAACAGGGGTGAGTGGTCTGATAATAGTTTAGCTTTATGTTCCGTTTTCCTAACTCTCCCTTGAATGTGGGCTGATAACAGGAATAGGTCTATCCTTGAGTATGTTTTATGTCTACCCGAATAATATGAATATTCCTTTTCCTTTGGGTGTTGTTTCCTCCATATATTCAAAAGTTACATTTCTTGCATCGATTTAATTATAAATTTGGTTACTTCGTTCTTTCTGTTAGTTTTTTTCCCAGTTTTATCCATGTTTGAGTCCAAATTAAGGTTAAAATTCCCTCCTATTAGTATGTTCCCTTGCGTATCTGCTATCTTCAAAAAGATATCTTGCATAAATTTTTGATCTTCTTCATTAGGTGAATATACATTGAGTAAATTCCAAAATTCTGAATATATCTGACATTTTATCATTAAAATATCTCCCTGCTGGATCTATATTTTCCTCTTCTATTTTGATTGGTACATTTTTATTGATTAATATAGTTACTCCTCTGGCTTTTGAATTATATGATACTGCTGTTACATGTCCTATCCAATCTCTCTTTAATTTATTGTGTTCCACTTCAGTTAGATGTGTTTCTTGTACGAATGCTATATCAATTTTTTCTTTTTTCAGTAAATTTAACAGTTTCTTCCATTTGATTTGGTTATGTATTCCATTAATATTTAAAGTCATATAGTTCAACATAGTCATTTCATACTTTGTTTATCTTTCCTTTCCGTTTCCTCATCACCACCTTCCCTTCTTATCCATTTCTGATTTCTTTTTTTGAACACATTATAAGACATTTCTAAAACATAAAATATTTCCACTATTCTCATATCTAAAATTCCTTTAACTCTAATAGTCCCTCCCCTTTCTGAGTTGCCCTTTGTCCCTTGTCGGGCAACCACATCTCCCCTCTCCATTTGGATTTGCGAATCCGCTCGCAAGCGTGAAATGATTTTGCATTGACTGTTATTCTTCCCCACCCAGTCCCCCCCAGAAAAGATTTTAATCTTCATATATAACAAAGGTCACTCTCTTTATTCCCTCCTTACTTCCTTTCTTCCCTTTCTTTCCCTTCTTAGTTCTTACTTATACTTTTATATAGTTGTCATTTTTGCTCTTGTTACATCTCTTCATCTCTCTGTCTGTTTTGTAGTTGTTCTGCAAATTTTCGTGCTCTTTCCGGATCCGAGAATAGTTTGCTTTGCTGCCCCGGGATAACTATTTTAAGTACCGCTGGGTATTTTAACATAAATTTATAACCTTTTTTCCATAGGGTCGTTTTTGCTGCATTGAACTACTTCCTCTTCTTCAGGAGTTCAAAACTTATATCTGGATAGAAAAAAATTTTTTGACCCTTGTATTCCAGTGGTTTTTTTCTTCTCTTATCTTTTTCATTGCCTTCTCCAATATATTTTCTCTTGTTGTATATCTTAGGAATTTTACTAGAATGGAACTTGGTTTTTGTTGTGGTTGTGGTTTAGGGGCTAATGTTCTGTGTGCCCTTTCTATTTCCATTTCTTCCTGTAATTTTGGTCTTCCTAGGACCCTGGGGATCCATTCTTTTATAAATTATTTCATATTTTTGCTTTCTTCATCTTCCTTAGGCCCACTATCTTTATATTGTTTCTTCTATTATAATTTTCCATTATATCTATCTTCTGAGCTAACAGCTCTTGTGTCTCTTTAACTTTTTTATCAGATTCTTCTAATTTCTTTTTTAAGTCGTCTACTTCCATTTCTATGGCTGTTTCTCGTTCTTCCACCTTGTCTACTCTTTTTCCTATATCTGTCATGATCATCTCTAATCTATTCACTTTTTCTTCTGTACTTTTTATTCTTCTTTTTATTTCACTGAATTCTTGTGACTGCCATTCTTTTACTGTTTCCATATATTAAAAAAAAAATCCATGCACTTGTCCTTCCCTTCATCTTCCATTTCTCTGTGTTCTTCCTCCTCTTCTTCTGAGTTCATTCCAGGATCTGTGTCCTTTACCTCTGTCTCTTCTGGTTTTCTTGTTGGGTTGTTTGTTTTATTTTGTTGGGTATTTTTGTTCTTCTTATTTTTATTAAAATGGTCTTGGTGTTGGTCTTCTTCCTTTGAGTTGGTCATCTGTTGTTTCTTTGATTTCCTATTTTTATTCTCTTCTTCCTTGTTCTCGTTATTTTCTATGTTTTCCTGTTGAGAGTCTTGCTGTTGTGTTGTACTTGTCTGTTTCAGCTGTGGAGATTTATTCCTCAGCTGGTCCCCCCCTCCCGTCGGTGTTGTTTTTGTGTTGCGCATCGCACATGCGCGAGGATTTGCGCATGTGCGGTTGCGCACTTTTGTTTGGCTCCGTGAGCCATTTTTGTAGTCCTGAGTTCAGGGTTTCCACTGACCTCAGGGAGTGGGCTTCTCTCTCCATGCCGGGCCTCCTCGTACCGGTAAGGCCTTCTCCTTCCTCCTCCGACGTCGTTCCTTCTTCTTTTCTTCCCGTTGTTTTTGGTTTTTCTTTCTTCGCTGCCATTTTCTCCACACTTTCACTTTGTTATGGTTTCTATGTTTGTGCCTTTGTTTTTTCTCTATCTTTTTTACTTTTCTGGAGAGGGCTGGAGTTCCCCTACCGGCCACTACTTCATCACGTGACTTCAGCCAACAGACACTGTGGTTGAAGTAAAAACACAATGCTAAAAAGAGGAGGGGTAATTTATGAGGTGTTTTGTTTTGTTATCATGGTAATTTAATTGATAGAACTTTCAGTTGTATGGGAATGGGGGCGAGAAATACAGATTCTGTTACATGTATGTTAAAAAAGATGATGGACAAACTCAGCAGGTCAAACAGTGCCTTTATATAGCAAAGATAAAGATACAGAACTGATGTTTCGGGCTTGAGCTCTTCAAGATATGGAAAAATGCTGACAGGCATGAATTGAAAGGGTAAGGGGAGGAGAGAGGGGTGGTTGTTGTGACAGATGATGTGGTATTTTATATTGTTTATAGATATGTTTTTGGTAGATAAATTGTGCAGGTTTTTAGTGTAGATCACATACAAACACTTCAAAACAGATCTCATTTAAAATGCCAGAGCTCTGCTCAAGCCAGACGGTCCAGGCTCCGAGTGCCTTTGCAAAAACTTTTAAGAGTGCCCAAGGGACTTCACTAATGGATTGTTGTCCGGAGCTGCAGGCTGTCTGAGTGCAGTGTGCTGTTCTGAGAGGGCCTTGTGGTTTTGCAAGCAGAGAGAGGCAAACAGGTTTTTTTTCTAAGTGAGAGAGAATTCAGTTCTATAGTTTTCAGTTCAGCAGCAGCTGGGACTGGAACAGGACAAGCTGGCGAGCTTGTGGAAAGACCCCATTTGGAAGACTGTGAGTTTTTAGTTCAGCCCGTTTAAAGCCCTTGTGGTCCCTTCAAGAGGAGAGGACTGGCTGCCTAATGTTTCATTTGAAATAAGGGAAACAAATAGGAACTCTGTGGTGACCTGAAAGAAAGAGGTTATCATCTGGAAAACCCCGATGGGGCAAGTTTCTTCAGCAAGACACTAACGTGGCTGATTAGAAGAAATCAATTTGTATCCAGTGAACAAGAAATCTCTCTCCGGAAACCGAAGCCTGGTGAAATTCATAAATGTTAAATTATATGCACGGTATAAGAATTGCCTTCAACTAGTAAACTTGGAGGAATGAGAAGTGAAATTGGATTGTGAATCAAAGAACTTTTCTGAACTTGCACACACATTACATGCATGTGCGCTTAGAATTAGAAGGGATTAAGTAAGTTAATAGTAATAGGTTTGGAGAAGGGTTCAGAGAGCTCATTGCTGTATCTGACCCGACCTTGTTGGTTTTCGTGCAGTTGGATAATAACGTCGAAGTACTCGAGATGGCAGAGGTCGACAGCATCGAGTCCACGCTTATGAAGATCCAGCTGCGCTGGATGGGTCACGTCTCCAGAATGGAGGACCATCGCCTTCCCAAGATCGTATTATATGGCAAGCTCTCCACTGGCCACCGTGACAGAGGTGCACCAAAGAAAAGGTACAAGGACTGCCTAAAGAAATCTCTTGGTGCCTGCCACATTGACCACCGCCAGTGGGCTGATAACGCCTCAAACCGTGCATCTTGGCGCCTCACAGTTTGGCGGGCAGCAACCTCCTTTGAAGAAGACCACAGAGCCCACCTCACTGACAAAAGGCAAAGGAGGAAAAACCCAACACCCAACCCCAACCAACCAATTTTCCCTTGCAACCGCTGCAATCGTGTCTGCCTGTCCCGCATCGGACTTGTCAGCCACAAACGAGCCTGCAGCTGACGTGGGCTTTTTACCCCCTCCATAAATCTTCGTCCGCGAAGCCAAGCCAAAGAAAGAGTAATAGGTTTGATCCTGTTTTCATGCTTAAAGATAATTAAAAACAACTTTTGTTTAAGTAACCATTTGTCTTGGTGAATTTCTGTTGCTGCTGGGTTTTGGGGTCCTCTGGGCTGGTTACGTTGTCAAGGCAGGAGGTAATAGGTGGAGGAGGGAGGGTATAGCAGCAGGCAGAGAAAATAGAGATGGCTGGGTGAATAGAGAGGGAGGGTGTGGAGAGCTGACAGAAGGAAAGGAAGGGGAAAGGAAAGCAGGTTAGCAGAAACCAGTAATTTGATGTTAATGCCATCAGGCTGGAGAGTGCCCAGATAGAAAATCAGATGTTGTTCTTCCAATTTATGGGTGGTCTTGGTGAGATAGAACATGAGGCCATCATCAGACATGTGATTATGGGAGTGGGACATAGAACTGAAACGGTTGGCCACTGAGAGATTCCAGTCACTGGTATGGATAGAGCGAAGGTGCTCAGCGAAGTGATCTCCCAGTTTGCCCCCAATTCTCCACTGTAGAGAAGGATGCAAAGGGAGCACCGGATGCAGTACAGATAGTACCCCACTTGCGGTCTATGGGACCTATGACCATCCACACATATGGCCAAAAAAAGTGACCATCTCTCAGTTGCCATTTTGTAAGTGTGAGATTCACTGTAAATGGTTGGCAAATGTGTTTCACAAGTGAATAAAGCCCTCACCGATTTGGAAAGTATGTACCAGAATGTAGAAAGATCTGCCAGGGTTGATCGACAAACTAGTTTGGCAGGGGAGTTGGAATCAGAATGTGAGTGCAGAAATTAAAGGTAGAAGGGAATCGGGGTGATAGGGTGGAGAAAGAAGTTTAAAAAAAAAGTCAAAAATAATATGCAGTAAGGAAGACAAAATGGACAGGCAGGTGAAAGGACAGGATGATTTACTGTACAATGGAAATACTGAGGAAGGAAGGGGTTAAAAGCAAGCATAGCTATATTTTGCAGCATTAATAATAATTATAATAAGGAAAAACCCAACACCCAACCCCAACCCACCAATTTTTCCTTGCAACCGCTGCAACCGTGCCTGCCTGTCCCGCATCGGACTTGTCAGTCACCAACGAGCCTGCAGCAGACGTGAACATTTACCCCTCCATAAATCTTCGTCCGCGAAGCCAAGCCAAAGAATAAGGTGGAGGAGACAATTCAGAGACCAATTAGCACGATGACTAACTATAGGAATTTATTTTGAACCAATCAGCTTGAGCAATGTCTGATAAGAGACTGGCAATCTTGTAGTAATCTAATGTGATTTTAGAAGCAATTGCATTGGGTAAGAATGTCTTGTGTAAACTTTTGACTGGGCCAAATGGAAGTCCGAACAAAGGAAAGTAGTGCAACACAAGTGAATCAGTCTCTGCTTGATGCTTACAGAGACGGCATGTCTGTAACAGCATGGAACAGATAGCTCAAAAATCCTGCAGAATAAATGAGTCTGACCAGGGTGAAAGTTTGGGTGTTGTCTTTTCATGTGCTCCACCATACAAACCAAAATCCACAATACAGCAATATCAGTAACAGTTACTGGTCTTGGGGAACTGTACTTAAATGCACAGAGCATTAGAAATAAAATGGATGAGCTTGTTGTACAGCTACAGACTGAAAGATATGACATTGTAGCCTTCACTGAGACATGACTTGTTTGGGTGTGATTGAGAGCTGAATGTCCAAGGGTACACAGATAGATAGGCAGGTAGGTAGAGGGGGTGGAGTGGCTCTGATGGTAAGCCATAATATTAAATCACTAAAAAGAATGGACATAGGGTCAGAAATGGTAAAATCCTTATGGGCTGAGTTAAGAAATGGCAAGAGTAAAACGTCGCTATTAGCACTTATATACAGGCCTCCAAACAGCAGCTGTGAATAGAAAAAGTGTGTCAGAAGGAAAATGTCAGAAGGGATTTTAACGTTAAAGGGAATTGGGAAAGTGAGGAACATTCTGGATCTCAGGAGAGAGAGTTTGTAGAATGCTTACAGGATGGCTTTTTGGAGCAGGTTGTTGATAAGCCCACCAGGGGATCGGTGGTTTTGGATTGGGTGGTGTGTAATGAACCTGAGGTGATGAGGGAATTAAAGGTAATGGAACCCTTGAGAAGTAGTTCAGGTGTGTCAATATTTCAGTGGAATAAAGGAAATTGCAGAGGTATGAGAGAAGAACTGGCCCAAGTTGACTGGATTAGTAAAATAGATGGGGGGGACAGCAGAACAGAATTGGGTATTATTTCTACAAGAAATAAAGTGCAGGATTGATATATTCCAAGAGAAAAGAAAGTTATGAATGGAAAAATGGCACAAATGTGGTTAACAAGAGAAGGTAAAATAAAGCAAAAGGAGAGCAGACCAGGAAGCAAAAATTAGTTGAAAAACAGAGGACTGGAAGACTTGCAGAAAGAGACAGTCATTAGGAAGACCAGATGTATTATGACGGGAAATTGGCAAATAACATAAAAAAGGATATTAAGAGTTTTAAAAAATATATAAAGAGAAAAGAGAGACATGTGTAGATATCGGACTGATTGAAAATAATGCTGGAAAAATTATAATGAAATAGCAGGCCAAGCGACCGCGTGAATAGACGGGCCAAATCGCTGCCCCATTTGTCTGACACCTGCAGTTGGCAACACTCATTGCCCAGGGAAATTGCCACTCCTGTGTTGCATGCTGCTGGACAGGAAGTGACACCATGACACGCTGACATCACTTACTAAGGCCAGCGTGCCCTTTACAGGAAATGGGCGGTCTCCTCAAGCAGCGCGAGTAATTCAAAATAAAGTTTAGTTACTAGTTCACCTCCTGTTGTGTGGACATCTCTAATTTTGGTAGCGCTGCTCTTAGCAGATGCTACAATTGATGACAGATGGCAGAGGAAGTAAATGAGCATTTCGCCTCAGCCTTCACTGAGGAAGACCATAGCAACGTACCTGATAGTCCGAGGTCTCGGGGAATAGGATTAAGTACAGTCAGGATTACTGGAGAGAGATGGTGCTTAGTAAGATGAATGGACTAAAGATGGATAAGTCTCTTCTGAAGGAGGCAGTTTTGGAAATTGTGGAGGCATTGGAAATGATTTTCCAGAAATCAATAGACTGGCACGGTTCTGGAGGATTGGAAGGCTGCAAATGTAGTTCCGCTGTTTAAGAAAGGAAGGAGGCAGAAAAAAGGGAAATTATAGGGCTAGTTGGAAAGATATTGGAGTCGATCCTCAAGGATGAGGTTATGAAATACCTCAAGGTGCATGGGATAATGGGTCCAACCCAGCGAGGGCTCACGAAGGGAAGATCCTGCCTGACCAACCTAATGGAATCTTTTGAGGAAATCTCAAGTAGGATGAACAAGGGAGAGGCTGTGGATGTTGTGTATTTAGATTTTCATAAAGGGCTTCGATAAGGTGCCACATCAGAGGCTCTTTAATAAGATGAGGCCCCATGGAATTCCAGGAACGATATTAGACTGGGTGGAGCATTGGCTGATAGGCAGAAAGCAAAGGGTGGGAATAAAGGGATCGTGTCCTGGTTGGTTGCCGGTGACTAGTGGTGTCCACAGGGGTCGGTTTTTGGACTGCTTTTTATGATGAATATTGATAATTTAGATTATGGATTGAATGGTTTTATGGCAAAGTTTACAGGTGACACCAAGATGGGTGGAGTAGGAAGTGGTGAAGAGTAACTTGGACAGTTTAGGAGAGGGGGCAAAGAAATGGCAGATGAGATCCAATGTGGAGAAATGTACAGTGGACATTTTGGAAGAGGAAATAAACAGGCAGATTATTATTTGAATGGGATGGGGAGAAAATTCAAAATTTGGAAGAGCAAAGGGACTTGGGGTCCTCATGCAGGATAACTAAAGGTTAGTCACCAGGTTAGATCTGAATTCAAGAAAGTGAATGCTCTGTTGACATTCATTTCAAGGGGAATAGTGTATAAGAGTAAAGAGGCCAGAATTTGGAACTGGATGTGAGAACAGTTAAAGTCAGGGTGGATTTGCGGAGAAGATGGACCAAATGACCTACTTCTGTTCCTTTATCTTGAAATCTTGTGAAATTCAGGAAGCTTTAAATTGCTATTGTCAAATCAACCAGGGTAAAAAAAAAGAAGCAAACAATCCAAACAAATTTAAGCATGATCTTCAAACGTGTGACTCACCCACATAATTGCACCTGAGGGATCAAGATCAGATAATGAAATTATTTGAAGAAATATCTTGTGTCGTAACTTTATCAGTAAACAGTTGCTTAGAGGCTCGGTGAGAACCTTTATTGTAGCATGTTTCGATTAATTTACTACCAAGTCCAGATAGGTTTAAAAGTTTTAACACATGATGAAACGATCTTTAAAGTTCTATAAATAGCTTAATGTCATGTCTGTAAAAATGATCCTCAACAACAGAGTAGGAATGAAAACTATGGGAGCCTATACATTATGCCGCCATAAAGCTTAATGCGGGCTAACCACCTGAAGCAACCACATCTAAACTGTGTGCTTGTGCAAAAAGTTCCCATCTGCAGCCCCTTCACACATGTGCCATTTGGCCACAGTAAACTTACCCCTTGTGTATGTGCTTACCAGCGCTTGCGTAGAGTAATCAACGTGGCCATGCATGACCTACTAACCTCCAGGACGCTGCCGATGCCCATGGGCACCAATGAGATGCTGCCATGAAGGTAAAAAGTGACCCTTTGGTTCTTGCATTTTGATTTACAACTTCTACGTGCCATGCTAAAATACTTCTGACTTGCGTGCATTTGGAGAATGGAACACAGTTGTAAGTTGGGGACTAATTGTAAATCAATCTTGAGATACACAAGCGACTGTAATGTATTTGGAGCACTCTTGGATCCAATCACTTAAAAAGGCCTGTTTGGGGCCCCTGGTCTCTGGTGAGGGTGCAGGTGTGGCCGCAAGTGTGGCACCTCCTGCAGCCATGATGCTTTCACAAGAACAAAAGGACTAGATGATGTTCTGGGGCCAATACAGGTAGGTGATAATTGTTTATTTTTAATTTGGATAGTGCACTATATTTTCCTCAGCCCAAGGTGTCCTGAACAAGATGATAAAAAATGTACGTGGAAGTTACAATGGAGATGCGTGGACTTGCTGTCGGATTATTTGGATTTAACACACTGAACAAGGTGGCCCACCTGTTGCATTTTTGCTGCAGTGGTCTAAAATGTGAGTAATTCCCCATTTTAAAAAAACAGTGTGCAGTTGAATCAATTAAGTGGTGCTGTTCCTGACCTCGCATATTGATTGTTCACCGTGGATGTTCCGTTTTCATTTGGCCAGTGACTTCTCACCCCACACGCACACACTGGCATAATTAGGATTGGAGCCCCAGCACGTACTCCACAATCTCCATCAGAACTCCAAGGCTGCGGTCTTCACCCCCTGCTCTACTCACTTTACACCTATGACTGTATGGCTTAGTATGACAGTAACACAAATTTGCCAACAATACCATGGTAGTGGGTTGTATAATGAAAGCTGATGAGTCACTATACAGGAGGGAGATTGAAACCTTGGCACCATTCGTCAATGTCACCAAAACTAAGGAGCTGATTTTTGAGTTCAGGAAGGAAAACTCAGACATGTACAATCCAGTGATCATTGGGGGATTAAGAGGTGGAGAGGGTGAGCAAATTTAAGTTTTTAGGAGTCACTATCTTGGAGGATCTTTAATGGACCCAACACACTAAAGGCATCGTGAAGAAAGCATGTCGGCGCCTCTACTTTCTCAGTAGTTTGGTGTGATACCAGAAACCTTGGCAAATTTCTACAGCTGTGTGGTGGAAAGTGTGCTGACCTGCTGTATCACAGCCTAGTATGGGGGCACGAATACCTTTGAGTGCAAAGCCCTCTAAAAGGTAGTGGGCACGGCCCAGGACATCACAGGCAAAACCCACCACACCATCGAGAACATCTACAGGGAACGCTGCCATCAGAGAGCAGTCGCAATCATCAAGGACCCACCCAGCACATACTCCATCCTCGCTGCTGCCATCAGGAAAGAGGTCTCGGTGCCTCAAAAACACTCAATCAGGCTTCTATGTGATGTCATGTTTGTACTCTAACAATAGATCTGAAAAACATTTCAACAGTTTACCAGCACTACTGATGGTAGTTTTTCCCATATGGCAGCATTTTGCTTTCCATGGTTTTTAAGTGATTGGGTCCAAGAGTGCTCTAAATACATTACAGTCGATTATTTTTAATAGCACAAGTTGATTTTGCAATCCGAGTAAACTGACCCAAGCCTTGCTTGAAACCAGAATTAAAGTTAGATCGTTATCAAGATTTGAGGATGGAAAGATAAATCAAGTAATAGTTAAATTTACAACAAACTGCATCTGGTGCTTCTGTTGTGGTCTCCTCTATATTGGATAGAGTGGACACAGACTGTGAGATCGCTTTGTTGAGCACCTCAGCTTTGTCCAATTCAATAGTGTGGATCTCCCAGTGGCTGCACATTTCAGTTCCCCACCCCATTCCCTTGCAAATGTAGTTCCCTTGTTTAAAAAAGGTAATGAAGAATCCTGGGAATTATAGACTGGTGAGTGAGTCTTACGTCAGTGGTGTGTAAACTATTGGGGATGATTCATAAGGACAGGATCTATGGGCATTTGGAGAAGTCCAGTCTACTCAAGGATAGTCAGCAGGGCTTTGTGAAGGGAAGCTTGTGCCTAATGAGCTGAATTGAGTTTTTTGAGGAGGTAACAAAATAAATTGATGAGGGCAGGGCAGTAGATGAGCTCAACATGGATTTTAACAAGGCATTTGACAAGGTCCCCCATGAGAGATTCATCCGGAAAGTCATGAGGGACAGAATCAGTGGGACCTTGGCTGCGTGGATTAAAAATTGGCTTGTAGTAGAAGGAAAGTAATCTACCTGGAGGTTGGTGACTAGTGGAGGGGCCACAGGGATCTGTTCTGGGACCCTTGCTCTTTGTAATTTTTATAAATTACCTGGATGAAGAGGCGGAAGGATGGGTCAGTACATTTGCAGATGATGCAAAGATTGGAGGAGTTTTGGATGGAAAGTAGCAGATGGATTTCAATCCAGATGCGTGAAGTGATGCATTTTGGAAGGGCAAACCAGAAGGTTGAGTACAGGGTTAATGGTTGGTTACTTAAGAGTGTGGATGAACAGAGGGACCTTGAGGCTCAAATCCATACTTCCATCAAGGTCACCGCACAGGTTAATAGGATAATTTTAAAAGGTCTATGAGATGCTGGGATTCAGTATTGGGGGATTGAATTCAGGAATAGAGAAGTCATGTTCCAACTCTACAAATTTCTTGTGTCCACACTTAGAGTATTGTGTTCAGTTACCTGTATCCTCAGGTTTTTTTTTTTGCTCCTCCGCACTCCTCAATGCCCTACTATTTAACAGTGTGCATCCTTCCTTGATTTGCTTTTCCAAAATGTAACACCTCACCCTTGACTGCATTGAACTCCTTCATCCCAGTTGGTCCAGATCCCCCTCCAAGCTTTGAAAATATTCCTCACTGTCCACTACGTCTCCAATCTTTGTGTCATCAGCAAACTTGTTGATCCACTTTACCACATTATCATCTAGATCATTGCTATAGACAACAAACTAAAATGGTCCCAACTTGGATCCCTGAGGCACAGCACTTGTCGCAGGCCTCTAGTCTGAGAAGCATCATCCACCACAATTATCTGGCTTCTCCCAACCAGCCGTTGTCAAATCCAGTTCACTACTTCAGCATGGACACTTAGCGTCTGAACTTTTCCTTTTGTGTATGAATTGGGAGCCCATCAAATTGTCGTCTGTCTATCATCCTGAAAGTCAAGGGGCCTTGGAAAAGTTCCATTTAACTGTGAAAAATATGATGAGGGCTTATTGTGTAGAAAATAAAAAGGATTGGGATGAAGGATCAAAGGAAAGGCTGGAAGTCATAGGAAGGCTTGGTTTTTGAGGAATATTGGAAATTTGGTTAGGAGAAAAAGGGAGGTGTACAAGAGGTATAAAGGGCAGGGAGCTGAGAATTTGAAGGAGGACTACAAGGAGTGTAGAAGGAATCTTAAGAAAGAAATTAGAAAGGCCAAAAAAAGGCACAAAGAGGTTTTGGCAGACAGAGTAAAAATAAATCCAAAGGGATTCTATAGGTACATTAAAAGTAAAAGATTAGTGAGGGATAAAATTGGACCCCTTGTAGATAGCGAGGGTAGTAGGCTGAGTGAGAAGTCTGAGGAAATGGGGGAAATTTTGAATGATTTCTTTGCCTCGGTATTCACTAGGGAAAAAAATATTGAACCAATTGAAGTAAATAAAAATAGTGGGGAGATCATGAAGCATATAAGGATAACCGAGGAGGTAGTGATGGCTGTGTCGAAAAAGATAAAGGTGGATAAATCTCCGGGACCGGACAAAATATTCCCAAGGACACTCGGGGAGGCTTGTTGTCAGATAGTGGGGTCATTAACAGAGATATTTAGGATGTCACTGACCACGGGGGTGGTGCCAAAGGATTGGAGGGTGGTGCATGTGGTTCCGCTGTTTAAGAAAGGGTCCAAATGTAAACCTGGGAATTATAGGCCCGTGAGTCTGACGTCTGTGGTGGGCAAGTTGATGGAAAGTGTTCTGAGGGATGGTATTTACAAATATTTGGAGGTACAGGGATTGATAGGGAGTAATCAGCATGGTTTTGTCAGGGGTAGATCATGCTTGACAAACCTGATTGAGTTTTTCAAGGGGGTTACAAAAAAGGTTGATGAAGGGAAAGCTGTGGATGTTGTCTATTTGGACTTTAGTAAAGCTTTTGACAAAGTTCCCCACAGGAGGTTAGGAAAAAAGGTGGAGGCATTAGGTATAAATAAGGAGATAGTGAAATGGATTCAGCAATGGTTGGATGGGAGGTGTCAGAGAGTAGTGGTAGAAAATTGTTTGTCCAATTGGAGGCCGGTGACTAGTGGAGTTCCTCAGGGATCGGTCCTGGGTCCACTATTGTTTGTTACATATATTAACGATCTGGAAATAGAAGTGGAGAATTGGATAAGCAAGTTTGCGGATGATACAAAGATTGGTGGTGTTGTGGACAGTGAGGAAGATTACTGTAGATTAAAAGGTGATTTAGGAAGGCTGGAGGTGTGGGCTGAGAAATGGCTGATGGAATTTAATACAGATAAGTGTGAGGTATTACATTTTGGAAAGGCAAATCTAAATAGGACATATGCATTAAATGGTCAGCTATTGAGATGTGCAGAGCAACAAAGGGATTTAGGAGTTGTGGTAAATAGTTCCCTCAAGGCTGATACTCAGGTAGATGGTGTGGTGAAGAAGGCATTTGGAATGTTGGCCTTCATAAATCGGAGTATTGAATTCAAGAGTAGGGAGGTTATGATGAAATTGTTCAAGGCATTGGTGAGGCCAAATCTGGAGTACTGTACAGTTTTGGTCACCAAATTATAGGAAAGATATAAACAAAATAGAGAGAGTGCAGAGAAGGTTCTCGAGAATGTTGTCAGGATTTCAAGGTATGAGTTACAGGAAAAGGTTGTGCAGACTGGGGCTTTTTTCTCTGGAACGTAGAAGATTGAGGGGGGACTTGATAGAGGTGTTTAAGATTTTAAAAGGGACCGACAGAGTAAATGTGGATAGGCTTTTTCAATTGAGAAAGGGGGAGATTCAAACTAGAGGGCATGGTTTAAGATTGAAGGGGGGAAATTATAAGGGGAACATGAGGGGAAAATTCTTTATGCAAAGGGTGATAGGGATGTGGAATGAGCTTCCGGCAGAAGTGGTTGAGGCGGGATCATTGAGGGTGGGGATTTGTTACGGCATGGACTAGTAGGGCCGAACTGGCCTGTTCTGTGCTGTAAGTGGTTATATATGGTTATATATGGAATCCATTTGTTACTGTTTGCTGTTAGAGAGGCAACTCAGGAGTCTCTTGGCTTTAGTCCATTTAAGTTGGTGTTTGGTCATGAAGTCAGGGGTCCATTACGATTGTTGAAGGAACAGTGGATACTAAATGATATACAATCAAATCTGTTGGATTATGTTTTACATCAGGCTTGTGAGATGGCAAGGAAAAATTTAAAAACTGCTCACGGAAAAATGAAAATTCGGTATGATCAAAAAGCAAAAATTAGGGACATTAAACCTGGCGACAAAGTATTGGTTTTGTTTCCAATGCAGTCAAACACTTTGAAAGCTCAGTTTTGAGGACCATATGAAATGAAATAAAAAATTAACCATGTCAGCTGTCGTTGAGATGCCTGATCGTCGAAGAGAGACAGAGGTCTGTTACATGAACATGCTTAAACCTTACTTTGAGAAAATGACTGAGGAGGAGACTAGGATTCCAATCAAGGTGCTAATTATAGAGGAAAGTAAGGAGGAGATAAGTTTTGTGGAAGGTCATGGAGCACAGAAAATGATAAGCCCCAGGCTGCAAAATTCTATAGTTTTGCAAAACTTAGAGACCAAGTTAATGCATTTGACTAAATCAGAAAGGGAAGAAATGAAGAAATTTAAGGATATACTCCCAGATGTTCTAAGAAGAACTACTGTGGCTTGTCATGTTGTGGAGGTCAGTGATGCTAAGCCTATTAAGCAGCATCCTTACCGAGTTAATCAGGAAAAGAGCAGATTGTTAGATCAAGAGGTGGATTATCTGCTCAAAAATGACATAATCCAAAAATCAAGTTCAAATTGGAGTTCACCCTGTATTATGGTGCCTAAGCCAGATAACTCAATTAGGTTTTGTACAGATTATCAAAAGGTAAACATGGTGACAAAGACTGAGGGAAAGGCTAAGTTTCTTACAAAGATTGACCTCTTAAAAGGATACTGGTGTGTTCCTTTGACAGAGAAAGGCAGGGAGATTTCTGCATTTGTTACATCTTCGGGATTGTATGAGTATAATGTTATGCCTTTCTGGATGAAAAATGCACTTGGTACATTTCAGAGAATGATTAATGCAGTAATTCGGGGTTTAGACCACACAGGAGCCTATATTGATGATTTAGTAATTAGTACGGATACATAGGAAGAACACATGCTTGAATTAGAGCAGTTATTTCAGAAACTGGTGGAAGCACACCTCACAGTGAATTTACACAAGAGTGAGTTTTGACATGCCACTGTAATTTATCTGGGTTATGTGATAGGACAGGGACAGGTGGCACTGGTTGGAGCTAAAGTATTGGCTATCACTGTGTTCCCTATCCCTGGTAATAAGAAAGCTCTTTGGAGATTTCTAGGTATGATTGGCTACTATCATAGATTTTGTAAAAACTTTGCAGAAATTGCACTCCTATTAACAAAACTACTTGGAAAGAAAGAAAAATTTATTTGGTCAGATGCATGCCAGGAAGCGTTTCTGAAATTAAAGGCCATTTTATGCCATCAGCCTGTACTTTTGTCCCCTAACTTTGAAAAGCCATTCTTTTTAGCCGTGGACGCCAGTGACGAAGTGGTTGGTGCTGTACTGGTACAGAAGAAGGATGGTGATGGAGTAGAACATCCTATTTCGTACTTCTCGAAAAAGTTTAATGACCATTGAGAAGGAGTTATTAGTGCTTGTTTTAGCATTGCAATATTTTGATGTGTATATTTGTACTGCTCAAAAATCATTAATAATATATACTGATCATAATCCATTAGTTTTTCTGTCTAAAATGAAAAATAAGAACGGACTGTAAGTGAACTGGAGCTTAATATTACAAGAGTATGATTTAATTATTACACACATAAAGGGGACTGTAGTAGCAGATTGTTTGTCAAGATGTTAATCTGGGTAGATATGAATCTAATCACATACTTAGTGTAAAAAAAAATGGAGTGTTTATTTTATTTTATTTATGTAATACTTCCATTAATTGTTAAAAATTTGTTCTTGTGGACCAAATTTTTTTTTAAGCAGGGGAGGTGTTACAGAGTTCTGTGTTGTGTATAGGCGTATGTGTTGTGTGCTTTTATGTTAAAAAGTGACAGTTTGCCTTGGAGAGCCAAGGTGAAGGTGGACTGCTGAGAGAGTGGGAGACGGACTGAGCATGTGCAGAAAGTGATCTAAAAATTTCTGGACTTAAGACAATAAACCACCACTGGGTGGTGCTGTGGAGTAGAAGGAGGCCCATAGCACGAGTTATGATGTGGAGGACTGTTTAGAATGTTGGGCATTTTAAAGGATGAACATTCTGAAGGCAGCCAGAAGGATCCGGACCAAGCCAGTGGTTCCTCTCTCTCTGCAAGCAACACAAGAAGACAACTTCAAATTTTGTTCACTCTCGCTACTCTCTTTCTCTCTCTCTCGCTTCTCTCTCTCGCTTCTCTCTCTTGCTTCTCTCTCTCGCTTCTCTCTCTGTCGCTCTCGCTTCTCTCTCTCGCTTCTCTCTCGCTTCTCTCTCTCTCTCTGTCTCTCTCTCTCTCTCTCTGTCTCTCTCTCTATCTTTCCTTCCTCTCTCACAAAAAGATCTTTTGGCTTCAGTTTACCAAACAAACTGAATTCTGTTTTTGATCTTTGCTTCAGTTGAGATCAAAGTTTTGTGAGTCCTGTGTGTTTTGTGTCTAAGTTTTTCTGTGGGCTGGTTGGAAATATAACTTAGACTTTAATTCCATATGTTATATTTAGGTTGGGGAATTTATTAGTTTTACACTGTTACAGAAATTTGCATAGTAACCAGTGGGCATTGTTATAAAAGGGGGGAGATTTTGAATTAAAGTTTGAAGGTGAATTTTTGTTAATAAAGTAATTGTTCATCTTTACCCCTGTATGATGTGCCGCCTTTGGTTGCTGGTTTGATCTTGTAATCTGCATATGTGTTATTTGTTTGTATGTGTGTGGTGTCTGGACGTTTTGCACTGAGGGCCGGAGAACACTGTTTTGTCGACTTGCACTCGTACAATCAGATGACAATAAACTTAACTCTTTTTTGTGTTTGATGTAATTATCAATCCTTGAATTTGGAGAGAGCTACCAATATTTCCACCTGTTGCTGCATCTCCTCAGACCTGGCCCAATCATTTTTAAATCTTTGCACTTTTATAATCCATGTACTGCAGAGAATGATCACTGGGTGAGGGTAATGGGAAGCTACCAGATCCTTAAAGTGATGCATGACCACTAAGAAAGAGAATTCATTTTTTTTAATGTAAATAAGCTGGTGTGAGAGGAAACTCTCAAAAAATGTCCAGTTTGTGAATTGTGTTGGGACAGAATTCTGCCATACCTGCCTATTCTGAATTGTGATTTCCGACGAATATTACTGTGGCCTTCTTAATATCTCTCCGAGGTCATTTAAACTGTCAACAGTAGTTCAAGAAGCTTGTTGAGTGGTATAACATCAACAACCTAGTCCTCAATGATGGTGAAAACAAGGAGATGATGTGGACTTCAGGGGGAATTCTGGAGAACATGAATCAGACTTCATCGAGGGCTCAGTAGTGGCGAGGGTGAAGAATTTCAAATTCCTGGGTGTCTACATCTCCCAGTCTGTCCTGGATCCTCCATGTTGATGCAATCATGAAGAAGGCTCACCAGTGGCTAGACTTTGTGAGGTGCTTGAGGAGATTCAATATGTCACTGAAGACTCGCAAACCTCGACAGGTGGACCGTGGAGATCATTCGGGCTGGTTGCATCACTGCCTGGTACAGAAGTGCCAATGCTCAGGACAAGAAAAAACTCCAGAGGGTTGTTAACTCTGCCTGTGACATCACGGGCACCAGACTTCACTCCATCAAGGATGTCTGCAAGAGGCGGTTGTGATAGTACAGATCTGTCACCAATGTACATAGTGTATATAGTTACTGTATCTAGACTGTGCTTACAGCAATTGGCTGAGAGCTAAGCCACACCTATTGTCTGGACCTTAAAGGGTTGTGTCCCTAGCCAGGTCGGATCATTCCGGATTGGTCAGCCACCTGTGGAGAGCTCCTGTCTTTTGCTAATAAATGCCTTGGTTTGGATCAACAAGTCTTTGATTCTTTCAACGAGCTCTACAATTTTATTAGCAAAAGAATTTTTTTGATAGGGATGGAGCGTTTAACTCGGCCAGAAAAACTTGATATCGACTCACAGTCAGCTACAGCCTTCAAAGCCTTTAACTTCTGGCTGCTGAACTTTGAAAACTTCCTGAGATTCATTGAGGTGGAGGAGGATAACCAGCGTCTAACAGCATTGCTGTCTATGATGTCCTTGAGAGTCTACGAGAACATCCAGGATGAGACCACTTACACTGCAGCCATAAAGGTACTGAAAGAACTATATAATCAACCGGTGAACAGAGTTCATGCCCGGCTCGTGCTTGCGTCGAGGAAACAACAGCCCGGCGAGTCCAGCAGGGTATATTTACAAGTATTAAAGGCGTTGGGCAAGGACTGTAACTGTGTGGACAAAACTGCTGCCGAGATCACAAACAATCTTGTCCGGGATGCCTATTTGGCCGGGCTCCGATCGAACGAAGTGAGGCTGCGCTTGCTCGAGCAAGGGGTAGAAAAACTAGAGGACGTGGCCCGGATTGCAATCACGATGGAGGATGCAGCCTTAAAGTCCACCGAGCTCTCTAGGGACTGGACCCCTCGTTCTGATGTGAGTAGAGTGCCCTTCTACCCTACCACCCCCTGAGATACTGACGGCCTGTCGGCTGCTGCTACGCTTCCCCGTGCGAACCCAAAATGTTATTTCTGCGGGAGGGACAAGCACAGCAGGTCCCAGTGCCCAGCAAGAAAAGCCAAGTGCCAGAAGTCCCTTAAAAGGGGCCACTTTGCTGCAGTCTGTAGGTCTAAAATGGCCGCCAGCAAACACAGTGCCTCATGTGAAGCCCAATCGCCACTATCCCATTCTTCCCCAGAGCTCTCGTCCAATGAGAGCGAGGGCTCCCCTGCACGGCAACGCCTGACGTCACGGAGACGCCAAACCCGTAAGGGGCAGCCCACCCTCGCAACCATGGTGTTGGCCCGCCTCTCGCCCCCGTGCGGAACACTCGACCCGGCCTCGGTCCCGACTGTGGCAACCGCTGCTGCTGCCGCCGCCACAGACACCCCCGGGGCCGACCAGGTACTCACCCTAGCGTCCATCGCCGACGACCGCCGGGGCCCGACCGCCTCGACCAACGACCTACCCACCGCCAATCGCAAGCAACTACAAACCCCACTACTTACCTTTCTTCCGTCGACACAGCAACAACAATACTTCCGGGAGTTCCTCCAACCTGCTCCTCCAGCGTTGACTACGTCATCCTGTTGTGTGACATCATCCCGTTGCGTGACGTCATTACGCAAAACTCCCCTGTCAACTGCTTCAATAACACTAAACCAGCAATGCTCTCATCCCCTCACCAGAGCAATGGAACTGATTAAAATGCATGGACACTGCACCAATTGCTTATTTGACTCTGGGTCAACTGACAGTTTTATCCAGCCAGATCTGGCCTTCCGTTGGGGACTTGACATTATCCCCACTACCCAGAGGATCTCATTAGCGACGAGGTCGCACTCGACTGGGATAAAGGGGTATTGCATCGCCACGCTGGAAGTACAGGGCGTAACGGTCACCCACTTCAAATTATTCGTCCTTCCCCAATTGTGCGCCCCAGTGTTGCTGGGATTAGACTTTCAGTGTCAGTTCCGAACGGAATCCCTCTCGGTCTGCCATCGTGCCACCCCCGAAGCACCCGAGCAACCCGCCCCCGGGGCCAATCCTGCGGCCTTTTCCACACTCCGGATTGCCCCGCCAGCACTCTTCGCAAACCTCACCCCTGGCTGGAAGCCTGGGGCCACCAAAAGTCAGCAATATAGTTATGAAAACAGGCAATTCATTAGGAGTGAGGTGCGTAGATTGCTGGATGAGGGCATCATCGAACCCAGTTCAAGCCCCTGGAGAGCCCAAGTGGTGGTTGTCAAGAACGGGGAAAAACTACGGATGGTGGTCGACTATAGCCAGACCATTAACCACTTCACGCTCCTGGATGCGTACCCCCTGCCACGCTGTAGAGCTCGTCGAAAGAACCAAAGACTTGTTGATCCAAACCAAGGCTTTTATTAGCAAAAGACCGGAGCTCTTCACAGGTGGCCGACCAGTCCGGAATGATCCGACCTGGCTAGGGACACAACCCTTTAAGGCCCAAACAATAGGTGTGGCTTAGCTCTCAGCCAATCGCTGTAAGCACAGTCTAGATACAGTAACTATATACACTATGTACATTAGTTTTCAAAGTTCAGCAGCCAGAAGTTAAAGGCTTTGAAGGCTGTAGCTGACTGTGGGTCGATATCAAGTTTTTCTGGCCGAGTTAAACGCTCCATCCCTTTCAAAAAAAATTCTTTTTGCTAATAAAATTGTAGAGCTCGTCGAAAGAACCAAAGACTTGTTGATCCAAACCAAGGCTTTTATTAGCAAAAGACCGGAGCTCTTCACAGGTGGCCGACCAGTCCGGAATGATCCGACCTGGCTAGGGACACAACCCTTTAAGGCCCAAACAATAGGTGTGGCTTAGCTCTCAGCCAATCGCTGTAAGCACAGTCTAGATACAGTAACTATATACACTATGTACATTGGTGATAGATCTGTACTATCACACACGCATCACGGATGTGGTGAACCAGATCGCCCAATACCGCATATTCTCCACCATTGACCTACGTTCGGCCTACCACCAGCTCCCGATCCGCTGCGAGGACCGACCATTCACGGCTTTTGAAGCGAATGGGCGGCTATATCAATTTCTCAGGGTACCATTTGGGGTCACAAATGGTGTCGCGGTCTTCCAGCGGGAAATGGACCGGATGGTGACCAGAACGGGCTAACCGCTACCTTCCCGTATCTGGACAATATCACCATCTGCGGCCACGACACGCAGGACTACGACACCAACCTAGACAAATTTCTTCAAACTGCCCGTCAGCTGAACCTGACTTACAATTTGGACAAGTGTGTCTTCCGGACCACACGACTTGCTATTCTTGGTTGCGTGGTGGAGAACGGGATAGTCATGCCAGATCCTGACCGCATGCGTCCCCTATTGGACTTACCCCCCCCCCCCCCCCCCACCATATCCATAAAGCACTCAAACGCTGCCTGGGCCTTTTCTCGTATTACGCCCAATGGGTTCCACACTACGCCGAAAAGGCACGTCCTCTTATCAAGACCACCTCCTTTCCCCTCTCGACGGAAGCCAGAGCGGCTTTCGACCGAATCAAATCCGACATCGCCGCTGCACGCGATCGATGAGTCTGTCCCGTTTCAAGTCGAGAGCGATGCATCCGACTTCGCCCTGGCAGCCACCTTGAACCAGGCCGGTTGGCCTGTAGCCTTCTTCTCCAGAACCCTCCAGGGTCCAGAGAGTAGACACTCCTCGATCGAGAAGGAGGCCCAGGCCATAGTTGAAGCGGTGCGACGTTGGAGACATTACCTCGCTGGGAGGTGCTTTACACTGTTGACTGATCAACGCGCGGTCTCCTTCATGTTCAGCAACACCCAGCGTGGTAAGATAAAAAACGACAAAATCGCCAGATGGAGAATCGAACTCTCCACCTTTAACTATGACATCCTGTACCGGCCTGGTAAGATCAACGACCTGCCTGACGCGCTCTCCAGGGGAACGTGCGCCAGCGTACAGATGGACAGACTACAGAAACTCCATGAGGCGCTCTGTCATCCAGGGGTCACTAGGTTTGCCCACTTTGTGAAGGCGCGCAACCTACCCTATACAGTCGAGGAGATCCGCTCCATTACCCGAGCCTATTCGGTGTGCGCTGAATGCAAGCCCCACTTCTTCCGTCCGGATAACTCCCACGTTATCAAGGTCACCCGCCCCTTCAAGCGTCCTAGCGTAGACTTTAAGGGGCCCCTACCGTCGACCAACCGTAATACCTATATCCTTTGACGAGTACTCCCGCTTCCCGTTCGCTGTGCCCTGCCCAGACACCACTGCCACTTCAGTGATACAGGCCCTTCACAGTATTTACGCCATCTTCAGGTACCCCAATTCCATCCACAGTGATAAGGGGTCCTCATTCATGAGCGCAGAGCTGCAACAGTACCTTCTGGAGTGTGGTATCGCTTCAAGCAGGACCACGAGCTATAACCCACGTGGTAACGGCCAGGTCGAGAGGGAGAATGCCACCATATGGAGAGCGGTTACACTGGCTCTCCGGTCTAAAGGTCTCCCCACCTCTCACTGGCAGGAGGTTCTCACTAGTGCCTTACACTCCATCCGCTCCCTCCTATGTACTGCATCCAATGCCACCCCACACGAAAGGATGTTCCTTTTCCCGAGGAAATCCGAAACAGGAACCACTGTACCAGCATGGCTCACCGTCCCTGGCCCCGTCCTTTTGCGACGCCACGTCCGGCACTCAAAGAACAACCTCTTGGTCGACCGAGTGACTCTACTCCATGCAAACCCACATTACGCCTACGTTGAGTTCCCAGACGGGCAGGAGGACACTGTTTCGGTGCGGGACCTAGCTCAGGACGCGGTAGACCCAGCAAACCCCCCAACCCAACCTTCCCCAACTCTTTATTCCCCAGGCCCCGTGCCGCAACAGAAGGACCAACAGCACCCCAATGACCCGGGCCACCCTGCTGACAACACGACTGGGGAATTGAGCGACGGAGCAGTCGCACCCGACGAGCCCGCTGGCAACACCACTCCAGCGACCCCAATCCCGACACCACGGCGGTCCAAGAAGGGGTGAATGTGATAGTACAGACCTATCACCAATGTACATAGTGTATTTAGTTACTGTATCTAGACTGTGCTTACAGCGATTGGCTGAGAGCTAAGCCACACCAATTGTTTGGGCCTTAAAGGGTTGTGTCCCTAGCCAGGTCGGATCATTCCGGACTGGTCGGCCACCTGTGGAGAGCTCCTGTCTTTTGCTAATAAAAGCCTTGGTTTGGATCAACAAGTCTTTGATTCTTTCAACGAGCTCTACAGCGGTGTCTTAAGAAACCAGCCTCCTCATCAAGGACCCCCCACCCAGGCCATGAATCTTCACTCTGCTGCCATCAGGAAAAATGTATAGGAGCCTAAAGACGAACACTTAGCAGCACAAGGACAGATTCTTCCCTGCTGCCATCAGATTCCTGAATGATCACTGAACCACAAACACTGCCTCCCTCCGACTTTTCGTGTACTATTTTTATAAGGTGGTTTATTTGAATGTTTGCGCTGTGATGCTGCCACAAAACAACAAATTTCATGTCTTGTTCATGACGATAAATGTTGATTCTGATTCTGAGAAGGTGACTCACGATCATTTTCTTGATTTATTTGAGGTTGAGCACGGAATACAGTCTTGCTGGCAATGCTTGCATTCCTGGTATGAATTTAAAAAAGGGTTCCTTCATCTGGACTAAATGGAAGTATTTTTGGAATTTTTAAAAAAAAAGATAATACAAATTTACTTTAGAATTTCAAAAGATATAAAAATGGGGATGAGGGTAGCTTTGCCATTTGCTTCTCACTGTTGAAATTCCCACAGCCGAAGAAGAAGGAACGTTGGGTTTCGAGATGGAAGTCTAAAATGTTTCAAAACCCTTCAAAGTCATGTTCCTTTGTACAAGTGAGTGCACCTATGCACCCTCCAAAATGAGAGGGAGCACCTTTTTGGAGTTGGCCATCAGTCTTTAGCCGCTTTCAGATGGCCACAATATCCGACTGTAAAGCCACACATTATTCTGCTGTCGGGTGGCTATCTGAAACTGGAAAAGCCAGTCAGGAGGTCTACTCACCCTACCCTTCTCCAGTAGGTATAATATCCTGCTCGGAGTATTCCCCATTTCAGCTGAAAGCAGCTCCGGCAAAGCTGTTAGCTGCTTTCAAGTGCCTAGCAGCGGGCAGGCTGACTGTCAGCTGGTGATCCGCTGACACCTCCCCTCCCCGCTGCCGACACCTCCCCTCCCCGCTGCCGACACCTCCCCTCCCTGCTGCCGACACCTCCCCTCCCCGCTGCCGACACCTCCCCTCCCCGCTGCCGACACCTCCCCTCCCCGCTGCCGACACCTCCCCTCCCCGCTGCCGACACCTCCCCTCCCCGCTGCCGACACCTCCCCTCCCCGCTGCCGACACCTCCCCTCCCCGCTGCCGACACCTCCCCTCCCCGCTGCCGACACCTCCCCTCCCCGCTGCCGACACCTCCCCTCCCCGCTGCCTTACAATCCCCTGGCATGGGACTACAGGGGTTACTCATGCACATAAAATCTCGCTAAATTTAAAAGGTGAGACCTTTCGATAAGTCTGGATTCTCAGGGACGGCCGCCCCAGCCCCATACTGCCCCCCACCCACCAGTGCCGCAGTCCTGCGCCTGTCAGGCAGCGGGGTGGTGAGCTATCAGACTGCTGCCCCGAGTAGCTGGCTTTTGGTGCTAGATGGCTAGCAGTCAGCTGGCACGTTTAGGTGCCATAAAGTCGTCCATTTTGTGGCCATCTGGGTAATCTTCATCGGGACACCTAAAAGCGGCTTTAATGAAGTCTACTTGCTTCCCACTGTGCACGTCTACCTCCTCCCCCGCTGATATACCGTGTGTAATAGGTTAAGGCAAATAATTCATGCCTGGCAATGTAAATGTGGTGCATGTCATGTAAAGAATAGCTGATATCTGAGAGGAACAGAAGCAGATGTGGTGATGCGCCTGTCTCAAATTTCTGTTTCAGACCCTGTAGATAGTTTGCTGCTTCCATATGATACACACAACAGTATCAGCTTCTATGCATTGTGTAGATGAAGTAGCATTCACTCAAGATTAAATTATGCACGCTTATCTTTATCCTTCTAAAACCAGCAAAGTCTGATTTAAGCAGCAGGATTATGCAATAGTCTCCGATAGGCTAGTCCAATTCAACAGTCATTTAGTTTTAAATTTTAAATGATTTCAATTTAGTCATACAGCACGGTAACCGGCCATTTCGGCCCACAAGCCCGTGCTGCCCAATTACATTCCATTAACCTGCAACCTCCAGTGCATTTCAAATGGTGGGAGGAAGCCGGAGCCCCTGGGGAAAACCCACGCAGATGCAGGGGAATATACAGACAGTGCGAGATCTCAACCCTGGTCCCAAATGCTGACGCCGTATCAGCATTAAAGGCTACACTAACTATGTTGCCCATTTTCTACTGTGGGAATTGCTATGTTCATCTTGTTCTGTTTAAAAAAAAGAGAGAATGCAAACAAAGAAGGTTTATCTTTATTTGAATATACTGTGGCTATCAGGTTGCAGTATATTAGTAAGGTATTTAACTACATCAGAGAGTGAATGAAACTTGGAACCTGCCAACAAAGAAAACAGTGAAATTTTGCTTAAAATTCATCAATTGAAGGTGAAAATCTAAAACAGCAGGACAAGAAGCTGATTTTACTGCAAATGAGGAAGGTAAGACTAAGAAATAAAAATGAAATTCCCTTCTCTCGGGATTGTATTTGATGCAATGCACCGCTGGCCCTGGTGACAGAAGAAAGTACATCTGCACCTATACTTTCTCAGGAGTTGGCGGAGGTTTGGTATGACATCGAATATCCATGCAAATTTCTACAGATGTGTGGTGGGAAGTGTGCTCTCCGGCTGCATCATGGTCTGGTATGGGGACATCAATACTCCTGAGTGTAAAGCCCTGCAGATGGTAGTGGACACAGCCCAGGACATCACAGGCAAAACCTCCCTGCTATTGAGAACACCTACAGGGAACGCTGCTGACAGAGAGCAGCAACAATCATCAAGCATTTACACCAGCCAGCTCACTCTTCTTGCTGCTGCCATCAGGGAAGAGGAATCGATGCCACAAGACCAAAACCATCAGGTTCAGGAACAGCTCTACCCCTCCACCATCGGACTCCTCAAATGACAAACTCAATCAGGAGGCCCTTTCATGCCAAGAAAAAGCCCGACTGTAAAGGCAGAGATTCTCCACCCTTATGTTGGGTGACTTACCTTCTTAAATGTGCCATAGTCGGCTCAAAGGTGCTGACTGCAATCCCTCTTGGGGACCACTGCCTCGCATGAAGGAAGCGGTTGGTTAGGGACAGGCTGATGATGCTGTCAGCCTGCGGCCCATCTCCCCACTTACCCCTCTCCCTCCATGACCTCCTCAGGGCAGGGGATGTCAGCAGGGGCTGTCAGGCAGTGGGGGTCATCAAGGCAGAAGGCAGCCGGTAGGGGCTGTTGGGGCAGGGGTCGGTCGCTGTAGTCTGTGACAGCCCCGCTGGCCACTCCAGCCTTTGGGGCCGCTCTCTGAGGCTCAAAATGCAGCAGAGCAATGGCCATCTTCCTTACCCATAATCCCCCCATTCAGCCGAAATTGTTCTGGGAAACACAGGGCAGTTCCAGCTGTGTGGGGGATTATGGGTAGGGAAGACGGCCATTGCTCTGCTGTGTATTTATGACGGGTGGCACTATGGCACCAGTCACCCTGTCTCTATCGGCTCCAGAGGGCGCTACGAGGCGCAGGAATGTGGTGCAGGAGAGGCCTTTTGGGGCTGCTGTATGAAAGTTAAGTTTTATGTGTTCACTCTGTGCTTGTCGTCGGCCTCCATGAAAGGGCCTAGGGACTCATTTAAGGATTCTTGTGCACTTTACTGATTTTTAAAAATTCTCCCTGTATAGCACGATCAGTTTGTTTTAAGTTTGTTATCTGTTTACATCTACAAGCTGTGTACAGTTATTTTTTGCTTGACCAATAAGTGGTAATTCTGCTGCGCCCGCAGGAAAGAGTGTGTCAGGATTGTATGTACTTTGACAATAAATCTGAAATCTGATACCTGAATCTATTTGCCCTATATCAATTAGACTCACCGTTCACAATGGGGGTCGGTGGAGGGGGGGGGGTGCACTCAGCACTCCAGGGGCCACAGATTGAAATCTTAAAATATTTTTACAGTTTTGGTAGGAGAGATGTATGCAAGAAACCTATGCAATGTGACTGCTTCACAGGGAATTGGGGTTCATAAACTTTGAGCAGAGTCCTAAGCAGGGGGCCGTAGCCAAAAGAAAGGCTAAGAATGGTTGAAACAAGATTTTGTGTACTTTATTGAGAACTGAATTGTTCCTTAAGGTTCTAAAATTAAGTTTCTGGCCTATGAATGCTGTCTTCCTGCCATTATTAAACAGGCAGATTGTGGCATCGCTGATTTATAATGTTGGTCCTGTCATTTTGAGACTCAGGACCTCTGCCTACACCCTGTCTTTAATTTCCAGATTCAGATTTATAATCAGATTTCAGATATATTGTCAGAGTACATACATGACATCATGTACAACCCTGAGACCCTTTTCCTGTGGGCGCGGCAGAATTATGGAGAAAAAAAACTACACAGCGTATTCATGTAAACAAATAAGGAACGTGAACAAAATGACCGTGAAATAGAGAGAATAAAAAATAGTGCTCAAGTGAGAATCCTTAATGAGTCCCTGATTGAGATTGTCAGATGGTGGAGAGGTAGCAGCTCTTCCTGAACCTGGTGGTGCAAAGTCACTTGGGGTCATAACATGAATGATTCTCTACTCGTGCATGTAAAAGGGATATTTAACTATCATTAATTATTTCCTTGTGATATTCACTTAATTCCAGCCTATTGCTTTTTAAAAAAATTTACCTCAAGAAATGGCCCAATACCAACTTGTGTTTCCAGTGACTTAAGCATTTGAACAGCAGCCAGTTGTTTCAGACGTGAATGGGCTGGTAAAGTACCGCATGGTCTTGAGTATGGTGAAGAAAATGAACTCCGAGCAGAATCATAATTTATTGTCATGAACAAGCCACAAGATTCGTTGTTTTGCATCAGCATCACAGGGTAATCATTCATGTAAACCACCTGACAAAAAAATTAAAACAGTGCATGAAAAGTCAAAGTCGGGCAGTGTCTGTGGTTCATTGATCATTCAGGAATCCGATGGCAGCGGGGAAGAAGGTGTCCTTGTGCTGCTGAGTGCTCGTCTTTCGGCTCCTGTACCTTTTCCCTGATGGTAGCAGAGTGAAGAGGGCATGGCCTGGATGGTGGGGGTCCTTGAGGCTGCTTTCAGAAGGCATCGGCTCTTGTAGGTGTTCTCGATGGAGTCAAGTCTGGTCCCCGCGATGTCACCAGGCCGAGTTAATTACTCTCTGGAGTTTTTTCTTGGTCCTGAGTGTTGGCACCTCTGCAGTGATGCAACCAGGCAGAATGCTCCCCACAGTACACCTGTAGAAGATTTTGAGAGTCTATAGTGCCAGACCGAATCTCCTCAAGCACTGGCAAGCCTTCGTGACATGGAGGCTCCAGGTCCGATGCTGAGAGATGCTGACACCCAGGAATTTGAAGTTCTTGACCTCTCTGAGTAATTGGATCATGGATTTCCTCACCCCCAGACCACCTCAGTGAGGAGTGGTAAGAACATCTTGTCCAGAATCTCCATCAATGCTGACCTATATTTTCCTTTTAAAAACAAATACTAAACCCTCCCTACTCCATGACTCATTTTTTTTTCCATCCATGTGCATGTCTAGGAACCTCTTAAATGCCCCTAATGTTTCAGCTTCCAGCATCATCCTTGGCAAGGCATTGCGGGTACCCACAATTCTGCATTATATTAAAAAAATCACCCCTGACGTCTCACCAACAAGGGTGGCACAGTTGGCGCAAACACCTTTACAGCGTCAGCGATCATGACCAAGGTTCTAGTCCCACACTGTAAGGAGTTTGTATATTCTTCATGTGTCTGCGTGGGCTTTCCCTGAGGGCTGCAGTTTCATCCTACCTTTAAAATGTAGCGGTGGGGGGGGGGGGGGGTGGTGTAGGTTAATTGGATGCCACTGACTCATGGGCTGAAATGGCCTGTTACTGTGGTATATGTCTAAATTTAAACTTCCCTCCCTTCACTCTTTACTCGTGTCTTCTGGTGTTTGCTGATCCTGTCCTGGGAAACAGGCACTGTCTGTCCACCCTATCTATGCCTCTCAGAATCTTGTAGACCTTCATTAAGTTTCTTCTCATCCTTCTACTACGTTCCAAGGAAAAAAGTCCCAGCTCTGCTAACCTTGCCTCATAAGACTTATTTTCCAATCTAGGCAACATCCTGGTAAATCTCCTCTGCCCCCTCTCCACAGCTTCCACGTCCTTCCTATAATGAGGTGACTAGAACTGAACACAATTCTCTAAGTGGGGTCTCATCAGAGATTTGAAGAGTTGCAACATGACCTCTCTACTCCTGAACTCAATCCCCCTGTTAATGAAGCCCAGCTTCCCTTAGGCCTTCTTAACCATCCTATCAACCTGTGCGGTGACCTTGAGAGATCTATGGATTTGGACCCCCAAGGTCTTTCTGTTCCTCCATACTCTTAAGTAACCAACCATTATCCCTGTACTCAGCCTTCAGGTTTTTTTTAAAATCCAAACAGCCTAGTTTCTATGGATCCTATAGACTTTCTGAGTGAGTCTCTCATGGAGGACCTTGTCAAATGTCTTATTAAATCCATGTGGACGACATTACCATTATCAATTTCTTTTGTTACCTTCTCAAATTAGGCTCATGAGGTACGACCTTTCCTTCACAAAGCCATGCTGACTCTCCTTGATTAGGCTGTACTTCTCCAAATGCTCATAGATCCTTTCCTGAAGAATCCTCTCCAATAGTTTGGACACCACTGATGCAAGACTCATCCGTCTATAATTCCCAGGATTCTCCCTATTTCCTTTTTTAAACATGAATGTTGAAACCAAGAGACAGAAATCCACGCAAGATTGGTTTGAGATCAAACTGCAGGAATGTTTGAATTTGAGAACTCCAATGAGAGTTGTCTGTAAGACTTGTATATTGAATGGAAGCTGCTTGTTTGAGCCAACAAAATTTCGGCTAACGATCAAGTGTGGTGCTGGGGAGGTGCTGATTGCTCAGAGCTGGAGTCTTTCAAAAGATATACCAAAGCTTCATCTGTCCTCTCAATTGTACGTGACTTCTTCAAGAAGAACGGACAAGTTATGAGGATCCTCAACACCAGATCATTTGATCGTTATCCTATTGTCTGTGGCATTGGCTGCCCTTTCCGACATTGCAACAACGTCTACTTTTCCTTCAATCTTTTTATTGATTTTATAATAATTAAACATGTGTATATGGAATACAGAATAAGTCCAGAAAATGACACTTTGTATAAAGTTATTATGGTCACCAATCACTGCTACACACTGAATCAAGGAATAATATGAAATATTTGTTATAAGATATAAGATCTATCCTCACTACCTAGCAGAGTTGTATGGCGAAAAGATTAATATTCTGCTTCAGAACAAGAATGCGAAAGAACAGAAAATTATCATCAAAACTTATTGTTCCCAGAAGTTCTGGAAATAGTTCATAAATGGTCCTAATATATTTTGAAAATTCATCAATTGGTTACAGAGCATTGTGTTTTCTCCAGATTAAGGCAAGACATAATGGTACACGACTTGGCATATGAGTGGGCGGAGGAGCATCCTTCCACCTGATTAGTATTGCATGTCTTGCCGTAAAGGAAGTAAAGGATGTTATTTGATATTTAGTTGGTGGTAATGTCATGCCATTCTCTCCAGTAGCGCTGAAAAGCGCAACTAAAAGATTAAGAGCTAAGTTTAATTCAAGAATTATTAATAAAGTCTGAAAAGCCTCTGTCCAGTATCTTCTCAGGCTTGAACAAATCCAAAACATGTGAATTAATGAAGTCTCCCCATTGTTATATCTATCGTAACAAGGAGTAAAATTTGGCTAAAAATTAGAAAGTTTATCCTTGGTCATTTGAGATCCATGGACTTCTTAAATTGTAAGAGAGAATGGCAAGAATATACATAATGATGAAGTATTAACCAATTTAAAATTCAAATCCCAACATTTCAGATATTGAAAAAGGGAAGTCCTGTTCTCTTGCTTCTTTAATTTTATCTAAAGGAGCTTGATGCAATTTCATAATCATTTTGTAAACAGTAGATATTAAACCTTTCTCCCAATAATATTTGGCTCAGGAGCGTTAGGAAACTCAGATAGAGAATGAAGAAAGTTTCTAATCTGCAAAAACCTAAAGAAAAATTAGTTTTAGGTAAAGTAAATTTGCTTGCCAGTTGTTCCAATGAAATAATATTTTGTCAATAAATAAATCTTTAAACCTTGTAATACCTATTCTGTATCGGTTATAAAAAGTTAAATCATTCATAGAACGTTGAAAAAAGTAATTGGATAAAATAGGGCTGGAAAGAGAAAAACTGCTTAAACCAAAATATTTTCTGAATTGCAGATCCTCACTGTATTTTTAACTACTGGATTATCACTTAATTTATTTCACTTAATTAAAGAAAAAGGTAGTGCATAACCAAGAAATACAGTAATGGAAAATTTTCTTGCCGATTTCAACTCCAATATGACGCATGATGAACAGTCCAATCAGTTATTGTAATGCATCCAAAATGCGATACGCATGTTAACGGTCCAATAGTAAAAAAAATGGAAATGACCATATGTAGACGACACTTTCCTTATTCTAATGCATCCTAATTTCAAAGTATCATCTACCAAAGACATGAGCTACGATATTCTGAACTTTGATCTCTTAAATCCAATAAATCCAACTCTGTGGCTGCTGCTTTATGTCGTTTTAATTAGTTGATAAAACAGGTAAACATTTTTCACAGCTTCGCATTAAGACTTTTATAACAATGGATAACAAAGTATTTACTGTATAATGAAGATACACTATGGTAGATGATGCTTGTGCCATCATATTGAAATAACGAGACTACATCTGACGTCAGCCAGTGAAGAGAACAGCATTTATTACAGTGTTATCAGGCTTAATATAGACACACAACATGTGACTTGGTTTCATGACATAGCTATGTTGAGTAGGCCAGGGCTTCTCTGTAGTCCTACGGGTACTGCTGAGTCACTATGCCTCGTGGCTGAAGGGGCATAGTCCAGCTGTCACAAAACGAGAGGTGTTAGTGCTGGTTCCGCCCACTCCCTCCAAGCGTACTGCTACACAGCTCCCCCAGAACCAGTGGTAAGTGACGAACTGGCTCAGCAGTTCCGAATTAGTGCGGTCGTTCCACCATAGAAGCGAGCAGGGAGAGTGAAACCGACTTGCCATTTGTGGCGCACTTCTGGAGCACCGCGCATAAAGGCTGCTGGGGGAGGAAGTGATATGCACCATACATCCTAAGAAAGCCGCAAACAATTATTGACAACGTGAATAAATATGGTAGGAATCACTTGAGACACTTATTGTATGCAAAGCGTATTAACAAAAAGTCCGAGTTGATTACAGTTAAGGCACATGAGAAATCCAGGACAGTATTAAACATTTGAGATGCATTACCCATACTGAAAGCAGGTTGTTAGTAATTGTGAGAGTCTATGGTACTAATCTCAAAGCCTGGTAGGAAAGAGTTAACTGTAGAAAGTCGAGTAGCAGCTGAAGTCTGCAATGACACACAGGAGCTGATGGGTGGCGCTCTGCAGAGTGACTGTCCATTGCTGCTTAATGTCTGTAGTGTCATACAGAAGCTGACAGGTAGCACTGTGTTGACCGACTGTCCACTGCTGCTGGTTGGCCGCCGGGCCAGTAAACTGTACTGTGCTAAGCAGTGCTGCACTGGGACTTAAAAACCTGTACCGACTGCCTGGTCGGCAGAAAAAGTCCTCAGTGGTGTCATCGACAGGCAATGTTGTACCAAGCGAGTAACTGAAAACCTATTACAATCTCCCTTGTCAGCAGGAAAAGGCCTTAGTGGCATCATCGACAGGCAGCATTTTTTTGTGCTTTAATTCGGAGGTTAATACCTGGGTCACAGAATCTTTCATCGGTGGGGGGGTGGCTGGCTGCTCCATAGGTCACATGATCTTGCCATGGGGGAGTAGGTGGTTGTTCCCCCAGATCTCGGGTTTCTTCTCTCGAGGAGGGGTTGCAGGTCATTCCTGGGTCGAGTGGTCTTTCAAGGAGTCTGGTGAAACATGGGGGATGTTTCCTCCGGTCACAGCTGCTGAGATGCAAACTTCCCAAAGTTCGAACAGGCAAGTTTTAAACGTCTGTGGTGCCGGCTGCAGTCAACTTGCTGATAAACGACCACTTCAGCGTAATGGAGTGCGGGATATGGTAACATTCTGGAGAAACTTGGGCACTAATGCTATGCTGTGTCGAGCAAAATAAAAAGCTGCTTTTTGATGTCTGCTGACAGTTTAAAATGTTGCTAATATGTGTTCCCCTAACCTTGCAACTTGTTGGCCAGACTTATTGTGCAGTTCATGAGGCACACTAGACAACAGCTTGGCCTACTCTGAGTCTCCAAAGTGAGTGAGTACATTGTAAAACAGTCTTCCAAATGTCCAAACAGTTACCTTCTATGACGCCCCTTGCTGTTTTTCGGTCAACTGTGAAGGGAAGAGCAACTGGCCTGGTTATTTATTTGCTGACTGATGTGACACTGATTGATTTGCAGTCATTCGTAGCTATGGTGGTCTGGAGCAGTGCAAAGTAGGTTCAACTGGGTCAGACAGTCCGTCATTTGTTCCTGGCTCATTGGAGGGTTACTGCAAGCAAGCTGCTTGTTGTTGGAAGCGATTTGAGCTTGGGCTTGCAGAGTGTCCGTTGAGCGTGTCCGTTATTTATGGCTGGCTCGTTGGCACGTTGCCATTGAACATGTCCATTGTAGGGTCTAGCTGGTGTCGGGGTCACCAAAGTGGCAGATAATGTTTGTCATCATGTTAAAATAACGAGATCACGTCTGAAGTTGTCGGCCAGTGAAGAACGTTTATTACAGTTATCAGGCTTAATATTGACACACAACATGTGACTTGGCATCATGACATCTGAAGTGCTAATGACCTCATAACATAGCTACGTTGAGTAGGCCAGGGCTTTTCAGTAGTCCTACGGGTTCTGCTGAGTCACTATGCCTCTTGGCGGTAGTGGCTAGTTGCCAGTAGGTATGAGGCTGTTGTGTCCAGTTGTCACAAGACAGGAGATGTTCGCGCTGCTTCTGCCCACCCCCCCCCCCCAAGCATACCACTACAAAAACAAACTTTAAAGAAATACAAAAGATATAGATAAACAAATTTAAAGAGACAAAAAGCTATTTAAGGAGACACAGAAAAATTCAAAGATAAATTTCTCGTGCTCATGCTTCCTTCACATGTTGTCGAATAATGAGCAGATCGTTAGTCTGGGCAGATATTAGGACATATTACATAAGGTAACACTACAAACAATGGTCTCTTAAAGAGACAGGCACAAAATTAACTAAGAGTTAAAAAACATAAGGCTTCAACTTTTACATTCCCTAATTATTATAATAGACATTAATGGCTAATGTACAGATATACAAAGTAAATACAAGATTAGAAATCAAAACTTTCAGCTTATAAAAGACAGATTTTGGTAATAGGTCGATTTAAGTAACCAGTATTGGTTTTAATCCGCACTTGCCGAATGAATCCTTTTTTTTGGTCTGGAACTGTATCTCCAATGTTCCCCAGCAACCAAGAATCGTCCATAATAATTGCAATGTCTCCGCATACAAAATTGCATATAGCTTTAAACCATTTTTGTCATTCTTGTAATAACAAAAGATGTTCTTTAATCAATTTTTTCCAAAATGTATGTCCAAATGGGGATTCATCAGGTGAAACTCTGTCCTGTGACAAATCTGCCACTTGTTGTTGTTCAGGTTTAGCATTTGCACGTCGACAATTAACAAATTTTCATATAATTCTTTTGATCAAATATCCAATATTTCTGGTGTAATTCTGATAACACGTGATTACAGCCACCATGACCTGTTTTCTCATGCCCATGTCGAACAATCAAATCAGAAACAGGAAATTCCTTAGCTAATGTAATTGGATGTTTCACTTCTTCTGGCATTATTGCTTTTTCCAATCTTCCTCCTACTCTTAATACATCATTTATCAGAATAGGATTTAGCTTGTAAACACGACTTGTTTTTTTAACACTCAGATTCTTCTTCAATTTTGATATCTCGTAACCAAACACCTTTTTTCTGACTAAAATGAATTATCTCCAATTCATCATTTGCCAACTCATCAATTGTTAGGTCTTTCGAGAATTCAGATTCTCTTTCATAATATGATTTAAAAGAATATTTTTTAGCCTAAGAATCCATGCTAGTGCCTTTTTCAAACAAAACCATGAAGAGTGATTGCAACTTAATTGAGTGATCGGATCCTTTTCATCAGATATTTGAATAGTATTTACATAAATGTTTTGGATTTCAGGATCCTCCACTGAAATTTCTTTCAATGCCTCTGGATTTTGAGGCCAATCTTCTTGAGATCGCGAAAGAAATTGAGGACCAGACACCCAAGTGTTGGTTCTTTTCAGAACATTTGATCCTCATGAAGCCATATTAGCTGGGTTATCCACGTTTTATCATTGATTAACATGCAAAACCTTCTCGATCTCATTAACTCTGTTAGTCACAAAGGTACAAAACCTCATAGTTTTGTTCCTAATGTATTTAAGCACTGATGTACTATCAATCCAAAACATAGAATCTGCTAACTCCAACTGTAATTCTCTTCTTATCACAATCACATTGTTCATTTTGCTCTTCATTGTAGCAGCAGTTGATTCCATTCGAGGTATGATGACTGGCTTTAATGGAGCAACTCTGGCTTTTCCCATTACAAATCCACAATGTACTCAATCTTGGTTATTTTTCAGTAGTAAATAACTGACGGGACCAAAACCACCTTTGCTTGCATCAGGAAAGTGGTGTAACTGGGCAAATTTGGCAATTCCAAAGTCTGTTGGTTTAAAACATCTGTTGACTACAAAATTTTCTAACATTTTAAGACTCTCAATCCAATTCATCCAATCTTGTGTGATAGAATTTGGTATAGTTTCATCCCATCCAAATTTTTTTCTGCACAATTCTTGCAGAATTTTCTTGGCTATTAATACTGAGTTTATGATCGAAAGAATACCTCTTCTTGTTAAAGGCTGTTCTTTCAAAACAATCTTGAATTTGAAAACATCAGATTACACCCCTAGAATTCTTTCGAGAGGTAGAAGGTCAAAATCCAAATCAAGATGTTTTATCTCCTTTGCTCTTTCTGCCTCAGGAACGATATAGAACACACATCTTGACTATTGCTAATCCATTTTGTAAGGAAGAAACCTCCTTTATTACAGATCTTATGATAAATATCTATTGCTTCTTTTTCTGAGACCATTGAAGTAAGAAAATCATCGACAATGATTTTTTTTTTTTCAATTTTTTATTTTTCACACCATAAATCACATTAACCATGATACACACTTTTTCCTTTTCACACATATACAGTGCCATTTTCTCCCCCCCCCCTCCTCCCATCCCACCCTCCCTACCTCCCCCCTCCCGTCCATTTAAGGTATAAAATCTAGGATACATTAAACCAGTCAGACAATGTTGTCATTCAATAAAAATACACCAGAAATTCCACTGAGTCCATTCTTTTCATTTCCTTTTCCTTCCGTTAACTTAGGTAGTGATTGTCCCCGGTAGGTTTTCGCTATTGTGTTTCATGTAAGGCTCCCATATTTGTTCGAATATTTCAATATTATTTCTTAAACTATATGTTATTTTTTTCTAATGGAATACATTTATTCATTTCTATATACCATTGTTGTATTTTCAAATTATCTTCCAATTTCCAGGTTGACACAATACATTTTTTTGCTACGGCTAGAGCTATCTTAACAAATCTTTTTTGTGCATCCTCCAAATCAATTCCAAATTCTTTGTTTTTTATGTTACTTAGGAGGAAGATCTCTGGACTCATTGGTATATTGTTTTCTGTTATTTTATTTAAAATCTGATTTAGATCTTCCCAAAATTTTTCTACTTTCTCACATGTCCAGATTGCATGAATTGTTGTTCCCATTTCTTTTTTACATCGAAAACATCTATCAGATACTGTTGGGTCCCATTTATTTAACTTTTGAGGTGTAATGTATAGCCTGTGTATCCAGTTATATTGTATCATACGTAATCTCGTATTTATTGTATTTCTCATCATTCCAGAGCATAATTTCTCCCATGTTTCCTTTTTTATCTTTATATTTAAATCTTGTTCCCATTTTTGTTTAGTTTTACCATTTGTTTCCTCATTCTCCTTTTCTTGCAGTTTAATATACATATTTGTTATAAATCTTTTGATTATCATTGTATCTGTAATCACATATTCAAAGTTAATTCCCTCTGGCAAACTCAAACTGCTTCCTAATTTATCCTTCAAGTAGGATCTCAATTGGTAATATGCCAGCGCTGTATCTTGAGTTATATTGTATTTATCTTTCATTTGTTCAAAGGATAATAATCTATTTCCTGAAAAACAATTTTCTATTCTTTTAATCCCTTTTTTCTTCAATTCTCTAAAGGAAAGGTTATCTATTGTAAAAGGGAGTAACTTGTTTTGCGTCAATATTAGTTTTGGTAATTGATAATTTGTTTTATTTCTTTCTACATGAATCTTCTTCCAAATATTGAGTAGATGATGTAATACTGGAGAACTTCTATGTTGTACCAATTTTTCATCCCATTTATATAATATGTGTTCAGGTATCTTTTCCCCTATTTTATCTAATTCTAATCTGGTCCAATCTGGCTTTTCCCTTGTTTGATAAAAATCTGATAGGTATCTTAATTGTGCGGCTCTATAATAATTTTTAACATTTGGCAGTTGTAAGCCTCCTTGTTTATACCTTTCTGTTAATTTATCTAGTGCTATCCTCGGATTCCCCCCTTTCCATAAAAATTTCCTTATTATTTTCTTTAACTCCTTGAAGAATTTCTCTGTCAGTTGTATTGGCAATGCTTGAAATAGGTATAATATCCTTGGAAAAATGTTCATTTTAATACAGTTTATCCTTCCTATTAGTGTTATTGGTAAATCTTTCCAATGCTCTAAATCGTCTTGTAATTTTTTCATTAGTGGATAATAATTGAGTTTATATAGTTGGCCGAGATTTTTATTTATTTGTACACCTAGGTATCTTATTGCTTGCATTTGCCATCTAAATGGTGATTCCTTCTTAAATTTTGAGAAATCCGCATTATTCATAGGCATTGCTTCACTTTTATTTACGTTGATCTTGTAACCCGACACTTCTCCATATTCCTTCAATTTCTTATATAATTCTTTTATTGATAGTTCTGGTTCTGTTAAGTATATTATAACATCATCCGCAAATAAACTGATTTTATATTCCTTGTCTTTTATTTTTATCCCTTTTATATTATTTTCTGTTCTTATCAATTCTGCTAGTGGTTCTATAGCTAACGCAAACAATAAAGGTGATAGTGGGCATCCCTGCCGTGTTGACCTGCTTAAGTCAAATTGCTTTGATACATGTCCATTTACTGTCACTTTCGCTACTGGTCCCTTATATAATGCTTTAATCCAATTAATATACTTCTCCGGTAAACTGAATTTTTGCAATACTTTGAACAAGTAATTCCATTCTACTCTGTCAAAGGCCTTCTCTGCTCTAAAGCAACTGCTATTGTTGGCGCTTTATTCCCTTCTACTGCATGAATTATGTTAATAAATTTACAAATATTGTCTGTTGTGCGTCTTTTTTTGATAAATCCAGTTTAGTCTAGATTTACCATTTTCGGTACATACTCTGCTAATCTGTTTGCTAAGAGTTTAGCTATTATCTTATAATCTGTGTTAAGTAAAGATATTGGTCTATATGACGCTGGTGTGAGTGGATCTTTTCCTTGCTTTAATATTACTGTAATTATTGCTGTTTTACATGAATCTGGTAAGCTTTGTGTTTTATCAATCTGGTTGATTACTTCCAGGAGGGGCGGAATGAATAAGTCTTTAAATGTTTTATAGAATTCTATTGGGAATCCATCCTCTCCTGGTGTCTTATTATTTGGTAATTTTTTAATTATCTCTTGTATTTCTACTATTCCAAATAGCTCTGTTAATTTATTTTGTTCCTCTATTTGTAGTTTTGGTAGTTCAATTTTAGTTAGAAATTCATCTATTTTCCCTTCGTTTTCAGTTTGGTATAATTGTTCATAGAATTCTCTAAAGTTTTCCTTAATTTCTTTTGGATTATATGTAATTTGTTTATCTTTTTTCCTTGATGCCAATACCATTTTCTTAGCTTGTTTTGTCTTAAGCTGCCATGCTAGGATTTTGTGCGTTTTTTCACCCAGTTCATAATATTTCTGTTTTGTCTTCATTATATTCTCCACCTATATGTTTGTAGTGTTTCATATTTTATTTTCTTATTCGCCAATTCTCTTCTTTTAGTTGTATCTTCCTTCATTGCTAATTCTTTTTCTATATTTACTATTTCCCTTTCCAACTGCTTTGTTTCCTGATTATAGTCCTTTTTCATCTTGGTTACATAACTTATTATTTGCCCTCTAATGAATGCTTTCATTGCATCCCATAGTATAAACTTATCTTTCACTGATATCGTATTTATTTCAAAATACATTTTAATTTGTCTTTCAATAAATTCTCTAAAATCCTGCCTTTTAAGTAACATGGGGTTTAATATCCATCTATACATTCTTGGAGGGATGTCCTCTAACTTTACTGTCAATATTAAGGGTGAATGGTACGATAATATTCTAGCTTTATATTCTGTTTTTCTTACTCTATCTTGCATACGAGCTGATAACAAAAATAAGTCTATTCTTGAGTATGTTTTATGTCTACCCAAAAAATATGAATATTGCTTTTCCTTTGGGTGTTGTTTCCTCCATATATCCAAAAGTTGCATTTCTTCCATCGATTTAATTATAAATTTGGTTACTTTGTTCTTTCTGTTAATCTTTTTCCCAGTTTTGTCCATATTTGAATCCAAATTCAGGTTGAAATCCCCTCCTATTAATATGTTCCCTTGCGTATCTGCTATCTTCAAAAAAATATCTTGCATAAACTTTTGATCTTCTTCGTTAGGTGAATATACATTGAGTAGATTCCAAAACTCTGAATATATCTGACATTTTATCATTACATATCTCCCTGCTGGATCTATTATTTCCTCTTCTATTTTAATTGGCACATTTTTACTAATTAATATAGCTACTCCTCTTGCTTTTGAATTATACGATGCTGCTGTTACATGTCCTACCCAATCTCTCTTTAATTTCTTGTGCTCCAATTCAGTTAAATGTGTTTCTTGCACAAATGCTATATCAATTTTTTCTTTTTTTCAGTACATTTAGCAGTTTCTTCCTTTTAATTTGGTTATGTATTCCATTAATATTTAAAGTCATATAGTTCAACGTAGCCATTTTATACTTTGTTTATCTTCCCTTTCCGTTTCTCCATCATTACCTTTCCTTCTTATTATCCATTTCTGTTTTCTTGTTTTGAACCCTTTATAAGACAACATTCCTAAAACATCCAACTTTTTCCTTATTCTCCTATTTAAAACTTCTTTAGTCCCAATCTCCCCTTCCCCTCCTGATTTGTCCTTTATCCCTTGTCGGACAACCACATCTCCCCTCTCCATTTGGATTTGCGAATTCACTCGCAAGCGTCAGCTGATTTTGCTGTGACCGTAACTCCTCCCCACCCAGCCCCCCCAGAAAAGATTTCACTTTTCATATGTAACAAAGGTCACTCTTTTAATTCCCTCCTTATTCCCTCTATTCCATTTCCTTCCCTTATTAATTCTTGTCTATTCTCTCTATATTTTCCTCTAAATACAGATACATTCATGTATGCACACTATACATATACACACATATACCTCTTTACCCACATGCATATAAATCGTGGTCATTTTTACTCTTATTACATGTCTTCATCTCTCTGCTTGTTTTGTAGTTGTTCTGCAAATTTCCTTGCTTCCTCTGGATCCGAGAATAGTTTTTTTCCATAAGATCGTTTTCGCTGTATTGAACTCCTTCCTCTTCTTCAGGAGTTCAAAACTTATGTGTCTTTTTAGTTTGCAGTCTTTTGTACTCTCGTTACACGTCTTCATCTCTCAGTCTATTTTGTAATTGTTCTGCAAATTTTCGTGCTTCCTCTGGATCCGAGAATAGTCTGTTTTGCTGTCCTGGAATAAATATTTCCAATACCGCTGGATGCTTTAGTATCCATAAAATTTTCCATAAAATCGCCTTTGCTGCATTGAACTCCTTTCTCTTCTTCAGGAGTTCAAAACTTATATCTGGATAAATGAAAATTTTTCGCCCTTTGTACTCTAGTGGCTTGTTGTCCTCTCTTACTTTTTCCATTGTTTTCTCCAGTACCTTTTCTCTTGTAGTATATCTTAGGAATTTTACTAAAATAGATCTTGGCTTTTGTTGTGGTTTAAAGGCCAATGCTCTATGTGCCCTTTCTATTTCCATTTCTTGCTGTAGTTCTGGACATCCTAGGATCCTGGGGATCCAATCTTTTATAAACTCTCTCATATTCTTGCCTTCTTCATCTTCCTTAAGGCCCACTATCTTTATGTTATTTCTTCTGTTATAATTTTCCATTATATCTATTTTCTGAGCTAACAGTTCTTGTGTCTCTTTAACTTTTTTATTAGATTCTTCTAATTTCTTTTTTAAGTCCTCTACCTCCATTTCTACTGCTGCTTCTCGTTCTTCCACCTTGTCCATTCTTTTTCCCATTTCTGATAAGGTCATATCTATTTTATTCATTTTCTCTTCTGTATTGTTTATTCTTCTTCTTAAATCATTAAATTCTTGCGCTTGCCATTCTTTAAATGACTCCATGTATCCTTTAATAAGAGAAAGTATATCCTTTGTCTTGCCTTTCCTTTCTTCTTCTGTTTCCCTGTACTCTTCCTCTTCCTCTTCTTCTTCCTCTGGGTTGGCCATCTGTTGTTTCTTTGTTGTCCTTTTCTTCTCTTCTTTCTTGTTTTCGTTGTCTTCTATGTTCTCCTCTTGCTGCTGTTGTTCTGCAGCTGTCATTGCCGGCTGTGGAGATCGACTCCCCAGCTGGTCACCCCTCCCGTTGGTGTGTTATTTTGCATGCGCGGTTACGCACTTTTACTTGGCTCAGCGAGCCATTTTTGTAGTCCACTTTCTACCGACCTGAGGGAGCGGGTTTCTCTCTCCACCGCGGGCCTCTTTGAACAGGTAAGGCCTTCTCCTTCTTCTTCCGTTGTCTTCTCTTCCTCTCTTCTTACCGTTGGTTTCGATTTTTCTTTTTTCGTCGCCATCTTCTTTCCACCTTTATACTCACTTTACTTTAATTTTTATTTTTGTGCCTTTGTATTTTCCTTTATAGTTCACCGTCCGGCCACTACTCCATCACGTGACTCCTCTCGACAATGATTTCTGATGATGTTTATAGCTTGTGAACTAAATTGCTTTTCATTATCTTCAGCACATTTCATGAGGGCAAAATTCTCCAAATAGATGAACTGTCATTCTGTATTCAGTCATGTTTTTACTGAAAGGGATTTGCAATAAATCAGATACAACATAAAATTGGTTAATTTGCTGATGATGTATTATTTTATTTAACTCAACCACAAATATCATTTAGATGATCGGAAAATTTCGGGATATAAGATAAATTGGGATAAAAGTGAAGAAATGAAACTTGTAAAAGGAGATCATTCACAATGTAGACAAGCAGTTTGTTTTAAATTAAATATTTAGGTATATGCATTGATTAAATATTTAGGTATATGCATTGATACTAATTTGAAAAAATTATATAAGTTAAATTATATTCTATTACTTAAAAAGATAGAGGAAGATTTAAAGAAATGGGTAAGTTTACCGATTACATTAATTTGGAGAGTTAATTGTATTAAGATGAATATTTTTCCACGACCTCAATATTTATTCCAAACTTTACCTATATCTCTGCCTCAATTTTCTTTTCAAGATTTAAATAAGCAAATTAGGAAATTTCTTTGGAAAGGGAAGATGGCAAGAAAGTCATTAGAAAAATTAACATGGAAATTTGAACAAGGAGAACTACAACTTCCCAATTTTAAGAATTATTACAGAGTAGCTCAATTAAGATATTTAGTTTTTATGTTTGTTAAAATATTGATATGGATATTGAACTAAATAAGATAGGAGAAGTTAAAGCAGATGAGTTTATTTATAAATGAGATTTAAAATCCGATATAATGGATAAGGAAGCTCCGGTACTAAAGCATTTGTTGAATATTTGGAACAAAGTTAAATTAGAAACTGATGGATATATTCTTTCATTAAAAACACCATTAATTCATCTTTTATTGCCTTTTTCAAGATTTTTAAAAAATGATATGACAAGGGAATCTCTAATTTGGGGGATTGTTATGTTAATAATTGATGTCTTTTGATCAATTAATGATTAAATATGGTATACCTTACAATGCATTATTTTGTTACAGGTACACAATCCTTTATCTGGACTTCTAAAATCTGGAAAGCTCCAAAATTCGGTAAGTGGGGAGAGAGGCGCGCGGTGCTTTGGAGAGGCGGCTGGGCGGCCGGCGCTTGGGGGAGGCTGGCGAGGGACTGGCAGTTGGGGGAGATGGCCAGGTGACTGGAAGGGGGCGGGGGTGGATACAATTCAGGTGGGCTTTCTGAAATCCAGAAAAATCCAAAATTCGGAACACACTGTCCCCCAAGGGTTCCGGATAAAGGATCGTGTACTTGTATTTTTAACTGAGGGCTTATTTGAGAGAGAAATTAGGACTAGAAATAATTTTAAAAGATCTTTCAAATTTGTAATGAATCTGGTTGATGGAATGATTAAAAAGTTTATTTCAATTGCATATGTATTATTACAAGAACCGACACCTAAAGTAGGTTTGCTTCATTCAAAAGAAAGATGGGAATGAGATTTGGACATGATAATAGATCAACAAGTTGGCAGAATTTGTGTGAAGAGGTTATGTGAAATACTATTAATGTACGATATGGATTATTTCATTATAATTTTTTTACATCAATTGTATATTTACTGCTCAGAAATTGAATAGATGGAGATTGGATTTATCAGATTATTGTTTTAGATGTCAAATAGAAACTGGAACTTTTCTTCATTCTACGTGGTCTTGTTCAAACGTTAACCCTGTTTGGGTTAATGGGAGTGAATTTTCCTTTAAATCCCGAATTACTTATGTTAGTAAATTTTGAAAGTGTTACTCCTAAATTATTGTTGTCAGATTCCCAATTAAAGTTTGTTATGTTGGTTTTAGTAACAGCAAGGAAATGTATCACTGTAACATGGAAATCCGATGTTTCTTTAACATTAGATAGATGGCATGCGGAGATTCAAAGCTGTATTCCATCAGAAAAAGGGATAAATATTCTTTATTTTTGCACAAATTTGGGGTCTGTATACTGAAATAATGAAATTAACTATGATTTTATTGATTACTTTCTTGATCAGTGAAGTTTTCCCTAAAAATATAAAAACTTTATGATGTTTTTGAGGTCTTTGAGTGTTCAAACTGACACAATCCGAATTAATTACTTGTAATTGTTTTATAATGAAATATCTTATATTCTAGTTTTGGGATTAGATTAGTTTGGGGGGCAGGGTGGGCTAATAGTTTTTTTGGAGATTGTAGTTTTTTTTAATTTTTAGATTTTAGTATTTTAGTTTTTATAAATAGAGTTTCAGCATATATTTTGTTAACATTTTATTATGTACTTATAATATACTTAATTTTTTACACATGTTGAATAAATAAAATATTCAAAAAAAATCAGGTTTTTACTGCAATTTCCATGAGCCCACCATAACAATCGTAAAAAATCAGGATCTTCTGATGGTACTTTTACTTGATGAAACATCGCTTCAATATCTGCAGCAATTCCAATGGGCTCGTTACAATCTTATCAAAACACCTGTTAAAGTACTTGTTAAAGTTGGACCTTGTAGAAGTTGAGAATTCAATGAAACTCCTTGAAATGATGATCTACAATCAAATATCATGCGTAGTTTCTTATTTTGTGGGTGAATAATTCCAATAGGCTCTTTGCAATCTTATCAAAACACCTGTTAAAGTACTGGTTAAAGTTGGACCTTGTAGAAGTTGAGAATTCAATGAAACTCCTTGAAATGATGATCTACAATCAAATATCATGCGTAGTTTCTTATTTTGTGGGTGAATAATTCCATGATGAGGTAAATACCATTTTTTAACCATCTTTATGTTCCAAGATATCTTCTGATACCTTTTCTATATAACCCTTGGTTATCATGTCTAACATGACATTGGTATATTCCAAATGAAAAGAAGAATTCATCTTGAATTTTCTCTTCAAATTCAGCATACGCTGTTCTACAATTATTTTACTATCTGGCATACAAACTTCCCTTTTGTTCAAAGTTAATGATATACAGTAATGACCATCAACATGTTTAACAGAAGTTCAAACTAAATCCAGAAACTGCTTGTCCTCCTTTGAAGGTTCTTGAAAATCTTTGAGACATTCAGGGAAATCAATTTTAAATTGTTGTTCCCACAGATCATTAAGTTTCATAACTGAAATTCTGTTGATATTCATGTTCAATGTCTCCTAATCAGTGTCCATTTTTATTCCTCATGGTCCATCCGAGCAATGTTCTCATAAGGTCCGTCATTTTGACTCCTTCTTACTTCTTGAGGTTCAAGAGCTTTTGGTACATCTAATCCAATTAACATCTCAATTTTGGCATCAATCTTAGGAAACAAACATCTTTAGATGATCCCACTATTTGATATCATCCAGATAGGGAATATTCTCCCTATTTACAGGCATCGTCTTTGAAGATCGCAAAAATCATTGCTATTCAATTCAGCAATCTGTTAACCTGAAACTATATTAGTTTCAATGTTCCTTTCAGCATTCATTGTCTTCAATAAGATCTGTGATATTTTTGCATGAAGATTAAGTTTATTCATTAATTCAACAGTACAAAATGATGCAGTACTTCCTGGATCAAGAAATGCGTAGGTCTTCAGTATGAAGCTCCTTTTTTTTTGCTTTAACCTGTACAGGAACTATTGAGGGGGCTTTGTCACTGGCCCCAGTAAGACTGTTTGTCTGAACTGAAGCTGAATCATCCTATCTGACTGTGTTTTTAGTCTTGGATTCAGATTGTTTCACTTTGTTCCAACTTTACTTTGTTGAGTGAGCAATAACTTGGGTTGCTTTATAAACTGCATATATCATAACTGAGTCACTTATTGCAAATTTTGCTGATGTGTCCTTTAGACAAGCAGCCGAAACATATTCCATTCTTTAAAAAGGTTAATTTCTCGTCATGTGAATTTTTTCTCTTCAATCGTGAATATTTTTCTAAAACATGCTTCTTTTTGTAATACAAACAGCTTTCCTGAAAGGTCTGATCTTCCTTCTTCTTTGTTTCCTTGTTCTTTCTTGTGCTTGTATCTGGCACAGCAGTAACAACGGTTCTTCCTTTTGGTTTCTGTTGAGACAATGATTTAGACTTTTTTTTTAAATTTTTTTATTTTTCACACCATAAACCACACTGACCAAGATACATACATTTTCCTTTTCAAATATATACAGTGTCATTTTCTCCCCCCCTCCCTCCTCCCATTCACCCTCCCTACCTCCCCCCCCCCATTCATTTAAAGTACAAAATCTAAGACACATTAAACCAGTCAAACAATGTTGTCACTCAATAAACAAGAAATTCCACTGAGTCAATTCTTTTCATTTCCTTCTCCTTTCGTTAATTTAGGTGGTAGATGTCCCCGGTAGATTTTCTCTATTGTGTTTCATGTAAGGCTCCCATATTTGTTCAAATATTGTAATGTTATTTCTTAAATTATATGTTATTTTTTCTAATGGAATACATTTATTCATTTCTACATACCATTGTTGTATTCTCAAATTATCTTCCAATTTCCAGGTTGACATAATACATTTTTTTGCTACGGCTAGAGCTATCTTACAAATCTTTTTTGTGCACCATCCAAATCAAGTCCAAATTTTTTGTTTTTTATGTTACTTAGGAGGAAGATCTCTGGGTTTTTTGGAATATTGTTTTCTGTAATTTTATTTAATATCTGGTTTAGATCTTCCCAAAATATTTCTACTTTCTCACATGTCCAGATTGCATGAATTGTTGTTCCCATTTCTTTTTTACAACGAAAACATCTGTCAGATACTGTTGGGTCCCATTTATTTAACTTTTGAGGTGTAATGTATAGCCTGTGTATCCAATTATATTGTATCATGCGTAACTTTGTATTTATTGTATTTCTCATCGTTCCGGAGCATAACTTCTCCCATGTTTCCTTCTTTATCTTTATATTTAAATCTTATTCCCATTTTTGTTTAGTTTTACCATTTGTTTCCTCATTCTCCTTTTCTTGCAGTTTAATATACATATTTGTTATAAATCTTTTGATTGTCATTGTATCTGTAATCACATATTCAAAGTTACTTCCCTCTGGTAACCTCAGACTACTTCCTAATTTGTCCTTCGAGTAGGATCTCAATTGGTAATATGCCAACACTGTATCTTGAGTTATATTATATTTATCATTCATTTGTTCAAAGGATAATAATCTATTTCCTGAAAAACAATTTTCTATTCTTTTGATCCCTTTTTTTTCCCATTCTCTAAAGGAAAGGTTATCTATTGTAAAAGGGAGTAACTGATTTTGCGTCAGTATTAGTTTTGGTAATTGGCAATTTGTTTTATTTCTTTCTACATGAATCTTCTTCCAAATATTGAGCAGATGATGTAATACTGGAGAACTCCAACATTGTACCAATTTTTCATCCCATTTATATAATATGTGTTCAGGTATCTTTTCCCCTATTTTATCTAGTTCTGGCACCAACCCTCTTTTCAATCTTCTTCAGCATGATGCTGAACCAAGCCATGAAAGACCCCAACAATGAAGACGCTGTTTACATCCGGTACCGCACGGATGGCAGTCTCTTCAATCTGAGGCGCCTGCAAGCTCACACCAAGACACAAGAGAAACTTGTCCGTGAACTACTCTTTGCAGACGATGCCGCTTTAGATGCCCATTCAGAGCCAGCTCTTCAGCGCTTGATGTCCTGCTTTGCGGAAACTGCCAAAATGTTTGGCCTGGAAGTCAGCCTGAAGAAAACTGAGGTCCTCCATCAGCCAGCTCCCCACCATGATTACCAGCCCCCCCACATCTCCATCGGGCACACAAAACTCAAAACGGTCAACCAGTTTACCTATCTCGGCTGCACCATTTCATCAGATGCAAGGATCGACAATGAGATAGACAACAGACTCGCCAAGGCAAATAGCGCCTTTGGAAGACTACACAAAAGAGTCTGGAAAAACAACCAACTGAAAAACCTCACAAAGATAAGCGTATACAGAGCCGTTGTCATACCCACACTCCTGTTCGGCTCCGAATCATGGGTCCTCTACCGGCACCACCTACGGCTCCTAGAACGCTTCCACCAGCGTTGTCTCCGCTCCATCCTCAACATCCATTGGAGCGCTTACATCCCTAACGTCGAAGTACTCGAGATGGCAGAGGTCGACAGCATCGAGTCCACGCTGCTGAAGATCCAGCTGCGCTGGATGGGTCACGTCTCCAGAATGGAGGACCATCGCCTTCCCAAGATCGTGTTATATGGCGAGCTCTCCACTGGCCACCGTGACAGAGGTGCACCAAAGAAAAGGTACAAGGACTGCCTAAAGAAATCTCTTGGTGCCTGCCACATTGACCACCGCCAGTGGGCTGATATTGCCTCAAACCGTGCATCTTGGCGCCTCACAGTTTGGCGGGCAGCAACCTCCTTTGAAGAAGACCGCAGAGCCTACCTCACTGACAAAAGGCAAAGGAGGAAAAACCCAACACCCAACCCCAACCAACCAATTTTCCCCTGCAACCGCTGCAATCGTGTCTGCCTGTCCCGCATCGGACTTGTCAGCCACAAACGAGCCTGCAGCTGACGTTGGACTTTTTACCCCCTCCATAAATCTTCGTCCGCGAAGCCAAGCCAAAGAATCTAGTCCAATCTGGCTTTTCCCTTGTTTGATCAAAATCCGATAGGTATCTTAATTGTGCGGCTCTATAATAATTTTTAAAGTTTGGCAGTTGTAAGCCTCCTTGTTTATACCATTGTGTTAATTTATCTAGTGCTATCCTCGGATTCCCCCCTTTCCATAAAAATTTCCTTATTATTTTCTTTAACTCCTTGAAGAATTTCTCTGTCAAGTGTATTGGCAATGTCTGAAATAGGTATAGTATCCTTGGGAAAATGTTCATTTTAATACAGTTTATCCTTCCTATTAGTGTTAGTGGTAAATCTTTCCAATGCTCTAAATCGCCCTGTAATTTTTTCATTAGTGGATAATAATTGAGTTTATATAGATGGCCGAGATTTTTATTTATTTGTATACCTAGGTATCTTATTGCTTGCATTTGCCATCTGAATGTTGATTCCTTCTTAAATTTTGAGAAATCCGCATTATTCATTGGCATTACTTCACTTTTATTTACGTTAATCTTGTAACCCGACACTTCTCCATATTCCTTCAATTTCTTATATAATTCTTTTATTGATAGTTCTGGTTCTGTTAAAGTATACTATAACATCATCTGCAAATAAACTCATTTTATATTCCTTGTCTTTTATTTTTATCCCTTTTCTATTATTTTCTGTTCTTATCAATTCTGCTAGTGGTTCTATAGCTAACGCGAACAATAAGGGTGATAGTGGGCATCCCTGCCGTGTTGACCTGCTTAAGTTAAATTGCTTTGATATATATCCATTTACTGTCACTTTCGCCAATGGTCCCTTATATAATGCTTTAATCCAATTAATGTACTTCTCTGGTAAACTGAATTTTTGCAATACTTTGAATAAATAATTCCATTCTACTCTGTCAAAGGCCTTCTCTGCGTCTAAAGCCACTGCTACTGTTGGCGCTTTACTCCCTTCTACTGCACTGCATGAATTAAGTTAATAAATATTGTCTCTTGTCAGTCTTTTTATAATAAATCCAGTTTGGTCTAGATTTACCATTTTAGGTACATAATCTGCTAATCTGTTTGCTAATAGTTTAGCTATTATCTTATAATCTGTGTTAAGTAATGATATTGGTCTATATGACGCTGGTGTGAGTGGATCTTTCCCTTGCTTTAGTATTACTGTAATTATTGCTGTTTTGCATGAATCTGGTATGTTTTGTGTTTTATCAATCTGGTTGATTACTTCCAGGAGGGGAGGAATTAATAAGTCTTTAAATGTTTTATAGAATTCTATTGGGAATCCATCCTCTCCTGGTGTTTTATTATTTGGTAGTTTTTTATTATCTCTTGTATTTCTACTATTTCAATTGGTTCTGTTAATTTATTTTGTTCCTCTATTTGTAATTTTGCTAGTTCAATTTTAGTTAAAAATTCATCTATTTTGCCTTCTTTCCCTTCGTTTTCAGTTTGGTATAATTGTTCATAGAATTCTCTAAAGTTTTCATTAATCTCCGTTGGATTATTTGTGCTTTGTTTGTCTTTTTTCCTTGATGCCAATACCATTTTCTTAGCTTGTTCTGTCTTAAGCTGCCATGCTAGAATTTTATGCGTTTTTTCCCCTAGTTCATAATATTTCTGTTTTGTCTTCATTATGTTCTTCTCCACCTTATATTTTTGTAGTGTTTCATATTTTATTTTTTTATCTGCCAATTCTCTTCTTTTAGTTGTATCTTCCTTCATTGCTAATTCTTTTTCTATATTTACTATTTCCCTTTCCAACTGCTCTGTTTCCTGATTGTAGTCATTCTTCATCTTGGTTACATAACTTATTATTTGCCCTCTAATGAACGCTTTCATTGCATCCCATATTATAAACTTATCTTTCACTGATTCTATATTTATTTCAAAGTACATTTTAATTTGTCTTTCAATGAATTCTCTAAAATCCTGCCTTTTAAGTAGCATGGAGTTTAATCTCCATCTATACATTCTTGGAGGGGCCTGCCTCCCTCCAGCCCGGGTAAGAAACCTGCATAGGAGAAGGCCACTCCGATATAAAACCTACGACCCAAGGACCTCGCTGCCACGTCCCAGCTTGCTTGGCCACGGCACACGAACCATGGGTGTAAAGGGTGGGGCCAGTACTGCGCGCACTGCACTCCACCTAAAAGCTCCTTTGCGCAGGCCCGAGGACAGGTCCACGTCCTCCCCCTCAACGTTCTCCCCCTCCACGTCCTCCCCCTCAAAAGATGCTCACAAACTCAAGCTAGCATGCTGGAACATCAGAACCATGCTAGACAAGACTGACAGCCACCGACCTGAACGTCGGTCTGCCCTCATTGCACATGAACTCCTCAGACTTGACATCGACATAGCCGCTCTCAGTGAAGTCCGCCTGGCAGATGTAGGCAGCCTCCAAGAACGCGGCGCGGGCTACACACTCTACTGGTCTGGCAAGCCTTCGGATGAACGACGCCTATCTGGTGTAGGCTTCATGGTCAAGAGCTTCATTGCCTCCAAACTCGAAAACCTTCCGACAGGCCTCTCGGACCGAATCATGTCCATGCGACTCCCACTTCAAAACAAGCGTCACATCACCCTCATCAGTGTCTATGCTCCAACCCTCCGGGCGGAACCAGCAGAAAAGAACAAGTTCTACACCGACCTGCGCAACCTCATCCAACGTACCCCTACAGCCGACAAGGTTGTCATCCTGGGCGACTTCAACGCTCGTGTCGGCAAAGACTCAGAAACCTGGCCAGGAATCCTGGGCAAGCATGGCGTCGGCAAGTGCAACGACAATGGGCGCTTCCTGTTGGAGCTCTGCGCAGAACAGCGGCTTGTCATTACAAACACCCTTTTTCAGCAGAGGGACAGCCTTAAGACCACCTGGATGCATCCCCGATCCAAACACTGGCACCTCCTGGACTACATCCTGGTGCGAGAAAGTGACAAACAAGATGTGCTCCACACCAGGGTCATGCCTAGCGCGGAATGCCACACTGACCACCGGCTGGTTCGCTGCAAGCTCAACCTTCACTTCAAGCCAAAGCCCAGGAACAATAAAGCCCCCAGAAAGAGGTTCAATGTTGGAAAACTGCAGTCAGACGAAGCGAGAGGAAACTTCCAGGCAAACCTCAAAGCAAAGCTCGACGTTGCAACCCGCCTCACGGACCCGTCCCCTGAAACCCTCTGGGATCAGTTGAAGACCACCATACTGCAATCCACTGAAGAGGTACTGGGCTTCTCCTCCAGGAAAAACAAGGACTGGTTTGACGAAAACAGCCAGGAAATCCAGGAGCTGCTGGCAAAGAAGCGAGCTGCCCACCAGGCTCACCTTACAAATCCGTCCTGTCCAGAGAAAAAAACAAGCCTTCCGTCGCGCATGCAGCCATCTTCAGCGCAAACTCCGGGAGATCCAAAATGAGTGGTGGACTAGCCTCGCCAAATGAACACAGCTCAGCGCGGACATTGGCGACTTCAGGGGTTTCTACGAGGCTCTAAAGGCTGTGTACGGCCCCTCACCCCAAGTCCAAAGCCCGCTGCGCAGCTCAGACGGCAAAGTCCTCCTCAGCGACAAGATCTCCATCCTCAACCGATGGTCAGAACACTTCCAATCTCTTTTCAGTACCAACCGCTCAGTCCAAGATTCCGCCCTGCTCCAGCTCCCTCAACAGCCCCTAAGGCTAGAGCTGGATGAGGTTCCCACGCTGGATGAGACATATAAGGCAATCGAACAACTGAAAAGTGGCAAAGCAGCAGGTATGGATGGAATCCCCCCAGAAGTCTGGAAGGCTGGCGGCAAAACTCTGCATGCCAAACTGCATGAGTTTTTCAAGCTTTGTTGGGACCAAGGTAAACTGCCTCAGGATCTTCGTGATGCCACCATCATCACCCTGTACAAAAACAAAGGCGAGAAATCAGACTGCTCAAACTACAGGGGAATCACGTTGCTCTCCATTGCAGGCAAAATCTTCGCTAGGATTCTACTAAATAGAATAATACCTAGTGTCGCCGAGAATATTCTCCCAGAATCACAGTGCGGCTTTCGCGCAAACAGAGGAACCACTGACATGGTCTTTGCCCTCAGACAGCTCCAAGAAAAGTGCAGAGAACAAAACAAAGGACTCTACATCACCTTTGTTGACCTCACCAAAGCCTTCGACACCGTGAGCAGGAAAGGGCTTTGGCAAATACTAGAGCGCATCGGATGTCCCCCAAAGTTCCTCAACATGATTATCCAACTGCACGAAAACCAACAAGGTCGGGTCAGATACAGCAATGAGCTCTCTGAACCCTTCTCCATTAACAATGGCGTGAAGCAAGGCTGTGTTCTCGCACCAACCCTCTTTTCAATCTTCTTCAGCATGATGCTGAACCAAGCCATGAAAGACCCCAACAATGAAGACGCTGTTTACATCCGGTACCGCACGGATGGCAGTCTCTTCAATCTGAGGCGCCTGCAAGCTCACACCAAGACACAAGAGAAACTTGTCCGTGAACTACTCTTTGCAGATGATGCCGCTTTAGTTGCCCATTCAGAGCCAGCTCTTCAGCGCTTGACGTCCTGCTTTGCGGAAACTGCCAAAATGTTTGGCCTGGAAGTCAGCCTGAAGAAAACTGAGGTCCTCCATCAGCCAGCTCCCCAACATGACTACCAGCCCCCCAACATCTCCATCGGGCACACAAAACTCAAAACGGTCAACCAGTTTACCTATCTCGGCTGCACCATTTCATCAGATGCAAGGATCGACAATGAGATAGACAACAGACTCGCCAAGGCAAATAGCGCCTTTGGAAGACTACACAAAAGAGTCTGGAAAAACAACCAACTGAAAAACCTCACAAAGATAAGCGTATACAGAGCTGTTGTCATACCCACACTCCTGTTCGGCTCCGAATCATGGGTCCTCTACCGGCACCACCTACGGCTCCTAGAACGCTTCCACCAGCGTTGTCTCCGCTCCATCCTCAACATCCATTGGAGCGCTCACACCCCTAACGTCGAGGTACTCGAGATGGCAGAGGTCGACAGCATCGAGTCCACGCTGCTGAAGATCCAGCTGCGCTGGATGGGTCACGTCTCCAGAATGGAGGACCATCGCCTTCCCAAGATCGTATTATATGGCGAGCTCTCCACTGGCCACCGAGACAGAGGTGCACCAAAGAAAAGGTACAAGGACTGCCTAAAGAAATCTCTTGGTGCCTGCCACATTGACCACCGCCAGTGGGCTGATAACGCCTCAAACCGTGCATCTTGGCGCCTCACAGTTTGGCGGGCCGCAGCCTCCTTTGAAGAAGACCACAGAGCCCACCTCACTGACAAAAGGCAAAGGAGGAAAAACCCAACACCCAACCCCAACCAACCAATTTTCCCTTGCAACCGCTGCAATCGTGTCTGCCTGTCCCGCATCGGACTGGTCAGCCACAAACGAGCCTGCAGCTGACGTGGACTTTTTACCCCCTCCATAAATCTTCGTCCGCGAAGCCAAGCCAAAGAGAAAGATACATTCTTGGAGGGATGTCCTCTAACTCTATTGTCAATATCAGGGGTGAATGGTCCGATAATATTCTAGCTTTATATTTATATTTAATTATAAATTTGGTTACTTTTTTCCCAGTTTTATCCATATTTGAATCCAAATTAAGGTTGAAATCCCCTCCTATTAATATGTTCCGTTGCGTATCTGCTATCTTCAAAAAAATATCTTGCATAAACTTTTGATCTTCTTCGTTAGGTGAATATACATTGAGTACATTCCAAAACTCCGAATATATCTTACATTTTATCATTACATATCTCCCTGCTCGATCTATTATTTCCTCTTCTATTTTAATTGGTATATTTTTAATGATTAATATAGCTACTCCTCTTGCTTTTGAATTATACTGTTACATGTCCTACCCAATTTCTCTTTAATTTCTTATGCTCCAATTCAGTTAAATGTGTTTCTTGCATAAATGGTATATTAATTTTTTCTTTTTTCAGTAAATTTAGCAGTTTCTTCCTTTTTATTTGGTTATGTATTCCGTTAATATTTGAAGTCATATAGTTCAACGTAGCCATTTCATACTTTGTTTATCTTCCCTTTCCGTTTCTCCATCATCACCTTTCCTTCTTATCCATTTCTGCTTTCTTGTTTTGAACACTTTATAAGACAACATTTCTAAAACATCAAACATTTTCCTTATTCTCCTATTTAAAACTTCTTTAACCTCATTCTCCCCTCTCCCTCCTGATTTGCCCTTTATCCCTTGCCGGGCAACCACATCTCCCCTCTCCATTTGGATTTGCGAATTCACTCGCAAGCGTCAACTGATTTTGCAGTGACTGTAACTCCTCCCCACCCAGCCCTCCCCCCCCCCCCCCGGAAAAGATTTCAATTTTCATATATAACAAAGGTCACTCTTTTCATTCCCTCCTTATTCCCTCTATTCCCTTTCATTCCCTTATTCATTCTTATCTATACTCTATATATTTTCCTCTAAATACGGATACACTCATGTATACACATATATACATACACATCAAAATATATATATATACCCATATACACACATACATATAGTTCGTGGTCATTTTTGATCTTGTTACGTCTTCATCTCTCTGTCTGTTTTGTAGTTGTTCTGCAAATTTTCGTGCTTCCTCTGGATCCGAGAATAATCTGTTTTGTTGCCCTGGAATAACTATTTTAAGTACTGCTGGGTACTTTAACATAAATTTATATCCTTTTTTCCATAGGATTGTTTTTGCTGTATTGAACTCCTTCCTCTTCTTCAGGAGTTCAAAACTTATGTCTGGATAGAAAAAATTTTTTTGACCTTTATATTCCAGTGGCTTTTTGTCTTTTCTTACTTTCTTCATTGCTTTCTCCAATATATTTTCTCTTGTTGTATATCTTAAGAATTTTACTAAAATGGATCTTGGTTTTTGCTGCGGTTGTGGTTTCGGGGCTAATGTTCTATGTGCCCTCTCTATTTCCATTTCTTCCTGTAATTCTGGTCTTCCTAGGACCCTGGGGATCCAATCTTTTATAAATTCTCTCATATTCTTGCCTTCTTCATCTTCCTTAAGGCCACTATCTTTATATTATTTCTTCTATTATAGTTTTCCATTATATCTATCTTCTGAGCTAACAGCTCTTGTGCCTCTTTAACTTTTTTATTAGATTCTTCTAATTTCTCTTTTAAGTCCTCTACTTCCATTTCTACAATTATTTCTCGTTCTTCCACTTTTTCCACTCTTTTTCCTTTCTCTGATATGACCATTTCTATTTTATTCATTTTTTCTTCTGCACTCTTAATTTTACTTTTTATCTCATTAAATTCTTGTAATTGCCATTCTTTCACTGATTCCATATATTCTTTAAAAAAAGCTACATCCATTGTCTTGCCTTTCTCTTCTTCTTCCACTTCTTTCTGTTCTTCTTCTTCTTCTTCCTCTGGATTGACCATCTGTTGTTTCCTTGTTTTCTTTTTACCCTCTTCTTTCTTGTTGTCCTTATTGTCTCTGTTCTGCACCTGCTGCTGTGCTGCAGGTGTCTCTCTCAGGTGTGGAGATCGACTCCGCAGCTGTTCCCCCCTCCCGTCAGTGGGTTTTTTTTCATGCGCGGTTGCGCACTTTTACTCGGCTCTGCGAGCCATTTTTGTAGTCCCGAGCCCGGGACTTCCACTGACCTGAGGGAGCGGGCTTCTCTCTCCGCGGCGGGCCTCTTTGGACAGGTAAGGCCTTCACCTTCTTCTTCCGACGTTCTTTCTTCTTCTCTTCTTCCCGTTGTTTTCGACTTTTCTCTCTTCGCTGCCATTTTCTTCTCACCTTTATTTTTACTTTGTTTTAATTTTTACTCTTGTACCTTTGTGTTTTATGCGTTTTGTTTTCAAGTTTTCCGGAGAGGGCTGGAATTCCCCGACCAGCCACTACTCCATCACGTGACTCCCCCCGATTTAGACTTCTTTAAAAATTATTGAAGTTTTATTGTTCGATAGTTTTTAAAATATTTCCTGTATTCTATTTCAAATTGTTTTATTAATTTATTTTCCTCCTCTGTTTGTAATTTCGGTAGTTCAATTTTAGTTAGAAATTCATCTATTTTGTCTTCTTTCCCTTCATTTTCAGTTTGATATAGTTTCCGGGAGAGGATGGACTCCCAATAGAATTCTATAAAACATTTAAAGACTTATTAATTCCTCCTCTCCTGGAAGTAATGAACCAGATTGAAAAAACACAAAACATACCAGATTCATGCAAAACAGCAATGATTACAGTAATACCAAAGATGGGGAAAGATTTGGATGGAGCACAAAAAAGATTTATTATGATAGCCTTAGCTGTAGCAAAAAAATGTATCATGTCAACCTGGAAATTAGAAGAGAGCCTGAGAATACAGCAATGGTACATAGAAATGAATAAATGTATTCCACTGGAAAAAATAACATATAATTTAAGAAATAACATCACAGTATTCGAACAAATATGGGAACCGTACATGAAACACAACAGAGAAGTCCTACCGTGGACCTCCACCCCCTAAAATGACAGAAGGAGAAGACAATGAAATGAACTGACTCACTATATAAAAGTAAAAGACAAACATTTCTTGTTTATTTTTATTAAGTGACGACATTGTTTAATGGGTTTAATGTATCTTATAGATTGAACTTTGAATAAATGGGAAGGGGGGGGTGAGGGAGGGAAGGAAGGGAGGGGGGAAAAAGGTGAGAAAATGACACTATATATTCAAGAGAAAAATGTATGTATTTTGCCCAGTATGGTTTATAGTGTGAAAAATAATAAAATTAAAAAAAAAGAACTATTGAAGTATCCTTAATATTTCCAAATACCAGCTTAGTGTTAACATGTACATGCCATTCCAAAAAATTGTACAACATCCTTAAAAGTGGTGTCCCTTCTGGGAATCATTTTATACTCTGTAACTTTGGTTCTCCATATATCCTTGCGCTTATAAGGTAATTTGTTTATAATAATTGACAAATTAGCAAGCAAATTCAGCTCTTGCAAATGTACTCTACTTCTCATTGCATTACAACACCCTCTCAGAAAGAGAGCATATGCTTGAAAAGCCTTTTGTTTCCTCTGTTTTTATTGCTGACCAAGAAAGAATCTTGTCTATGTGGGCCCTTACGATTTTATGTTCATGATGCAGTAATTCTTTTGCCTTTTTAAACCTTGTTCTGGATTCATATATTGGCAACTTTTAACTAACTCCTTCAGCTATCCTCCAGTATACTGTTACAAGTAATAAAGACGATCTTTAGCATTTTTAGTATTACTTTCAATGTGAGGTTTAAAAGATTTCATGAACATCAGATATTGTAATGGATCTCCATTAAAAACTGGGATTTCCTTCTTAGGTAAACTGTATGAACCTTGTTGCTGTGCTAACATAGCAGAAATTTCATTTTGTTTTGCTATAAGCGATATTGTCCACCATGGTTTGCGACTGGTTGTCTTAAGGTGAATGAGAAAATGGATCTTGAACTGGTGCAGGACCTTGACTTGTAAGTGATGGCAATGATGAAGATCCTTGACTTGTAGCTAGTTCTCCAGCAGCATGAAGAGACATCAGTGGTTAAGTATGATCAACTCGCATGGTTGAACCTTTTTGAGATACCCTCCTTTTGGGAAGATCCATATATTGTGCGCTCTGGAGAGATGAAATGTCACGAGCTCTTTCCACAGGTGGGTCATTGCTATTCAAGCACTATCATTTAACACCCGTGGCTCCTTGCTCGAGTATATTTGTTTCTAGTGGCTGCGGTATCCATTGAGCTGCGGTACTTATTAATCTGCTGGAATGTTAGGTGCTGGCCCTTTGGGTATGAAACTTTGAGTGATAAATCTTGTGGAAGCCTGAGCTAATGCCTTCACTTTGGCCATATTCATAGCATGTTGTTCCTCAGCTTCTTGCTTCAGTTTCTGATTCCTGATTTCAGCTTCCCTATTCTCTAAAGCATATCTTTTCTCCAACCATTGTTATTGTGCACAGTAGCCAAGTCTGGTTGGACCTTAGCATGCATAGCTGATGTGCTTGAAGCACGCAAAGCTGTACTTGCTCTAGATGCCTTTGAAGACTTTCAAGATCTCCTACACTCATAACCTTGGAAATACTATAATCAGGATTCACATCTGAACTTTCAAATATCGCTGATGGAGTCTCTATCTTCTGTATTTCACTTGGTACAAGATCAGTGGGACTTTGCAACATACATTCATCTGTTCCAGTTTCACTCACCTTTAAACCATTTAATGAGGTCTGCAGTGCCTTGTCAGAGTCCTATTCTTGCTTGGTTGTTGACGCTGTTTCTTCTTTGACTACTGGCTCTGATCAACTGCCAAGCATTGTTGGTCTGCCTCGCGGGCTCAACTCGCAACTAAACAGATCTTTGAAAGGATCTGTTTGATCGAGGTCTTTAACCTGACAAGACGACTTCTTATCCATCTTGGGTTCTTCACACTCCCACCTGGCTTCTCCTGGTTCCTGTGAACTGTAAACAAATTTTGTATCTTGGTCCCTTTAATTGCTGAATTGTCTCTCTGGATATGCACACAAGTTTTGTTATCTTTGGTTGTTTATTGTTTAGAAGAGCACATTCTGGGCTTCCTGGCAATTCTGCTGCCAAAGCTCTGGCTTATCTTTTCAAGGTCACAGGTGTCTGGCCAGACCTTAGCTCAGTTTCAAACTGTGCAATTCACAGACAGGTTCTCATAGACTTTTGGAACATTCTATCATTATAGCTGGGATGTCTCTTGCTTTAAATTAAGTTGTTAATTTTTTTTAGACAGATTTTACAAGCCTTTCTTTCAAACAAAGTTCACAATTAATTTTTTTTTGAATCAAAATGTAGATGACATTTTCCTTATTCTAATATATCCTCATTTCAAAGTATCATCTTCCAAAACCATGAGGTACGATATTCTGAATTTCAATCTCTTTAATCCAATAAATTCAACTGTGACTGCTGCTTTTTGTAGTTTTAATTCATTGATAAAAAGGATAAACATTTTGCACAGCTTCGCATTAAGACTTTCATAATGATGAATAGCAAAGTATTTATAATAAAGATACACTAAATCTAAAGAGATACAAAATATATAGATAAATAAATTTAAAGAGACACAGAGAAATTCAAAGAAAAATTTCTCATGCTCAAGCTTCCTTCACATGTTGTTGAATAACGAGCAAATCGTTAGTCTGGGTGGATATTATGACATATTATATCATAGTTACTATGGTAACCCTACAAACAATAGTCTCTTAAAGAGACATGCACAAAATTAACTAAGATTTTTAAAACAAGTTTTTAACCTTTAAACCATATATTTTGACATATTTTCCATATTTTTAACCCCCATTTTAGGGGGTTTGTGATATATCTGGTGTATAAGTTGACCCCAGAGCTCTCGATGCCTGAAATGGACCATTGACTGGCATATACGTCGACCTCCATAGATCGCATGGATTGATCTAGGCATTAACTCGAGGTGATTGCTATCATGGAGGGTCCATCGACAGAAAGCAGCACGTGATGAAAATATGAAGCGAACTTTAAGTTAAAAGTGATAGAAATGGCCAAGAAAACCAGCACTGGACTGCTGCAAGAAAATTTAATGTGCGTGAAAAGTTGGTGAGATATTGGAGGAAGAAAGAAGAGACTTTAAGAAACATACCACAAAGGCAATGTTCTTTAAGGAAAGGAATTACTTGTTAGCCAGAGTTGGCAAATCATGTTGCAGAATGGTTACAAGATTGCTACATAGTCACCTGAAATAAAAGAAGAACATTTGCATTGTGGTGGGCTAAGTCGCACCCAGACCTCAGTGACGATTTTGAGGCTGCAGTCGGCTGGTGCAATCATTTCATGAACTGGAAAAATCTGGTATTATGCCAAAAAACAAAAATCGCACAGAACCCACCAAAAGATCTTGATCATAAAGTTGTATGTTTTCACCAGTTTATTATATGGAACTGGCAGAAACACCAGTTGACATTGGCAATATCGGAAAGATGGATGAAACCCCCCATGAATTTTGACATGAGAAGCAATAGAACAGTGGAATGTGAAAACTGTGCAAACCAGAAGTTCAGGCTATGAATGGACCAGGTTTACTGTGGCATTATCGTGCATGGCCAATGGGACAAAGTTAAGACCCATGGTAATCTTCAAATGCAAAATTAAACTGAAAATAAAATTCCCTGCAGGTTATTTTGTACATTTTCATGAAAAAGGATGGCTGGATGAAAATGGTGTAAATCAATGGATAGACAATGTGTGGAACAGGCAGTTTACACAAAGAACGAGTTTGCTGGTTTGGGATATGTTTCATAGCCACTTAACTGAGAACACCAAAAGTAGATTAGCACTACAGAATACTTACGTGGCTGTTATCCCGGGTGGTTTGATGTCTATATTATAACCCCCCTCGATGTCTGCTTGAACAAGCCATTCAAAGACCATATGCGTGAGGAATGGAGTACGTGGGTGTTGAGTGCAGAAGAGTCGTTTACAAAAGGCAGGGAAATGCGTGCTACATCACTTGATCTGCTGTGTGACTTTGTGCTCAAGGCATGACCAAGTTAGAGTCTCTGATAAAATCGTTTTAAAAAGTGCAATTGATGGGACAGAAGATGATTTATTGGGGGACACTGATGACGAAGCTGAAACTGCCTCATCAGATACAGACGGGGACCCATAGGATGACTGTTTAAACACTGAGAGTATGGATGTGCCTGCTACTATCTTTGCTTCAGACGATGACAGGGAGAATGATTTTGAAGGGTGCTAATTGTTTTCAGTAAAAGTCTCAATGAAAATCTGTCGCAGTTGGGTTTTTTTGGGTTCTCATGGGTCGATTTATATGCTGGATCAGCGTGGATTGGATTTTGAGCTGAATTTAAGATCTCAAAAGTATATCTGGTGTATAAGTCGAACCCACTTTTTGAGAGGTTCTTTTGGGTTTCACAACTCAACTTATATGTTGAAATATACGGTAGTTAGAGCCAAACTTCCATTTATTTTAGATTTTTGAAAGTAGATTTTGTTTAAATGAGGACATTCTACATTTAAAACAAGCTGGAATATGTTGAGTTAGTGAAGAAAATCTGCAGATTGTAATATTTTGAGTTCTCAATGTTTGATATGAATTTTTTTTGTTAGTCAAATTTGCACAGCTGATGAAGGATGAACCAAAGGTACTGTCTCACTTTTGACTTTTCATGCACTTTTTAATTTATTTTTGTAAGGTGGATTATATCAATATTTGCTGCAAAACAACAAATTTCGTGACTTGTTCATGACAATAAATTTTGATTGAGTATCCACTGAGTTGTTGAAATTTGGAAAAACTATTAGTGCATCAACCAGGCTAGGATGAGTGTTTAATTGCACTTCAGCCATAAAGCTTTATAACAGTGATATTTGTTATCTTAATAAAGTAACAGGTGCTTTTGCAATTGTTTTTGATCATGTTATCTTTGTCCTTTTGCCCACAGATGAGTGAATATTTGCTTAACTCATTCCCACTAAGTATTGTCGTATTAGTAGCTTCATTGTAATTTTGTACCCTAGATTACCTCCCATTTTCCATGCCCATTATTTACTTTTTGCTTGTAACACTATCTACCTGTATTTCAGTCTCTCATAGAGTACTTTATGTCTCTTGGAAGTAAAACATGAAAATCTGCAGACATCGTGGTTGAAATAAAAACACGATGCTGGAGAAACTTAGCATGTCAAACAGTGTCCTTTGTTACAAGCCCAAAGGACCCCAAAACCCAGCAGCAATAGAAATTCACCACAACAAATGATTACTTAAACAGAAGTTGATTTTAATTATCTTTAAACATGAAAATAGAATCAAACTTGAACTTATCTTTATTGACTTACTTAACCTAACTTAACCCCCTTCTAATTTTAAGCGCACATGTATGTAATGTGTGTGTAAGTTCAGAAAAGTTCTTTGGTTCACAGTTCAATCTCATTCCTCCAAGTTCACTGATTGCAGACAATTCTTATACTGTGTACAGAATTGAGCATTTATAAAGTTCACTAGGCTTTGGTGCTTGAAAGGTAAATGGTTACCGCTCAGGAAGGTTCTTGTCAGTTTTCAGAGAGATTTGTTGTTCCAGGATATCCACCACTGATGTACTTCCATCAGCCACTCCAGTGTCTTGCTGACAAAACTTGCACCTTCAGGGTTCTTCAGATGATAATCTCTTTCTTTCATGTCACCACAGAGTTCCTTTTTGTTTCTCTTATTCCAAGTGAAACATTAGACAGCCAGTCATCTCCTCTTGCATGAACCACAAGAGCTTTGACCAGGCTGTCATCCAAATGGGCTGTCCACAAGCTTTTCAGCTTGTCCTGTTCCAGTCCCAGCTGCTGTCTGAGGGCTGTAACACTGTAGAAGTGATCTCTGTGGGTGTCTCTCTCTCTCTCTGACTCTTTGAGAGAAAGCCTCTCTGACTCTCCCTGCTTGAAAAACCACATGACCCTTCAGAATAGCAAGTTCTCTTCCAGGCAGAGTGGCTTTGGCATGCTCTTTCATCTGCTGTCTTTTTGCAAACAACAATCCATTAGTGAAGTCTCTTGAGCATGATTTATCTCCTAAAAACATATCCATATATATATCTATATACTCTGTCACATCTTTATGTGGCAAAGATAAAGATGGATAACAGACATTTTGGGCTTAAGCCCTTCATCAAGATACGGAAGTGAGTCTGGGTGAGTACATGGTCGTAGAGCTTGAGAGCGGCAGGGATTACAGACGGGGTGCAGTGGGAAAGAATCCTGCAGAACTCCCTTGAGAGAGCAAAGGAGAACTTCTTCAGGGTAGGCATTGGTCAAAGAGATTTCACAGTTTGCAGTAAACAGAAGAAAAACACAAAAGTTTGCAGTCACTGTGGTTCAAGTAAAATACAATCCTGGAGAAACTCAGCAGGTCAAACAACAAAAACTTTAACCTGTTTGGATGCGTGAAGACATTTTTCTGTACCTTGATGAAGGGTTCAAGCACAAAAAGTTGGCCATGTATCTTTATATTTGCTATATAAAATACACTTTGACCTGCTGAGTTTCTCCAGCCCTGTTTACTTTATGTCTCTTACAACTTGCAGTTTTTTTAAAGCAATTCCAACAATCTTCTCTTTGGAGAAAAACGAAACAAATTGAGGCAAAATGTTGCATCCGAGTCAGAAGTTTGATTGTTCAAATTCCAGATTTCAGATTTATTGGCAGAGTATATGCATGATATCACATACAACCCTGAGATGTTATTTCCTGCGGGCAAGGCAGTATTTGAATTCATTGGTAGTACATAATAAAATCTCTACACTAGAAAAGAAATGCATGTAGAAGAGAGTAATATAAAGAAACTATGCATTACAGAAACTACGTATTCAACAATAAATCGTGTGCAAAGTATGAGTCCTTAAAAGAGTCTCTGAATTTGTTGTTGAGGAGTCTGATGGTGGAGGGGTAGCAGCTCTTCCTGAACCTGGTGGTGCGGGTCTTGTGGCACCTTTCCTGATGGCGACAGCAAGAACAGAGGTGTGGATCCTTGAGGATAGCTGCTGCTCTCCGACAGCAGTGATCCACGTAGATTTTATTGTGACTCCTCTTATGTACTCAGACATCAGGAATAGAAATTCTCCAAGCCAGTGTTATATTAAAAATAATATTTTTATTATTAATTGCTAATAATGTAACACCTTATCTAAACTTAACCCCCAAATAAGCACAAATATACATGTGTGTGTGGAAATTCCCAAACTATTACAGCTGAGGCGTAGTTCTGGAACGTCAGTTCAAAGTTCAGTCTCAGAAATCCAGTGTTGACACAAAGACTCTTAAATTAATGCAAAAAAGTGGTCATGAAGTAGGTGGGAGGGACAGGGTGACAGACAGCTGTAAACTCACAAAATCCTTGTTGAGTTGCTTCTAGAAAAATGTTCTTTCAGACAAGTGGTAGTCAAAATTCCCCTTTTCTTGGCATGGATGGGGCACATGAAGCAAGTAACATTTGCATAAAGCTTCCAGAACCATTTTGTGGGTCAATTCAAGTGACCTATTTTTTTTGTCACGATAGGGCTTAATAGTTCTCTTCAAAATGATCTTTCTTTCGGCCATGGTGAGATTTAATAAGTCCCCTTCAAAAATGACCTTTCCTTAGGCCACACAAAGCCACTTCAGCATGGTATTCCTCAAAGAGCTGCTCCTGTGCTACTTCCTTAAAATGGCCCCTGATCAAGCAGGATACTGGTTCTTTAATATGTTGGTCACATGGTCTCTGCAAATGTGTTCCAGGGGAACTTCTTTCTCTTTAGAAGTAGCAAAAATAAGTACATGCTGTCCTAGCCTGTCAGCTCACAGTCAATCTCCAAAGCTTGCAGGGTTTGCAGCTTGATTTGTTCTCTTAAAGTGACAGTCCCACTCAGATGACAATTAACTGAAAGCATGTAATACCTCCCACCAACAAAGAAAACTTTGAGCTGTATGATCAAAAAATTAACTGTAACCTACAAAGTTTAAAATACCACATTCACTATTGAGATGATATAATATAGACAAATATAACATTTTTCAGTAACGTTGCAAACTTAACATCTTGAAAGGCAATCAGCAGTTACATCATCCTTGCCTTTTATATGAGTTATCATTAAATCATATTCCTGTTAAATTAGACCCAAGTTTAACAATTGTCTATTTTTGTTTTTCATTTTACTCAAGAACGCAAAGGGGTTATGGTCAGTAAACACAATGTGGACCCTGAACTGTGCAGATATAAACATTGAAATGCTCCAAAGCCAGTACAAGGGCCAATAATTCTTTATCTGTAGTAGAATAATTCGTTTGATATTTATTTAATTTTTTTGGAGAAGTAAATGACTAGATAATCAATATCTTCACAACCACTCCTTCGTAATAGCACTGCTAACGCAGCTTCATCACTAGCATCTACTGCTAAAGAAAATGGCTTCTCAAAGTCAGGTGAATTAAGCACAGGCTGGTGACATAAAATGGCTTTCATTTTGTCAAAGGCTTCTTGACAAAGTTATGTCGAAACATATTTTTCACCCTTCTTCAGAAAGTTAGTTAAAGGAAGGGTGATAACAGCAAATTTTTTACAGAACTTTCTGTAATACATAACCATTCCCAAAAACTTCCTAATATCTTGGGTATGGGAAACTCAGAAATCATCTGAACAGGCACCAAGTTGTCCTGACCAAGAACATAACCAAGATAAGTCACAGTAGCATGGACAAATTCACTTTTAGCTAAATTAACAGTAAGGTTTTCTTCTGAAAGTCTGTCAAGCAATTTCTGTAACTTAGGTGCTTCCCAGGTGTCATTCCCTGAAACCAAATCATCAATATAAGCATCCATATCGTCTAAACCATGAATTGCAGAATTAACCATTCTTTGGTTAATTCTCTGAGCATTTTTCATTTCAAATGGCAAAATATATACATAAAAACTCGAGGAGGTCGTCAGTAACCTTTCAACAAGTCCATCTTTGCAAGAAACTTAGCCCTTCCAACCTTGTGCACTCAGTTATCCACCCTAGGGATAGGATAAGTATCAGTCTTGTTATTTCTTTAACTTTCCTAAGATCAATGCAAAATCTAACTGTCACATCTGGTTTAGGCATCAGGATACAAGGCAAACTCCAATCTGAAGTAGAATGTCAAATAATAACATTCTTTAACATGTATTCATCTTTTGATCTACCAGTTTGGACTTTTCTATATTCATTTGGTATGGATGTTGTTGGATACATTTGGCATCTCCAACATCAGCATCATGACAAACTATTGGTTTCTCTTCGGCACTATTATGTAACAAAAGTGAAGCTTAGATTGGAGGAAACAGTGAAACAAAAACAGTTTGAGTTGGAAAAATGTAGATTGGAGTTTGAAAGAGAAATTTAGATTTGAAAGCAAGCAAAGGAGATTTGAGATGGAGGAAGCTGAGAAATAAAAGCAGTTTGAGCTAGAGTTAGAAAAACTTAGAGATGCAGAGAAGCACAGAGAGAAAAAAACTGTTAGAGCTAGAATTGTAAAAATTTAGAAAAGAGAAAGCTGAGGGGCAAAGATAGTCTGAGAAAGAAATGGAAATTTGGCAGGAATTTGCTAAATTAGCAGATGAGTATGCTTTAACTAGTGGTTGTCAACATTTTTCTTTCCACTCACATACCACCTTAAGTAATCCTTATGCTATTGGTGCTCTATGATTAATAAGGGACTACTTAAGGTGGTATGTGAGTGGGACGGGAAGGTTGAGAACTATTGCTCTAGACTCAATTGTTACTGAAATATTTTGTTTGAGGAAAAATTGTCATTGGCCCATTTCCTTTGGAGTTATGAAACGTGCACATAATGAGTCAATTAGGGACGATTAAAACAGTGATTTTCAAATCTTTTCTTTCAACCCACATACCACGTTAAGCAATTTCTTACTAATCACAGAGCACCTATGGCGTAGGGATTCCTTAAAGTGGTATGTGAGTGGAAAGAAAAAGGTTGAGAACCATTGATTTAGATTATGGATGAAATGGTTATGTGCCTGTGGAAAACAACTGTATATACATTAGTACTTGTTATAGTTTGGACATGCCCCTTGCTGACTGTGTCTGTGGCTCCTCCCACTGGCCCCAAAATAAAGGCGACTGTGCCACAGCTCCCTCCTCAGTCCAGGACAGTCGACCACCATGGATGTGCCTCCATTCTGTTGCTAATAAAAGCCTTTCAGCTCTTATATAACTTCTAGTCTTTTGAAGTAATTGATGGAGCATCAGTGGCTAAATTTGCAGATGACACCAAGATAATTGGTGGAGCAGGAAGTGACATTATACATTTTTTTGTTATCGCTAAGGCTATCATAATGAATTTTTGTGCACTTTATCCAATTTGAGGCCTAATTCTCTACTTCTTATGTTACTTAGAAGAAATATTTCTTGATTTTTTTGGTATGTTATTTTTTGTAATTTTATTTAGTACCAGCGGGCTTTGGACTTGGGGTGAGGGGCCGTACACAGCCTTTAGAGCCTCGTAGAAACCCCTGAAGTCGCCAATGTCCGCGCTGAGCTGTGTTCGTTTGGCGAGGCTAGTCCACCACTCATTTTGGATCTCCCGGAGTTTGCGCTGAAGATGGCAGCTCAGACGGCAAAGTCCTCCTCAGCGACAAGATCTCCATCCTCAACCGATGGTCAGAACACTTCCAATCTCTTTTCAGTACCAACCGCTCAGTCCAAGATTCCGCCCTGCTCCAGCTCCCTCAACAGCCCCTAAGGCTAGAGCTGGATGAGGTTCCCACCCTGGATGAGACATATAAGGCAATCGAACAACTGAAAAGTGGCAAAGCAGCAGGTATGGATGGAATCCCCCCAGAAGTCTGGAAGGCTGGCGGCAAAACTCTGCATGCCAAACTGCATGAGTTTTTCAAGCTTTGTTGGGACCAAGGTAAACTGCCTCAGGATCTTCGTGATGCCACCATCATCACCCTGTACAAAAACAAAGGCGAGAAATCAGACTGCTCAAACTACAGGGGAATCACGTTGCTCTCCATTGCAGGCAAAATCTTCGCTAGGATTCTACTAAATAGAATAATACCTAGTGTCGCTGAGAATATTCTCCCAGAATCACAGTGCGGCTTTCGCGCAAACAGAGGAACCACTGACATGGTCTTTGCCCTCAGACAGCTCCAAGAAAAGTGCAGAGAACAAAACAAAGGACTCTACATCACCTTTGTTGACCTCACCAAAGCCTTCGACACCGTGAGCAGGAAAGGGCTTTGGCAAATACTAGAGCGCATCGGATGTCCCCCAAAGTTCCTCAACATGATTATCCAACTGCACGAAAACCAACAAGGTCGGGTCAGATACAGCAATGAGCTCTCTGAACCCTTCTCCATTAACAATGGCGTGAAGCAAGGCTGTGTTCTCGCACCAACCCTCTTTTCAATCTTCTTCAGCATGATGCTGAACCAAGCCATGAAAGACCCCAACAATGAAGACGCTGTTTACATCCGGTACCGCACGGATGGCAGTCTCTTCAATCTGAGGCGCCTGCAAGCTCACACCAAGACACAAGAGAAACTTGTCCGTGAACTACTCTTTGCAGATGATGCCGCTTTAGTTGCCCATTCAGAGCCAGCTCTTCAGCGCTTGACGTCCTGCTTTGCGGAAACTGCCAAAATGTTTGGCCTGGAAGTCAGCCTGAAGAAAACTGAGGTCCTCCATCAGCCAGCTCCCCACCATGACTACCAGCCCCCCCACATCTCCATCGGGCACACAAAACTCAAAACGGTCAACCAGTTTACCTATCTCGGCTGCACCATTTCATCAGATGCAAGGATCGACAATGAGATAGACAACAGACTCGCCAAGGCAAATAGCGCCTTTGGAAGACTACACAAAAGAGTCTGGAAAAACAACCAACTGAAAAACCTCACAAAGATAAGCGTATACAGAGCCGTTGTCATACCCACACTCCTGTTCGGCTCCGAATCATGGGTCCTCTACCGGCACCACCTACGGCTCCTAGAACGCTTCCACCAGCGTTGTCTCCGCTCCATCCTCAACATCCATTGGAGCGCTCACACCCCTAACGTCGAGGTACTCGAGATGGCAGAGGTTGACAGCATCGAGTCCACGCTGCTGAAGATCCAGCTGCGCTGGATGGGTCACGTCTCCAGAATGGAGGACCATCGCCTTCCCAAGATCGTATTATATGGCGAGCTCTCCACTGGCCACCGTGACAGAGGTGCACCAAAGAAAAGGTACAAGGACTGCCTAAAGAAATCTCTTGGTGCCTGCCACATTGACCACCGCCAGTGGGCTGATAACGCCTCAAACCGTGCATCTTGGCGCCTCACAGTTTGGCGGGCAGCAGCCTCCTTTGAAGAAGACCGCAGAGCCCACCTCACTGACAAAAGGCAAAGGAGGAAAAACCCAACACCCAACCCCAACCAACCAATTTTCCCTTGCAACCGCTGCAATCGTGTCTGCCTGTCCCGCATCGGACTGGTCAGCCACAAACGAGCCTGCAGCTGACGTGGACTTTTTACCCCCTCCATAAATCTTCGTCCGCGAAGCCAAGCCAAAGAGAAAAGAAAAGAGAATTTAGTACCTGATTTAGTTCTTTCCAAAACGTATTCACTTTCGTACATGCCCAAGTTGCATGTACTGTTGTTCCCATTTCCTTCTTACAGCAAAAACATCTATCCGATAATGTTGAATCCCTTTTTTTTTTAATTTTTGAGGGGTGATATATACCCTGTGTAACCAATTATACTGTATCATGCGTAACCTTGTGTTTATGGTATTCTTCATAGTTCCAGAACATAACTTTTCCCAAACTTCATTTTTTATATTTATGTTTAGATCCTTTTCCCACTTCTGCTTAGATTCATAGTTTATTTCATTTTCCTTATCTAGCAGCTTAATGTACATGTTGGTTATAAATCTTTTAATTATCATTGTGTCTGTAATTACATATTCAAAGCTGCTTCCTTTCGGTAATCTAAAGCTTTTTCCCAATTTATCCTTTAAATAAGCTTTCAATTGATGATGTGCAAACATTGTACCATGAGTTATTCCATATTTGTACTTCAACTGTTCAAATCTTAATAAATTATTTCCCAAAAAACAATTTTCTATTCTTTTGATGCCTTTTCTCTCCCATTCTCTAAAGGAAAGGTTGTCTATTGTAAAAGGGATTAGCGGATTTTGCGTCAATAATAATTTTGGTATTTGGTAATTTGTTTTTTCCCTTTCTAAGTGAATCTTCTTCCATATATTGAGTAAATGATGCAGTACTGGTGACTTTTTATATTGCACCAGCTTTTCATCCCACTTACAAAGTATATGTTCTGGTACTTTCTCCCCTATTTTATCTAGTTCAATCTTAGTCAATTCTGGTTTTTCCCTTATCTGGTTAAAAATCTGATCAATACCTTAATTGTGCGACTCTATAATAATTTCTAAAATTTGGTAACTGCAAACCACCTTAATTATACGTCTCTGCTAATTTATCTAACGCTACCCTTGGTTTCCTCCCTTTCCACAAGAATTTCCATATTATTCTCTTTAGTTCATTAAAGAATTTTTCTGTTAAAGGAATTGGTAGCTTTTGAGAACACGTTCATTTTAATGCAGTTTACCCTCCCTATCAACATTAGCGGTAATTATTTCCAATGTTCTAAGTCTTCCTGCAATTTCTTTATTAGTGGCTGATAACTTAGTTTGTACAAATGGCTTAAGTTATTATCTAACCTGATCCCTAGGTATCGGATTGCTTATGTTTGCCATTTAAATGGTGATTCTTTTTTTAAATTCTGTATAGTCTGCGTTACTCATTGGCATTACTTCACTTTTATTTGTGTTAATCTTGTACCCCAATATTTCTCCATATTCCTTCAATTTCTTATGTAATTCTTTTACTGATACCTCTGGTTCTGTTAGGTATACTATGATGTCACCTGCAAATAAACTGATTTTATACTCCTTTTCCTTTATTTTTATTCTTATCAGTTCTGCCAAAGATTCTATTGCTAAGGCGAACAATGAGGGCGATAATGGACATCCCTGTCTAGTTAACCTACTTAATTTAAAGTGCCTCGATACATATCCATTTACTGTTACCTTTGCCAATGGTCCATTATACAATGCTTTAATCCATATAACCCCTCCATAAATCTTCGTCCGCGAAGCCAAGCCAAAGAAGAAGAATCCATATAACCACTTACAGCACAGAACAGGCCAGTTCGGCCCTACTAGTCCATGCTGTAGCAAATCCCCACCCTCCTAGTCCCACTGACCAGCACCCGGTCCATACCCCTCTAGTCCCCTCCTATCCATGTAACGATCCAGTCTTTCCTTAAATGTAATCAATGATCCCGCCTCGACCACGTCTGCCGGAAGCTCATTCCACATCCCCACCACCCTCTGCGTAAAGAAATTTCCCCTCATGTTCCCCTTATAATTTTCCCCTTCAATCTTAAACCATGTCCTCTAGTTTGAATCTCCCCCTTTCTTAATTGAAAAAGCTTATCCACATTTACTCTGTCTGTCCCTTTTAAAATCTTAAACACCTCTATCAAGTCCCCTCTCAATCTTCTACGCTCCAGAGAAAAAAGCCCCAGTCTGCACAACCTTTCCCTGTAACTCAGACCCTGAAATCCTGTCAACATTCTCGTGAACCTTCTCTGCACTCACTCTATTTTGTTTATATCTTTCCTATAATTTGGTGACCAAACCTGTACACAGTACTCCAAATTTGGCCTCACCAATGCCTTGTACAATTTCATCATAACCTCCCTACTCTTGAATTCAATACTCCAATTTATGAAGGCCAACATTCCAAATGCCTTCTTCACCACACCATCTACCTGAGTATCAGCCTTGAGGGTACTATTTACCATAACTCCTAAATCCCTTTGTTGCTCTGCACTCCTCAGTTGTCTACCATTCAATGTATATGACCTATTTAAATTTGCCTTTCTCAGCCCACACCTCCAGCCTTCCTAAATCACCTTTTAATCTACGGTAATCTACCTCACTGTCCACAACACCACCAATCTTTGTGTCATCCGCAAACTTGCTTATTCAATTCTCCACCCCTACATCCAGATCGTTAATATATATAACAAATAATAGTGGACCCAGGACTGAACCCTGAGGAACTCCACTAGTCACCGGCCTCCAATTGGACAAACAATTTTCTACCACTACTCTCTGACACCTCCCATCCAACCACTGCTGAATCCATTACACTACCTCCTTATTTATACCTAATGCCTCCACCTTTTTTCCTAACCTCCTGTGGGGAACTTTGTCAAAAGCTTTACTAAAGTCCAAATAGACAACGTCCACAGCTTTCCCTTCATCAACCTTTTTTGTAACCCCCTCGAAGAACTCAATCAGGTTTGTCAAGCATGATCTACCCCTGACAAAACCATGCCGATTACTCCCCATCAACCCCTGTACCTCCAAAAATTTGTAAATAGCATCCCTCAGAACACTTTCCATCAACTTGCCCACCATAGACGTCAGACTTACAGGCCTATAATTCCCTGGTTTGCATTTGGACCCTTTCTTAAACAGAGGAACCACATGCGCCACCCTCCAATCCTTTGGCACCACCCCCGTGGCCAGTGACATCCTAAATATCTCTGTTAATGGCCCCACTAACTGTCCACTAGCCTCCCTGAGTGTCCTTGGGAATATTTTGCCCGGTCCAGGAGATTTATCCACCTTTATCTTTTTTAACACAGCCATCACTACCTCCTCGGTTATCCTTATATGCTTCATGACCTCCCCACTATTTTTCTTTACTTCAACTGGTTCAACATTTTTTTCCCTAGTGAATACCAAGGCAAAGAAATCATTCAAAATTTCCCCCATTTCCTTAGACTTCTCACTCAGCCTACCCTCGCTATCTACAAGGGGTCCAATTTTATTTCTCACTAATCTTTTACTTTTAATGTACTTATAGAAACCCTTTGGATTTATTTTTACTCTATCAGCCAAAGCCTCTTCATGCCTTTTTTTGGCCTTTCTAATTTCTTTCTTAAGATTCCTTCTACACTCCTTGTAGTCCTCCTTCAACTTCTCAGCTCCCTGCTCTTTATACCTCTTGTACACCTCCCTTTTTCTCCTAATGAAATTTCCAATATTCCTCGAAAACCAAGCCTCCCTATGACTTCCAGCCTTTCCTTTGATCCTCACTGGGACATAACTACTCTGTACCCTCAAAATCTCTTTTTTGAATATCCTCCATTTTTCATTAACATCCTTACCTGAAAATATCCTGTCCCACTCAATACTCCCCAAATCCCTTCTTATTCCTTCGAAATTTGCTCTTTTCCAATCCAGAACCTCAACTTTAGGCCCCTCCTTTTTCTTCCCTAAAACTACCTTAAAACTAACAGAATTATGATCACTAGACCCAATTGGTTCTCCAACATTAATGTCCGCTACCTGACCTAGCTCGTTCCCTAACAGGAGATCCAGTATTACACCGTCCCGAGTCGGTTCTTCTACTAACTGATTTAGAAAACAATCTTGAGCACATTTAACGAACTCTAGCCCATCCAGCCCTCTAACTGTCTAACTGTATGGGTATCCCAATCAATGTGTGGGAAGTTAAAATCTCCCATGATCACTACCTTATGATTTTCACACATATATGTTATCTCCCTACAAATTTGTTCCTCTAATTTTCTTGGCCCATTTGGTGGTCTGTAATACACCCCTATTAGCACCCTCTTGCCTCCTCCACCCCTCAATTCCAGCCAAACAGCTGCACTGGTCGATCCCTCCATACCATCCTGCCACCTCACGGCAGAATTGTCCTCCTTAACAAGCAGAGCAAGTCCTCCTCCTTTTTCACCCCCTGATCTATCACATCTAAAACAAATGTATCCTGGAATATTAAGTTGCCAGTCTTCCCCCTCCTGTAGCCAGGTCTCACTAATTTATGTTTTTTTCTGGTAGATTGAACTTCTATAATACTTTAAATAAGTAGTTCCACTCTTCTCTATCAAAGGCTCTTTCTGCGTCTAGAGCAACAGCCACTGTTGCTTTCTTATTTCATTGAACTGCATGAATTAGATTAATAAGTTTACAGACATTGTCCTCTGTTCGTCTTTTCTTAATAAATCCAGTTTGATTTTGTTTTACTATTTTAGATACTCAATCGGCCAATCTGTTTGCTAATAATTTTGCTATTATCTTATAGTCTGAGTTAAGTCGAGATATTGGTCTATGCTGGAGTCCTTCCCCGTCTTTGGTATTACTGTAATTATTGCTGTCTTACATGAATCTGGCAAGTTTTGTATTTCTTCAATACTTCCTAGAGAGGAGGAATTAATAACTCTTTAAATGTTTTATAAAATTCTATTGGAAATCCATCCTCTCCTAGTGTTTTATTGTTCGGCAGCTTTTTTAATATATCCTGTACTTCCTCTATTTCAAGTGGTTTTATTAGTTTGTTTTGTTCCTCTTGCAATTTTTTGGCAGTTCAATTGTAGCTAAAAATTCCTCTATTTTATCATCTTTCCCCTCGTTCTCAGTTTGATACAATTGTTCATAAAATTCCTTAAAATTTTCATTAATCTCTTTTGGGTTATATGTAATTTGTTTGTCTTTTTTTCTTTTAGCTTGTTCTGTTTTAAGTTGCCAGGCTAATATTTTGTGTTTTTTCTCCCAGTTCGTAAAACTTTTGCTTTGTTTTCATTATGTTCTTCTCCACTTTGTACGATTGCAATGTTTCGTATTTAAATTTTTTGTCCGCCAATTCTTTCCTTTTTGTTATATCATCCCTTTTTACCAATTCCTTTTCTGTACTTACTACCTCCCTTTCCAACTGCTCTATTTCCCGATTGTATCTTAGTCACATAACTTATTATCTGCCCTCTAATGAAGGCTTTCATTGCATCCCATAATATAAATTTGTCTTTCACTGATCCTGGTTTATTTCAAAGTATGTTTTAATTTGGCATTCAATAAACTCTATATATCCATAAGTTTCATTACCTGCATTGACTTAACCATAAATTTGGCTACTTTATTCTTTTTACTTGTCTTTTGTCCAGCTTTATCCAGCATTGGGTCCAAATTAAGGTTAACATTCCCTCCTATCAATATATTTTCTTGTGTGTCTGCAATCTTCAAAAAAATATGGTGCATAAACTTTTGATCCTCCTCGTTAGGCACATATATATTGAGCAAATTCCAAAATTGTGAGTATATCTGACACTTTATCATTGCATACCTCCCTGCTAGATCTATTATTTCCTCCTCTATTTTGATTGGTACATTTTTGTTAACTAGTATGGCTACATCTCTAGCTTTTGAATTATAGGATGCTGCTGTTATGTGACTGTAGAGCTCGTCGAAAGATCCAAAGACTTGTTTCTCCAAACCAAGGCTTTTATTAGCAAAAGACAGGAGCTCTTCACAGGTGGCCGACCAGTCCGAATGATCCGACCTGGCTAGGGACACAACCCTTTAAGGCCCAGACAGTAGGCGTGGCTAAGCTCTCAGCCAATCGCTGTAAGCACAGTCATTACACTCTAGATACTGTAACTATATACATTGGTGATAGGTCTGTAGTATCACAGTGTCCTACCCAGTCTCTCTCTAGTCTATGTTCTGCTTCAGTTTAGCTGCATTTCCTGCACAAATGTTATATCTATTTTTTCCTTCTTCAATAAATTTAGTAGCCTCTTCCTTTTAATTTGGTTATGTATTCCATTAATGTTTATAGTCATATAGTTCAACGTGGCCATCTTATATCTTGCATGCACCTCTTTTCCACCTCTTCACCACCTCCATCCCCATTTTCATCTCTTAGTTTTCTCTTATTACACTTAATCTATGACAACACATTTAAGACATAATGTACCCCTGCAGTTCCCACACCCACTATTACCTTAACCCCAAAAGTTCCCTCCTTCTCTGAGATACCCCATATCCCTTGCCGGGCAACCACAACTCCCCTTTTCATTTGGGTCATGATCTTATTCGCAGTGTCAACTGATTTTGCAGTGACGCATATTCCCCCTCTACCCAGTCCTCTCCAGAAAACACTTTTTTAACACATATAACAAAGCTCTCTCTCTTTTTTTCTCCCCATACTCCCTTCCTTCACTTCTCCTTTCCCTCTTTAGTTCTTTATATATACATTGTTTTTACATCTTTACATATACTTTATCGCTGTCCTTCATTCTTGTTACATCTCTTCATCTCTTCTGCTGTCTTACAAACGTTCTGCGAATTCTTGCGCTTTCTCTGGATCTGAGAACAGTCTGTTTTGCTCCCCGGGTATAAATATTTTAAGCACGGCTGGATGACTTAACATGAATTTGTAACCTTTTTCCTATAAAATCAATTTCATTGTATTAAACTCCTTTCTCCTCTTTAAGAGTTCAAAACTTATGTCTGGGTAAAAAAATATTTTTGACCCTTGTATTCCAATGGTTTATTATCTTCTCTAACTTTATTTCTTGCCCGTTCCAGTATATTTTCTCTTGTTATGTATCTCAAAAACTTTATTAAGATGGATCTTGGTTTTTGATGTGCCTGTGGTTTCGGAGCTAGTGCTCTGTGTGCCCTTTCTATTTCCATTTCTTCCTGCATTTCTGTCATTCCCAGGACCTTCGGGATCCATCCTTTTATAAATTCCTTCATGTCTGTGCCTTCTTCTCCCTCCTTCAGGCCCACTATTTTTATGTTGTTCTGCCTACTGTAATTTTCCAACAAATCAATTTTCTGAGATAACAACTCTTGTGTCTCTTTAATTTTTTTGTCACTTTTTTCCAATTTTTCTCTTAAGTCATTTACTTCCATTTCTACAGCCGTTTCCCACTCTTCCACATTCTCTGCTCTTTTCCCTATTTCTGTCATTACCTGTTCTAAACTTTGCATTTTCTCTTCTGTTCTTTTCATTTTCCTTTTAATTGCATTAAATTCTAATGACAACCATTCTTTTAGTGATCTCATTTGTTCTTCAAAAAAGACTTTATCTATATTCTGTTCATCAGTTTTACCTTTTATTTCTCTTTGTCCATCAGTTTTATCTTCTACTTCTCCGTGAAGATCTTAGTCTTTTTCTTCCTCTTCTGTGTCTGTATCTGTGTTTGTGTCTTCTTCTCTTCTTTGTGTCTGTGTTTCTTCTGTTTTCCCTGATGAGCTGCTTGTATCTCTTTGTCAGGCCTCTTCTTGCTGGGCCTCTTATTGGTGGTCCTCCCCTCCTGGGCTGCTCTTCTGTTGTGCTTCTTGACATTGGTCTTCTTGTTGGTCATTCCTCCATCTATCTCCCACATCTCTTTCATCGCTCCCTCTTCTGCTGTCTTCCTTGTCCTTCAGCTGGGCGTCCCTCAGCTATTCGCTCTGTGACAGCCCGGTCCTCTGCTGAGCCCCCCTCCCACCGGTGTCCTCTTTCTCCTTTGATTGCGCAGCTGCGCACTTTTGTTTGGCTCAGAGAGCCATTTTTGTAGTCCACTGGCTGGTGAGTCGCGACTCTTCAGGGCAGGCACTGACCTCAAGGGTCGGCTGCTCCTTGTTCTTTCTTGCAGGTAAGGCCTTCTTCTTTCTTCTCCGGCAACTTTTCTACTTCTTTTCCAGTTGTTATTGCTTTCTCCTTCTTAGAAACCATCTTCTTTTTCTTATCTGTATCTTTATCTTCTATTTCTTATATTTTATTTTTGTTATGCTTTGCTTTTTCCTAACTTTTTTCCTATTTTCCTGGAGAGGGCTGGTTTTCCCGACTGGCCACTCCTCCATCACGTGACTGCTCTGACAACTTTTTAATTTTTAAGTTTAATTTAGACATGTAGCATGGTAGCAGGCCATTTCGGCTCATGAGTACGTTCTGGAAGTGTAGGTTAATTGGGCGGCATGGACTCGTGATCTGAACTGGAAAAGGACCAAAATCTTAGTGGGCAGGTTTGCTAGAGCTATTGGGGAGGGTTTAAACTAGTTTGGCAGGGGGGGTGGGAATCAGAATGTGAGGGCAGAAGATCAAAAGTTTGAAGCTATGTGTTCTGCATTTGTGAGGAAGGACAGGGCAGGGTGAAACATAAACAGTTAGACAGGTTGAAAAGTGTCTTAGTTATAAAGGGGATGAACTTAGAGCTTGGATCAGTACGTGGAACTACGATGTTGTGGCTAATACACATGCCAGTACTTGGCTGGAGGAAGGGCAGGATTGGTTGTGCAGGTAGCGGGGTTTAGGGGTTTTAAAAGGTATAGGGTTGGAGGTAGAAATGTGGCGGATGGGTGGGGAGTAGTATTACTGGTCAGGGATCGTATCACGGCTATTGAAAGGGAGGAGGTGTAGAGGGAGGGTCCACGGAGCCAGTGTAGGTTGAAGTAGGAAGCAATAAGAAGGAGCAATCACTGTGCTGGGAGTCGTCTATAGGCCCCCAAATAGTCCCCGAGGAGCAGGTCAGCAGGCGGAATTTTGGAATGGTGGGAAATACAGGGTTGTAGCTATGGGTGATTTCAACTTTCCTAATATTGACTGGCACCTACCGAATGCAAGAGGGAGAGATGGGCTGAATTTTACAGGTGTGTTTAAGAAGGATTCCTGACACAGTGTGTGGACCAGCCGACAAGAGGAGAGGCCACACTGGATCTGGTTGTGGGGAATGAACCTGGTCAGGGTGCGGACCTCTTAATGGGGGAGCGCTTTGGTGAGAGTGACCACAATTCCCTGAGCTTTAGCGTAGCTATGGAAAAGGATAAAAAAATAGGCAAGGGGAAAAGTGTTTAATTGGGGAAGGGCTAATTACAATGGGATGAGGCAGGAACTAGCGAGAGTAAATTGGAAACAGATGTTCAAGGGTGAAAGCATGGAACTAATGTGGAAGAAGTTTAGGGACCACTTGTGCTGGGTTCAGGATAGGTTTGTCCTACTAGGACAGGGTAAAGATGGTGAGAAAAGGGAACTGTGGCTGATGAAACAGGTGAGGAAGCAATTATTAGATATAGGAAGCAGGAAACAGGAAGGGTTCATGAGAAGATATGGTATCCAGGAAGGAGCTTAAGAAAGAACTTAGGAGAACTCAAAGGGGGCACGAGAAGGCCTTGGCATTTACATTAAAGAGCACCCCAAGGCATTCTATGGGTATGTGAAGAACAGAAGGATGATGAGAATGAAGGTGGGGCCACTGAAGGATAAAGGAGATAACGTTCCTGGAGGCGGAGGAGGTTGGGGAGGTCCTAAATTATACTTTGCTTCAGTATTCACAAGAGAAAAGGACCTTGATCAGGGTGAGGTCAAAATTGAACAGGCCAGGGTGATGGACAATGTAGAGATTAAGGAAGAGCAAATGCTGGATTTTCTTAAAAACAGAATGGTACAAACAAGGAGGCTTACAACTACCAAACTTTAAAAATTATTATAGAGCCGCACAATTAAGATACCTATCAGATTTTTATCAAACAAGGGAAAAACCAGATTGGACCAGATTAGAACTAGATAAAATAGGGGAGAAGATACCTGAACATATACTATATAAATGGGATGAAAAATTGGTACAATGTAGGAATTCACCGGTATTGCATCATCTGCTCAACATTTGGAAGAAGATTCATGTAGAAAGGAATAAAACAAATTACCAACTACCAAAACTAATATTGACGCAAAATCAGCTAATCCCTTTTACAATAGATAACCTTTCCATTAGAGAATGGGAGAGAAAAGGGATCAAAAGAATAGAAAATTGTTTTTCGGGAAATAATTTATTATCCTTTGAACAAATGAAGGATAAATATAATATAACTCACAATACAATGTTTGCATACTACCAACGAAAACCTACTTGAAGGACAAATTGGGAAACAGTCTGAGGTTACCAGAAGGAGGCAATTTTGAATATGTGATTACAGACACAATGATAATCAAAAAATTTATAACAAATATGTATATTAAACTGCAAGAAAAGGAGAACGAGGAAACAAACAGTAAACCTAAACAAAAATGGGTACAAGATCTAAACACAAAGATAAAGAATGAAACATGGGAGAAGCTATGCTCCGGAACTATGAGAAATACAATAAACACGAGGTTACGCATGATACAATATAATTGGTTACACAAGCTATACACCACGCCCCAAAAGTTAAATAAATGGGACCCAACAGTATCAGACAGATGTTTTTGCTGTAAGAAGGAAACGGGAACAACAATTCATGCAATTTGGACATGTGAAAAAGTGGAAAAATTTTGGGAAGATTTAAACCAGATATTAAATAAAATCACAAAAAGCAATATACCAAAAAACCCAGAGATCTTCCTCCTAAGTAATATAAGAAACAATGAATTTGGACTTGATTTGGATGGTGCACAAAAAAGATTTGTTATAATAGTCCTAGCTGTAGCAAAAAAATGTATTATGTCAACCTGGAAATTAGAAGACAACTTGAGAATACAACAATGGTGTATAGAAATGAATAAATGTATTCCACTGGAAAAAATAACATATCATTTAAGAAATAACATAACAATATTCGAACAAATATAGGAGCCATACATGAAACACAATAGAGAAATCCTACCGTGGACCTCCACCACCTAAAATGACAGAAGGAGAAGATAACGAAAAGAACTGACTCAGTAAAATTTCTTGTTTATTTTTATTAAGTGACAACATTGTTTAACGGGTTTAATGTATCTTATAGATTGAACTTTAAATAAATGGGAAAGGGAGTGAGGGAGGGAGAGAAGGGAGGGGAGGAAAAGGGGGAGAAAACGACACTGTATATATTTAAGAAGAAAAATGTCTGTATGTATCTTGGTCAATATGGTTTATTGTGTGAAAAATAAAAAATTTAAAAAAAAGATTGATAAGCCCACAGGGCCGAATGTTATATACCCAATGTTGCTGTGTGAAGTGAGGGAAGGGAGAGCTGAGGCAGTAGCTATGATTTCAGATTTTCAGATTTCTTGTCAGAGTACAATAAATCCTTTTTCCTGAGCACATATCTGGATTACCACTAATTGGTAATGAAAAAACTAAACTGTACACAGTGTAAACATGTAAACTTATAAGAGAACTGTAAACAGATAATGAATGTAAACAAATTGCAATGCAGAGAGAACAAAATAAAATCAAACAAGTCCACAAGTAAGAGTTCTTAAATGAGTCCCTGACTGAGTTTGTTGTGGAGGAGTCTGATAGTGGAGGGGGAGCAGCTGTTCTTTAACCTGGTGGTGCGAGTCTGTGGCACCTAGACCTCTTTCCTGATGGTAGTAGCGAGAACAGAGTGTGTGCTGGGTGGAGTGGGTATTGATGATTGCTGCTATTGTCCGATGGCACGTTTCCCTATAGATGTACTCGAGGAGGTTTTGCCTGTGATGTCCTGGGCTGTATTCACTATGTTTTGGAGGGCTTTACTCTTAGGGGTATTGGTGTCCCCAGACCAGACAGTGATGCAGCAGGTCATTGCACTTTCCAACACAGCTCTGTAGAAATTTGCCAGTATCTGGGGTCTTACCAAGCCTCTGCCTCCTGAGGAAGTAGAGGCGCTGAACTGCTTTCTTCATGATGCCATTGGTGTGTTGGGTCCAGGAAACATCCTCTGAGATTGTGACTCCCAAGAACTTAAATTTTCTCACCCACTCACCTCTGATCCCCCAGTGACCTCTGGCTTTCCTTTTTTTTAAAATTTTTTTAAATTTTTCACACTATGAACCATAGTGACCAAAATATACACAAACATTTCCCTCTTGAATATACACAATGTCATTTTCTCCCCTTTTCCCCTTCCCTCCCTCCCTCCTTCACCCCCCCTTCCCCACCCACTCAACGTTCAACATATATGATACATTAAAACCATTAAACAATGTCATCACACAATGAAAATAAACAAGAAACTTGTGTCATCTACTTTTACACACTGGGTCAGTTCATTTTGTCTTCTCCTTCTGTCATTTTAGGTGGTGGAGGTCCGCGGTAGACCCTCTCTGTGGTGTTCCATGTACGGTTCCCAAATTTGTTCCAATACTGTGATTTATTATAGAGCAGCACAATTAAGATACCTATCACATTTTTATCAAACAAGGGAAAAACCAGATTGGACCAGATTAGAGCTAGATAAAATAGGGGAGAAGATACTTGAACATATACTTTATAAGTGGGATGAAAAACTGGTGCAACATAGGAGTCCACCAGTACTGCACCATCTGCTCAACATTTGGAAGAAGATTCACGTAGAAAGGAAAAAAAAAAGATCAACTACCAAAATTAATATTGACGCAAAATCAACTAATCCCCTTCATAATAACCTTTCCTTTAGAGAATAGGAGAGGAAAGGGATCAAAAGAATAGAAAATTGTTTTTCGGGAAATAAATTATTATCTTTTGAACAAATGAAGGGCAGATATGGTATAACTCATGGTACAATGTTTGCATACCACCAACTGAAAACCTACTTGAAAGACAAATTGGGAAGCAGACTGAGGTTACCAGAAGGAAGCAGCTTTGAATATGTGATTGCAGATAAAATGATAATTAAAAGATTTATAAGAAACATGTACATCAAACCGCAAGAGAAAGAGAACAATGAAACAAGCTGTAAACCCAAACAAAAATGGGAACAAGATCTAAACATAAAGATAAAAAATGAAAAATGGGAAAAGCTATGCTCCGGAACTATGAGAAATACAATAAACACGAGGTTACGCATGATACAATATAATTGGTTACACAGGCTATACACCACGCCCCAAAAGTTAAATAAATGGGACCCAACAGTATCCGATAGATGTTTTCACTGTAAGAAGGCTTTCCCTTGTGGAAGTTAACAATCAGCTTCTTAGTTGATGAAGGGCTCCAGCTCAAAACTTTGGTTCTGTATCTTTACCTTTGCTACATAAAGGCACTGTTTGACCTGCTGAGTTTCTCCAGCATTTGTGTGTTTCTTCACTTTACCACGGTGTCAACAGAATCCTGTGTTTTACCCCAGCTTCTTAGCTTTGGTGACATTGAGTGCAAGGTTGTTGTTGGTGACACCATTCAGCCAAGTTTTCAATCTCCATCCTGTTCGCTGACTCATCCCCTTGCTTTATACAACCCACCACTGCGGTATCGTAGATGGTGTTATTGTTGTACCAATTTACACAGGCGTAGGTGTAAACATGGAACTAAGAACATAACCCTGGTGCCAATGGAGATTGTGGAGAAGTTCTTACCAATCTTCTCTGCTTGTGGTCTAGAGGAGAGGAAATCCATGATACAATTACACAGTGGGGTGTTAACTCCTAGATCTTGGATTTGCTGATCACTTTTGAGGGGATGATGGTGTTGAATGGTGAACTGTAGTCAATAAGAGCATCCTGATGTTCTTTGCTGTCCAGATGTTCCAGGTGTTTGTGTAGAGCCAGTAAGATGGCCAGCCTTTCAAAACACTTAATCACTGTTGATATAAATGTTACTGGTCGATAGTCATTAAGGCAGGTTACCGGTATGATTGATGCTTGTTTGAAACAGGTGGATACCACTCCCTGCTGGAGTGAGATATTGAAGATATCCATGAATACATTGGTAAGTTGATCAGCACAGATTTTTAATACTCGGCCGGGATCCCCATCCGGTCCAAATGCTTTCTTAGGATTCACTATCCTGAAGGCAGCAAGTATGTCATCCACAGATACAGACAGGATGGGATCGTCAGGGGACACGGGGGTACAAAGAGGTGGTCCCTTCAGTGTTACTGTTATCAAATTGGGCAGAGAGGCATTGATGTGTTAATGCAATTAGAATGAATGTTTTTCCTAAATGTTTGTACTGTATATATTTCAATCTTTACCAATTTTTATTCCTTAAACTTATTTTAATTCACTGGATTCGATTATTTCCTCGTATATATGGCAAGGTAAACAGCCCCGTATAAATAAGGCCTATCTTCAAAAGACCAAAAGGAATGGAGGCTTATCTCTTCCAAATTTTAGATCTTATTATTGGGCAGTGAATATACGAAATTTATTATTGCTATTACATTTTGATATCTCAGATGATCATCATTCTTGGGTAGAAATGGAACGGAGTTTTTCTAAAAATGTAGCTATGTTGGTAGTTTTAGGTTCTTCGTTCTTTTCCTTTTTAAAACTGACACAATCAATCCCTATAATGAGACATAGGCTGAGAATATGGGCACAATTTCAGAAATTTGTTGGTTATCTCAATGTTTCTTTTGCTAGCCTATTATTAAGAATCATCTTTTTCAACCATCTGTCAAGAATTTAGGTTTCAAGGAATAGGTTAGATTGGCATAAAAATTTTGCTTCATTTGAACAACTACCGTTAAATTTAACCATCCTAACAGCCATTTTCTTTAAATACTTCCAAATTAGACATTTTGCTCTGTCTAAACTTTCTAACTTTCCTTGGATTCCCAAAACCAATATCCTTGATTTACTCTTTAATTTAAAATTTTCTCAAGATGGTGTGCAAACTATTGGAGAGGATTCTGAAGGATAGGATCTGTGAACATTTGGAGAAGTCCAGTCTACTCAAGGATAGTCAGCAGGGCTTTGTGAAGGGAAGGTCGTGCCTCACAAGCCTTATTGAGTTTTTTGAGGAGGTTACAAATGAAATTGATGAGGGTAGCACAGTAGATATGGCCTATATAGATTTTAGTAAAGCATTTGACAAGGTCTCCCATGAGAAACCTGTTCAGAAATTCATGAGTCATTGGATCCATGAAACTGGCTGTGTGGATAAAACATTAGCTTGCAGGTAGAAAGCAGAAAGTAGTAGTGGAAGAAAATTATTTTGCCTGGAGGTCAGTGATTCGTGGACTTTGGACAATTTTACTTTTGACTGAGGACAGGAATGAACCTACTGCAGGCGATTTGACAGCTGCTAGGAGCTGTAGTAGCACTGGGCTACCACTAGGGGCCTTCAACAGCTGTCAAAGCAGGGGAACCACACACTCCATGGGCTCGCAGGAGAGCGAGCCTGGGCTGTTAACCTCTCTCCACCAATAGGAAGAGCTGGAGGGAGCGCTGGGCAGTTTAAAAAGCCCAGTGCGCTGGTTTTGAGGAGGTTAGTCGGTGGAACATCGAAGTTCTCGAGATGGCAGAGGCCAACAGCATCGAATCCACTCTAACGAAGATCCAACTGCGCTGGGTAGGTCACGTCTCCAGAATGGAGGACCATCGCCTTCCCAAGATTGTGTTCTATGGCGAGCTCTCCACTGGCCACCGAGACAGAGGTGCACCAAAGAAGAGGTACAAGGACTGCCTAAAGAAATCTCTTGGTGCCTGCCACATTGACCACCGCCAGTGGGCTGATCTCGCCTCAAACCGTGCATCTTGGCGCCTCACAGTTCGGTGGGCATCAACCTCCTTTGAAGAAGACCGCAGAGCCCACCTCACTGACAAAAGGCAAAGGAGGAAAAACCCAACACCCAACCCCAACCCACCAATTTTCCCCTGCAACCACTGCAACCGTGTCTGCCTGTCCCGCATCGGACTTGTCAGCCACAAACGAGCCTGCAGCTGACGTGGACATTTACCCCCTCCATAAATCTTCGTCCGCGAAGCCAAGCCAAAGGAGAAAGGAAGAAGTCGGTGGATTGGACTGCAGGCAGTCAGACAGTTGGTCTGTCTGTGTTTGCTCACCCAGCAGCTTCAGCAAGCTACACGCTAAGTTGCTTTCTTCACAGGTGCTAGCCCTGCCGTCTGGAGATGTACGTCAGAGTGCTCACCCAGTAGTTTCAGTGGAAAAAGGAAGACTGAGCTGCTTTGTTCAAGGGTGCCAGCATTGTTGAACTGACAGCAGTTTGGGGAAGTCTGATACCCAGAATTTATGTGGGATGACCAGTGCCAGAGGACTTCATGTGGCAGGAGTCACGGGACCACTCAAGCCAGGGTGTTCAAAGGAGACAGAAGGACCCTTGATAACCCTAAGGAGGGCTTCAGAGGTGTGAACCTCAAGTTGTGACTAGGTCAATGAAAATTCCCGGGTGAAGGAAGTAAAGGTGATTGTTGCCACATTCAAAAGCCTTATGTTCCCCTGTCAGGATTGAAAGTCTATAGGGACCACCATCATCTGGATACAACCTCAAACTAAAAGACCAGTAGACAAGGAAACAAATCAACCCAAGCCTGGAGAATTGGGAATTATTGATTTTTTGGGGGACATTGGAGCTTGCACTGTAATGATCGGGGTTTTTTCCCCACGTAATAATTTGTTGTTTGTATAGAGTTGCCATTAAGGCTTGTGTTCAGGTGTTAGGTTTATTGTGTTAATTCTATTATTGTTAAATTATTAATAAATTTTGTGTTAAAATTAACCCATTTGTTTATGCATCTCTCAATTGCTGCTGGGGAGTTTAATACAGCAAAGATCTGTTCTGGGACCCCTGCTCTTGTGATTTTTATAAATGATCTGGATGAAGAGGCAGATGGATGGGTAAGTTTGTGGATGATACGAAGGTTGGAGGAGTTGTGGGTGGAGGTGAAGGTTGTCGAAGGTAACAGGAGGATATCGAGTTGAGAAGTGGCAGATGGAGTTCAATCCGGATAAGTGCTAGGTGATGCATTTTGGAAGGACAAACCAGAAGGGTGAGTACAGGGTTAATGGTTGGTTACTTAAGAGTGTGGATGAACAGAGGGACCTTGGGGTTCAAATCCATACAAGGTCACCGCACAGGTTGATAGGAGAGTTAGAAAGGCCTATGGGATGCTGGGCTTCATTACTAGGGGGATTGAATTCCAGAGTATAGAGATCACGTTGCAGCTCTACAATACAAATCTCTGGTGAGACCACACAGAGTATTATATTCACTTCTGGTCACCTCATTACAGGAAGGATGCGGAAGCTATGGAGAGGGTGCAGAGGAGATTTCCCAGGATGTTGCCTGGATTGGAAAACAAGTCTTCTGAGGCAAGGTTAGCAGAGGTGGGACTTTTCTCTTTGAACGTAGAAGGATGAGACTTGATTATGAGGCATATGTCGGGTGGACGGTCAATGCCTGTTTAACAGGGCAGGATGAGCAAACATCTGTACAAAATGAAGGGAGGGAAGTTTAGGGGGGACATCAGTGGTAAGTTATTTATTTAGAGTTGTGGTTATATATGGGTCGATTGGGGCAAAGCTGGGAGGTGGAGCCAGCCATCAGTATAACACACCACCAGGGAAACTGAAACTCTGTTCACTGCAATAGATTAATCAAAACTATTATTTTTAATTGACCAGTGTCCAGTGAATTTTCCATTGCTGTTCCTTTGTTTGTACTAATTTTTTAAATTAATGTATTAGTTTGTAACACATACAAACCAATAGACATACAGGATAAGTATTTCAGCGATGCAAATAACTAAATAAATAAAGCTTTTTTCAAATGAGAGTCTCTAATGGTTAGTGTGAGCAGTTCCTTTGCTTATTCAGTCTTCTCACAGCCCGTGGGAAGGAGGGAAGGGAAAAATTTTGTAGTGAAAGATCATGAAAAGGTCAAAATATAAAGGCAGGAACTTGCTCTGGAAATTAGAGACTCCCCCCCCCCCCCCCAAAAATTCCATTTCTGAAAGATTGAATGAAGTGCTGAACAGAACTATACTCGTCTCATGTAACTTTCTGACAGTATTTGGACTTGGACAAGTGCAATTTCCATGAATACACTCATCAATATTAATTACAGAAGAGCGTTATGAATGAGTGAGGTCTGAAATCAGAGGTTTTATCACCTTACGCTTCACACTGTTTATTTCCTGAGGCTCGAAAAGTTTACATGCTCATGGCATCTTTGCGTCATGAGATTCAGATTTCAGATTTATTATCAGAGGTTCCACAAGGTTCTTTTTACGGCGGGTGAGGCAGAATTGCCACTTATTGGTAGTGCAAAAGAACTGTACACAGTGTACACATGTAAACAAAGAATTGTAAACAGTTAACGAATGTAAAGAAACTGTCAACACAGAAAGAATTTTTTAAAAATCCAAGTGCACAACTAAGAGCCCTGAGATGTGTCCCTGATAGAGGAGTCTGATGGGGGAGGGGTAGCAGCTGTTCCTGAACCTGGTGGTGCGAGTCTTGAGGCACTTAGACCTCTTTCTTGATGGCAGCAGCGAGAATAGAGCGTGTGCTGGGTGGTGGGGAGCCTTGATGATTATTGCTGCTCTCTGATGGCAGCGTTCCCCGTAGATGTTCTTGATGGTGGGGTGGATTTTGCCTGTGATGCCCTGGGCTGTGTCCATTACTTTTTGGAGGGCTTCACACTCTGGGGTATTGATGTGTCTATACCAGACCGTGGTGCAGCAGACCAGCACACTTTCCACCCCACATTTGTAGAAATTTGCCAGGGTTTCTGGTGTAATACAAACCTTTGCAAACTCATGAAGAAGAGAGGCTCTGATGTGTTTTCTTCATGATGCCATTGGTCTGTTGGGTCCAGGAAGATTTCTCTGAGATGGTGACTCTCAAGAACTTAAATTTGCTCACCTTCTCCACCTCTGATCCCCCAATGTTTACTGATTTTCCTTTCCTGAAGTCAACAATTAGCTCCTTAGTTTTGGTGACATTGAGTACAAGGTTGTTGTTGGTGCACATTCAGCCAAGTTTTTAATCTCCCTCCTGTTTGCTGACTTATCACCTTTCCTTAATACAACCTTCTGCGTGGTATTGCCAGCAATTTTGTAGATGGTGTTATTGTCATACCGAGCCATATAGGTGTAGGTGTAAAATGAGTAGAACAGGGGATAAGAACACAGCCCCAGTACTAATGGAGGTTGTGGAGGAGAAATTCTTACCAATCCTCACTGATTGTGGTCTAGAGGTGAGGAAATCCATGATCCAATGACACAGTGGGATGTTGAGTCCCAATTCTAGGAGTTTGCTGATCAGTTTTGAGGATATGCTGGTGTTAAGTGCCGAACTGTGGTGGATAAAGAGCATCCGGTGGGGTTCCAGTGCTTTGTGTAGAGCCAGTGAGATGGCATCCGCTGTAGACCTGTGGCCACGATAGGCAAACAGGAACATATCCATGTTGCTGCTCAGACAGGAGCTGATGTGCTTCAACTCTAGCCCTTCAAAATACTTCATCACTGTCGATTTTCTGATTGACTTCCATCACTACTGGTGATAGTCATTAAGGCAGGTTACTGCGCTCTTCCTGGGCACCGGTTTGATTGATGCCTGATTGAAACAGGTGGATACCTTGCCCTGACAGAGTGAGATGTTGAAGATAACCTGGCAGGTTTGTCAGCACAGAGTTTTAATGCTAAGCCAGATACTCCATCTGGGCTAGGTGCTTTCCTTGGATTCACTTTCCTGAAGGCAGCACGCACGTTATCCTTAGAAACAGACAGGATGGGTTCATCAGGGGATGTGGGGGTGCTGAGTAGTGGCTATATTAGTTAATGATCGATCATTATTATTACATTTCAGGTAATGGTGTTTCAATACATATCCATGATTACACATTTTAATAAGTTTTTTCTATGCCACCAATGCAGAAAATATAAAACAGAAGCTGACACGTGGCATAATAGAACATGATGGTATGGGGACATCAATACCCCTGAGCATAAATCCCTCCAAAATGTAGTAGACACCGCTTGGACATCACAGGCAAAACCCTCCCCACTATCGAGAACATCTCCAGGGAACGCTGCCGTCAGAGAGCAGCAGCAAACATCAAGGATCCCCACCACCCAGCGCACGCTCTGTTCTCGCTGCTGCCATCAGGAAAGAGGTATGGGTGCCACAAGTCTTGCCCACCAGTTCAGGAACAGCTGCTCCCCCTCCCCCATCACAACAAACTCAACCAGGGGCTCATTTAAGGTCTCTAACTTGGGCACTGTCTTGATTTTTTATTATTCTCTCTGCATTGCACAGTTGATTTGTTTACATTCATGATCTGTTACAGAGCTTTCTTTGTTCACATGTGTGTGCTGTGCACAGATTTTTTTGCATTACCAATAAGTGGCGATTCTGCCTCGCCCCCAGGAAAAGGAATCTCAGGGTTGTACGATGTTATGCATGTCCTCTTGACAATAAATCGGAGTCCAATACTTTATCAATGTGAGCTTTATGCCATTTATTCACGAGGCTCTGGACGTTTAAATGGTCACAGCACCTTTGCCTCATTATGAAAGTTAGAATCCAGTAGTGGAAATGACTGTTGTACAACTAGATGGATGGCCAGTACTTACAGTGGAACCTGGAGCAAGATTCTAATGTGTATTTTTAATTATGAATAATTGGGGCTGTTGATGCCTGTGGATAGTGAGTGAATTATTCTTGGTCATGAAAATCTATTTTGCAAAATGTTTTTTTAATCTTGGTACTTGTTTCTATCTGTGCAGCAATGTCTGAATTTTCAACTGAAATCATTAAGATGTGTTATGAAGACAAGTATTAAAACAAATGCACAGTGAGTTCCTACCTGTACCTGCCAAAGAGAACAGACTGATTCTCACCGATGTTGTGACAAGCCAAGCAGTTGTGCATGTGTTTGTGTTCTCCCAGGTGAAGTTGTCTTTTTCCCCAGATGTCACAGTAGAGATGACATCGTTTCCCCCCCCCCCCCCCCCCCACCCACCCCAACCACTGCCTACTTGGGCACCTGTGGTCTCTAAATCAACAGGGATGTGGTATTTTTCCCGGATCTGCAATGCTCTTTAACAGTTTCCACTTTTGCTTTTGATTGTTAAACTCAGTGGGTCTTCCATTTGAGTGAACGAACCACATATTCTCTTTAGTGATGCTAAAAGCTGCTTGAATAATTTGAAGTGGTAATGATCTTTTTACAACCCTGCCTTTCAGCATGGTTAGTGTTTGGGGGGGAGGGGGGTGGGGAAAACATGGTAAGTGCAGGGGTGGCACAGTTAGCGTAGCAGTTAGTGCAATGCTGTTACATCGCCAGCGATCGGGACTGGGGTTCGAATCCCACGCTGTCTGTTAGGAGTTTGTATGTTCTCCCTGTGTCTACATGGGTTTTCCCTGGGGGCTCTGCTTTCCTCCCACCATTCGAAATGTACCGGGGGTTGTAGGTTAATTGGGTGTAATTAAATTTAAAAATTCAGCTGAGTGAACCCAAAAAGATCTAAACTAGTTTATCTGCTTTATGTTACAGGAAGTTCATTTTTTTCTGTGCACAGCATTAATTGAGCAGGAGATTGGAAGTGAGGGGATGTAGCTGAATATCAGGTCTCCAAAACTGGCTGTTGCTGGAACAGCTAAGGTGGATTTCAAGTGGGTAAGCTCACTTCCCAGTGGAGAATGACAGTGTAGTTCTTCACAGTGATGTACATACAAGATGACCAGTTCAGTAAACTTTGCGGGGAAATCCAGCATGATCGGGGTGGAAATGAGACAATTGGATGGTGAGGGCCGGAGATCAAAGCCTCCCTCTGAAGTGTTGGAGGGATGTGTGCCGTCAAGATCATTGGAGGGACCTTAATGGTGACTCAAGGGAATCAAGAGGGATGGCACATTTAGCACAACTCCATTGCAGTACCAGTGATCAGAACCGGGGTTTGAATCCCATGCTGATGTGAGGAGTTTGTATATTCTCCCTTTCTTCATGGATTTTTCCCCAGGTCCCCCGGTTTCCTCCCACCTTTGAAAACGTTCCGGGTGTTGTGAGTCAATTGGATGCTTTCGGGTGGCACGGGCTTGTGGGCCGAAAGGGCCTTTTACCGTGCTGCATGTCTAAATTAAAAAATTTAAATTGAAAGGATCAGACATCCTGGCAGGGAGATGTTTGGGAACATTGCAGTGATGGTTAATGCAATGTGGGACCAAAGACAGTGTGAAGATAAACCTGAACTGTGTAAACCAACTCTGTTAGAATCCCTCCAAAATGCTGGAAATTATTGCATGAGGAAGAGTATGTGTATCTGCAGGATTGATTTACTGCATCTGGTGCTCCCTTTGTGGCCTTCTCTACATCAGAGACTGGACACAGATTGGGAGATCACTTCGCTTTGCACCTTTGCTCTGTCCGCACCAGTTGAGAGACCTCCCAGTGGCCAACCATTTCAGTTCTGCACCCACTCTCATGTCTGTCCATGGCCTCATGTACTGTCCCACCAAGACTACCCGTAAATAGAAGGAACAACAACTGATTTTCCATCTGGGCACTGGATGGCATCAACATTGACTTTTCCAATTTCTGCTAACCTGCTTTCCTTTCGCCCTGTCAATTCTCCCACACCCTCCCTCTCTTTTCACCCAGCCATCTCTCCTCCCCCTGCCTGCTGCTGTGCCCTCCCTCCCTTCTCCACCTATTACCTCCTGCCTTTGCAACCATGTCTTCCCTCTTACTCCCTTATTCGGACGCCTGCTGACATTTTTCCGTACCTTGATGAAGGGCTCAAGCCTGAAACATTGGTTATGTATTTTTATCTTTATATATAGGACACTGTTTGACTTGCTAAGTTTCTCCAGGACTTTGTGTTTTTACTTCAACCACGGTGTCTGCAGACTTTTGTGTTTTACTACAGTAATGATGTAATTGTATTTCATTCTGAAGCAAATCAAGAAAACGCCATTGTATGAAGACATTTCAGAGCCGAATGGCCTTGTGCAGCACTTTTTGCAGTAAAATGGAACCATTTTGGAGGATAACACCCACATAATTCAACAATCTTCAGGTTTCATTAATTCTTTCAAAAATAACTTTCCCTATTTTTCTTGACTGTTCCTCATTGCTGTAAATACATTGGCATCGGTCACAAGATAGGTACTAAAATGGCATGTATTAATATTCGGGTTATTTAATGTTGCGCTTTTAGTCGGCATCCATCTCCCTTTTTCCATTTATGCTTCTTAAAATTCCCACTTTTAACAAATTTCAATTACCCCTATCTTCTTTGGTTCAGCATCTGTTTTTCAGATACTGTTTTTATGGAGTCCCTGGAAAGACATCCTGTATAGGATGTTCAGATTTATTGTCAGAATACACGCATGACATCACATACAACCCTGAGATTCTTTTTCCTGCGGGCCAGGCAGAATTACCACTTATTGGTCATACAAAAATAAACTGGTCACAGCGTGAATGTGCAAGCAAATAAAGAACTGTAAACAGGTAATGAACGTCAACAGATGGTACAATACAAACACTGAAATACTGGAGCAATTCAGCTGGCTTATTCAGTATCTGTAGGATCTTTCTGACAAAGATATCTTGCTGACATTTAGCCCTCAGCCCTTCTTCGAGGAAAAATCAGAAAAGGCCGAGGCAGGATATATCACAAAGTCTCAGAATTGAAACAACGGGGGAGGAATCCAGACCAAGAAAAGGGGTTAATTGGATGTGACCAGGGTCTAGGTGGAATTGATCATGTCTGTGCGAAAGGAGACAGGGAAAGGAGAGATGGCAGGGGAAGCAAGAGGTGGGGAGTGGGGGATGAGGAAAATTTAACGAAAGCTAGAGAAGTCAATATTACTGCCATCAGGTTGGAGGGTACCCAGTCGGAAGATGAGGTGTTGTTCCTCCATTTTATGTGGGTGGTCTCAGTCTGGCAGTGGATGACACCATGGACAGACACATCAGCAAGGGAATGGGATGAGGAATAGAAATGGGATGAGGAATAGAAATGGGTGGCCACTGGGAGATCCTCGCTATTGGTGCTCAAAAAGAGATCTCCCAGTCTGCATGCAGTCCAGTCTCTCCGCTGGCGAGGAGACCAAAGTGGGAGCACCAGATGCAGTAGAAAGCCCCTGCAGATTCACAAGTGAAATGTTACTTCATTTGGAAGGACTGTTTGAAAGACATAAAATGGAGGAACAACACCTCATCTTCTGACTGGGCACTTCAACCAGATGGCATTAATATCATCGTATGTGGCTTTTGTTAAATTTCCCCCACGCCCTTGCTTCCCCTGACATCACTCATTTGCCTGTCTCTGATATATCCTGCTTCGGCCTTTTCTGATTTTTCCTCGAAGGGCTGAGGGCTAAATGTCAGCAAGATATCTTTGTCAGAAAGATCCTACAGATGCGGAATAAACCAGCTGAGTTCCTCCAGTTTTTCAGTGTTGTAATGACATTTACAGGGTCTGCACCCTATCATGTTTCTGACTGCAATACAGAGACAATAAAGAAATCAATAAAGTGCATGTCAGAGTCCTAAATGAGTCCCTGATTGAGTTTGTTGTTGAGGAGTCTGATGGGGGAGGGGGAGCAGCTGTTCCTGAACCTGGTGGGGTGAGTCTTGTGGCCCCTACACCTCTTTCCTGATGGCAGCAGCGAGAACAGAGCGTGCGCTGGGTGGTGGGGATCCCTGACGATCGCTGCTGCCCTCTGACGGCAGCGTTCCCTGCAGATGTTCTCAATAGTGGGGTGAGTTTTGCATGTGATGTCCTGGGTTGTGTCCACTACCTTCTGCAGGGATTTCCGCTCAGGAGTATTGATGTTCGCATACCATGATGTTATGCAATGTGTCGGCGTATACATGTAAACGAATAAAGAATGTAAACAGATAACAAATGTAAACAAACTCTGTGCAATACAGAGAGAATTTTAAAAATCAATAAAGTGCACGTCAGAGTCCTTAAATGAGATCCTGAGTGAAGTTGTTGTTGAGGCGTCTGATGATGGTGGGTAGCAGCTGTTCCTGAACCTGGTGGTGCGAGTCTTGTGCCACCGATACCCCTTTCCTGATGGCAGCAGCGAGAACTGAGCGTGTGCTGGGTGGTGGGGGTCCTTGATGATGGCTGCTGCTCTCCGATGGCAGCCTTCCCTGTGGATGTTCTTGATGATGGGGAGGGTTTTGCCTGTGATGTCCCTATCTTTTGGAGGGCGTTACACTTTTGGAGGGGGTATTGATGTTCCCATTCCAGACTGTCAGCACCTTTGAATCCTTTTAACTGGCGCCCTGATTTGAAATACTTGAGGACAAAAGTAGGATTAGCGTCAGTTTTGCTGCTACTATCCAGTGTCATTATGCAGTTTTTTTATGATTGATCTGCCTCATAGCTTTTACATTTATTCACATGTATTTTTCCACAACTAATATTTGCTTCGATGAATAACCACACACTCCTCAAGTTTACTGTCATCTGATTGTACAATTACAACTTTACGTCACAGCATTCTCCAGTCTCAGTGCAAAACTCGCAGACGCGCGACCAGACATAGCACATATACAGACAGACAATACATATGCAGGACAATTATTTCATCTATACAAATAAATATTGTACAAATGAGAGTCTCAGATGGTCAGTGGGAGCAGTTCCTTTGGTCGTTCAGCATTCTCACGGCCTGTAGGAAGAAGCTGTTCCGCAGCCTGGTGGCGCTGGCTCTGATCCTCCTGGATCTCTTCCCCGACAGGAGCAGCTGACAAGCTGTGTTTAGGGTAGAAGGGGTCCTCAATAATCTCTTCAGACAACGATCCTGGTGGATCGTGTCAGTGGGGGGTGGGGTGGTGGAAGGAGCCCTGCACAGCCCCCACTGTCTCTCCTGTGACACGGGGTTTTGCAGGGCCCCCCCTCAGAAGTTGACCATAATTTTACTACATTACACAAGTGGATCAACTTTGAAACCGAGGAATGTGGTCTGATGAAATCCTGAAGATTAGCATTCTATTTCCATAGAGGTCATCTGGGAGTTAATTCTGCAGCAATGTGTTTGCTCACAATTAGAGTTAAGAATTCCAAGGTAAAAGACCTTTGAGATTCAATTTTATTGAATGCTTTTAAATTGGGTTATTTGTCTATTTACTTTATTTCATTATGTATGATCAGGAGCACTCAACATGGATTTGTGGGAGGAAGGTCATGTTTGACCAATCTGATTGAATTTTTTGAAGAGGTGACTAGGAATGTGGATGAGGGTAGCGCAGTGGATGTTGTCTATATGGACTTCAGTAAGGCCTTCGATAAGGTACCACATGGAAGGTTAGTTAGGAAGGTGCAGTCTTTAGGTATAAATTTTGAGATAGTCAAATGGATTGAACATTGGCTGAAAGGGAGAGGCCAGAGAGTGGTAGTGGATAATTGTCTGTCAGGTTGGAGGCCGGTGACCAGTGGTGTGCCTCAAGGATCTGTATTGGGCCCATTGTTGTTCGTTATATACATTAATGATCTAGATGATGGGGTGGTGAATTGGATTAGTAAATATGCAGACGATACTAAGATAGGTGGAATAGTGGATAATGAAGAAGGTTTTCAAGGATTGCAGAGGGATTTGGGCTGCTTAGAAAAGTGGGCTGAAAAATGGCAGATGGAATTTAATGCTGATAAGTGTGAGGTGCTTCATTTTGGTAAGAAGAATCAGAACAGGACATACGTGGTAAATGAGAGAGCATTGAGGAATACAGAAGAGCAGAAAGATTTAGGAGTGACGGTACATCGTTCCCTGAAGGTAGAAACTCACGTGAATAGGGTGGTGAAGAAGGCTTTTAGTATGCTGGCCTTTATCAATCATTGCATGGAATATAGGAGTTGGGAGGTGATGTTGAGATTGTATAAGACGTTGGTGCGGCCTAATTTGGAGTTCTGTGTGCAGTTCTGGTCGCCTAATTATAGGAAGGATATAAACAGAGTGGAGAGAGTGCAGAGAAGGTTTACCAGAATGTTGCCTGGGTTTAAGCATCTGGAGTATGGGGAGAGATTGGACAGATTGGGTCTTTATTCTTTGGAGCGTAGAAGGTTGAGAGGGGATTTGATAGAAGTATTTAAGATTATGAAAGGGATAGACAGAATGGATGTGGATAGACTATTTCCGTTAAGAGGAGGAAAGTTTAAAACAAGAGGACATGAGCTAAGAATTAAGGGGCAGAGGTTTAGAGGTAACATGAGGGGGAACTTCTTTACTCAGAGAGTGGTAGCTGTGTGGAATGATCTTCCGGGAGAAATAGTGGCGGCGGAGTCAATTGTATTATTTAAGAAAAGGTTGGACAGGTATATGGATGAGAAGAAGATGGAGGGTTATGGGCATTGTGCAGGGAGGTGGGACTAGAGAGGTGTGTTTGGTTCGGTGCGGACTAGAAGGGCCTAATGGCTTGTTTCCGTGCTGTAATTGTTATGTTATGTTATGTTATGTTATGTTATAATGTTTCTCTCTTGGGCTGAGACTAATCTCCAAATGTTACTGAGGTGTTTATAAAGCATTCTTCATGAAAAGTTCAATGACCTAGAATGCATTCTCACCTGAAGGGGTGTGCGAAACCGGTGGTGGGCAGTGGAGCTAGGACATGGAATGTAATTGTAATCTTCTTGAAAAGGTTTTGAGAGCACGAAGCTTTGCGCAAGACACTTTCAGAAGTAAAATAATTGGCACTCTATGCACAACAGCCTGAGGAAGCATCCAGAAGGGAGATAGATTGGCTCATTGAGTGAGGTCACACCAACCACCTTGTGTTCAACCAGGAGTCAGCAAGTTCAAGGAGATGATTGTGGACTTCAGGAGGAAGGCAGCAGGACATGATTCAGTCCTCATTGAGGGATTAGCAGCGGTGAGGGTCAAGAACTTAACATCTCCGGGTGTAAACATCTCCAAGGATCGGTCATGGAGCCTCAATGTTAATGCAATCATGGATAAGGCTCTCCCGTGGCAGTACTTTGTAAGGTGTTCGAGGAGATTCGGTATTTCACCGAAGACTCTTGACGTGGAGAGCATTCTGGCTGGTTGCATAACTGTCTAGTATGGAGGTGCCAATGCTCAGGACAAGAATAAACTCCAGAGGGTTGTTAACTCAGCCAAGATCACGGGGACCAGATTTCACTCCACTGAGGACCTGCATGTGTTGGTGTCTTAAGAAAGCAGGCTCTACACTCATGGATCCCCACCACCCAGGCCATACCCTCTTCACTCTGCTACCAACGGGAAAGAGGTACAGGAACCTAAAGACGAGCACTCAGTGGCAAAATGACAGATTCTTCCCCGCTCCCATTAGATTTGTGAAAGTTCAGTGAACCACAGACACTGCCTCACTTTGACTTTTCATGCACTATTTTTATTTATTTTTGTAAGGTGGTTTATAGAAACGTTTGCACTCCTGATGCTGTCACAAAACAATGAACTTCATGACTTATTTGTGAATATAAATTGTCATCTATATCAACAATCTGGATGATAATGTGGTCAATTGGATCAGCAAGTTTGCAGATGACACTGAGATTGGAGACGTTGTGGACAGTGAATAAGGTTTTCAAAGCTTGCAGAGGGATCTGGACCAGCTGGAAAATGGGCTGAAAAATGGCCGATGGAATTTAATACAGACAAGTGTGAGGTGGTGCATTTTGGAAGGACAAACCAAGGTAGATCCTACACAGTAAATGGTCGGGCACTGAGGAGTGCGGTAGAACAGAGGGATCTGGGAATACAGATACATAATTCCCTGAAAGTGGTGTCACAGGTGGATAGAATTGTGAAGAGGCCTTCATAAATAAAAGTATTGAGTGCAAGAGTTCGGATGTTATGGTAAAGTTGTATAAGAGATCAGTGAGATCCAATTTGGAGTATTGTGTGCAGTTTTGGTCATTTAACTACAGGAAAGATATCAGTAAGATAGAAAAAGTGCAGAAAAAATTTACTGGACGTTGCCTGGACTTCAGGAACTGAATTACAGGGAAAGATTAAACAGGTTAGGAATTTATTCCTGGAGCGTAGAAGAATGAGGGGAGATTTGATAGAGGTAATTACAATTATGAGGGGTAGAGGTCAGCTTTGTCCACTGAGGGCAGGTGAGATACAAACCAGTCGACGTGGGTTAAGGGTGAAAGGGGAAAAATGAGGAGAAACTTCTTCACACAGGGAGTGGTGGGAGTGCAGAACGAGCTTCCAGCTGAAGTGGTGAATGTGGGCTCAATTTTAACATTTAAGTGGAATTTGGAAAGGTATGTGGATGGGAGGGGTATGGATTGGATGCAGGTCAGTGGGACTAGGTAAAAAGAATGGTTGGCACAAACTAGAAGGGCTGAAAGGGCCTGTTTTTGTGCTGTAATGTTTCATGGTTCCAATAAATTCTGATTCTGACCTGCTGATCTTTTCGTGAGCATTAACATCAGGGCTTTAGCCGTGAAATTACCCAACCCATCGCTTTTGCTTGTTATGAGAATGTGAAAAGGAATGCTCGTCTCCAGCTAGTTCTTTTGCATGCCATCTCTCCCGAGAACCGTGAAGGTGCTTCATGTAATTATCATTCCAATGACAACAGATACTACTGGTTGACCCACTTCCTCACCTTAACTGCACGATTCCTAGTCACAAGGAGTATAATACTGTAGCATTGTGCCTGGCTCCACTAAGCATTGGGTGTAACATGAAAGTCTGCATAAAAACACACCAAAATGCTGGAGGAACTCAGCCGGTCTTTTCAGCATCCATAAAAAGCAAAGATATTTTGCCGAGGTTTCGGGCCTGAGCCCTTCTTCAAGGAAGAAGCAGAATGAGCTAGAAGCAGAAATCTCCAGAAGTCTCAGAATTCAGACAGTGCCGGCTGAGGGAGGAATCCAGACCAACTAAAGGGGCTCATTGGATACGATAAGGGACAAGGAAAGACATCATGCTTGTGTGAAAGGGAGAGGCAGAGCTGGGGGAAGAAGTGGGGTGGGGGGGGTCGTTTGATGAAACCCAGAGATGTCTATATTAATGCCATCTGGTTGGAGGGGCCTAGTTGGAAGATGATGTGTTCCTCCAATTTTTGCGGGGGGTGTCTCAGTCTTGGAGGACACGAGCCCATGAACAGATATATTGGCAAGTGTATGGGATGGGGAATTGAAATGGATGGCCAACTGGAAGCTCCACATCTTTTGTTGGTCTGGATTCCTCCCCCAGCCAGCACTGTCTGTATTCTGGCTCATTCTGGTTATACCTTGAAGAAGGGCTCAGGTCTGAAACGTTGGCAATATATCTCTGACTTTCATGGATGCTGAAAAAACCGGCTGAGTTCCTCCAGCATTTTGGTGCGTTTTAACTGACTTGGACACCAATGTTGTAAGAGTGAGGCAAGCCAAATTAGAGACCTATTTTTCATGTCAAGAAATACTCGGTGCTATTACGCTGCAGTTGGACCAGAAGGATTGGAAGTTAGATACGCAAGAGACTCATTAGATTGTGGAATCTAGACACAAGCTATCGCTTCAATCAGACTTCAATCAGAGGACGGCAAACCTCTGCAATAGTCCACCACAGAAGGGTGAGGAGGCCAAGTTACTGAATATATTTGTGGGGTGTTACGAACGGTCCACAACAAGCAGCAATAGGCAATGAACCAGACAGTGTTTAATTTTAAAACACTAATTTTATTTCTCACTCTTAAACTATAGTCTTAACACTAAATCTGGTGAGTCTATGTCTGGGGCCCAGACCAAAATCTAGAAAGTTACTTCAAACTTCAGTCTTTCAAATTCAGTGTTGAAGTGCAGGCCCTTTGAAATTTGATGCCCAGGAATTAATGTTGAACTGATGGGAAGACTGGAGTTGTGGCTGCTACAGACATCAATTCTCCTCGTGTTGCCTTTGAAGAAATGTCCATCCACATGAGCTGTGGTCATAGCACTCCTGTTATCAGCGAGACTTGAACTGGGCAGCCTCCACGAAGCTTCCAAGACCCTGGCACCAGTCTCTCCAAGTGATCTCCACTGTCAGAATGAAGCACTTTGTTCCCAAAAGACCTTCCTGGCACAGGTCAATCCACTGAAAAGGCCCAGTCGTTCACAGGGCTTTCTTTGCTCTGAATTCCACACAATATTCCACAGAATATCTGGCCACAAGAGCTGCTTCACAAAATTGTTTTCTCTCCAGCCGTCAGAATGGTTCTCCCTTGCAATATCACAAGGTCTTTGCAAATGACTTGAATCTGGAACAGACTGTGACAAACTTTCCCTCAGTTCTTCCAATATATTGAATTGTTGCTGGGCTGTGGCTTGTGTGAAATGTTAAATGTCAACTGTTAACATTTAGTTCCTTCTGTCTATACTATCCCTTACAGTGAGAATCCCATTTTACTAAAACCAGAGCTCATAATAGATTTTTTTCCTAAACATAAAAATCATCAGAATTTAAACTGAAAAATATATGGGTGCTGTGACTGAGTGCCAGAAGGTAAGAAAAAATCCTGGCAAACCTCAGCAGGTCACATTGTTTCCATGGGCAGCAGATTTCAGATTTATTGTCAAAGTCCATACATGACATCACATACAGCCCTGAGATTCCTTTTCCTGTAGGCGAGGTAGAATTACCACTTATTGGTGGTGCAAAAAAAACTGTCCACAGCACATACATGTAAAAATAATAAAGAACTGCAAACAGATAACAAATCAAATGTAAACTAACTCTGTGCAATACAGAGTTTGTTGTCTACATGAACTTTAATAAGGCCTTCAACAAGATCCCACATGGGAGGTTAATTCAGAAGGTTAAGACACTAGGTATACATAGAGGGGAGGAAGAAAGATGGGTCAGGGAAGGAGCATAGGCTAACAGGCAAGAGATCCTATGTGGATAAGAGTGGGGGACAAAAGAGAAAAAAAGCTGAGAAGTGATGTGGGAGGGGGTAACTCTGCTGGAGGGACAGGGAAAAATGCCCCTACCCTGAATCGAGTAAAAGAGTGCCCAGATGAGGTGTCGTTCCTCCAATTTGCAAGTGACCTATGTTCGGCATGTGGAATTGAAATGGGTGGCCACTGGGAGGTTCACGTTACTGCAGCAGGCAGAGTGAAGGTGCTCAGCGAAGCAATCTCCCTGTATTGCTTCCAGTCTCTCCAGTTTCTCCACAGAGAGAACATCAGATGCAGTAGATGATCCCTGCAGATTCACAAGTGATATGTTGCTTCACTTGGAAGGACTGTTTGGGACCCCGAATAGTGATGAGGGAGGAGGTGTGGGTGCAAGGGTAGCATTTCTTGTGATCACGGGGTAAGATCCGAGGGGACGATTATTGGTAAGGAGCAAATGGATGAGGGAGTCCTGCAAAGATGGGAGAGATGGGAAACAACCTTGCATCAATTTCACCAAAACTAAGGAGCTGACTGTTGACATCAGGAAGGGGAAGGGAGAGGTTTACAACCCAGTGATCATTGGGGGATTAGAGGTGGGGTGGGTCAGTTCTTGAGAGTCACTGTCTCTGAGGATCTTTCCTGGACCCAACACTCTAATGACAGAGTGAAGAAAGCACATCAACACCTCTAATTTTCTCAGAAGTTGGCAGAGGTTTGGTAAAATACAAAAAAATTCAGGCAAATTTCTACAGATGTGGAAAGTGTGCTGACCAGCTGCATCACAGTCTGGTATGGGAACACATTAGGGTTAACCCTAACCCTAATGGTATGGGAACATCAATACTCCTGACCATTAATCCTTACAAAAGGTGCTGGACACAGCCCAGGACATCACAGGCAAAACCCTCCCCACTATAGAGCACATTTACAGGGAACGCTGCCGTCGGAGAGCAGCAGCAATCATCAAGGATCCCCACCACCCAGCACATGCTCTGTTCTCGCTGCTGCCATCAGGAAAGAGGTGTAGGTGCCACCAGGTTCAAGAACAGTTGCTCCCCCTTCACCATCAGACTTCTCAACAACAAACTCAATCAGGGACTCATTTAACTTGTGCACTTTATTGATTTCTTTATTCTCCTTGTATTGCAGTTTGTTTACATTTGTTATGTGTTTACAGTTCTCTATTTGTTTACATATGCATACGCTGTGTACATTTTTTTTGCATGACCAATAAATGGTCATTCTGCCTTGCCCACAGAAAAAAAAAGAAAATCTGAAGTGTGGGTAGATAGCAGGAGTGCGGCATGGAGGATGACAACCAGCAGAGAGGGGCTGAATGTCCTGCTCCAGTTACTAGTTTTAGTTTCATGTGATTGAACACTTTTTATTCTGTCGGGATGATGGTAGAGTGAGATCAGGTGCTGACAGACAAAGTCGTAAATATATGTGAGACAGATGGATTGCTTCAGGCTTCTTCCATGCATCTGTACAAGTCATTGGGACTGTGACCTCCCGAGATATTCATTCTGTACAAGTTAGATCATTACGGATGATATATTTTCCACGTAAGTTTCCATGCTATGTTCTTGATCTTGCTGTGTTCACTCACAACAGATTCTCTCTGAAGGAATATGGTTTTTATTAAAGTGCACTACTTCATATGTACTGCAATGTTTATATATTTTTAAATATAATTTAGACATACAGCATGGTAACAGGCCATTTTGGCCCATGAGCCGTGCCACCCAATTAACCTACAAACTCCATTATGCTTTGAACAGTAGAAGGATACTGGAGTCCCTGGGTAAAACCCATGCAGTCACAGGGAGAATGTACCAACTCCTTACAGACAGTGCAAGAGTTGACCCCTGGTGCCAATTGCTGTCACTGTAACAGCAGTGTGCTAACCGTGACACGAACTGTGCCATCCCAATAACAAATTGGGTGATAGGTATTCTATGGACCACCCCCCACCTCCAGGTGCAGATACAATCAGATTCCCACTCTATCGCTACCACAAGCTCTTGACCTCGCTCGCCATGACCCCTGCCATGATCCTCTCCTGCACTTTAACCTCTGCCATTTTCACTCCTCCTGCTGCCAGTTCTTCACTTACCTGTCATCCATCAAGGGTTATGAGCTCACCTACTTGGAGCAGCCATTCTCAATGGGGATCACAGCACATTGAAGTAAAAACACAAAGCTGGAGAAACTTGGCAGTCAAAGTGTACTTTGCAAAAACATACCTTGTTTGAGCTCAAACCCAAAATGTTGGTTCTGTATCTTTATCTTTGCTGTATAACCAGTTTACCTATCTCGGCTGCACCATTTCATCAGATGCAAGGATCGACAATGAGATAGACAACAGACTCGCCAAGGCAAATAGCGCCTTTGGAAGACTACACAAAAGAGTCTGGAAAAACAACCAACTGAAAAACCTCACAAAGATAAGCGTATACAGAGCCGTTGTCATACCCACACTCCTGTTCGGCTCCGAATCATGGGTCCTCTACCGGCATCACCTACGGCTCCTAGAACGCTTCCACCAGCGTTGTCTCCGCTCCATCCTCAACATCCATTGGAGCGCTTTCATCCCTAACGTCGAAGTACTTGAGATGGCAGAGGTCGACAGCATCGAGTCCACACTGCTGAAGATCCAGCTGCGCTGGGTGGGTCACGTCTCCAGAATGGAGGACCATCGCCTTCCCAAGATCGTGTTGTATGGCGAGCTCTCCACTGGCCACCGTGACAGAGGTGCACCAAAGAAAAGGTACAAGGACTGCCTACAGAAATCTCTTGGTGCCTGCCACATTGACCACCGCCAGTGGACTGATATCGCCTCAAACCGTGCATCTTGGCGCCTCACAGTTTGGCGGGCAGCAACCTCCTTTGAAGAAGACCGCAGAGCCCACCTCACTGACAAATGGCAAAGGAGGAAAAACCCAACACCCAACCCCAACCAACCAATTTTCCCCTGCAGCCGCTGCAACCGTGTCTGCCTGTCCCGCATCGGACTTGTCAGCCACAAACGAGCCTGCAGCTGACGTGGACTTTTACCCCTCCATAAATCTTCGTCCGCGAAGCCAAGCCAAAGAATAAAGTGTACTGCTTGACCTGCTTAATTTCTCCAGCTTTATGTTTTTACTTCAACCACAGTGTCTGCAGACTTCAGTGTTTGACTTCTAATTACTGCAAAACTCTGAAATGAAGAAGTGTTCTCCTTTGCTCTCTGAAGGGAGTTCTGCAGGTTTCTTTCCCACTGCTCCCCGTCTGTAATCACTCCCCTTCTCAAGCTCTCTGACCATGTCCTCACCCGGACTCACTTCCGTACCTTGACGAAGGGCTCAAGACCAAAACATCGGTTATGTATCTTTATCTTTGCTCTATAAAGGACACTGTTTGACCTGCTGCGTTTCTGTAGCATCATGTTTTTACTTAAAGCACCAGGTCTGCAGGCTGTCATGTTTTAGAACATTTAAGTAAAAGCTTTGTTTTCTTTTCACCTCCTGTACCACAAATATTTTTTGTATACTCCCACTGTAGTAATTAATGAAGGATCTCCAAATCTGGTGACTTCTGTCAGGAGGACGAGGTCAGCAATGATGTGAAACCAGAACTATCTCCAAGTTACCCTCAACCTATCTAGATTTGGAAGTGTATTAAATTTAATTTTTTTTATATTTAAATTTAGACATACAGCATGGATAACAGGCTATTTTGTTCCATGAGCGCAATTAATCTACACCGCCAGTAGATTTTGAACAGTGGGAGGAAACCGGAACCCCACCACCCCGGGGAAAACCCACACAGACTCAGGGGATGAGACCCCAGTCCCAATCGCTGGTGCTGTAACGACGTTGCGCTAACTGCTATGCCAACCAGGCTGCCCATTGCTGAGCCTTGAATAGTATTTGGACGGAATCCTGGAGCTCCATCCTCAACAGTATGTTAGGAGCTCCCTCATCAAAATGAGACAAAGGAGACAGTGCCATCATCTTAAGTTAGTAAAGAGAAATAATTGTTGGCCGTGAGTGAATTTCAGAATTGTAGTTCTCAGATTTCAAAGTCAGATTCAGATTTATTGTCAGAGGACATTCATGACATCACATGCAACTCAGATTCCTTTTTCCTGCAGGCGAGACAGAATTACCACCTATTGGTCATGCAAAAACTGTACACAGCATATACATGCAAACAAAACCCTAACAAATATAAACAAACTGACTGCACAATACAGAGAGAACAAAATCAATAAAGTGCACGTCAGAGACCTTAAATGAGTCCCTGATTGAGTTGTCATTGAGCAGTCTGATGGGGGAGGGGGAGCAGCCGTTCCTGAACCTGGCGTGTGAGTCTTGTGGCACCGATACCCCTTTCCTATGGCAGCAACGAGAAAAGAGCATGTGCTGGGTGGTGTGGGTCTTTAATGATTGCTGCTGTTCTCTGATGGCAGCGTTTCCCTATAGGTGTACTCATAGTGGGCAGGGTTTTACCCGTGATGTCCTGGTCTGTGTCCACCACCTTTTAGAGGGCTTTACGCTCAGAGTTATTGGTGTACCCATACCGGACCATGATGCAGCCAGTGAGCACACTTCTGTAGAAATTTGCCAGGGTTTCTGGTGTCATACCAAACCTCTGCCAACTCCTCAGGAAGCAGAGGTGCTGGCTTGCTTTCTTCATGATGCTATTAGTGTGTTGGGTCCAGGAAAGATCCTCTGAAACAGTGATTCCTTTTCCTTACTCTCTCCACCTCTGATCCCCCAATGATCACTGGATTGTAAACCCTTCCTGAAGTCAACAATCAGCTCCTTGGTTTTGGTGACGTTGAGTTGCGAGGTTGTTGTTGGTTTCTCAGGCCAGTGATTCAAGTCTGCTGCAATGTATTGTAAAGGATAGTATACTTTTATTTGTTATTCTTGTGTTGATACAGGTATTAAAAGTATTAAAAGACTATTTTAAATGAGACCTTTTCTTCTTTACAGTGAAAGGAATTGTACCAATGGAGCAGATGGCAGCAAGCATGTCGTTGTATCAGGTCGATGACGATGAATTTGATAGAAATTGTCCACGGGTATGTGGTGTTTGCGGGGACAAAGCAACTGGTTTCCATTTCAATGCCATGACATGTGAAGGCTGTAAAGGCTTCTTCAGGTAAGATGTTGTATGAAGTTTTAAATATTCAGTTTACAAACAAAAAAATAGCTTCTTGAACTATGTATTAGTACCATACAACAGTGTTAGATTGGGGATACTTTTGCAAACATTTAATTTCAATTTGAAAAACTCAGTACTCACTGAATCAGAATTTATTGACATGAACAAGTCATGAAATTCATTGTTTTACTGACCCATCTATTCCTTCCCAAAAAAATACTAACTCCTCCCTTCCCCGTAGCCCTCTATTTTCCTTCCATCTATGATCCTGTCTAAGAGTCTCTTAAAAGCCCCCAATGTTTCAGCCTCCACTGCTATCCCTGACAAGGCATTCCAGGCCCCCACAACGCTGTGTAAAAAAAACCTTACCCTGATGTCTCCCCCAAAGTTGCCTCCCTCAACTTAGTCCATACGTCTTCTGGTGTTTGCTGACCCTGCCCTGGGAAACAGGTACTGACAGTCCACCCTATCTATGCCTCTCATAATCTTGTAGACCTCTATAAAGTCTCCTCTCATCCTTCTACACTCCAAAGTGAAAAGTCCAGGGTCTGCTCACCTTGCCTCATAAAACTTGTCTCCTATTCCAAGCAACACCCTGGTAAATCTCCTCTACACCCTCTCCACAGTTTCTACATCCTTCCTGTAATGAGGTGACCAGAACTGAACACCATGAGGTGACCAGAACTGAACACCATGAGGTGACCAGAACTGAACACCATGAGGTGACCAGAACTGAACACCATGAGGTGACCAGAACTGAACACCATGAGGTGACCAGAACTGAACACCATGAGGTGACCAGAACTGAACACCATGAGGTGACCAGAACTGAACACCATGAGGTGACCAGAACTGAACACCATGAGGTGACCAGAACTGAACACCATGAGGTGACCAGAACTGAACACCATGAGGTGACCAGAACTGAACACCATGAGGTGACCAGAACTGAACACCATGAGGTGACCAGAACTGAACACCATGAGGTGACCAGAACTGAACACCATGAGGTGACCAGAACTGAACACCATGAGGTGACCAGAACTGAACACCATGAGGTGACCAGAACTGAACACCATGAGGTGACCAGAACTGAACACCATGAGGTGACCAGAACTGAACACCATGAGGTGACCAGAACTGAACACCATGAGGTGACCAGAACTGAACACCATGAGGTGACCAGAACTGAACACCATGAGGTGACCAGAACTGAACACCATGAGGTGACCAGAACTGAACACCATGAGGTGACCAGAACTGAACACCATGAGGTGACCAGAACTGAACACCATGAGGTGACCAGAACTGAACACCATGAGGTGACCAGAACTGAACACCATGAGGTGACCAGAACTGAACACCATGAGGTGACCAGAACTGAACACCATGAGGTGACCAGAACTGAACACCATGAGGTGACCAGAACTGAACACCATGAGGTGACCAGAACTGAACACCATGAGGTGACCAGAACTGAACACCATGAGGTGACCAGAACTGAACACCATGAGGTGACCAGAACTGAACACCATGAGGTGACCAGAACTGAACACCATGAGGTGACCAGAACTGAACACCATGAGGTGACCAGAACTGAACACCATGAGGTGACCAGAACTGAACACCATGAGGTGACCAGAACTGAACACCATGAGGTGACCAGAACTGAACACCATGAGGTGACCAGAACTGAACACCATGAGGTGACCAGAACTGAACACCATGAGGTGACCAGAACTGAACACCATGAGGTGACCAGAACTGAACACCATGAGGTGACCAGAACTGAACACCATGAGGTGACCAGAACTGAACACCATGAGGTGACCAGAACTGAACACCATGAGGTGACCAGAACTGAACACCATGAGGTGACCAGAACTGAACACAATATTCTAAGTGTGGTCTCACCAGAGATTTGTAGATTTGCAACATGTCCTCACGACTCCTGAACTCAATCCCCTGACCAATGAAGCCCAGAATCCCATAGGCCTATTAACTATCCTATCAACCTGGGCAGTGACCTTGAGGGATGTATGCATTTGGACCCCAACATCCCTCTGTACATCCATACTCCTAAGCAACTGACCATTGACTCTATACTCAGCCTTCTGTTTTGTCCTTCCTTAATACATCACCTCACCTTTATCTGGTTTGAACTCCATCTGCCACTTTTCTGCCCAATTCTGCATCCTGGAGATATCCTCTTCTAACCTTCGACAACCTTCAGCTCCATCCGCAACTCCTCCAACCTTCACATCATCCGTAAACTTGCTGACCCATCTTCTGCCTCCTCAGCCAGGTCATTTATAAAATCACAAAGAGCAGGGGTCCCAGAACAGATCCCTGCGACCCCTCCACTAGTCACCAACCTCCAGGCAGATACTTTTCTTCCACTTCTACTCTCTGCTTTCTACCAGCAAGCCAATTTTTTATCCACACGGCCAAGGCTCCACTGATCCTGTGCCTCATGACTGTCTGAATGAGTCTCTCATGGGGGAATCTAGTCAAATGATTTACTAAAATCGACCACATCTACCACCCTGTCCTCATCAATTTCTTTTCTTATCTCAAAAAACTCAATTATAACCATATAACCACTTACAGCACAAAAACAGGCCCGTTCGGCCCTTCTAGTCTGTGCCAAACATCATCTCCCACCCAGTCCCATTGGCCTGCATTTGGCCCAAACCATCCACAACTCTCCCATCCATATACCTATCCTTGAATATTAACATCGATCTCGTTTCTACCATCACTTCCAGAAGTTCATTCCGTACCCCCACCACCCTCTGCGTGAAGAAATTCGCCCTCTTTAAGGGAAACCCCTTTTATTCTCAATCCATGCCCTCTTGTTTGAATCTCCCCTACTCTCAGTGGAAAAAGCCTGTTCACATTGACTCCATCTTTCCCCTATATAGTTGTGAAAACCTCTATCAAATCACCCCTCAACCTTCTATGCTCCAGGGAATAAAGTCCCAGCCTGCTCAATCGTTTTCTGTAACTCAGACCCTGGCAACATTCTCATAAACATCCTCTGCACTCTCTATACTGTTTATATCCTTCCTGTAATTCGGCCACCAAAAATGCACACAATATTCCAAATTTGTCCTCACCAATGTAATTTCTACATTACATCCCAACTCCTGTGTTCTATACTCTGATTTATGAAAGCCAACATACTAAATGCCTTCTTCAACACCCTATCCACATGATTCAACTTTCAGAAAATTACGTACCGAGACTCCTAAATCTCTTTGTTCCACTGCACTCCTCAGTTGTCTACCATTTTACGTGTATGTCCTATTGCTATTAGTCCTACCAAAATGTAGCAACTCACATTTATCAGTATTAAACTCCATCTGCCATCTTTCAGCCCACTCTTCTAACTGTCCTATATCACCCTGCAAGCTTTGATTATCTTCCTCACTGTCCACAATACTACCAGCATTTATATCATCTGCAAATTTACTAATCTAATTTGGCACCCTATCATTCGATCGTTAATTTATATGACAAACAGCAGTGAACCCAGTACCAATCCCTGAGGCAAATCCACTCAACACCGGCCTCCAATTCGACAATCAATTTTCCACCACTACTCTCCGGCATCTCCCATCCAACCATTGTTGAATCCATTTCACTACTTCATCATTAATACACAATACACCTTCCTTACTAACCTCTTATGGGGAACCTTATCTAATACTTACTAAAGTCCACCGACTTCCTCTCATCAATCATTTTAATAACCTCCTTGAAAAACTCTATAAGATTTGTTAGACATAAAGTACCATGTTCAAAACCATGCTGTTGACTCTGAATCAATCCCCGTCTTTCCAAGTAGTTGTTTATACCATCTCCAAGGACACTTTCCATTAATTTACCAATGTCAGACATAAGCCTATAATTACCATGTCTACTTTTGGATCGTTTTTTGAACAGTGGAACAACATGAGCCACCCTCCAGTCCTGTGGCCAGTGACATTTTAAATATTTCCGTCAACGACCCCTCTATTTGTTCACTAACCTCCCTCAGCGTCCTAGGGAATATTTTGTTGGGACCTGGAGATTTATCCACCCTGATCTTTTTCAATACAGCCACACTATCTCCTCATTAATCCTTATTATCCAGGAGCTCCCTACCATATTTCTTCACTTCATCGGGCTCAATATTCTTTTCCTTAGTGAAAACTGAAGAAAAAAAAATTGTTTAAAATTTCACCCATCTCCTCTGCCTTCTCACAGAGCCTCCCCCCAATCTTCAAGGGGTTTACATTTTTATCCCTCACTACTCTTTTACTTTTAATGTACCTATAGAAACCCTTAGGATTTATTTTTACTTTTCCTGCCAAAGCAGCTTCATTTCTCCTTTTAGCAATTCTAATTTCCTTCTTAAGATTTCTTTTACACTCCTTATATTCCTCAACAGGTCACCCCTTCTTTGCTGTTTATTAACTGCTGTACACATCCCTCTTCCTCCAAACCATGTTCCCAATATCTTTTGAAAACCAAGGCTCCCTACAGTTTCTATCCTTTCCTTTAATCCTCATGGGGATGTACCGACTCTGCACTCTTAGAGCTTCTCCTTTGAATATCCTCCATTTATCAGCTACATTCTTCCCTGAAAATATCTTATCCCAAACCACACCCTCTAAATCTTTTCTCATCCCCTCGAAATTTGCTTTCTTCTAATCAAGAATCTCAACCTTTGGCCCACCTCTATTCTTTTCAATTACTAGCTTAAAACTAATAGTATTATGATCACTGGACCCAAGGTGTTCCCCAACACAAACTTCTGTCACTTGACCTACCTCATTCCCCAATAGGAGATCCAATACTACCCCCCTCTTGTCAGTTCTTCTATGTATTTACTTAGTAAACTTTCCTGAACACACTTAACAAACTCTACCCAATCTAGCCCTCTTACTGTATGGGCGTCCCAGTTAATGTTCCGAAAGTTAAAATCTCCCACAACTACACATATCTGCAATCTCCTTACAAATCTGCTCCTTTAATTCCCTCAGCCCATTTGGTGGTATATAATACACTCCTATTAATGTATTCATGTCTCTTCCATTCCTCAATCTGACCCAAATAGCCTCGCTGGACGATCCCACCAAAACATCCTGCCACAGACCTGCTGTAATGTTCTCTCTAATAAGCGATGCAACGCCTCCACCTTTTATCCCCTCTGTTCTATCATGCCTAAAACAACGGAATCCTGGAATATTTAACTGCTAAACATGCCCTTCCTGCAACCAAGTTTCACTGAAGGCCACAATATCGTATTTCCATGTGGCCATCCATGCCTTAAGCTCATCCTCCTTATTTACAATGCTCCTTGCATTAAAATATATGCACTTAAAGAACTGTCCTCCACATAAACCCCTTTTGTTACCATTTACCTTTACCTCCTTCCCTCCTTCATTTATTTTTACATTCTATTCCCTCCATTCCTTCCAATCTAGGCGTTCTTCCTCCCTAATTCACGCACTCTCATTCTGATTCCCACACCCCCCCCCCACCCAAAATAGTTTAAACCCTCCCCAACAGCTCTAGCAAACCTGCCCACCAGGATACTGGTCTCTCTCCAGTTCAACTGTTCCTGACCTCCCAAATCCTGCAATCGGAGCACTCAACTGCCTCCATCACCTGCTCCTCAATTTAAATTAGAGTAATTTAAATAAACTTTAAAAAAAGACTATCAAACCTTACCTCACAGGGAACTCTTCCTCAAGCCAAAGCCTTGAAGTCCAACTACGCCAATTTCTCCCTGGGCCACTCCTTTAGCAACCCTGCTTTTTATTGGTTCCTGCTAATTTTCTTAATTACCCAATTAACTCCTCCCACAATAATCAATTATCAGACTCTCCTGGATGAAGGCTCCTCACCAAGTGAACAGCAAGGAAAGCTGTCCTTCCCCTTTAAATTCCAATTCCCGACCAATGCCTGCCCGCTAGGCCCCCACCTGACTTTGAAAATCAAGCCGGAAAAATAAATAAATAGATAAATAGATTGGACTCATAAGGCATGACCTTCCCTTCACAAAGCCATGCTGACTGTCCTTGAGTAGATTGGATTTCTCCAAATTCTCATAGATCCTATCCGCTGGTTTGCACCCACGGATACAAGACTCACCGGTCTATAATTCCAAGGATTCTCCCTGTTACCTTTTTTAAACTAGGGGACTACATTTGCTGTTCACCAATCCACTGGCACCTCCCCTGCACCCAAAGAGGACTCAAAGATCATAGGTACTGCCCCAGCTATCTCTTTCCTCACTTCCCACAGCAACCTGGGGTATATCACGTTCAACCCCGGGGACATCAATCTTGATGTTTTTAAAAAGATCCAACACTTCCACTTCCTTAATCTCCACACTGTCCAGCACACAGGCCTGTTTAATTTCAACCTCACCATGATCAAGGTCCTTTTTCCCACCATCTTTTCCTTGTCCCAGTGGGACAAACCTATCCTGAACCCAGCACAAGTGGCTCCTAAACTTCCTCCACATTACTTCCGTGCTTTCTCGCAAGAACATCTGTTTCCAATTTACTCTCGCTAGTTCCTGCCTCATCCCTTCATAATTAGCCCTTCCCCAGTTAAGCACTTTCCCAGTTTGACTGTTTTTATCCTTTTCCACAGATATGCTGAAGCTCAGGGAGTTGAGATCACTCTCCCCTATCGAGAGGTCCGTCACCTGACCAGGTTCATTCCCCAGAACCAGATCTAGTGTGGCCTCTCCTCTAGTCGGCCAGTCCACACACTGTGTCAAGAATCCTTCTTGGACACACCTGACAAATACAGCCCCATCCATCCCTCTTGCAGTCAGGAGGGGCCCGTGTCCATATTAGGGAAGTTGAAATCACCCATAACTACAACCCTGTGTTTCCTACCATTCCAAAATCTGCCTGCTGATCTGCTCCTCTGGATCCCGAGGGCTATTTGGGGCCTATAGACGACTCCCAGTACAGTGAGAGCTCTCTTCCTGTTTCTGACTTCCACCCACCCTGACTCAGTGAACCCTCCCTCTGCAACCTCCTCCCTTTCTACAGCCATGATACTGTCCCTGGCCTGTAATGCTTCCCCCCCACCCCCCACCCCAACTTTTCTATTTCCCATCATATTCTTTTTAAAACCCCCTAAACCCTGGTCTGCATCAGCTGATCCTGTCCTTCCTCCAGCCAAGTCTCTGTAACAGCCAAAACATCATAGTTCCATGTACTGATCTATGTTCTAAGTTCATCCCTTTTATTCCTAATATCCCTAGCGTTGAAATAGACACATTTCAACCCCCTCTAACTGGCTGTCTTTATGTTTTATTCCCTGCCTGTCCTTCCTCACCAACTCAGAGCACATAGTATCATGCATTTGTCCTTCTACCCTAATCTCTCCCCTCACATTCTGATTCCCACCCCCCTGCCAGACTAGTTTAAACCCTCTCCAACAGCTCTAGTAAACCTGCCCAATTGGTCCTCCTCCAGTTCAGATGCAGCCCATCCTTTTTGTACAAGTCAGACCTTCAACAATAAGTAAAAATAGGGCCATGAAAAGTCAAAGTAAGGCAGTTTCTTTTGGTCTTTGGTTCATTAGTCATTCAAAAACCTGATGGCAGAGGGAAAGAAGCTGACCTTGTGCTGCTGAGTGGTCATCTTCACGTTCCTGTACTTTTTTCCCGATGGTACCAGAGTGAAGAGGTTATGGCCTGGATGGTGAGGACCCTTCAGGATAGAGGCTGCCTTCTTAAGACACCGCCACCTGTAGATGTCCTCAATAGAGTGAAGATTGGTGCCCGTCATGTTACAGGCTGAGTTACAAACCCTCTGGAGTTTTTTTCTTGGCCTGCAAAATGATCTCCACGGTATATCTGTAGAAGTTTGAGAACCTTTGAAAACATACCAAATCTCAAACACCTCACAAAGTATAGCCACTGGCAAGCCTTCTTTGTGATTGCATCGACATGGAGTCTCCAGGAGAAATCCTTGGAGATGTTGACACCCAGGAATTTGAGGTTCTTGACCCTTGATGAGGTCTAGGCCATGTTCTGCTGAATTCCTCCTGAAGTCCACAATCATCTCCTTGGTTTTGCTGACATTGAGGGCAAGGTTGTTGGTGTGACACCATTCAACGAGCTGATCTATCTCCCTCCTGTTCACTTCCTCACTGCCATTGAAGCTGACTGTGGTAATTGACACCCACCAACCCTGAATGTTTTTGGAGGGTGGGAGGAAACTGGAGCCCCCAGGAAAACCCATGCAGACATGGGGATAATGTGCAAACTCTTTGCAGACAGCGCTGGATTCAAACCTGGATCACAGGTGCTGTAGCAGCATTGAGCTAACGTCTACATGCGTTATCTCTTTATATCATTGAATTAAATGGGAAAGATAGACAAGAAGGGCTGAATGGCCTGTTTTCTGTGCTGTAGTGTTCTATGATTTAATGGTTCTAGAGAGTTGTAGGTGCCTGGAATGCCTTGCAACATAGAAGGTCAATGTAATGGTGGCCAGTAGCCTTGCCCGCTTCAGTCTTCTCAGGAAGTGCAGTTGCTGTTCCTGACAAGTGAGGAGGTGTTGAGTGTCCATGGTAAGTTACTAGTTAAGTAAACTCTGAGGAACTCGGGGCTCTCCACTCTCTCTGCCACATAGTTGTTGATGTTTAATGGATTCCTGGTTCTCCTGAAGTCCACGATCATCTCCTTCGTCTTGTCCATGTTGAGACTCAGTTTGTTAATCTCGCACCATTTCATGAGATTTTCCACCTCTTCCCTGTAGTGCGACTCGTTGTTGCTGGGTAATCTACAAACTTAACACTGTTGGAGCTGGATCTGGCGATGCAGTGGGGAGTCAGTAGAGTGAACAGGAGTGAGCTGAGCACACAACCCTGAGGTGCACCATTTGTCAGCGTGACAGTGCTTTTAATTCTGCTCCCAACCCAGACAGACTGTGGTCATTCCATTAGGAATCCAGATTCCATTTACAGAAAGGGGTATCGAGTTCCAGTGAGGGCCTGGCTTCCTTGTTGCCCACTTTCACCCTGACCTCAAATTTTCTTGGTCCACCTCTGGCCATTCTCTCTCATTTCTCAGTCTCCACAGACACCTAAGATGGAATGACCATCCTCCTTCAGAAACTGTGGCTTCCCCTCGATTGCCATTATTCAGCCCTCTCTTACCTACATCTGCAACTGTCCTGGTCCCCTCCCCCATCCCTCATTCCCCCACAGGTTTAACAAGAACAGGATTCTGAGTAAAACACAGAAATCTGCAGGCTCTGTGATTGCAGTAAAAATACTGGAGGAACTCAACCGGACTTTTCAGCGGCCATAGAAGACAAAAATATATTGCTGAGGTTTGGTCCTGAGTCCTTTGTCAAGGTATCGTGCTATAGTCGGCAAATTTGTCATTTGTAGATGGTGTTATTGTTGTACCAAGCCACACAGCCATAGGCATAAAGTGAGTAGAGTAGGGGTTAAGATCGCAGCCCTGTGGTGCTCTGGTACTGATGGGGATTATGGAGGCGATGTTCTTACCAATCCTCACCAGTTATGGTCTGGAGGTAAGGAAATCCAATTACACAATGGGGTGTTGAGTCCCAGGTCTTGGAGTTTCCTTCTAAGTCTTCTGTGTGCCTGAGGAGCTGAAGTACAGGGGTGCATGTTCATAGGTGGAAATGACAATTGCATTCAGTTCCTCAGATTTTAGTGTCTGCACTCATGGGGTTGGACAGTGCAGATGACATCTGTGGAATGAGTCCTTGTGAAATCTGTTTTGGCTGAAGTTAAAGGAGATTTGCCTGACCAAATCCATCGAGTTTAGTGGGAACCCATTTTGAGAAATACATATTGACCTGCTGCACCGTTTCCTTAGCTCCCCCAGCCACAATTTCCATGTTCCACTTGCACTCACTCCTTCTCCCTCACCCAATTCAGGGCCCTAAACAGTCCTTCCGAGTGAAGCAACATATCACTTGTGAACCTGCAGGAGTCGTCTACTGCATCTGGTGCTCCCGCTGTGGTCTCCGCTACATCAGAAAGATTGAATGCAGAATGGGAGATTGCTTTGTTGAGCACATTGGCTCTGTATGCTGCAATGGAGTGGATCTCCCAGTAGTCACCCATCTCAATTCCCCACCCCATTCCTTTGCTAACAAGTCCATCCATGGTCTCAGACACTGCCAGACTGAGACCACCCGTAAATTGGAGGAACGACACTTCATCTTACATCTGGGCACCCTCCAACCAGATGGCATTAATATTGACTTCTCTGGGTTTTGTTAAAACCATCCACCTTCACTTCTTCCCCCAGCTCTTTCTCTCCATTCTGTCTCTTATCGCCCAGACGTGAAAAATTCTTGAGTGAGAATGCTGAGCAACCGAAGGAACTGCTCCCATTAACCATCCGAGACTCTCATTTGTACAAAACAATATCTATTTATTTATTTGCATAGATAAAATACTTGTCCTGCGAATGTATTATCTGTCTGCATGTGTGTTATTTCTGGTTGTCTGTCTATGTCTTTTGCAATGAACGTTGTTTCATTGGGTTGTACTTGTACAATCAGACGACAATCAACTTGACTTGAAGTTCTTCCCTTGTCCCTTATCGTATCCAATGAGTCCCTTTAGTTGGTCTGGCCTATAAGTATGATGTCTGTGGTAAATAAATTGATGGAAAGTGTTCTTAGAGATGGTATATATAAGTATATGGAGGGACAAAGCTGCAAAGAGCAGTGGGAAACTGGAAGATTAGTATAACTTTAAGAGACAACAAGGGGTTACAAAGTGGGTAATAAGAAATGGGGAAAAGGATTATGAAAGTAAGTTGGCACAAAATATAAAAACAGAAAGCAAAAAAATTTATAAATATATAAAACGGAAGAGGGTGGCCAGAGTTAACATAGGACCCTTGGAGGATGAGAAAGGAAAACTGGTAGCAAAAAATGAAGAAATGGCCGAGGCATTAAACAAATATTTTGTGTCAGTCTTCACAGTGGAAGACACGTCCAGCATGCCCAAGTGCGGAGTTAAGGATGCGAATGTTGGGGAGGGCCTTGATAAAATAGTTGTTACAAAGGAAGTAGTGATGGAGAAACTAATGGGACTAAAGCCAGACAAATCACTTGGTCCTGATGATATGCATCCAAGGGTTCTGAAGGAAATGGCAGAAGTTATAGTTGATGCATTGGTGGTCATAGACCAAAATTCCTTGGATTCTGGGCAGGTCCTGGCAGACTGGAAGACAGCAAATATCACGCCACTTTTTAAGAAGGGATGTAGGCAGAAGACTGGTAATTATCGGCCAATTAGCTTGACGTCTGTAGTTGGAAAAATGCTTGAAGCCATCATTAAAGATGAAATAGTGAAACTTTTGGAACATAAGGGTTCAATCAGGCAGACGCAGCATGGTTTTAGAAAGGGAAAATCTTGTTTGACAAACTTGTTAGGATTCTTTGAGGATATAATGGGTGCGGTGGATAGAGGGGAACAGGTTGATGTTGTATATTTGGATTTCCAGAAAGCGTTTGATAAGGTGCCGCACAAGAGACTTCTCAGTAAGTTACAGGAAAGTGGAATCCGGGAAAGTCTATTGGCCTGGATTGAAAATTGGTTGTCTGACAGGAGGCAGAGAGTCGGGATAAATGGGAGTTTTTCAGGTTGGCAGAGAGTGGTAAGTGGGGTGCCGCAGGGGTCGGTGTTAGGCCCACAACTGTTCATCATTTACATTGATGACTTGGAGGAGGGAACAAAATGTGGTGAAGCCAAGTTTGCGGATAACACCAAATTGAGTGGAAGAGCAAATTGTAATGAGGATGTGGAGAGTCTGCAGAGGGATAGAGTTAAGCTGGATGAGTGGGCAAAGGTCTGGGAGATGGAGTACAATGTTAGTAAGTGTGAGGTGATCCACTTTGGCAAGAAAAATAAAAGAGCTGAATATTATTTAAAGGGTGAAAAACTACAGCATGCTGTTGTGCAGAGGGACTTGGGAGGGCTTGTGCATGAATCGCAAAACGTTAGGTTGCAGGTGCAGCAGGTTATTAAGAAGGCAAATGGAATGTTGGCCTTCATCGCTAGAGGAATTGAATTCAGGAGTAGGGAGGTCATGTTGCAACTGTATAAGGTACTGGTGAGACTGCACCTGGAGTACTGTGTCCAGTTCTGGTCTCCATATTTGAGGAAGGATATACTGGGTTTGGAGACGGTCCAGAGGAGGTTTACTAGGTTGATGCCTGGGCTGAAGGGGTTGACATGATGAAAGATTAAATTGTCTAGGATTGTATTCGCTCGAGTTCAGAAGAATGAGAGGAGATCTTATAGAAACATATAGGATTATGAAGGGTATAGATAGGATAGATGTAGGAAGGTTTTTTGAGCTGGCCGGGGAAACCAAAACGAGAGGACACAGTCTCAAGATTCGGGGGAGTAGATTTCGGACAGAGATGAGGAAAAATACTTTTTCCCAGAGAGTAGTGAATGTTTGGAATTCTCTAACCAGGGAAGTGGTTGAGGCTGCCTCATTAAACATATTTAAAATTTGGTTAGATAAATTTTTACATGATAGAGGAATTAGGGGATATGGGGAGAAGGCAGGTAGGTGGAGTTAGGTCCTAAATTAGATCAGCCATGATAGTATTGAATGGCGGAGGAGGCTCAATGGGCCATTTTTGTCCTACTTCTGTTCCTACTTCCTATGTTCCTATGACAGAGTCTGATCAGGGACACTCAACACAGATTTGTGCGTGGAAGGCCGTGTTTGACCAATCTTGTTGAATTTTTGAAGAGGTGACTAAGAATGTTGATGTGGGTAGAGCAGTGGATGTTGCCTATATGGACTTTATTAAGGCCTTCGATAAGGTTCCGCATGGGAGGTTAGTTAAGAAGGCTAAGTCCTTGGGTATTAATTTGGAGATAGTCATATGGATTCAACAGTGGCTGGAAGGAAGGCGCCAGAGAATAGTAGTAGATAATTGTTTGTCAGGATGGAGGCCGGTGACAAGCAGTGTACCTCAGGGTTTGGTATTGGGTGCTGTTTGTCATATATATTAATGATCTGGAGGATGGGGCGGTAAATTGGATTAGTAAATATGCAGATGATACTAAAATAGGGGGAATTGTGGATGATGAAGGGGGGTTTTCAAAGATTGCAGAGGGATTTAAACTGCTTTGAGGAGTGGGCAGAAAAATGGCAGATGGAGTTTAATGCTGATAAGTGTGAGGTGCTTTATTTTGGAAAGAATAATCAAAGCAAGACCTATGTGGTAAATGGAAGGGTGTTGAAGAATGCAGTGGAGCAGACAGATCTAGGAATAACGGTGCATTGTTCCCTGAAGGTAGGAGCACATGTGGATAGGGTGGTGAAGAAGGCCTTTAGTATGCTTGCCTATATAAATCAGTGGGTAGAATATAGGAGTTGGGAAGTGATGATGAAACTGTACAAGGCATTGGTGAGGCCAAATTTAGAGTAATGTGTGCAGTTCTGGTCACCGATTTATAGGAAGGATATTAACAAGATAGAGAGAGTGCAGAGAAGATTTACAAAAATGTTGCCTGGGTTTCAGCATCTGGAATACAAAGAAAGATTGAGCAAATTAGGTCTTTATTCCTTGGAACGTAGAAGGCTGAGAGGGGATTTGATAGAGGTGTTTAAGACAATGAGAGGGATAGATAGAGTTGATGTGGAAAGGCTTTTCCCATTGAGATACAAGAGGTCATGGGTTGAGAGTTGATGGGCAAAGGTTTAGGAGTAACATGAGGGGAAACTTCTTTACTCAGAGAGTGGTTACTGAGTGGAAAGGTGGTGGAGGCAGGGTCAATTTTGTCGTTTAAGAAAGAGTTAGATAAGTATATGGATGGGAGGGGGATGGAGGATATGAACAGGGTGCCGGTAGGTGGGATTAGAGGAGGGTACTTGGATCAGTGTGGACTAGAAGGGCCAAATTGGTCTTTTTGCGTGCTGTAATTATTATATGGTTATATGGACTCCATCCCCCAGCCAGCACTGTCTGAATTCTGAGACTTTCGGAGATTTCCTGCTTCTGGCTCATTCTGATTATTCCTTGAAGAAGGGCTCAGGCCTGAAACGTCGGCAAAATATCTTTGTCTCAAATGGATGCTGAAAAAACCGGCTTAGTTCCTCCAGCATTTTGTTATGTTTTTACTCACCAACCATCTCATTAGTCTCCACATCCAATATATGATTCTCCATAATTTCCACCACCTACCACATGATCCCACCACCGAGCACACTTCCCTTCTCCTTTCTCTGTTGGGACTGCTCCTTCTGTGACTCCCTTGTCCACTCCTCTCTATCCAGTCGCCCCCATGGTACCTACACCTGTGACCATGCTACACGTAAAGGTACACCTCCTCCCTCATCACCATTCGGGACCCCAAATAGTCCATCCAAGTGAAGCAACATTTCACTTGTGAATTAACAGGGGTCATCAACTGCATCCAGTGCTCTCAATGTGTTCTCCTCTACAATGGAGAGACTTGGTGCAGACTGGGAGATTGTTTGGTGAGCACCTCGGCTCTGTCCACCGCAGTAGCATGGACACCCATTTCAATTCCCTATCCCATTCCCTTACCTACATGAACTCCTGCACTTCCACACTGAGACCACCTGCAAATTGGATGAACAATACCTTGTATTCTGTCTCTGCCAACCAGACGACATCAATATCGACAGAACCATATTACAGCCCAGAAACAGGCTTCTTCAGCCCTTCTAGTCTGTACCAAACCATTTTTTCTGCCTAGTCCCTCCATTCCTCCCCCATCCATGTACCTGTCCAAATACCTCTTAAATGTTAAAATTGAGCCCACATTTACCACCTCAGCTGGCAGCTCGTTCCACACCCCCACCACTCTCTGTGTGAAGAAGTTTCCCTTTATGTTCCTCCTAAACTTATCCCCTTTCACCCTTAACCCATGTCCTCTAGTTTGTATCTCACCTACCCTCAGTGGAAGAAGCCGACCTACATTTACTCTGTCTATCCCCCTCTTAATTTTAAATACCTCCATCAAATCTTCCTTCAATCTTCTCCGCTCCAGGAAATAAAGTCCTAACCTGTTAACCATATAACCATATAGCCATTTACGGAGCAGATGAACCTTCTCCAATTTTCATTAACCCCCCCCTTCCTAGGTCTCTAACTTCGCCTTCCTCTCTTGTCTCCTTTCTTCCAGCTCTCCATTCCCTTCTCTTCCTATTGTCAGTCCCTTCCCTGCACTCACGGTTAGGAAAACCAGGACTACAGGATGAAGTCAGGAGAACACAACCCAGTCTTCATTGAGGGCTCACTAGTGGAGAAAGTCAAGAACTTCAAATTCCTAGGTTTAACATCTGTGAGGATGATCTGTCCTGGAGACTCCATGTCGATGTTATCACGAAAAAGGCTCGCCAGTGGCTGGACTTTGTGCTTGAGGAGATTTGGTACTTCACTGAAGTCTCTTCAAAACTGGTACAGGTGTACTGTGGAGAGCATTCTGGCTGGTTCATCACTGTCTGGTACAGAGGTGCCAACGTTCAGGACAAGAAAAAACTCCAGAGGGTTGGTAATTCGATCTGCGACATCACAGGCAACAGACTTCACTCCATTAAGGACATCTGCAAGAATGGTATCTTAAGAAAGCAGCCTCTATCCTCAAAGAGCCCCACCCCTAGGAAATGCCCTCTTCACTCTGCTACTATCAGGGAAAAGGTACAGGAGCCTGAAGATGAACCCTCAGTGGCACAAAGACGGCTTCATCCCCGCTGCCGTCAGATTCCTGAATGAACAAGAGACATGACCTCACTCTGATGTTTTGTGCAATATTTTTACTTATTGTTGTAAGGTGGTTTATATGAATGATCGCACTGTGATGTTACCGCAAAAATGTTGTGACTTGTTCATGGGAATAAATTCTGATTCTGACACACTATTTCATTGAATGGTAGAATAACCTCAAGGAGGCTCCTTTTCTTTGGCTGTTTTGATCATGCTTGGAATATATTGAACTGAAAGAGTTCATATCATCAAGGTGCTTTTGCTTTGATTTAAAGGTTCCCTAAGGGTTACTCCTGGGTTACTTGTTCCCTGTGTCCACCTAATGTCTGTAGCGTTTTTTTCTGAATGTCATTGAACTTCCTAGAAGACGGACACTTGTTCGGACGATTCTCGGTCAATAATTAGCATTCTGCAAATAGTGCCAGGAAGCCACAGCTCGTTGGCAAAAATCCAAGCTGTTAAATCTTCATCACTCTCGGCCTCCCAAACTGTTTGGCTGGACTTCTACTGTGGCTTTTCTCTCTGACCTCAGAATAACAGATGCTTGAAATTAGGGTCTGACCTCATGGATCAATGACATCGATTGATATTGCCATTACCTATATAATTAAGAATGCTTATTTTTAGCCTTGATATTTTTATTTACTTCTGCCATTACCCCACCCCCAATCCCCTTTGTTCCCCTTCTGTTTGCTATTCCTGCCTTTTTGCTAAAGCAGGAACAGCCAACGCCGGAGGCCACCTGCACATGAGGTCTCACCAGGGTCTTATAAATACTCCACGTGAGGTCTCACCAGGGTCTTCTAAATACTCCACGTGAGGTCTCACCAGGGTCATAAATACTCCACGTGAAGTCTCTCCAGGGTCTTCTAAATACTCCACGTGAGGTCTCACCAGGGTCTTCTAAATACTCCACGTGAGGTCTCACCAGGGTCTTATAAATACTCCACGTGAGGTCTCACCAGGGTCTTATAAATACTCCACGTGAGGTCTCACCAGGGTCTTATAAAGCCTCGACATCACATCGCTGCTCTTGAATTCTTCTTCAACTTTCCCATATCTTCAATACACGTTCTCACTGTCAAGCGTCACCTTCTCAGCCTCTACGTCACCCTCTTACTTCATGAACTCATTCATATTCTTACTCTTTTGTGTTCATTTGATTGCTTTCTCATTCTTTTATGTGTACAATAGCTCTTCCATATAACAGCAGTCACTATCTTGGAGGATCTTTCCTGCACCCAACTCACTAATTACATCATAAAGAAAATAGGCCAAAGTTGGCGGAGATTTGATATGACAGCAGAATTCCTGGCAATTTTCTAGGTGTGTGGTGGGAAAGTGTGCTGTCCGGCTGCATCATAGTCTGGTATAGGGACACCAATACCCCTGAGTGTAAAGCCCTCCAAAAAGTAGCGAACACAGCCCAGGACATCACAGGCAAAACCCACCCCACTATCAAGAACGTCAACAGGGAAACCTGCCATCGGAGAGCAGCAGCAATCATCAAGGATCCACACCACCCAGCACACGCTCTGTTCTCACTGCTGCCATCAGGATAGAGGTCTCGGTGCCACAAGACTCGCACCACCAGGTTCAGGAACAGCTGCTCCCCCTCCACCATCAGACTCCTCAATGACAAACTCAATCAGGGACTCATTTAAGGGCTCTTGTGCACTTTATTGACTTTCTTTATTCTCTCTGTATGGCACAGTCAGTTTGTATCTGTTTCTAGTTCTATATTTGTTGACATGTATATGTTTACAGTTTTTTTGCACAACCAATAAGTAGTAATTCTGCCTTGGCCTCAGGAAAAAGAATCTCAGGGTTGGATGTGGTGTCATGTTTGTCCTCTGACAATAAATTTGCTTTATTTGCATTATGTTAGCCATTTCTCCTTTTAATTTGTCCACAGAGACTTTCTTTGCTGAATTTGGATCTGCCATTGGTGCCATTTTATGTGGGTGAATTGATGGAGTCTGTGAAATATTTCCATCACATATTCCAATCCATCCCATGAATTCTCTGAAATAAATGATTTGCTCTAAAGCTTGTACACCTGAGTCTGTCTGTGACCATCCTTTTCCACTCTTCAGTGTCAGTGCCGGAGCCACTTATCTGAATGACGACCTGCCTAAATCAGTGGTTCTCAACCTTTTTCTTTCCATTCATCCCACTTTAAGTAATCCCTCTGCCATCAGTGCTCTGTGATTGGTCAGGGATTGCTTAAGGTGGGATGTGAGTGGGAAGGGAAAGTTGAGAATCACTGCTCTAGACCCAATTGTTACTGAAAGATTTGGCTTGAGAAAAATGGTCATTGGCCCATTTCCTTTGGAGTTCTGAAACCGTGCACATAATGAATCCATTAAGTACAATTAAAACAGTGGTTTTCAAACCTTTTCTTTCCACCCACATCCCACCTTAAGCAATCCCTTACTAATCACAGAGCACTTATGGCATAGGGATTACTTAAAGTGGGATGTGAGTGGAAAGAAGGTTGAGAACCACTGGTCTAAATGATAGGTTGATTCTCAGCACTGGCTTGAATCCAGGACACAAATTCTTCTACTGAATTACAGCCCTTGGAAAACCAGTGTTGAAGAGCCAGAAGAGAGAGATTCATGGAGGATGCATTGGAAGGCAGTAATATATAAATTTTAAATTTAGACATACAGCATGGTAATAGACCATTTCGCCCCATGATCCCATCCTGCCCAATAACGCCCAATTGACCTACATACCCCACTCTGGTACATTTTTTTTTGCTTGGTGTGAGGAAACTGCAGCCCCTGGGGAAAACCCATACAGACACAGGAAGAACGTGTAAACTCTTTACAGACAACATGAGATTCGAATCCCGCTCCCAGTCGCTGGCACTGTAGCAGCATTGCGCTAACCACTGCACTAACCATGCCACCTGCAACTTGTGGCTGAGGTGGATACGGGCTCTGCTAACTTCTTTATGTGGCATCCATCTTCGCTGCATCCTGTACTTGAACACATTTTATCCCGGTGTAACGGGTGAAGTTAAACTTATCTTCTGGGATGTATTGAAAGGATGAATGTGTTCATGCACCATTCTTTTTCTGACAAGAGACAGCCAGTTGTAAATGTCTGTCAGATGTCAAACTGAGCGCTGTGATAAACAGCCATGAGACAGTACATCCTGATAATTGTGGGAGACTTCGATCAGGCCAACCTGAAGAAGTCCCTGACAAACTATCACCAACACGTCACATGCGAGACTGGGGAACCAAAACACCCGACCACTGCTCCACCACCGAGAAGCACTCGTACGAGCCATACCATGGCCGCACTTCAAGTCTGATCACCTGGCTGGACTTCTGGTCCCGGTGTACAAGCAGAGACTGAGGACCACAGCACTAATGATGAAGACAGCAAAGGTGTGGTCAAGGGAGGCAGAGGAGCGTCTGCAGGACTGGTTTGAATTGGTGGGCTGGAACATAATCAAGAACTATGAATATGACTTGAATGAATATGCAACACATATTACTGACTTCATCAAGATCTGCGTGAAGGAGTGTGTGTTCACGCACAAATACCTGGTATTCCCCAACCAGAAGCCCTAGATGAATCAGAGAATCTACACCTGTTGAGGGCGAGAACAAGGGGGTTTAAGTCCGGGGATTGAGATCTTTACAAGATGTCCAGGTACAACCTGCGGAAGGCTAACCCTGAAGCAAGGTGGCAATTCCGGAGGAAGCTAGAGACAAAAGCAGATACATGCCAGCTGTGGCATGGAGAGCAGGCCATTGCAGCCCACAAAATGAGGGCGAACACTACAGATGGCTGTGATGCTTCATTACCCGATCAGCTGAACACCTTCCATGCTTGCTTTGAGAAGGAGAACCAAACAATGCCAACTAGAATCCCTGAAAAGGCTGAGGACACTGTGATATCTGCCTCTATGAGGGCAATGTCAGAACATCATTCAAGTGGGTGAACCCTTGCAAAGCATCAGGCCCTGACGGTGTTCATGGGAGGTACTGAAAATCTGCACCAACCAACTAACTGAAGTGTTCACGGACATTTTCATCCTCTCATTGCTGCAGTCAGAGATTCCCACCAGCTTCAAAAGGGCATCAATCATCCCGGTGTCCAAGAGCAGTGTGAGCCTGCTGAAGCAACTACGGCCCAGTAACATCAACTTCTACTGTGATGAAATGCTTTGCGAGGCTGGTCATGGCCAGAATTAACACGTGCCCAAGTAAAGATCTGGGGGGATGTCACGTGATGATCACACAAGGACCTGACTCCCTTGGTGAATTAGTTTAAAAAGTGTTAACTAAGTAATGTTTTAAAATAATTAATACTTTTAAAAATGCCTTCAAGAAAAGATAAACTACCAACAGCTGTATCTGGAGCTTGACGAGATGAGGTGTGAGGCCTACCTTGATGATGAAGCAGGGAGCTAGCGCTTGAGCTGCTCCCTGGTTGAGTTATCCTCTTGAAGGGCCCTCTGCCAATGTCATCCTTCCACAACAATGGAGAGATGGTATCAGAAAAGAACTTGGAACTGAACTGTGCATGCTTGAAAAGTTGCCCATGTGCAGTACAGTAAAACACAAAGCATTACTGGGAGTAAAGTACTGAGAAGTCAGGGACCTCTACCTCAGCATCGGATGATGAAGAATTGGGCTCCAGAGGAGGATCTATAACTGATGATGATGTTGATAACCATGCGGTTAGATGGGCCGAATTGCCACCCCAGTCATCCGACTTAAATTGGCACGGATCCCCCTTCACTCCTGAGAAGAAGCCCACGGTTAACGACACATGTTGCCCAGGGGATATCACTGCTTCTGGGTGGCATACCAGAAATGACACCACGACCCACTGATGTCACTTCCGGAAGCCGGCGCACCCGTCTCCGGAGGTGGGTATTTCCCTGTGCACAGCGCAAGGAATTTAAACAATGAAGTCAGTTCTAGTTCACCCTCGCACCTTGATTCCGTAGTGCTGCCGTAGCAGACGCTACAAAGGAAGAAATAAAAGGGAAACTAATAGAGTATTAGAGGTTGTGAATAAAATGAAGAAGCAATTGGAGAAAATGGATGAGAAAATTACAAGCGTACAGGAAGAAGTGTAACATGCTGAAGACAAGGTATCAACTGTGGAAAATACAACTATTGGTTTAATTAAAGTGAATCAAAACCAAGAGAAAGTGGATGTATTGGAAAACTTCAGCAGAAGGAATAATATTAAAATAATAAGCCTTCCAGAAGGAAAAGAAGGTCCAGATCCAATCCATTGTTTTCAAAAGTTGATCCCTGAAGTTTTGGGAGAGCAAAAGTTTGAAAATCCAATTGAAATCGAAAGAGCTCATTGAGCTCCAAGACCAAAACCTCTTCCAAATCAGAGACGGCGTTCTATAGTAATTAAATTTTTACGTTATCAAGACAGAGAAAAGGTCTTAAGTCTAGCTGCTAAAGGGGCAAAAGAATGGTAAAGCCCACTTCATTGCGATGGATGTAGATATTTATTCTATCCTGACCTGAGTGAAGATATTTTGAAGAGAAGGAAAGAATTCAACCTGGTTAAGAAAGTTATTTTTGATAAAGTTTATAAATTTATCCTACGTTACCCTTAGACTTTGAAGATTTTTGTACCTGGAGACCAAAATAGATTATTTTCCAATTTTTCTCAAGCAGAATAATTTGCCCAGGATCTTTGTAGATTGCAACTCCAAGAAGATACTGTATCTCCGATGGGATGAACTATTCCCTTCTTTTTCCTTGTCTCATTATTTTTGGAAAAGGGTAAGTTTGTAAGATGAAAGAAATTAAAATAAGAATTATTCTTTATTCTTTTTCTTCCTTTTTGATTTCCAGGAAGTTAATTTAGTTGTGGATAACTAAACAATGTGCCAGGGGAGTTGGGAAGAGTGGGAGGTGCTGTTACTGCGGGATTATGCGCATTTTTGTGACCTCGCTCACAACCTGTAAAATGGAAGGAGGTAGTGTTAGTATACTTAAACAAAACTTTTAGGGAGGGCTTTCTTTTATGTAAATTCAGTTATAAGTGTGCAATTCTATCTTTTCTGAAGGTTTATTTGTCTTTTTTCTTCTATTTGTATTGCTGGAGGAGATGCATACTGACATATAGGATATTCAACAATGGAAATAGGAGGAGGCTTGCATGGGGAGGTAATGGAAAGGGATTGATTAGATTTTAGCAAGATGAGTAAGGTAATGAAGTTTGTAAATTTTAATGTTAATGGGTTAAATGAGAATGTAAAAAGGAAGAGAGTTTTAACATACATTAATAAAATGGGAGTTGATGTAGCTTTTGTTAAAAAAACACATTTGACTGAAAAAGAACAATTGAAATTAAAAAGGGATTGGGTTGGATAGGTAAAATCTTCCTCATTTAATTCTAAAGCAAGTGTGGCAATTTTGATTTAAAAAAAAGTATCTCCCAATTAAAATTCAAAATGTTGTGACTGACCCAGTAGGGAGATGTGTAATGGTGCATTGTCAAATATATTCTGAATTGTGCACTTTTTAAAAATCTGTATGCTCCAAATGTGGATGATGAGAAATTTATTCAAGAAACATTTCTTAATTTGGCAGGCACATGATAATATGTTAATAAGGGGATTTCAATTTTTGTTTAGATCCATTGTTGGATAGAGCTACTCAAGTAGCCACGAGAACAAAAGCAACATTGGTTTTAACAAGAGATTTGAATTTAATAGACATGTGGAGGAGAATTCATTTTATTCAAGTAGTTATGATTTGTAATTCTAGGATTGATTTTTTAAAATCCCAGCACAAATCCAAGCTAGGATTCTTGAAGTTGATTATAAAGTGAGGATTCTATCTGATCATTCACCTTAATTAAGGACAAAACGATTTATAGATCGAGATTGAATTCTTTATTATTGAAAAGAAAAGATTTTTGTGAGTTTGTTTGAATGCAAATTTGGACATTTTGTTATACAAATTTGAACTTGGTAAATGATAAGTTTATTACATGGGAGGCTTTGAAAGTGTATTTTTAAGAAGTCAAATTATAAGCTTGACTTCTAAAACTAAAAAGGAATATTTGAGAGAGACTGATCAGTTAGAAAGAAATAGCAGTTTTGAAAATGGACCGTCGAAAGCGGGGTTCTGAAGGTAAGCATAGGCAATTAATAAAAAACTTCAATATAATACATAACAAACTTATAGGACAGAGAAAGCCATTAGGGTAAACAAAGATATTGCGCATTAGGTGAGAGATCACATAAAATACTTGCTTGCCAGTTAAAAGCAGAACACGTCTCGAGAACAATTAATGCAATTAAAAAAGGTACTAATGTTGTTACTTATAAACTTCAAGAAATAAATGAATAATTTAAGTTTTTATTCAAAATTATTTAGCTCCAAATCTTTAAACTACGAAAATAAAATAGATAGATAGTTACCACAGATAATTTTGCCTAGATTAAGTTTGGAAGAATGAACTGAACTGAATGCTTCTTTTATTCAGAGAGAGGTGAGGGAAGCTATGAGCTTGTTACAGAGTAATAAATCTCCAGAAGAGGATGAATTTTATAAAGAATTTAAAGATTTATTAATTCCTATTTTTATGGAAGTATTAGATCAAGCTTAGCAAACCCATACTTTCCTGGAATCATTTTCAAATGACAATAATTAGAGTGATCCCTAAAAAGATAGAGAATCATTAAAGTCTTCATTTTATAGACCTATTTTGTTAGTAAATGTGGATTATAAAATTGTTGCCAAAAACCTTGGTAAATAGAATGACTAAACTGTTGCCAAGATTAATAAATATGGATCAGACAGGTTTTGTAAAAAAAAAGATAGCTGAAAATGTAGTTAGATTACTTAGTATAATTCACTCAGTGCAAAAAAAAAGGAGAATTGAGTGGTGCAGTGGCACTGGATGCAGAAAAAATGTTTGATAGACTGGAGTGGGATTTTTGTTGAAGGTGTTGGGAAAATTTGGATTTGGATTGACTTTTGTGAACTGGATTAAGGCACTGTATGATAATTCTAAAGCTAAAGTAGTGATTAATGGACAAATATCTGTTTCAGTTGGCAAAGTCAAGTAGACAAGGATGTCCCTTATTTCCAGCTGTGTTTATTTTAGCTATAGAACCACATGCAGAAGTAATTTGGAGTGATTTGGAAATGAAGGGATTTAGGATAGGTGAAGAATATCATAAAGTTAGTTTATTTGCAGATGATATCTTAATATACTTGACTGAGCCGAGACATCCTTGCGAAAATTGTATGTTAAATTGGAAGAATATGGAGCAGTTTCGGGATATAAAATTAATTGGAATAAAAGTGAAATTATGCCATTAACAGAAGGAGATTATACCCAATTTGAAAGAGATACCTAGTTTAAATGGCCAAAGACTGTTATGTATGTTTGTTCTGTGATGTTGCTGCAAACCCCGAATTTCATGACTTGTTTATGACAAGTGGACAGTGGAGAGTGAGGAAGATTACCATATCTTAAAAAGAGAGATAGGAAAGCGAGAGGAGTGGGCTGAGAAATGGCTGATGGAATTTAATACGAATAAGTGTGAAGTGTTGCATTTTGGAAAGGCAAATCTAAATAGGTCCTATACATTGAATGGTAGACAATTGAGGAGTGCAGAGCAACAAAGGGATTTAGGAGTGATGGTAAATAGTACCCTCAAGGCTGATACTCAGGTAGATGGTGTGGTGAAGAAGGCATTTGGAATGTTGGCCTTCATAAATCGGAGTATTGAATTCAAGAGTAGGGAGGTTATGATGAAATTGTACAAGGCATTGGTGAGGCAAAGTTTGGAATACTGTGTGCAGTTTTGGTCACCAAATTATAGGAAGGATATAAACAAAATAGAGGGAGTGCAGAGAAGGTTCACGAGAATGTTGACAGGATGTCAGGGTTTGAGTTACAGAGAAAGGTTGAGCAGCCTGGGGCTTTTTTCTCTGGAGCGTAGAAGATTGAGGGGGAATTTGATGGAGGTGTTCAAGATTTTAAAAGGGACAGAGAGAGTCAACGTGGATAGGCTTTTTCAATTAAGAGTGGGAGATATTCAAACCAGAGGCCATGGTTTGAGATTGAAGGGGGAAAATTATAAGGGGAACATGAGGGGAAATTTATTCACGCAAAGGGTGGTTGGAATGTGGAATAAGCTTCCAGCAGAGGTGGTTGAAGCAGGGACGTTATTTACATTTAAGGAAAGACTGGATAATTACATGGAGAGGAGTGGATTGGAGGGGTATGAACCAGGTGCTGGTCAGTGGGACTAGGAGGGTGGGGATTTGTTCCGGCATGGACTAGTAGGGCCAAACTGACCTGTTCTGTGCTGCATATGGTTATATACATCATATTTCTTGTAAGCTCCATTGTCTGTAGTGAAAGTGTCTCAAACTAATTGTAAAGACTTTGAGTGGTGAGACATCTCATGCAATCTTTCAGCCTTTATTAAGCGAAAGAGGTGAATAATATGATATTCTTTCATAAGTGCCTCGATTGGTCTTTTAAATTTGTGGAAAAACAGCTGGATATTGTTAATGTAAAAACACAGTGCTGGAGAAACTCAGCAGGTCAAACAGTGTCCTTTATATAGCAAAGATAAGGATACAGAACCAATGTTTCGGGCTTGAGCCCGAAAGGATTAGAAAATAAAAGGGTAAAGGGAGAGAGGGGTGGTCATAAAGACAGGAGGTAATATGTGGAGATGGGAGGGAGGACACAGCAGTGGGGAGGGGGGATAGCTGGGTGAACAGAGGGAAGGGTGTGGAGAGCTGACAGGGTGAACGTGGTGGTGTGGGGTGGGGAAGAAGCGCAGGTTAGCAGAAACCAGAAAAGTCTATGCTAACGCCATCTGGCTGGAGGGTGTCTAGACAGAAAATCAGGTGTTGTTCCTCCAATTTGTGGGTGGTCGTGGTATAATAGTGCAACTGAGGCCATGAACAGATGTGAGTGTGGGAGTGGGGCGCAAATCTGAAATGGTCGGCCACTGGGAGGTCCCTGTAACTGTCGTAGACGGAACAAAACTATTAAGCGAAGTGATCTCCCAGTCCGCACCCAGTCTCTCTGATGTAGAGAAGGCCACAACGGGAACATCAGATGCAGTAGATCAGTCCTGCAGATCCACATTTGAAGTGTTGTTTCACTTGAAAGGCCTGTTTGTGTCCCCAGCCTGTGGAGAGGGAGGAGGTGTGGTGTGGGTGCATGTGGCACCCCCTGTGGCCACAAGGGAAGATGCTGTGGGCATTGATTAGTGGAGAGGGATGAGTGCACGAGGGAGTCATGGAGGGAGCACTCCCGCGGAAGCCGGGGTGGGGTGGGGGGGGAAGGAGAAAAGATGTGTCTGGTAGTGGGATCTTTCTATAAGGGCTGAAAATTCGGAGGATAATGTGTTGGATGCGGAGGCGGTGGGGAGGTAGGTGAGGACAAGGGGAATCCTGTGTTTGTTGTGTCTGGGGGAAGAGGGGGCCAAGGCAGATGATTTGGAAATGGAGGGGATGCGGGTGAGGGCTGAATTAATGGCGGGGGAGGGGAAGCCACGTTTGTGGAAGAAGGCAGACATTTCAGAAGATCTGGACTGGAAGATCTCATCTTGGGAACAGATGTGGCGGAGAGAGAGAAATTGTGAGAAGTTAAAAGCGTGTTCGTTGTCTGGATTAGGATGATCCTAAAAATTGCAAACTGCCATTAGTTTAAATTGTTACCAGCTGGTGATGTCCATTGTTAATTCATGTCAATTCTTTATATTTTCCTGGCAGAAATTTCACAACTAAGAAAATAGTTTTGTGTCCCCAGCTGTCTTTTTTCAGACTCTGAAGTTTGAAGCCCTCTTGGACTGCTGTATTGCTCATGTCAGGGCCCCAAATGTTGCATTGATGGTGACAAAATGGGGAGAGAAATGGCTCGAGATTGCAAATCAGCACATGAGACTGTCAATGAAGTAGGGTACGAGCAACGATTTTGATTGTAGGCTTTCATCGAACACTACAGCACAGTACAGGCCCTTCGGCCCTTGATGTTGTGTCGACCCATATATACCTTTAAAAAATGTACTAAACCCTTCCAACCCCATAACCCTCTATTTTTCCATCCACGCACCTGTCTAAGAATCTCTTAGATGCCCCTAATATTCCAGCTTCCACCACCATCCCTGGCCAGCCATTCCAGGCCCCCACAACTCTCTGTGTAAAAACAATGTACCCCTGATGACTGCCCTAAACTTCCCTCCCTTCACTTTGTACACATTTCCTCTGGTGTTTGCTGATCCTGCCCTGCGAAACAGGCATTGGCAGTCCACCCTATCTATGCCTCTCATAATCTTAGAGACCTCTATCAATTCTCCTCTCATCCTTCTACGTTCCAAAGAGAAAAAGTCTTGCTCTGCTAATCTTGCCTCATAAGACTTGTTTTCCAATCCAGGCAACATCCTGGTAAATCTCCTCTGCACCCTCTCTACAGCTTCCACATCCTTCCTATAATGAGGTGACCAAAACAGAACACAATACTCTAATACCCCTTTTACACAGCCGTTAAAAGACAGGAATTAACTGCCTTTTAACCACTTACCCATGTTTTTTTTAATATAATTTTTTATTTTTCACACCATAAATCACATTAACCATTTTCCTTTTCACACATATACAATGTCATTTTCTCCCCCCCCTCCCTCCTCCCCTCCCACCCTCCCCACCTCCCCCCTCCCGTCCATTTAAGGTATAAAATCTAGGATACATTAAACCAGTCAGACAATGTTGTCATTCAATAAAAATACACCAGAAATTCCACTGAGTCCATTCTTTTCATTTCCTTTTCTTTCCGTTAACTTAGGTAGTGATTGTCCCCGGTAGGTTTTCGCTATTGTGTTTAATATAAGGCTCCGATATTTGTTCGAATATTTCAATATTATTTCTTAAACTATATGTTATTTTTTCTAATGGAATACATTTATTCATTTCTATATACCATTGTTGTATTTTCAAATTATCTTCCAATTTCCAGGTTGACATAATACATTTTTTTGCTACGGCTAGAGCTATCTTAACAAATCTTTTTTGTGCATCCTCCAAATCAATTCCAAATTCTTTGTTTTTTATGTTACTTAGGAGGAAGATCTCTGGATTCTTTGGTATATTGTTTTCTGTTATTTTATTTAATATCTGATTGAGATCTTCCCAAAATTTTTCTACTTTTTCACATGTCCAGATTGCATGAATTGTTGTTCCCATTTATTTTTTACATCGAAAACATCTATCAGATACTGTTGGGTCCCATTTATTTAACTTTTGAGGTGTAATGTATACCCTGTGTATCCAGTTATATTGTATCATACGTAACCTCGTATTTATTGTATTTCTCATCGTTCCAGAGCATAACTTCTCCCATGTTTCCTTTTTTATCTTTATATTTAAATCCTGTTCCCATTTTTGTTTAGTTTTACCATTTGTTTCCTCATTCTCCTTTTCTTGCAGTTTAATATACATATTTGTTATAAATCTTTTGATTATCATTGTATCTGTAATCACATATTCAAAGTTACTTCCCTCTGGCAAACTCAAACTGCTTCCTAATTTATCCTTCAAGTAGGATCTCAATTGGTAATATGCCAGTGCTGTATCTTGAGTTATATTGTATTTATCTTTCATTTGTTCAAAGGATAATAATCTATTTCCTGAAAAACAATTTTCTATTCTTTTAATCCCTTTTTTCTCCCATTCTCTAAAGGAAAGGTTATCTATTGTAAAAGGGAGTAACTTGTTTTGCGTCAATATTAGTTTTGGTAATTGATAATTTGTTTTATTTCTTTCTACATGAATCTTCTTCCAAATATTGAGTAGATGATGTAATACTGGAGAACTTCTATATTGTACCAATTTTTCATCCCATTTATATAATATGTGTTCAGGTGTCTTTTCCCCTATTTTATCTAATTCTAATCTAGTCCAATCTGGCTTTTCCCTTGTTTGATAAAAATCTGATAGGTATCTTAATTGTGCGGCTCTATAATAATTTTTAAAGTTTGCCAGTTGTAAGCCTCCTTGTTTATACCATTCTGTTAATTTATCTAGTGCTATCCTCGGTTTCCCCCCTTTCCATAAAAATTTCCTTATTATTTTCTTTAACTCCTTAAAGAATTTCTCTGTCAGTTGTATTGGCAATGCCTGAAATAGGTATAATATCCTAGGAAAAATGTTCATTTTAATACAGTTTGTCCTTCCTATTAGTGTTAATGGTAAATCTTTCCAATGCTCTAAATCATCCTGTAATTTTTTCATTAGTGGATAATAATTGAGTTTATATAGTTGGCCGAGATTTTTGTTTACATGTACACCTAGGTATCTTATTGCTTGCATTTGCCATCTAAATGGTGATTCTTTCTTAAATTTTGAGAAATCCGCATCATTCATAGGCATTGCTTCACTTTTATTTACGTTGATCTTGTAACCCGAAACTTCTCCATATTCCTTCAATTTCTTATATAATTCTTTTATTGATAGTTCTGGTTCTGTTAAGTATACTATAACATCATCCGCAAATAAACTGATTTTATATTCCTTGTCTTTTATTTTTATCCCTTTTATATTATTTTCTGTTCTTATCAATTCTGCTAGTGGTTCTATAGCTAACGCAAACAATAAAGGTGATAGTGGGCATCCCTGTCGTGTTGACCTGCTTAAGTTAAATTGCTTTGATACATGTCCATTTACTGTCACTTTCGCCAACGGTCCCTTATATAATGCTTTAATCCAATTAATATACTTCTCCGGTAAACTGAATTTTTGCAATACTTTGAACAAATAATTCCATTCTACTCTGTCGAAGGCCTTCTCTGCTCTAAAGCAACTGCTACTGTTGGTGCTTTATTCCCTTCTACTGCATGAATTAAGTTAATAAATTTACAAATATTGTCTGTTGTGCGTCTTTTTTTGATAAATCCAGTTTGGTCTAGATTTACCATTTTCGGTACATACTCTGCTAATCTGTTTGGTAATAATTTAGCTATTATCTTATAATCTGTGTTAAGTAAAGATATTGGTCTATATGACACTGGTGTGAGTGGATCTTTCCCTTGCTTTAGTATTACTGTAATTATTGCTGTTTTACATGAATCTGGTAAGCTTTGTGTTTTATCAATCTGGTTGATTATTTCCAGGAGGGGTGGAATTAATAAGTCTTTAAATGTTTTATAGAATTCTATTGGGAATCCATCCTCTCCTGGTGTCTTATTATTTGGTAATTTTTTTACTATCTCTTGTATTTCTACTATTCCAAATGGCTCTGTTAATTTATTTTGTTCCTCTATTTGTAGTTTTGGTAGTTCAATTTTAGTTAGAAATTCATCTATTTTCCCTTCTTTCCCTTCGTTTTCAGTTCGGTATAATTGTTCATAGAATTCTCTAAAGTTTTCCTTAATTTCTTTTGGATTATATGTAATTTGTTTATCTTTTTTCCTTGATGCCAATAGCATTTTCTTAGCTTGTTCTGTCTTAAGCTGCCATGCTAGGATTTTGTGCGTTTTTTCACCTAGCCACTTACCCATGTTAATGCAATGAACACAGGATGGGTGGGGTCATTTTTATCCTGATTATTATCTGCTAAGGTAGGTGGTCTCAAAGCCAAAGCATTTCAACCAGGCTTTTCTTGGTTCAGTGTGAATGACCCAACCAAAGTGTGGTCTCACTAGAGACTTGTAGAGTTGTAGCATGACCTCTCTTGAACTCAATCCCCCTGTTAATGAAGCCCAGCATCCCATTGGCCTTCTTAACTATCCCATCAACCTGTTTAGCGGCCTTGAGGGATGTTTAGATTTGGACCCCAAGGTCCCTCTGTTCATCCACACTCCAAAGTAACTGACCATTAACCTTGTACTCAGCCTTCTGGTTTGTCCATCCAAAATGCATCACTTCACACTTCCAGATTGAACCCCATCTGCCACTTTTCTATCCAAAATAGGCATCCTGTCTATATCCTCTTGTAGCCTTCAACAGACTTCAGCTCCATCCATAACTCCTCCAACCTTCGTATCATCTGCAAACTTACTAACCCATCCTTCCGCCCCTTCATCCAGGTCATTTATAAACATCACAAAGAGCAGGGGTCCCAGAACAGGTCCCTGCGGCCCCTCCACTAGTCACTGACCCCCAGGCAGAAAACTTTCCTTCCACTACTACTCTGCTTTCTTTCTACAAACCAATTTTTTTATCCACACGGCCAAGATTCCATAGATCCCATGCCTTATGACTTTCTGGATGAGTCCCTCATGGGGGATCTTGTCAAATGCCTTGGTAAAATTGACCACACCTACCACCCTACCCTCATTAATTTCTTTTGTTATCTCCTCAAAAAACTCAATTAAGCTTGTGAGGCACGACCTCCCTTCACAAAGCGCTGCTGACTATCCTTGAGTAGACTGGACTTCTCCAAATGCTCATAGATTCTATCCTTCAGAATCCTCTCCGCTGGTTTGCACCCACTGGCGTAAGATTCACCAGTCCATAATCCCCAGGATTCTCCCTGTTACCTTTTTTAAAAAAGGGGACTACATTTGCCATTCTCCAATCCTCCAGCACCTACCCTGTGGCCAAAGAGGATTCACAGATCATAGTTACTGCTCTTCTTTCACTTCCCACAGCAGCCTGGGTATATCATGTCCGGCCCCAGGGACTTATCAATCTTGATGTTTTTAAGAAGTCCAACACTTCATCTTCCTTAATCTCCACATTGTCCAGCACACAATTCCGACCTCACCGTAATCAAGGTCCTTTTTGTCTTGTGAATACTGAAGCAAAGTATTCATTTTGGACCTTCTCAGCCTCCTCTACCTCCAGGCACATGTTGCCTCTTTTATCAATTAGCAACCCCACCTTCATTCTCGTCATCTTTCTGTTCTTCACATACGCATAGAACACCTTCTCGTGCCCCCTTTGAGCTTTCCTAAGTTCCTTCTTGGCTTCCATGTATTTCTCATGAGCCCTTCCTGTTTCTTGCTCCCTATATTAAATGTATGCTTCCGTCTTCCTCCTGACTAGTTGCCTGACCTGTTTCATCAGCCACGGTTCCTTTTTTATGCCATTTTTTCCTTGTCTCAGTGGGACAAACCTATTCTGAACCCTGCTCAAGTGGTTCCCTAAACTTCCCCCATATTAGTTCAATGTTTTAACCTTTGAACATCTGCTTTGAATTTACTCTCGCTCGTTCCTGCCTCTCCCATTGTAATTAGCCCTTTCCCAATTTTAAGTACTTTTCTATTTTGACTGCTTTTATCCTTGTTAGGGAGTTGTGGTCACTCACACCAAATGCTCCCCCACCCAGAGATCCGCCACCTGACCAGGTTCATTCCTCACGTCCAGATCCAGTGTGGACTCTCCTCTTGTCGGCCGGTCCACAGACTATGTCAAGAATCCTTCTAGAACACACCTGCCCCATCTCTATCTCTTGCACTCAGGAGGGGTCGATCAATATTAGGGAAATGGAAATCATCTACAATAATCCTGTATTTCCTACCATTCCAAATTCTGTCTGCTTATTTGCTCCTCGGGGACCCGAGGGCAATTTGGGGACATACAGACCACTCCCTAACCCTAACCCAACCCTAACCCTAACCCTGTTTCTGACTTCCAGCCTCCTCCCTTTCTATAGCTGAGATACTATCCCTGACCAGTAATGGTCCCCACACCACCACCCCCCCCTACTTTTCTACCTCCCATCCTATACTTTTTAAAATGAAGTGCCACCCAGGTTCCGGCATCAGCCAATTCTGAAAGTTTCAGTAATGCCCAAAACATCGTAGTTCCATGTACCAATCCACACTTTAAGTTCATCCTATTTATTCCTAATACTCCTAGTGTTGAAATAGACACATTTAAACCCCTCTAACCGGCTGCCTTTATATTTGGACTGATTAGGGGTTTTGGGGGATAAGGAGCTGTGGTGAGGAGGGATTCTGGAAAGATGTGTACAATGGGTTGGTGCCTCGATTCAGAGGTGTAGATGGGAAAACCAAGATTTCCCGAGATTTCACATTTATTGTCAGAGTATATTCATGGCATCGTATGCCACCCCGAGATTCTTTTTGCTTTGGGTGAGGCAGAATTACCACTTATTGGTAGTGCAAAAATATGTACACAGCGTTACATGTAAAAAAATAAAGAACTTATCTAACTTCATGCTTTTCAAAAGCTCCCACACATCCACTTTCGTAATGTTTACATGCTGTGGCACCTCAGTCTGCCACAAGTCTTCCTCGCAATTACCAAGGTCCTTTTCTCTGGTGAACTCTGAAGCAAAGTATTCATTAAGGACCTTTGCTACCTTCTCCGTCTCCATACACACATTTCCACTATCCCCCTGTTGGGCCCCATCTTCACACCTCATCCTCTTGTCATCCACATACTTGTCGAATGCACACGGAGGAAACCCATGCAGCCACGGGGAAAACGTATAAACTCCTTACAGACAGCGCCGGTTTCAAATCTGGGTTGCTGGCAGTGTATTAACATGCTCATCGTTATTCTATCAGTGCCACCCATAAAGTCCTGTCCTGTTCAACCTTTCCCTGTAACTCAGTTCCTGAAGTCCAGGCAACATCCTAGTACAACTTCTCTGCACTCTTTCTATCTTATTGATGTCCTTCCTGTGGTCAGGTTAACTAAAACTGAACACAATGCCCCAAATTTGGCCTCACCAATGTCTTGTACAACTTTACCATAACATCCCAGCTCCTGTACTCAGAACTTCCCACAGACTTTCCAGTCTTAGCTGAGGCAACAAAGAGGAGGCAGCGAACAGTGGTGGAAAACAAGAAGAGAAAAACAAGGAGGAATCCTCCAGGGTGATGTTGAATGACCTCTGATGAGCTGTGAATGATTGACAGGAATCTATTACATTACAAAGCAATACCACCAGATCTTTTAACATTAGTTAATATTATTGTAATGCAGGAAGACACAGCACCAAATGTAGCTGTCACGGAATGATTTAATTACCCTGGCATCCATTCCACTTCTAATCAACTGTTATTAATATATAACATGGTGTTTGCACAACGTCCAAATCGCATAATGTCCTTTTTTACAAAGCATATCGTGGATGTTAAAGCGATGCATGACTGTACCTACAACCTCCAGTATGGCTTTGAACTGGGGGAAGGAAACTGGAGCCGCCAGGGAAAACCCACGTGGACATGGCAGCACGAAATTTGAACTATAGTCCTAATTGCTGGCTCTGCAATGCCGTTGCGCTAACCTATAACCATATAACCACTTACAGCACAGAACAGGCCAGTTCGGCCCTACTAGTCCATACCGTAGCAAATCCCCAACCTCCTAGTCCCACTGACCAGCACCCGGTCCATACCCCTCTAGTCCCCTCCTATCCATGTAACAATCCAGTCTTTCCTTAAGTGTAATCAATGATCCCGCCTCGACCACGTCTGCCGGAAGCTCATTCCACATCCCCACCACCCTCTGCATAAAGAAATTTCCCCTCATGTTCCCCTTATAATTTTCCCCCTTCAATCTTAAACCATGCCCTCTAGTTTGAATCTCCCCCTTTCTCAATTGAAAAAGCCTATCCACATTTACTCTGTCTGTCCCTTTTAAAATCTTAAACACCTCTATCAAGTCCCCTCTCAATCTTCTACGCTCCAGAGAAAAAAGCCCCAGTCTGCACAACCTTTTCCTGTAACTCAGACCCTGAAATCCTGTCAACATTCTCGTGAACCTTCTCTGCACTCTCTCTATTTTGTTTATATCTTTCCTATAATTTGGTGACCAAAACTGTACACAGTACTCCAAATTTGGCCTCACCAATGCCTTGTACAATTTCATCATAACCTCCCTACTCTTGAATTCAATACTCCGATTTATGAAGGCCAACATTCCAAATGCCTTCTTCACCACACCATCTACCTGAGTATCAGCCTTGAGGGTACTATTTACCATCACTCCTAAATTCCTTTGTTGCTCTGCACTCCTCAATTGTCTACCATTCAATGTATATGACCTATTTAAATTTGCCCTTCCAAAATGTAGCACCTCACATTTATCTGTATTAAATTCCATCAGCCATTTCTCAGCCCACACCTCCAGCCTTCCTAAATCACCTTTTAATCTACAGTAATCTACCTCACTGTCCACAACACCACCAATTTTTGTGTCATCCGCAAACTTGCTTATCCAATTCTCCACCCCTACATCCAGATCGTTAATATATATAACAAATAATAGTGGACCCAGGACCGAACCCTGAGGAACTCCACTAGCCACTGGCCTCCAATTGGACAAACAATTTTCTACCACTACTCTCTGACACCTCCCATCCAACCACTGCTGAATCCATTTCACTACCTCTTTATTTATATCTAATGCATCCACCTTTTTTCCTAACCTCCTGTGGGGAACTTTGTCAAAAGCTTTACTAAAGTCCAAATAGACAACGTCCACAGCTTTCCCTTCATCAACCTTTTTTGTAACCCCCTCGAAGAACTCAATCAGGTTTGTCAAGCATGATCTACCCCTGACAAAACCATGCTGATTACTCCCCATCAATCCCTGTACCTCCAAAAATTTGTAAATAGCATCCATCAGAACACTTTCCATCAACTTGCCCACCACAGACGACAGACTTACAGGCCTATAATTCCCAGGTTTGCATTTGGACCCTTTCTTAAACAGAGGAACCACATGCGCCACCCTCCAATCCTTTGGCACCACCCCCGTGGCCAGTGACATCCTAAATATCTCTGTTAATGGCCCCACTAACTGTCCACTAGCCTCCCTGAGTGTCCTATGGAATATTTTGTCCGGTCCAGGAGATTTATCCACCTTTATCTTTTTTAACACAGCCATCACTACCTCCTCGGTTATCCTTATATGCTTCATGACCTCCCCACTATTTTTCTTTACTTCAACTGGTTCAACATTTTTTTCCCTAGTGAATACTGAGGCAAAGAAATCATTCAAAATTTCCCCCATTTCCTCAGACTTCTCACTCAGCCTACCCTCGCTATCTACAAGGGGTCCAATTTTATCTCTCACTAATCTTTTACTTTTAATGTACTTATAGAAACCCTTTGGATTTATTTTTACTCTATCAGCCAAAGCCTCTTCATGCCTTTTTTTGGCCTTTCTAATTTCTTTCTTAAGATTCCTTCTACACTCCTTGTAGTCCTCCTTCAACTTCTCAGCTCCCTGCTCTTTATACCTCTTGTACACCTCCCTTTTTCTCCTAACCAAATTTCCAATATTCCTCGAAAACCAAGCGTCCCTATAACTTCCAGCCTTTCCTTTGATCCAGACTGGGACATAACTACTCTGTACCCTCAAAATTTCTTTTTTGAATATCCTCCATTTTTCATTAACATCCTTACCCGAAAATATCCTGTCCCACCCAATACTCCCCAAATCCCTTCTTATTCCTACGAAATTTGCTCTTTTCCAATCCAGAACCTCAACCTCTACCTTCTTATTTCCAATCTCTTAGAACACTTTCCAATAATTTACCTACTACTGGAGTTAGGCTCACCAAACTGTGGTGGGGGAGGGGTGTGGGAAAATAAGGTGGACTGTGCCAGTTCTTTATAATTGTTATATATAGAGTTTTTTAAATTTTTGTCTCCTACCCACCTTGTGCAGGAGAAGCATGAAGAAAAAGGCCAATTTTACCTGTCCTTTTAATGGCAATTGTGCAATTACAAAGGATAATAGAAGACACTGCCAAGCATGTAGACTCAAGCGATGTCAAGACATTGGCATGATGAAAGAATGTAAGTATTTACACTTTAAACATGAGAAGATTTTAAATGAAATTCAGAATCAGGATTTATTGTCATGAACAAGTCACAAAATTTGTTGTTTCGTGGCAGCGTCACGGGGCTAATATTCATATAAACCAGCTTCAGCAATAAATAAAATAGTGCATGAAAAGTCCAAGTGAGGCAGTGCCCTTGGTTCATGGATCATTCAGGAATCTGATGGCAGTGGGCAACAAGCTCGTCTTTAGGCTCCTGTACCTTTTCTCAGTGGTAGCAAAGTGAAGAGGACAAGGCCTGGGTGGTGGGGGTCTTTGAGGATAGAGGCTGCTTTTTTAAGGCACTGCCTCATGTAGACGTCCTTGATGGAGTGAAGTCTGGTGCCCGTGAAGTCGCAGCCGAGTGAACAATCCTCTGGAGTTTATTCTTGTCCTGAGAGTTGGTACCTTTGTACCAGCAAGAATGTTCTCCATGATACACCTGTAGAAGTTTATGAGTCTTTCGTGAGATACCGAAGGAAGGGATAATCTCTTGGAATTGCTGTGAAGAGCCAAATGTACCTGTGGTTATAGGTGCTTAATATTTCATCTGAAATCCTTGGGACCAGACACTTTTCAGATTTTGGATTTTTTTGGACAATAGAATAATATTAAAATGGCGGTACTTTTAAGTAATTGTGGTGGGGGGGGTGGTCGTGGCAACGTTGGATGGGGTGAGGTGGTAAGTGAAGTGTAATAAAGATAGACTGCTCTCTTCCCACCGCCCAAGTCCCACTCTCGCTCTCTCCCCAACTGAATCCTTCTGCCGCTCTCTCCCTGCTTGAGTCCTGCTGCCGCTCTCTCCCTGCTTGAGTCCTGCTGCCGCTCTCTCCCTGCTTGAGTCCTGCTGCCGCTCTCTCCCTGCTTGAGTCCTGCTGCCGCTCTCTCCCTGCTTGAGTCCTGCTGCCGCTCTCTCCCTGCTTGAGTCCTGCTGCCGCTCTCTCCCTGCTTGAGTCCTGCTGCCGCTCTCTCCCTGCTTGAGTCCTGCTGCCGCTCTCTCCCTGCTTGAGTCCTGCTGCCGCTCTCTCCCTGCTTGAGTCCTGCTGCCGCTCTCTCCCTGCTTGAGTCCTGCTGCCGCTCTCTCCCTGCTTGAGTCCTGCTGCCGCTCTCTCCCTGCTTGAGTCCTGCTGCCGCTCTCTCCCTGCTTGAGTCCTGCTGCCGCTCTCTCCCCAAGCCATTCCCTCTGTCAAATACCCTTTCAGCACGGTTGCTGAAGTTCTGCTGGAGGACAATCCCTGTATTTTTAAGTACAACATATAGTAAAACTTCAAACTTAAATTGTCTCAAAGTAAGCTAAACACCTGAAAATATACTGTATAAAATAGAGAGTGCAGAGAAGGTTCATGAGAATGTTGACAGGATGTCAGGGTTTGAGTGACAGAGAAAGGTTGAGCAGCCTGGGGCTTTTTTCTCTGGAGCGTAGAAGATTGAGGGGGGATTTGATGGAGGTGTTCAAGATTTTAAAAGAGACAGAGAGAGTCAACGTGGATAGGCTTTTTCAATTAAGAGTGGGGGGATATTGAAACCAGAGGCCATGGTTTGAGATTGCAGGGGGAAAACTATAAGGGGAACATGAAGGGAAATTTCTTCACGCAAAGGGTGGTTGGGATGTGGAATAAGCTTCCGGCAGAGGTGGTTGAAGGAAGGATGTTATTTACATTTAAGGAAAGACTGGATAATTACATGGAGGGGAGAGGATTGGAGGGGTATGGACCGGGTGCTGGTCAGTGGGACGAGGAGGGTGGGGATTTGTTCCAGCATGGACGAGTAGGGCCAAACTGGCCTGTTCTGTGCTGTATATGGTTATTTGCAGCAAAAAATGTTTGGTGTTCAGGTAAAGGAATAAGCACCTGTACCAATGAAAAAATTAAACCCCTGTCAGGTTTTTTCCCCTATTAAGAAATTCAATCAACTTCTTGCTCACTGTTAATGTTGCAGCAGATCCTTATTGGGGTTAACAATATAACAATTACAGCACGGAAAGGGGGGCGTGGCAAGATGGCGTAAGGATCAGACGTGCGTTCCAGTCCTCTCCTGACTCTATCTTATTGTTTTGTTTAGAAATGCCCGTTAAAATTCTTTAAAAGTTTAGATAATTTCAGTGCTGTTAATTTAACTTATGATGCTACAATTGGTGGAAAAGAGCAAAAAAAACGACAACAGATCATCAAAAAACTACATTTTCCAAAAGTTCAAGTTTTGGAGCCTACCTCCAGGAAAGACACCGGGACTCAGCGTGAAATGGATCCCAGGAGAGAGGTACAGTGTTCAGATGTAGAGCTCTATGTTACATCGGTAGAGCCCCCTAAAGAGAGCGCCAAACAGCCTTTAGAACAAAGAGTTACTCAAAGGCATTTGTCAACTGTAGAGGTGGCGCTGCAAACTGCATCTCTTGAGATACAAGAACCTATACAACTTGATGTACTGGGAGAATTTAATACATTATGGACTGGGGAAAACCCCGGCCAGCGGCCTCCAGTCATTGCTGGAAAGGCTGTGGCTGGGGTTTCCACACGTAGTCATACTACAAGGAAGGCAACCAGAATGAAGGAAGGAATAGAAGATCCTTTGGAGAAGAATCAGGAATCTGTTGAGTCAAAATCTCTTCCAATTGAAAAGATTTTTGTGAATCTTGAATCTAAATTACCTTATACAATGCAGGGATTATCCAAGATTATGACTGAACTTGGTACTAGGTTTAATACTTTGGTGAAAATACATTCTTAACAGATGGCTGAGTTTGGAGATTTTAAGCTTGAAGTGAGAGATAAATTTAATTCGTGTGAAGAAGATATAGACGAAATACGGGATCAAGTATTTGCTCTATTCCTGGGTTTCGTTGTTTTAGGTGTGATAGAGTCGGAGGGGCAAGAGGAGGTGGGGTTGCATTGCTTGTCAGGGAAAATATTACAGCGGTGCCTAGGAAGGATAGATTAGAGGGCACATCCACGGAGGCTATTTGGGTGGAACTGAGGAGTAGGAAAGGAGAGGTTACACTTGTAGGGGTGTATTATAGACCACCCGGAGGGGACCGAGACCTAGAGGAGCAAATCTGTAGGGAGATAGTAGATATTTGTGATAAGCACAGGGTTGTAATTATGGGAGATTTTAATTTTCCACATGTAGATTGGGAAACACATTGGGTTAGAGTTTGTGAAATGTGTGCAAGATAGTTTTTTACAACAATATGTAGAGGTGCCGACCAGAGAAGGAGCAGTGTTAGATCTACTGTTGGCAAATGGGATGGGTCAAGTGACGGAGGTTAGTGTTGGCGAGCACTTCGGGTCCAGTGATCATAATCCCATCAGCTTCAATGTCATTATGGAAAGAGAGAAGTCAGGGCCAAGGGTTGAGGTTTTTGATTGGGGAAAAGCTAGATTTGAGGAGATGCGAAAGGACTTGCAGGGTGTGCATTGGGACAATTTGTTTTATGGGCAGGATGTAGTAGAGAGATGGAAGTCTTTTAAAGATCAGATTTTGAGAGTGCAAAAGCTTTATGTTCCTGTTAGGTTAAAAGGAGGGGCAAAAGGTTTGAGAGAGCCGTGGTTTTCAAGGAATATTGGAAACTTGGTTCGAAGAAAAAGGGAGGCATACATTAGATATAAGAAGCATGGAGTTAAGGGGATGTTTGAAAGATACATTGAATGTAAGAGGAATCTTAAGAGAGGAATTAGGAAAGCTAAAATAAGGTATGAGGAAACTATGGCAAGCAGGGTGAAAACTAATCCAAAAGAGTTCTACAAATATGTTAATGGTAAAAGGAAAGCTAGAGACAAAATTGGTCCCTTAGAGAATCAGAGCGGAAAACTGTGTGTGGAGCCTAGAGAAATGGGGGAGATGTTGAACAGTTTATTTTCTTCGGTATTCACTAAGGAGAAGGATATTGAGAGATGTGAGATAAAAAAAGCAAATTGGGTAAATATGGGGAATATAGAGATTACAAAAGATGTAGTTCTAGGGCTTTTGAAGAATATAAAGGTGGATAAGTCTCCGGGACCAGACGGGATCTTCCCCAGGACATTGAGAAAAGTGAAGGAGGAAATAGCAGAGGCTCTGGCAGTAATTTTCCAAATGTCATTAGATATGGGGATAGTGCCGGAGGATTGGCGCATTGCGCATGTGGTTCCGTTATTTAAAAAGGGTTCAAGGAGGAAGCCTGGCAACTATCGGCCTGTAAGTTTGATGTCTGTGGTAGGTAAATTAATGGAGAAAATCCTTAGAGATAGTACTTATAAACATCTGGATAGACAGGGTCTGATCAGGAGCACTCAACATGGATTTGTGGGAGGAAGGTCATGTTTGACCAATCTGATTGAATTTTTTGAAGAGGTGACTAGGAATGTGGATGAGGATAGCGCAGTGGATGTTGTCTATATGGACTTCAGTAAGGCCTTCGATAAGGTACCACGTGGAAGGTTAGTTAAGAAGGTGCAGTCTTTAGGTATAAATTTTGAGATAGTCAAATGGATTGAACATTGGCTGAAAGGGAGAGGCCAGAGAGTGGTAGTGGATAATTGTCTGTCAGGATGGAGGCCGGTGACCAGTGGTGTGCCTCAAGGATCTGTATTGGGCCCATTGTTGTTCGTTATATACATTAATGATCTAGATGATGGGGTGGTAAATTGGATTAGTAAATATGCAGACGATACTAAGATAGGTGGAATAGTGGATAATGAAGAAGGTTTTCAAGGATTGCAGAGGGATTTGAGCTGCTTAGAAAAGTGGGCTGAAAAATGGCAGATGGAATTTAATGCTGATAAGTGTGAGGTGCTTCATTTTGGTAAGAAGAATCAGAACAAGACATACGTGGTAAATGGGAGAGCATTGATGAATACAGAAGAGCAGAAAAATTTAGGAGTAACGGTACATCGTTCCCTGAAGGTAGAAACTCACGTGAATAGGGTGGTGAAGAAGGCTTTTAGTATGCTGGCCTTTATCAATCATTGCATGGAATATAGGAGTTGGGAGGTGATGTTGAGACTGTATAAGACGTTGGTGCGGCCTAATTTGGAGTTCTGTGTGCAGTTCTGGTCGCCTAATTATAGGAAGGATATAAACAGAGTGGAGAGAGTGCAGAGAAGGTTTACCAGAATGTTACCTGGGTTTAAGCATCTAGAGTATAGGGAGAGATTGGACAGATTAGGTCTGTATTCTTTGGAGCGTAGAAGGTTGAGGGGGGATTTGATAGAAGTATTTAAGATTATGAAAGGGATAGACAGAGTGGATGTGGATAGACTATTTCCGTTAAGAGGAGGAAAGATTAAAACAAGAGGACATGAGTTAAGAATTAAGGGGCAGAGGTTTAGAGGTAACATGAGGGGGAACTTCTTTACTCAGAGTGGTAGCCGTGTGGAATGAGCTTCCGGGAGAAATAGTGGTGGCGGAGTCAATTGTATTATTTAAGAAAAGGTTGGACAGGTATATGGATGAGAAGAAGATGGAGGGTTATGGGCATTGTGCAGGGAGGTGGGACTAGAGAGGGGTGTTTAGTTCGGTGCGGACTAGAAGGGCCTAATGGCCTGTTTCCGTGCTGTAAATTGTTATGTTATGTTATATGTTAAGTTTTTGATGTGACCAAAATGGTCGAAGACTTACAAACTCAAAATAAAAATTTGGTGAAAAAGATTGATTATTTGGAAAACCAATCCAGACGGAACAATATAAAGATTATTGGTTTGCCGGAAGGTATGGAGGGACCAGACCCAATACAATTTTTTACTGAATGGATTCCGCAGGTGCTGGGTCAAGAACATTTCCCGGAAGGTATAATACTGGAACGTGCTCACAGAGCCTTGCGTAGAAGACCTATTTCAGGTCAAAGTCCAAGACCTGTTTTGGTTCGTTGCTTGAATTATTACGACAGAAATAATTTTACGAGTGGCTATTAGAAATGCACAACAGAGAAAATCACCCTTGATGATTCAAAATAATCGAGTTTTCTTCTATGCGGATTTGAGTCAAGAAGTTATGTTCCAACGATGGGAATTCAATCCTGCTAAAGAGTTGTTGTGGAAGAATGGTTACAAGGCAACCTTTAGATAGCCAGCTGTTTTGAAGGTTTTTCAAGATGGTTGCCAACCAAAGTTCTTTGATTCTCCAAAGGAAGCTATAGCATTTGCTCAAGAGCTGCGAATCACTCAGTTTCAACAGAGACATAGTCCGCCGCGATCTCTAAGGAGACAAGAGATGGAAGAAAAGAGCCGTGCTCCAAGAAGGAATGGTTGTAATGGTGACTCAGCAGTTGGAGCTGATTAAAAGAAGAGTTGTCCTTTTTTTTTCTAATTTTTTTTTAAAAAAGGGATATTAAATAATGATGATGTTAGTTTAAGATGAAGTGAGAGTTGGGGGAGAGAACTGGATGGGCACTATTTCCTGAAAGTCATCTGCTACGTGTGAGTTATCTCACACCCATTTTTTTGGGGGAGTTACTGCATTGTGCGGTTTAGACGGGAGGGGGTATTTTTAACCTCCTACCCGTTTTTTTTTTCCTTTTTTTTGTATTATTAGATTAAAGAGTGAAGGGTTTTTTTTTGTTTAAATATAAAAAGAAAGCATAAGAAAGTATTTGATTGTTTAAAAAACTAAAAATTTATGTGTTTTTTTTGTAAAGTTTATTCAGTAGATAAGGAATATCTGAAATTTAAATGTGAATGGGATGGATAAGTTTTTTTTAATATTTTTTCTTTAACTTTAAGGTGAAAGGAGTGGTAATTCTGGTGTATATTATTTTGGTTATAGAACGAAGGGAATAATGGTGAAAGTTATAAATTGAATTGTACAATTCTTAATGAGGCTTGAATTTTGTTTGTGGTTTATGCTCCATTTGTTGAAGATATAGATTTCGTTGTAGATGTGTTTTTATTATTTGGATATCTGAATTTTAACGTAATGATTGGGGATATTTAAATGTGGTATTGGAGCTTTTATTGGATAACTATTCAAGAGTAAAAGGGAAAAATGGTGGAAGAGTACTAAAATTGAATTGTACAATGCTTAATGAGGTTTGAATTTTGTTTTAAGATGGTGGTTTATGTGACTAATATGATGATAGATGTGAAATTAGTTGATATTTGGTGAAGGTTTATCTCTATAGAGAAAGTTTTTTTTTCATCTTTTTTTCATGCTACAATTTTTTTTAAGAATTGATTATTGTTTAAGAATTTTTGATAGATAATGTTACTAACTTTAATTTTTTATATTAAGTTTGAGTTAAATATATGTTTCATCTTAACTCCGTTTGTTAAATATATGCATTTAAGTATGATTTAAATATGTTTTTTAAGTCTGATATCTTAGTATTAATTACTTTTCTTTTTGTTAGTATTTTAATCGGTTATGTTTTTGTTTTTTTTTGTAAGTGGGTTTTTTTTCTCACATATATTATTAACTTTATTAATTCTTCACTCTTTAATTTGGGGGAAAGGGGGAGTTGGACTAATTTGAGTTTGGTTATTAATGTGTAATAATTATTGGGGAGGGTATAGTTTATTTAGATTACTGATATTGTATTGTAATTTTATTATTTTATTCTTAATTTTTTTTAAATGTAATCCTATATGTTATTCATGTTATAAAATATTAAATAAAGTTTAAAAAAAAAATTTACAGCACGGAAACACTCCTCTCTAGTCCCACCTACCTGCACAATGCCCATAACCCTCCACCTTCTTCTCATCCATATACCTGTCTAACTTTTTCTTAAATAATAAAATTGACTCTGCCGCCACTATTTCTCCCGGAAGCTCATTCCACACGTCTACCACTCTCTGAGTAAAGAAGTTCCCCCTCATGTTACCTCTAAACCTCTGCCCCTTAATTCTTAACTCATGTCCTCTTGTTTTAATCTTTCCTCCTCTTAACGGAAATAGTCTATCCACATCTACTCTGTCTATCCCTTTCATAATCTTAAATACTTCTATCAAATTCCCTCTCAACCTTCTACGCTCCAAAGAATAAAGACCTAATCTGTCCAATCTCTCCCTATACTCTAGATGCTTAAACCCAGGTAACATTCTGGTAAATCTTCTCTGCACTCTCTCCACTCTGTTTATATGCTTCCTATAATTAGGCGACCAGAACTGCACACAGAACTCTAAATTAGGCTGCACCAACGCCTTATACAATCTCAACATCACTTCCCAACTCCTATATTCCATGCAATGATTGATAAAGGCCAGCATACTAAAAGCCTTCTTCACCACCCTATTCACGTGAGTTTCTACCTTCAGGGAACGATGTACCGTTACTCCTAAATTTTTCTGCTCTTCTGTATTCCTCAATGCTCTCCCATTTACCACGTATGTCCTGTTCTGATTCTTCTTACCAAAATGAAGCACCTCACACTTATCAGCATTAAATTCCATCTGCCATTTTTCAGCCCACTTTTCTAAGCAGCCCAAATTCCTCTGCAATCCTTGAAAACCTTCTTCATTATCCACTATTCCACCTATCTTAGTATCATCTGCACATTTACTAATCCAATTCACCACCCCATCATCTAGATCATTTATGTATATAACGAACAACAATGGGCCCAATACAGATCCCTGAGGCACACCACTGGTCACCGGCTTCCAACCTGACAGACAATTATCCACTACCACTCTCTGGCCTCTCCCCTTCAGCCAATGTTCAATCCATTTGACTATCTCAAAATTTATACCTAAAGACTGCACCTTCCTAACTAACCTTCCATGTGATACCTTACTGAAGGCCTTACTGAAGTCCATATAGACAACATCCACCGCGCTACCCTCATCCACATTCCTAGTCACCTCTTCAAAAAATTCAATCAGATTGGTCAAAGAGGACCTTCCGTCCACAAATCCTTACTGCTCTGTACTGTTTTGCTCCCTCCCCCTTTACAACATCTATTGAATTCTTGAGACCACTTAACCCACTGAGGCAAATAAATATGTAAAATCACAAAGCTGGAGAAACTCAGCAGGTTAAATAGTGTCCTTGATATAGCAAAGATAAAAATACATAACGCACATTTCAGGCTACAAGTTTCAAGTCAAGTTTATTGTCATCTGATTGTACAAGTACAACCCAACAAAATAGGGTTCTCTGGTCCTCGATGCAAAACACGCAGACACACAATCAAATATAACACATATACAGACAAATAATACATATGCAGGACAAGTATTTCATCTATACAAATAAATATTATTTTGACTCAGATGTGAGCAGTTCCTTTGGACATTCTATATTCTCACTGGCTGTAGGAAGAAGATGTTCCTTAGCCTGGTGGTGTTGGTTCTGATACTCCTGTATCTTTTCCCTGACGGGAGCAGCTGAAAGATGCTGTGTGTGGGGTGGATAGCTTGAGGCTTTCAACAAGGAATGAAAAAATGTCAGAAAAAGGTGAAGGGGGAGGCGTGGTCTCAAAGGCAGGAGGTAATGGGTGGAGAAGGGAGGGAGGGCATAGCAGCGGGCAGGGGGAGGGATTATTGGGTGAAAAGAGAGGGAAGGATGTGGAGAGCTGACAGGGGGAAGGGAAGGGAGGGGGAAAGGATAGCAGGTTAGCAAAAACTAGAAAAATCACTATTAATACCATCTGGTTGGAGAGTACACAAACGGAAAATCAGGTGTTGTTCTTCCAATTTATGGGTGGTCTTGGTGGGATAGTACACAAGGCCATGGATAGACAGGTGAGTAAGCGAGTGACATGCAGAACTGAAATGGTTGGCCTCTGGGAGGTCCCTGACACTGATGCAGACAGGTACTCAGTGAAGCGATCTCCCAGTCTGCACCCAGACTCTCCGACATAGAGAAGGCCACAAACGGAGCACCAGATGCAGAAAATCAATCCTGCGGATACACAAGTGAAGTGTTGCTGTTTGGGGCTGGGTCTGTGGTGAGGGAGGAAGAGGTGTGGGTGCAAGTGTGGCACCTTCTGTGGCCATAGGGGAAGGTGCCAGGGGATGATTGGTGGGGAGGGAGGAGTGCATGAAGGAGTCATAGGGTGTGGTCCTGGCATGTGTATTTTCCACAGTTTTCCATGTTTTTAAAATGCACTTCTGCGTTTTATCAGTGCCCTCCCGGCCCCCTCTGACTCCCTCTGCTCATTCTGTACAGTGCTAGGAGTTTGGCTGCCACGTTTCCTGCAGTAAAGCAGCGGCGGCTCATCCCCTTGCACTCCCCCTCGGTGGCCAAGTGTTTCTGTCGTGTTGCAATGCCATGCTGCTTATGCCAGCAGCGCACCCTTCTGTTTTACCCATAACTCAAACCGTGTGTGAAGAAATGATTGGGAAAGACTAATTGCTTTTAAGATTAGCTGAAGAAAACCCTAAGTAATAGATGAACATCAGTGCAAAGACATGGTTACGGATTGGGCAGGGCCTGTGATTGAGGATAGGTTGGGCAGGGGCTGTGATTGAGGACAGGTTGGGCAGGGGCTGTGATTGAGAACAGGTTGGGCAGGTCCTGTGATTGAGGATAGGTTGGGTAGGACCTGTGATTGAGGACAGGTTGGGTAGGGGCTGTGATTGAGGACAGGTTGGGTAGGACCTGTGATTGAGGACAGGTTGGGTAGGGGCTTTGATTGAGGACAGGTTGGGTAGGGGCTCTGCTTGTGATTGAGGACAGGTTGGGTAGGGGCTGTGATTGAGGACAGGTTGGGTAGGGCCTGTGATTGAGGACAGGTTGGGTAGGGGCTGTGATTGAGGACAAGTTGGGCAGGGGCTCTGCTTGTGATTGAGGAGAGGTTTGGCAGGGGCTGTGATTGAGGGCACGTTGGGCAGGGCTGTGATTGAGGACAGGTTGGGCAGGGGCTGTGATTGAGAACAGGTTAGGCAGGGGCTGTGATTGAGGACAGGTTGGGCAGGGCTGCGATTGAGGACAGGTTGGGCAGGGGCTGTGATTGAGTACAGGTTGGGTAGGGGCTGTGATTGAGGACAGGTTGGGCAGGGGCTCTGCTTGTGATTGAGGACAGGTTGGGCAGGGGCTGTGATTGAGGACAGGTTGGGCAGGGGCTCTGCCTGTGATTGAGGACCGGTTAGGCAGGGGATGTGATTGAGGACAGGTTGGGCAGGGCCTGTGATTGAGGACAGGTTGGGTAGGACCTGTGATTGAGGAAAGGTTGGGTAGGGGCTGTGATTGAGGACAGGTTGGGCAGGGGCTGTGATTGAGGACAGGTTGGGCAGGGCCTGTGATTGAGGACAGTTTGGGCAGGGCTGTGATTGAGGACAGGTTGGGCAGGGGCTCTGCTTGTGATTGAGGACAGGTTGGGCAGGGGCTCTGCTTGTGATTGAGGACAGGTTGGCCAGGGGCTCTGCTTGTGATTGAGGACAGGTTGGGCAGGGGCTGTGATTGAGGACAGGTTGGGCAGGGCCTGTGATTGAGAACAGGTTGGGCAGGGCCTGTGATTGAGGACAGGTTGGGCAGGGGCTGTGATTGAGGACAGGTTGGGCAGGGCTGTGATTGAGGACAGGTTGGGCAGGGGCTGTGATTGAGGACAGGTTGGGCAGGGCTGTGATTGAGGACAGGTTGGGCAGGGGCTGTGATTGAGGACAGGTTGGGCAGGGCTGTGATTGAGGACAGGTTGGGCAGGGGCTGTGATTGAGGACAGGTTGGGCAGGGGCTGTGATTGAGGACAGGTTGGGCAGGGGCTCTGCTTGTGATTGAGGACAGGTTGGGCAGGGGCTCTGCTTGTGATTGAGGACAGGTTGGGCAGGGGCTCTGCTTGTGATTGAGGACAGGTTGGGCAGGGGTTGTGATTGAGGACAGGTTGGGCAGGGCCTGTGATTGAGAACAGGTTGGGCAGGGCCTGTGATTGAGGACAGGTTGGGCAGGTGTTGTGATTGAGGACAGGTTGGGCAGGGGCTGTGATTAAGGACAGGTTGGGCAGGGGCTGTGATTGAGGACAGGTTGGGCAGGGCTGTGATTGAGGACAGGTTGGGCAGGGGCTGTGATTGAGGACAGGTTGGGCAGGGGCTGTGATTGAGGACAGGTTGGGCAGGGGCTCTGCTTGTGATTGAGGACAGGTTGGGCAGGGGCTCTGCTTGTGATTGAGGACAGGTTGGGCAGGGGCTCTGCTTGTGATTGAGGACAGGTTGGGCAGGGGCTGTGATTGAGGACAGGTTGGGCAGGGCCTGTGATTGAGAACAGGTTGGGCAGGGCCTGTGATTGAGGACAGGTTGGGCAGGTGCTGTGATTGAGGACAGGTTGGGCAGGGCCTGTGATTGAGGACAGGTTGGGCAGGTCCTGTGATTGAGGACAGGTTGGGCAGGGCCTGTGATTGAGGACAGGTTGGGTAGGGGCTGTGATTGAGGACAGGTTGGGCAGGGCTTGGTCTATTCAGGTCGGCTGATTGACAGCCAGCTAGATGTTGTCTTGTCCCTGTGCTCTTCTGCAGGTACAGAGGTTGCCCCCTGCAGTAGGCCAGTGGTGTATCACCACATTCACCCCCTTCTTTAAAATTGTCTTGGGGGGGGGAGGGAGGTTGCATTCAAGAGCCCCAAAACATATATACGCAGTATTTACAGACTGAGATGGTCCGGCGGCTGTTGGAGTCTCTGTGACCGTCGCAGGACTGGCTCCTGGTCACTGGTCAGTGAGGGTATGTGGTGGCTGGGGGTGGGGGCGGGAGTGGCTGGCATGGTGCAGCGTGGAGGAGTGGCCGGGGGTGCCGGGGTTGAGGTGTGTGTGTCGCATTGGATGGGTTCGTACCCCATGGTTGTAATAAGTCCTTGGTGCCCAAGGGAGTCTTGTGCGCCCCATAGCTGTCGGGGGTGTGTGTCAGGCTGCCATGGTCCTGGGCTGGAGGATGCTGTGCTGTGGTGGGTGCTCCTGCTGGTGCCAGGTCCCTGGTCAAGATGGTGTCCTCCCTGCCATTGCTGAACCTAACGTAGGTAGAGTTGTGGTTCACGTGTCGGAGGGGGTTCAGCCTTGTGTGCCCGCACGTGTCTACGCAGGACCATCGGTCCCGAGGACAGGAGCCATGCTGGGAGAGACGTTCCCGTCGCCGATTTCCTGGGGAACGAAAACAGGCATTCGTGAGGGGTCTCGTTGGTAGCCATGCACAGGAGTGACCTAATGGCATGGACTGCCTCGGGGAGGGCGTCCTGCCAGTACTCTATGGACCACCCCTTTGACTTAAGGGCCAGGAGGACTGCCTTCTAAATTACCCCGTTCTCGCGTTTCACTTGCCCATTACTTCTCGGGTGCGACTAGTCGCAATACCCCTTGTTGTCAGGTACTGGCATAGTTCCTCACTCATGAAGCTAGACCCCCAATTGCTGTGGATAAATGCAGGGTAGCCAAACATGGTGAAGATCTATGTCAGTGCCCTGATGACGGTGGCCGTGGAGGTGTCTGGGCAAGGGATGGCAATTGGGAAGCGGGAGTACTCATCTATGACCGTGAGAAAATAGACGTTCCGATTTGTGGAAGGCAGGGGCCCCTTGAAGTCCATGCTGAGGCGCTCGAAGGGCCGAGTGGCCTTTACGACAAGAGCCTGGGGTGGGCGGAAGAAGTGAGGTTTGCATTCCGCGCAGACCAGGCACACCTCGGTCATGGTCCTGACATCTCTGACGGTGTATGGGAGATTCCAGGACTTGATAAAATGATATAAGCGGGAGACGCAGAGGGACTCGTGCAGTGTCTGCAGCTGGTCGTCGTGGAGCAACGCGCAGGTCCGGGAGAGTGTGTCAGGGGTGTCGTTAAGCTTCCCCAGACGACATTGGATGTCATAGCTGTATGTCACCAGCTCGACTCTCCAGCGCAAGATCTTGTCATTCTTGATCTTGCTCCTGGGAGTGGTGGTAACATGAACGCCACGGGCTGCTGGTCGGTGAGGAGGGTGAACCTCCTGCCGGCCAGGTAGTGGTGACAATGGTGGACTGCTTCCACGATCGTCTGGGCCTCCTTTTCAATGGCAGAGTACCCTAGCTCGGAGCCAGGAGGGTCCTGGTGAAGAAGACGACTGGGCACCCCCCTTGGTTAAGGGTAGTGGTGAGGGCTACATCGGAGGCATAGCTCTCCACTTGGAAAGGTGAGTCCTCGTCCATGGCATGCATCGTGGCGTCTGCGATATGCTGCCTGATTCGCGTGAAGGCTGCCTGCGCCTTGGGTGGGAGCGGGAATGTTGTGGCCTGGGCCAGTGGGTGGACCTTGTCCGAGAAGCAGGGAACTCACTGTGAATAGTAGGAGAATAAGCCAAGGCACCTGCGGAGGGCTTTGAGCGTGGGTGGGAGGGGCAGCTTCATTCACGGGCGCATCCATTCTGGATCTGGGCCGATTACACCATGTGCCACGATGGCGAGGCTGGTGGTGCTGAACACGTACTTCTCTTTTTTGTAAGTGAGGTTCAGCTCCTCATCCATCCAGAAAAATTTCTCCAGGTTGGCATCGTGGTCCTGCTGGTCGTGGCCACAGATGGTGACATTATCCAGGTACAGGCAAGTCGCCTTTAGTTTGTGCCAGTCTACCATCCGATCCATCTCCCGCTGGAAGACGGAGACCCAATTTGTGACCCCAAATGGAACTCGGTGGAACTGGTATAGACGCCTGTCCACCTCGAAGGTGATATAAGGCTTGTCCTGCGGGTGGATGGGGAATTGGTGATAGGCCGACTTCAGGTCAGTCATGGAGAAAACCTGGTAGTGGGCTATCTCGTTGACCATTTTGGCTATCCTTGGTAAGGGGTGAGTACCCAGCTGGGTGTACCAGTTGATGGTCTGGCTGTAATCCATGACCATCCTCGGCTTGCTTCCCCCTTTGACCACTAGGACTTGGGCTCTCCAGGGGCTGTTGCTGAGCTCTATGACACCTTCTGAGTGGGCCACGCCCGGGTGAATGAAACTCTTGGTGCTGCCACTGTCGATTAGGCACTTTGTTACCTGCCTGTTGATTTTTACGTCCATTATGGAGCACCCAAGGTCATGGGGAATGTTCCTGGTCAGGGTGGTGGCTGCTAGGATCATCTCAGGGTCCGAGTCATCGCTCCCTGATAGTGGAGGCGAGTTGTGGTCGTCAGAATCCTCTGCAGCCATCGTGAGAGGTGAGTGTTGACTGATAGAACTCTCCGTAGTCATGGGGTGCAGAGTGCGGCGGTTAGTGGCGTCCGGAGGCGTTGGGTGCGTCGGGCTGGTCAGCGCCCATGTTGACCACGTTGTCATCGTTAGAGGCCTGTCCGGCCTAAGATATTGGCGCCGCATGGGAGTGCGAGGCATGACTGACCTTCTTCCCCGGCTGCACTCGGTGTGCCAGGGAAGTGATGTCACGTGGCTGGCTGTCAGTGAGGGCCACATCTTCACGGCCGGTGGAAGTGACATAATTCCGTATACCATATCTCGGCGCTGGCGAGAGCGAGGGCTGGTCTGGGCGCATGGCGCGCATGTGGCAATGATTGCCGGTGAGGCCAGAAGTTGGGCTGCTGGAGTTGGGGAGGCTGGAAGTGGCAGCGGAGGCAATGGCGTCGCCCGGCAATCGCACTTGGCGGGGATTATGAGGTGGGGGGGAGGTCGTAGTGGGCCACTGAGCTGCCAGCAGGCTTTGAGAGGCATACCTTGGCGAAATGACCTTTCTTGCCGTATCTCGAGCAGTACTGGTTTCTGGCCGGGCAATTTTAGCGTGATCGTCGATCAGACCCACACAGGGATCCACAGTACTTATAAGGGCACTGGGCGCCCGCAGCAGCGATGTTTTCATCCCCAGCCTGATCTAGGGCCACAGCATCAGAATGTGCTGACCACACAGAGGCCTGGGGAAGCCAGGAGTTGAAGGCTTCGGTGTGCAGTGCTGCTGCCTCCAGGGTTTGGACCACCTCCACTGTTTTGGCCAGGGAGTAGATGTTGTCCTCCAGAAGCTTCCCTATAAAAGGTAATGGGATCCTGTTGTGATTGCTGGAAATTCTGGAGAATAATGAATTGGATGTGAAGGCTGGTAGGAAGGTAGGTGAGGACGAGGAATCCTGTTTTTGTTGCTCTGGGCCAGAGGGAGCCAGGGCAGAAGAGTGGGAAACGGAGGAGAGGCGGGTGAGGGCTGATGGTGGTGGAGGGGAAGCCAAGTTTGTGGGAATTTGAGGCAAATAACTATCGGGGATAAAATACCATAATCCAATGGTGTTACTTAGAAAAATAGGTGCAGGATTATGCCATTTGGCCCTTCAAGCCTACACCGCCATTCAATATGATCATGGCTGATCAGTACCCAGTTCTTGCCTTCTCCCCATACCCCCTGATCCCCTTAGCCACAAGGGCCAAATCTAACCTACTCTTAAACATTGACAAGGAACCAGCCTCGACTACTTCCTGCAGCAAAGAATTCCACAGATCCACCACTCTCTGTGAGAAGAAAGTTTTCCTCATCTCAATCCTAAAAAACTTTCCCCTTATCCTTAAAATTAGACCCCTGATTCTGGTTTTTCCCAGCATTAGAAACAACCTTCCCTGCGTCTCGTCTGTCTAAACCCTTAAGAATTTTATACATTTCTATAAGATCCCCCTCAATCTTCTAAATTCCAGAGAATACAAGCCTAGTCTATCCAACCTTTCTTCATATGCAAGCCCTTCCATCCCTGGTATCAGTCCAGTGAACCTTCTCTGCTCCCCCTCCATGGTGTTGAGCAGTTCAATCGATAACCAAGCCATTGTGGGCATTAGTAAGGCAACATTTTTTTTTAAAAAGATTCTTATGAATTCCCAATAATTAAATTCCTAGATAGTACAGTGATTTTTTTTTTTGTACTGGTACATGCACATTTCTGAATAGATTTTATTTGCTGGTTTTTGTGACATGAATCAAATTTTATGGATTTAATTGATTGTCAAAATGGTTTCCAAAATTAAAATCTAGATTTCAGATTTATTGTCAGAACTCCCAGGGACAAGCCACAGCGATCAGGTCTGGCAGAGTCTGGCCCTGTGGCTAAGAAGGGAAGAGAGGAGAAGAGGCAAGCTCTAGTGATGGGGGATTCCATCGTTAGGGGGCAGATAAGAGGTTCAGTGGAAGAAATTGAGTTGGGCGCTAGGTTGAAAGATAGGACCTCCAGGGCTATGATCTCGGGATTGGTGCCCGCGCCACGTGCTGGTGAGGGTAGAAGCGGGAAGTTAATGCAGCTGAACCCGTGGCTGAAGAGATTGTGTAGGAGGGAGGGCTTCAGGTTTCTGGATCACTGGGCTCTTCCAGGGAAGGTGGGACCTGTTCCAACGCGACAGTTTGCATCTGATCTGGAGGGGAGCTAATATCCCTGCAGGAAGGTTTAAAGAAGATTTGCAGGGGGGAGGGGAACCAGAGGGCCAGAGCAGATAGAAGAGTGGAGGAGGGAAAAGATGATGTTAAAATTGCATGCAATGGGTTGATATGGTGGAAATGTTCTCAGGTGCATCTATTTCAATACAAGGAATATCGTAGGAAAAGCAGATGAGCTTATGGCGTAGATTGGCACGTGGAATTATGACATTGTGGGCATTAGTGAAACTTGGTTGCAGGACGGACGGGATGGTAACACAAATTTATTTGCTTTATGTGCAATAGAACGCGAGGGATGAAAGGAAGAGGAGAGGCTCAGATACGACAGACTGAGCCTATATGGGTGGAGCCGAGGAATAGGAAAGGTGTGACCACACTCATGGAGTTGTATTATAGTCCGGGCAATACTTTAGCGAGAATTGGAGGAGCAAATCTGTAGAGAGAGATAGCGGAGAGCAGAAGGCAACAATGTGTTGATAGTAGGGGATTTTAACTTAAAGGTCAAGGTAAAGGTTTCATTAGAGTCACGTAATTACTACATTTGGAATGTAACATACATAAAATTCTTTAACTTTGTCTACTGTAAGGAAGACAGTCGCCACTTTGTCCAGTGCCCTTCATAGAAATGAGGCCCCAGCAAGGAATAAATTTGCAATCCCTGGTTTACAAGACCAGTGCCCTAACCACTAAGCTATGGGAGTCACATATTGACTGGGATTCCCATACTGTAAAAGGGCTTGATGTTTGTCAAATATGTTCAGGAAAGTTTTCTAAATCAATAAATAGAGGTACCAACTAGAGAGAGTGCAATACTGATCATTGACTCAATTCCACCCTCCTGCCTTTTCTCGAAATCCTTTAATTCCTTTTTTATGTAAAAATCTAACTGAAACTTAAATATGTTTAATAAGTCACCTCAGCGACTTCCCTGGGCACAAATAAGAGTCTTTAAATGAGCCCCTGATTGAGTTTATTCCCTGGAGCCTAGAAAAATGAGGTAAGATTTGATTGAGGTCTTTAAAATTATGGTGGGCACGGAAATGCAAATAGGCTTTGACCACTGAGGGGAGGTGAGATACAAATCAGAGGACATGGGTTAAGAGTGAAAGGGGAAAAGTTTAGGGGGAACTTCTTCACACAGAGAGTGGTGGGGGTGTGGAACGAGCTTCCAGCTGAGGTTGTGAATGAGAGCTCATTTTTAACTTTTAAGAAATATTTGGACAGGTACAAGGATGGGAGGGGTATGGGGGATGTGGACTGGGTGTAGGTCAGTGAGACGAGGCAGAATAATAGTTCAACACAGACTAGAAGGGCCAAAGGGCCTGTTTGTGTGCTGATATGATCTATGGTTCTAATTTGGAAAGACATTCAGGGGGTCACCTCTGATCCAGTGAAGATTGATTTTATTTGTTCCTGAGAGATGTGTGAGCAATGTTTTCTTTGCTCTTGCAAGTAATAAAATTATATGGTGTCATAAATAACTATCTCTGCAAATATGATGAGGCAACAGCTGTTTAATTTTTATTGTCCATCTGTTTATGGTGTGCGTTGTGTGCCAAGAAATGTGTAAAACACCACACGTGCAACAAGGGATTACTTAACCATGCTGAATATGGGGATCAGAGGTGGAGAGGGTGAGCAAATTTAAGTTCTTGGGAGTCACTACCTTGGAGGAGCTTTTCTGGACCCAACACACCAATGGCATCATGAAGAAAGCACGTTAGCACCTCTACTTCCTCAGGAGTTTGTGGAGATATGGTAGTATACCGAAAGCCCTGGAAAATTTCTACAGATGTGTGGTGAAATGTGGGCTGACCGGCTGCATCACGGTCTGGTTCAGGGACACCAATACCCCTGAGCATAAAGCCCTGCAAAAGGTAATGGACACAGCCCAGGACATCATTGGTAAAACCCTCCCCACCAATGAGAACATCTACAGGGAACACTGCTATTGGAGAGCAGCAGCAATCATCAAGGATCCCCACCACCCAGCACACACACTAAATTTTAAATGTTTAAATTTAGAAATATAGCACAGTTACGGGCCCATTCGGCCCACGTGTCTGTGCCACCCAATTACATCCAATAGACCTATAACCTCTGGTACGTTTTGAAGGGTGGGAGGGAAAGTGGATTCCCTGAGGAAAACCCTTGCAGATATGGGGAGAACATACAAACTCCTTACAGACAGTGTGGGGTTTGAACCCCAGTACCAAATCTGGTGCTGTAATAGTGTTGAGCTAACGGTGCTGCCCCAAATTTCAGATTTATTGTCAAAGTACATACATGACATCAGCATCGAAATGCGTTTATGAAATATCTTTAAAAATGAAAGCATCCTTTCCAAAATGTAGCTGAGGTAAATGTGTTGTGGACTGTTGAAGGACTCGAAGCAGAGACTAAATCGTCATGGGTATTTCTTGTTAGCTTAGCCAACTGAATTTCTCGCATATTGCAGTGTGGATTGTTCTGCCACATGTGAGGGTTTCCCCTGGGTGGATTGACCTGCTGGCAATTCGTATGTTGTTGTTCAACTGTGCAAGAATTTGTCAGCTGACTTGGAAAAGCTCAACTAAATAGTGCAAGATGATTTAAAATGTGTGGAATCTGCCAGTGGAATGTTAACTTTTTTGTATGGGTAGAATGAGAGCAGTCTTTCAATCTGTAGCTGATGGTGCAAGATGCACCAATAAGGCATATCTTTTCTTTTTCAATCTTTTTATTGATTTTATAATAATAAAACATGTAAACATGTAGTGTATATGGATACAGAAAATAACACACTTTGTTCAAAGCTATTATAAACAGTACCCATATCATGAATCACTTCTAAACCCTCAATTAAAGAATGATACGAAATATTTATTTAATATATGATACCTAAACCAGAGTTATATGGCAAAAAGATTAATAGTCTTCTTCAGAAATAGAATGCGAAAAAAGAACATGAAATTATCAGCAAAATTGTTATTGTTCTAGGCCAGTGGTCATTAACCTTTTTCTTTCCACTCACATCCCACTTTAAGTAATCCTTCTGCCATCGGTCTCTTTGATTAGTAAGGGATTGCTTAAGGTGAGGTGTGAGTGGGGAGGGAAGGTTGAGAATCACTGCTCTAGACCCAAATGTTACTGAAATATTTTGCTTGAGGAAAATTGTCATTGGCCCATTTCCTTTCGAGTTATGAAACTGTCCACATAACGAGTCAATGAGGGACGATTAAAACAGTATTTGGTAGACCATATTTAAATGAAAGTTGGTCAAAGGAAGCGAGACTCCCTTCAACAAGTTACTGCCTGATCCATACCATTCTTTAAAAGTTATATCAATCATGGAAGGTTTAAAGAAATAATTAGAAAAAAATAGGACTAGAAAAAGAAAATCTCATTAAATCAAAATGTTTTCTAAATTGTATCCATAATCCTCAAAGTATGTTTAACTACCGGATTATTAGATAATTTATTAGAGATATAGGAAGTGAGGATCCAAGAGGAAAAATTAGATAAAATTTTGCAACAGAAGTAGATTCCAGATATATCCATGTTGGACAGTCGTCACGGTTATAATATGATATATTGAAGTATTCAATTTAGAATAAAATTTTCTAAATGTATCATTTACTTCTGCATGGTCAATTGTGATATTACCATTGCTTTTTCGAATCCCTGTAATTTGCTGTTTAGCAGCAAACCCTTTTAACTGATTGGCCAATAGTTTTCCGGATTTGGCTCTGTGCATATAAAATTAACTCTTAACCCTAACCATATAACCATATACGGAGCGGAAACAGGCCACGTTGGCCTTTCAAGTCCGCACCGGTTTACTGATTTTGTGCGCCCTCTTCAGGCATTGGTTAATTGGTAAAATATTATACAGCACTTACTTTTTAAAAGTTGACTTTCGATTGGATATGTTAAAAGGAGTTCAAATCAACACACTTCCTATCATTTGGCCTCTGGGGTAAGCCTTCGGAGTATCCCAGACTAGAAGATTCGTCAGAGATATTAGAACCATAGAATGTTACAGCACAGAAAGACAGGCCATTTGTCCCTTCCGGTCTGTGCTGACCAATAAAACTAGCTAGTCCCACAGACCTCCTCCCATTCCATAACCCTCTAGACCTCTCCTATCCATGTATTGATCCAATTTATTTTTAAAACTCAAGATTGAATCTGCATTCACTACATCAGATGGCAGCTCATTCCACACTCCTACTGCTCTCTGAGTGAAAAACTTCCCCTAATGTTCCCCTTGTTTCTCTCCCCTTTCAGCCTAAACCTATGACCTCTCGTATTGACCTCCCCCACTCTAAGTGGAAACATCTCACTCACATCTACTCTGTCTATACCCCTCATAATCTTATAACCTTGATCAAGTCTCCCCTCATCCTTCTTCACTCCAAGGAGTATAGTCTTAACCCGTTTAATCTTTCCCGATAACTCGACTCCTGAAGACCTGGCAACATCCTCATAAATCTTCTCTGCACTCTTTCAATCTGATTGATAGTTTTTTAAAAAACTGATTTGTTCTAAAAATTTCAAAAAATCTTTATCAAATAATAGGGTTGAATTAAAACACCAATTAATTTGAGTTCTACCAGAAAAATTTAACACGGGAGCATGATCAGAAATTAGTATGGTCTTGTATTCAAATAGAACCATTTGACAATATTAAAAAATAATCAATCCGTGAATAAATATGATGGACATGGAAAAAAGAATATTCCCTGTCCTTTGGATGCAAAAAATGCCAAATATCTAAAATACTACATTTTAATAAAAATGAATTAATAAATAAGGCTGATATGTTCAAAACCACTGGGTTGGAGAATGAGTGGTCTAAGATTGGGTCAAGCCACCAATTAAAGTCTCCATCCAGCTAGGACATGTCAAACCTACAGAGCCTATCATAGATCAATTAACTGTACTTTGAATTTGGTTATCCCAGATTAATTCAAAGATCCAAGACCACATGATATAAGAGCAGAAGAAGGCCATTCGGCCTGTTGGGTCTGCTCTGCCATTTTATCATGAGCTGATCCTTATCACTCATCCCCACTTCCCGGCCTTCTCCCCATAACCCTTGATGCCCTGACTAATCAAATACCTATCAATTTCTATCTTAAGACTCAACAACCTCACTTTCACAGCAGCCCTTGGCAACAAATTCCACCGACTCACAAATCCTCTGGCTAAAGAAATTTCTCTGTATTTCTGTTTGAAATTGATGCTCTTTTATCCTGAAATTGTGGCCTCTTGTCCTAGACTCCCTGACCATGGGAAACATCCTTGCCTCTTCTTCTCTGTCCAGGCCTTTCAGCATTTGAAATGCCTCTCTGAAGTGCCCCTCATCCTTCTGTTCTCAAGCGAGTCCAGTCCAAGAGCTGACAATTATTCCTCATTTGCTAACCCTTTCATTCCTGGTATCATTCTAGTAAATCTCTGAACCCTCTCTAATGCTAGCAAATCTTTTCTCAAGTAAGGCACCTAAAACTCCAAGTGAGGATCTCACCAGTGCCCTACAGAGCCTCATCATTACATCCCTGCTCTTGTATGCCATTCCTCTAGATCTGAATGCCAACATTGTATTTGCCATCTTCATCACCGTCTCAACCCGAAAGTTAACTTTTAGGGTGTCCTGCATGAGGTCTCCCAAGTCCCTTTGCACCTCCGAATTATGAATGTTCACCTCATCAAAATAATAGTCTGCCTGTCTATTTCTTCCCACTTCCCAACATCTGCCATCTCTGTGCCCATTCTCCTAATTCTCTCTGCAGCCTTTCCAGCGCCACCAGCTCTACCACCTATCTTGATATCATCCGTAAATTTAACCACAAAGCCATCTATTCCAATATCCAAATCATTTGTACACAGTACAACTTCCATTATCCAATATTGAATTCTCCAAAATTTTCTGTTACCTGAAATTTTTAAAAAATTTTGGATAAACAAGGATATCTATAAAACCTTATTTATCCAAATTTTTTTCAGAGCCAAACTGACCGGGAACGTTAGGTTCCTGGCAGTGGCAGCAATGGACCATGGGCAAGTGTAGAATGGGCAATTGCGTTTTAAGATAGCAATTACCCAAGTGTTTGCACGAGTGCAGGGACATGAAGGAAGAAGAGATTAAAATGAAGGTACAAACTTTTGTGTGGGAAAGTCGCTGTGGGGGAGAGGGGAAAGAGCTAACAATAAATAGCAATATTTATAAACAGTTTTGGCAAGAGAAACCCCTCCATGAATGCTCCCTTTCTCTTCTGCATGGAATTCTGGAGGGCAGATCTGCCATTGCTTTTCCCTATGATCTTTCCCACACCGTATCAATTGTACATGATAGCGCTGTCAACTATCCCACGCTGTTTAAAAATTGTCCACTTTTGCTATTTATTGCTCGCACTTTCCCACGGTCCCTTATAATGGTTTATATAGGTCGACACTACAACAACAGGGGATGAAGGACTCAGACTGGGCTGGTCATAAAGCTTAATTATGTTTTAATTAGGCATGATTAATTTTCTTAAAATATAAGATCATAATACATTGATCAGGATTTAGGGCAGGTCTACCATCCCTCGATGCATCATAATGTCACCGGTAGAAGATAAAACAAACCTAACTCCAAGGATGGCTCCTTGCAAGCGTGAATGCATGCATCGTCCCAGTTAAGAGTAGTCAAGTGTGAACAGCAAAAACACCATTCCTATCCCGGGACACTGAACGGCTGATTTAGTGGTTTGCAAGTGGAAAAGGGGTTATAATCGTAGACCTTTATCAAGTCTCCTCTCATCCTTCTACACTCTGAAGTGAAAAATCCCAGCTCTGCTAACCTTGCCTCATAAGACTGGTTTCCCAATCCAGGTAATATCCTGGTCAATCTCCTCTTCCCCCTCTTCGTAGCTTACACATCCTTCCTATAATGAGGGTGACTAGAAATGAACACAATACTCTTAAGTGTAGTCTCACCAAAGATTTGTACAGTTGTAACATCAGCTCTCTACTCCTGAACTCAATCCTCCTATTAATGAATCCCAGCATCACATAGACCTTCTTAACTATCCTATTAACCTGTGAAGCAACCACAAGGTCCCTCTGTTCATCCACACTCTTTAGTAACTGACCATTAACCATCTACTCAGCCTTCTAGTTTGTCCTTTTAAAAAGCATAACCTCACACTTATCCGAATTTAACTCCAGCTGCCACTTTTCTGCCCAACTCTGCATCCTGTCTATATCCTCTTGTAACCTTCGACAAACTTCAGCTCACAGCTCCTCCAACCTTAGTATCATCCACAAACTTACTGACCCATCCTTCCATTTCTTCATCCAGGTAATTTATAAACATCACAAAGAGCAGGCGTCCCAAAACAGATCTCTGCGGCCCCTCCACTAGTCACTGACCTCCAGGCAGAAAATTTTCCTTCCACTACTACTCTCTGCTTTCTTCCTACAAGCCATTTTTTAAATCCACACAGCTAATTTTCCATTGATCCCATGGCTCGTGACTTTCTGGACGAGTCCCTTGTGGGGGATCTTGTCAAATGCCTTGCTAAAATCCATGTAGACCACATCTACTGCCCAACCCTCATCAATTTCTTTTGTTACCTCCTCAATAAACTCAATTATACTCAAGAGGCATGGCCTTCCCTTCACAAAGTCCTGCTGACTTCTCCAGATGAGATACAAACTAGAGGGCATGGGTTAAGGGTGAAATGGGAAAAGTTTAGGTGGAACATGAGGGGGATCTTCTTCAGACAGAGAGTGGTGGGGGTGTGGAACAAGCTGTCAGCTGAAGTGGTGAATGCAGGCTCAATTTTAACATTTAAGAAGAATTTGGACATGTACATGGATGTGAGAGGTATGGAGTGATATGGACTGGGTGCAGGTCAGTGGGATAAGGCAAAAAAGGTTCAGCACAGACTAAAAGGGCCAAAGGGGCCTGTTTCCATGCTGTGATGTTTTAAGGTTCTCATTTAACACAAGACCTCTCTTTGGCAAAGTTTTTAGTTATCTGCTGTAATATATTCAGGGGCTTGGCATCAACTTTTGTTTGATGTTTCTGCCCAACAGCTTGGACTGTTTTCACAATAGTTGTCACGGTTGGTGAAGTGGTTAGTGCAAAGCAGCTACAGTGGCAGCGATTGGGGCCGCTGTTCAAAACCCGCACTGTCTGTAAGGAGTTAGTAAGTTCTCCCCGTGTCTGCATGGGTTTTCCCTGGAGGTTCCGGTTTCCTCCCACTGTTCGAAATGTACCGGGGGTTGTTAACTGGGTGTAATTGGGCTCGTGAACGAAAATGGCCTGTTACTGTGCTGTATGTCTAAATTAAAAATTTAAATTTAAATGTTGAAGGTGCTACATAAATGGAATTAGTTGTCACATGAAATATAAATGAGAAATAATCTGCTTTTAGAAAATTGTGTTAGAATTTCTGCTACTTATTTCAGATTTATTGTCAGAGTACATACATTATTGGTCATGCAAAAAACAACTGTATACATGTAAACAAATAAAGACCTGTAAACAGATAATGAATGTAAACAAACTGACTGTGCAATGCAGAGAGAACAAAGAAAGCCAATAAAGTGAACAAGTAAGAGCCCTTAAATGAGCCCCTGATTGAGTTTGTTGTGGAGGAGTCTGATGGTGGAGGGGACTGATGGTGGAGGGAGAACGGCTGTTCCTGAACCTGGTGGTGCGAGTCTGGTGACACCTAGTCCTCTTGCCTGATGGTATCAGCAAGAACAGAGCATGTTCTGGGTGGGGTGGGTCCTTGATGATTGCTGCTATTGTCCAATGGCACGTTTTCCTATAGATATTCTCAGTAGTGGGGAGGGTTTTGCCTGTGATGTTTTGGGCTGTGTCCACTACCTTTTGCAGAGCTTTACTCTCAGGGGTATTGGTGTTCGCCTCTGCCAACTCCTGAGGGAGTAGAGGCGCTGATGTACTTTTTTCATGATGCCATTAGTGTATTGGGTCCAGGAAAGATCCTCCGAGATTGTGACTCCCAAGATACTAAATTTTCTCACCCTCTCCACCTCTGATCCACCAATGATCAGTGGATTGTAAACCTTTGGCTTTCCCTTCCTGAAGTCAACAATCAGCTCCTTAGTTTTGGTCACACTGAGTGCAAGGTTGTTGTTGGTGACACCATTCAGCCAAGTTTTCAGTCTCCATCCTGTTTGCTGACTTATCCCCTTCCTTTATACAACCCACTCCTGTGGTATCATCGGCAAATTTGTAGCAACTGAAGAATATTACAAGAACTTAACAAAAATAGTTCCAGAAAAACTTAGTGTCAAGTTCAATGTCTCTCAGTGCAGAATCCAAAAGTATGCTGATCTGCTGAATCACGGTCTGATATGGGGGCAACAATACCCCTGAGCGTAAAGTCATACAAAAGGTCATGGTCACAGCCCAGGACATCACGGGCAAAGCCCTCCCCACTATCGGGAACATCTACGGGGAATGCTGCCGTTGGAAAGCAGCAGCGATCATCAAGGAGCACACACTCTATTCTCGCTGCTGCCATCAGGAAAGAGGTCTCGGTGCCACAAGACTCGCACGACCAGGTTCAGAAACTGCTGCTTCCCCTCCACCATCAGACTCCTCAACAACAAACTCAATCAGGGGCTCATTTAAGGACTCTTACTTGTACACTTTATTGATTTCTTTATTCTCTCTCTATTGCACAGTCCATATCACCACTCACAGCACAGAACAGGCCAGTTCGGCCCTACTAGTCCATGCCGTAACAAATCCCCACCCTCCTAGTCCCACTGACCAGCACCCGGTCCATACCCTTCCAGTCTTCTCCTCTCCATGTAACTATCCAGTCTTTCCTTAAATGTAACCATTGATCCCGCCTCAACCACGTCATGTTCATAAGTCAGTTTGCTTCTATTCGTTATCTGTTTACAGTTCTTTATTAGTTTACATCTATATGCTGTGTACCCTTTTTTGCATGTGGTAATTCTGCCTAGACCACAGGAAGAAGAATCTCAGGGTTGTATGTGATACCATGCATGTGCTCTAACAATAAATGTGAAATCTGAATATAAACGTAATACTGAAAGGCCCAAGCAAAATAAGAAACTTGTTTTTGAAGAGGCCCGAGACATGTTGAAATATTTAAGATCAAAGTTTTAGAGTCTGGTTTGTCGGCTGTTGTGAGTTTTGCATTGATATAAATTCCATCTGTGATGTTTATAAATTTGCGAAGTTTAGTAACACATCAGGTCATCGTTGGGAGTGGACTGATCCAGGAACAAAAAGGTTTCAGCAGGTAGGGACAGCTAAGGCCAGGTTTTCGATATCATATTCTTGTTCCTCTAGTCATAAACACTGAGAATGGCAGCCCAGGCAGGGAAATGTTCCTCTTGCAGAATGTGGGTTGTCAGGGATGACAACTTCATCTGTGAGATGTGCATCCAGCTGCAGCTCCTGACAAACCGAGTTAAGGAATTGGAACTGGAGTTGAATGAACTCCGATCACTTGGGAGGCAGAGGAGTGATAGACAAGAGTCACAGGGTCACCATCACACCTAGGAGGGAGGAGGAAGGTAGATGGGTGACAATCAGGAGAAGGAAAGGGAACAGGCAGGCAGTGCAGGGACCCCTGTGGGCGTTCCCCTCAATAACAAGTATACAATTTTGGATACTGTTGGCAGAGGGACAACCTACCAGGGATTTTGTTGAGCACCTTGGCTCTGTTCACCACAATAGTGACCACCATTTCAATTCCCAATCTCATTCCCTTGCTGACATGTCTGTCCATGGTCTTGTGCTCTGCCAGACTGAGACCACCCATATATTGGAAATGAGAAACCACACCTTGTCTTCTGACTGGGCCACCTCCAACCGGACGGAGGGCATTAATATCGATTTCTCTGGCTTTCATGAAACCCCCCCCCCCCCACTTCTTTCCCCATCACCTTTCTCCCTGCTGTCTTTCCCTCTCCTATCTCCATTCACACAAACATGATAAATCCTTACCTCACCCCTTATCATATCAATCAGCCCCTTTTGTTGGTCTGGATTCCTCCCCCAGTCGGCACTGTCTGAATTCTGAAACTTTTGGAGTTTTCCTGCTTCTGGCTCATTATGCTTATTCCTTGAAGAAGGGCTTAAGTCCGAAATGTCAGCAATATATCTTTGTCTCCTATGGATGCTGAAAAGACCGGCTGAGTTCCTCCAGCATTTCAATGTGATTTTACTTCAATCACAGTGACTGCAGACTTTTGTGTTCACTCAGACTAACTTTTGTGTCTGGTATACTGAACCTCATAGATTGGAGGCAGAGAGCTGGCGTTGCAAGTCAGTACTTTGATGCAAGACCCAAGTTAGGTCCAAATAATTTTATCCACTTAAATGTTTCCCTTTTTTATGCTCAGTCATCCTAACAGATGAAGAAGTCCAGAGAAAAAAGGAGATGATTTTAAAGCGGAAGGAAGAAGAAGCCATAAAGGAGGCTCGAAAACCCAAGTTGTCTGATGACCAAGAGAAACTGATCGCCTTACTGGTCGACGCACACCATAAGACATACGATACATCATATTTGGACTTTGGCCAGTTCAGAGTATGTATTGTCCATATGAGTGGGTTAAGGCAAGGAATGCCACAAAGATAATGGCAGTATAAAAAATGAGGGCAGCACGGTTGGAGTGGCAGTTAGCACAATGCCATCGTAATGCCAGCAAGTCAGACTGGGGTTCAAATGCCACACTGTCTTTGAGGAGTCAGTACATTCTCCCTGTGTCTGCGTGAGTTTTCCCAGGGGCTCCGGTTTTCTCCCACCATTCAAAAGAAATGTACCGGAGTTTGTAGGTCAACTGGGTGTGATTGGGTGACATAGGCTTGTGGGCCAAAATGCCTGTCTAAATTTAAATGTAAATTTTCAGATAAACATTAGATGGTGGTCCATCAGAACCCATCATTGAAATGGCATATCTCCACGCTCAAGTTTGTACTCTGACCAGGTGGTTTGGGGAGGTTTCAAGGGCAATTAAGAGGAAATTGGTGTGGGGAGATGTTTGGGGAAATGATGGAATTGTGGGGAGGGGGGGTGATCTTGGAATAGGCAAATTTGAATTTTATTGAAAATTTGGAGTATTGTGTGCAGTTCTGGTCACCAAACTGCAGGAAAGATATCAATAAGATAGAAAGAGTGCAGAGAAGTTTTACTAGGATGTTGCCTGGACTTCAGGAGCTGAGTTACAGGGAAAGGTTAAACAGGTTAGGACTTTATTCCCTGGAGTGTTGGAGAATGAGGGGAGATTTGATAGAAGTATTTAAAATTATGTGGTGGATAGACAGAATAAATGTTGATACCGTATAGTTCCACGTGTAAATCTACCCTTGAAACTCTCAAAAAAACTCTCAAAACTCAGGAGTTGTTTTATATGCCAGATACAAATAAGCCCTTGAATTCAACTCAAAAATCACTCCACATAGATTTGGGATATAAGACAACCCTTGAAACATCAAAAAAGAGCCCAACATACAACAAAGTTTCTCCAATGTCCTCGCAGCAGCAGGTTGGTAGATTCCTTGGCCACTTCTACAATGTTTATCTTAAAACTCGCTTCATACTTTTGTTGTTTTGCTGGAGGCTCCATGATAAAAATACCTTCCAGCCACATCCAACAGCTCATTCAATGTGATTTTTGGGGGGGATCGTCTTATTCACCCAATATATGATAAAACAGTGAGGCTAAAAATGAGGACCCATCTTATCTGAAGGTAGACTTATATGTCAAAACGTACGGGTAGGCTTGTTCCACTGAAGGTAGATGAGGTATAAACTAGAGGACATGGGTTATGAATGAAAGGGGAAAGGTTAAGGGGAACGGAGGGGAATTTCTTCACACAGAGAGTGATGGGAGTGTGTAAGGAGGGTTTAGTAGTTTTCTAAGGAAAATATGGGTTGACACAACATCAAGAGCTGAAGGGCCTGCACTGTGCTGTAGTCAAATCAAGTTTCTTGTCATCTGATTGCACAAGTACAACCCGATGAAATAATGTTCTCCGGTCCTCAGTGCAAAACACTCAAACAACCAGACATAACGCACATACAGACAAACAATACATATGTAGGACAAGTATTTCATCGAAATAAATAAATTTTATTTCCTTCAAACGAGAGTCCTGGAGGGTTAGTGTGAGCCGTTCCTTTGGTCGTTCAGCGTTCTCACTGCCCGTGGGAAGAAGCTGTTCCTCAGCCTGGTGGTCCTGGCTCTGATCCTCCTGGATCTCTACCCCGACAGAAGCAGTGGAAAGAGGCTGTGTGCAGGGTGGAAGGAGTTCTCATGATTTTGTGTGCCCTCTTCAGACAACAATCCTGGTAGATCATGTTGATAGGGGGAGGGGGAAAGGAGACCCCAATGATCTTTTCTGCCACTCTTATCATCCTGTGGATTGACCTGTAATGTTCTATGTTCTGTAATTACCTGGAAACTTTAGTCATATTGTCTCTATTTTCTTTTACAGCCACCAGTTCGGGGTCCACCTGGAACTACAACTAGCCAGGCCTTTGCTGTTGACCTGCCACAAAGTTTCTGCTCTGCCGATTCTTTTAGTCCCTTTAACTCATCATCTTCAAGTGATTGCGGCATATCCATGGGTATGTAATGTTTTTTCCTGTGGGCGAAGCAGAATTACCACTTGTTGGTCGTGCAGAAAAAACTGTACACTGTGTATATATGTAACTAATAGAGTACTGTAAGGCTGACTTCCAGGCCAAACATTTTGGCAGTTTCCGCAAAGCAGGACGTCAAGCGCTGAAGAGCTGGCTCTGAATGGGCAACTAAAGCGGCATCATCTGCAAAGAGTAGTTCACGGACAAGTTTCTCTTGTGTCTTGGTGTGAGCTTGCAGGCGCCTCAGATTGAAGAGGTCCTCCATCAGCCAGCTCCCCACCATGACTACCAGCCCCCCCACATCTCCATCGGGCACACAAAACTCAAAACGGTCAACCAGTTTACCTATCTCGGCTGCACCATTTCATCAGATGCAAGGATCGACAATGAGATAGACAACAGACTCGCCAAGGCAAATAGCGCCTTTGGAAGACTACACAAAAGAGTCTGGAAAAACAACCAACTGAAAAACCTCACAAAGATAAGCGTATACAGAGCCGTTGTCATACCCACACTCCTGTTCGCCTCCGAATCATGGGTCCTCTACCGGCACCACCTACGGCTCCTAGAACGCTTCCACCAGCGTTGTCTCCGCTCCATCCTCAACATCCATTGGAGCGCTCACACCCCTAACGTCGAGGTACTCGAGATGGCAGAGGTCGACAGCATCGAGTCCACGCTGCTGAAGATCCAGCTGCGCTGGATGGGTCACGTCTCCAGAATGGAGGACCATCGCCTTCCCAAGATCGTATTATATGGCGAGCTCTCCACTGGCCACCGTGACAGAGGTGCACCAAGTCCCGCATCGGACTGGTCAGCCACAAACGAGCCTGCAGCTGACGTGGACTTTTTACCCCCTCCACAAATCTTCGTCCGCGAAGCCAAGCCAAAGAAAAGAGTACTGTAAACAGATAACAAATGTAAACGAACTGACTGTGCAATACAGAGAGAATTAAAAAAATCAATAACATGCTCAAGTAAGAGACCTTAAATGAGTCCCTGATTGAATTTGTCATTGACGAGTCTGATGGTGGAGGGGGAGCAGCTGTTCCTGAACCTGGTGATGCGAGTCTTGTGGCACCGATACCCTTTCCTGATGGCAGCAGCGAAAACAGAGCACTGTTGAGGGATTAGCCATTCAGATCAGGTTTCACATTTATTGTTCATACATGACATCACATACAACCCTGAGATTCTTTTTCCTGTGGTCCAGGCAGAGTTACCACTAATTGGTAGTGCAAAAAAAAATGTTCCCAGTGTATACATGCAAATGAGTAAAGAACTAAACAGATAATAGTCAAAGGGGTTGAAAAAAGGAGAGACTCAGCAGGTAGCAGTTGATTGGGTAATCGAGTTGAACAGTTGAAGACAAAGGGAGCCAGCGGTCATCATCGAGTGGACTGAATCAGAGTGGTGAGGCTTTGGCTCAAAAGGCTTCGTTGAGAACAGGTAAGAGGTGAGGAATAGTCAGATTTGGGTCAGAAAGGGCCACCTTAAAAAGGATTTAGCAGGTAAGGGCAGGTTTTAGATATATATTTTGTTCATCTAGTCATAGAGAAAATGGCAGCCAAGGCAGGAGAACGCTCCTCTCGCAGAATGTCGGTGTCAGGGAAGCCAGCAGGATCCCTGACCACTTCATATCTGTGGGATGTGCATCCAGCTGTGACTTCTGACAAATTGAGTTAAGGAATTGGATTTGGAATTGGATGAACTCTGGATCATTCAGGAGGGAGAGGGGGTGATAGACAGGGACACCATCGCACCTAGGAGGCAGGAGGAGGGTAGATGGGTGACAATCAGTAGAAGGAAAGGGAAAGGCAGACAGTGCAGGGACCCCCTGTGACTCTTCCCCCAATAACAAGTAGACCATTTTGGATACTGTTGTGGGGGGAAATGACTTACCAGGGACAAGCCACGGAGATGTGGTCCTGTGGCTAAGAAGGGAATGGAGGAGAAGAGGAGAACTGTAGTGATAGGAGATTCCATAGTGTAGAATCAGAATTTATTGTCCTGAATTCGGGGTTTGAGGCAGCGTCACAGAGCAAACATACATATTATAACCATCTTATGGCATAAAAAAAATCATAATGGTAACAGGGCAGGAAAAGTCCGGCTGTGTCTGGGGTTCATTGGTCATTCAGGAATCTGATGGCAGAGGGGGTAGAAGCTGTCCTTGTGCCGCTGAGTGCTCGTCTTTAGGCTCCTGCACCTTTCCCCCAGGGTAGCAGAGTGAAGAGGTGTGGCCTGGGTGGGGGGGTCTTTGAGGAGAGAGGCTGCTTTGTGAAAACACCGCCTCATGTAGACATCCTCGATGGTCCCTGTGATGTTGCAGGCCGAGTTAACAACCCTCTGGAGTTTATTCTTGTCCTAAGAATTGGCGCCTCCGTACCAGGCAGTGATGCAACCAGCCAGAATGCTCTCCACAGTCCACCTGGAGAAGTTTATGAGAGTCTTTGGTGACATAATTAATCTCCTCAGACACCTCACAAAGTATAGCTGCTGGGAAACCTTCTTTGTGATTGCATCAATGTGGAGGTTCACAAGTGGACAGTTTTACCAATAACATTAGTTGGAAGAGTTAATTGTATCAAAATTAATATATTTCCAAGAGTTCAGTACCTCTTTCAAACATTGCCCATTCCGTTAATTACCGTATATTTCGTGGCATAAGACAACTGACGTATAAGTCGACCCCTCCCCCTTTATTTCAGCCTCATTTTATAGTATATCTGGTGTAAATATTGACCCCAATTTTCTGGCTGCCTGAGATGGCCCATTGACCAGCGTTTAAGTTGACCCCTAAAACTTGTGATGCCTGAAATGGGCCGTTGACTGGTGTACACATCGACCGCTATAGATTATGCGGATTGATCTGCTGGGCATTGACTCAAGGTGATTGCCATCATGGAGGCAATCGACACACAGCAATTGCCATCGACACACAGCAATAGGTGACGAGAATATGAAGTGAGCTTTAAGTTGAAAGAGATAGAAATGAACCAAAAAACCAACATGAGAAGTTGGTCAGAGATTGGAGGAAAAAAGAAGGGACTGTAATAAAAATACCAACAAGATCAAGGTTAAATTTGACCAGATCTGGGGCCCGTTCATGTACTATGATCATAATTTGATGACTTCGGCGGTGGGGTGGGGGGGGCTCTGGGGGATTTCTATCCAATGTGCAAGAGCCGATACTCAATTCTTTAAAATGTACTTGCTGGTGACTGTGTTCAGTGGGAGGGGTTAGATTAGTATGGGGGGGGAGAACATTCTTCATTTTTTTTTCTTTTTTTCTTATTTTTGTTTTTTTACAACTGGAAGAGTTGGGTCTATTTAGATAATCACAATGTAGTCATCTGAATATGAGAATATGAGGTGAAATTCTCATAAAGATTTTTCATTTTTTTCAAGAACTGTATAAGACAATTACTCATTCTGTATTACATTATATAAATTATATAATTAATTGATATCTAAACAATATGTCCATGTAATATTTATCTCTATCAAATTAAAAATGTTCTAAAAGAAAAGTGGTGGAAATGTTCTCAGGTGCATCTATTTCAATGCAGGGAGTATTGTAGGAAAGGCAGTCGAGCTTGGTGCATGGATTGGCACGTGTGGTGCAAAGTGTGCTGACCGGCTGCATTATGGTCTGGTATAGGGACACCAATGGCCCTGAGTGTGAACCTCTCCAAAAGGTAGTGGAGTCAGCCCAGGGCATCACAGGCAAAATCCACCCCACTATCGAGAACATCTACGGGGATGTTAGAGAGCAGCAGTGATCATCAAGGATCCACATCACCCAGTATACACACTGTTCTCGCTGCTGCCATCAGGAAAGAGGTATCTATGTCACAAGGCTTGCACCACCAGGTTTAGGAACAGCCATTACGCCTCCACCATCAGACTCCTGAACAACAAACTCATTTAATGATTCTGACATGTGCATTTTACTGAATTCTTTATTCTCTCTGTACTGCATAGTTTGTTTACAGTTCTTTTGATTGTTTACATGTATTAGCTGTGGACAGATTTTTTTGCACTACTAATAAGTGGTAATTCTGCCTTGCCCCCAGGAAAAGGAATCACAGGGCTGTATGTGATGTCATGTACGTCTTCTGACAATAAATCTGAAATCTGAATGGCAATGCTTTGCTTCTGGCATTTGGAGCAATGAATGTCAGGGAGTGTCATTTCCAGTGGAAACTAACACAGCTTTGGACAATTCTGACACTGCATTTAAAGTTTCCATCCTCATGCAGCAGAACCCATCATTAATTTTCATCAATTATTATGGTTATTTGTAGAGAAATGGAAAGGTGATAATGAATACATTTTTATTCTTCTGAAGTTATTTTTTTTTTTTTTTTTTTTTTTTTTTTTTTTTTTTTTTTTTTAATTTTTTATTTTTCACACCATAAATCACAATAGCCATGATATACACTTTTTCTTTTCCACACATTTACAGTGACTTTTTCTCCCTCCCCCCTCCCTCCTCCCAAGCCACCCCCCCATCCCTCCCCCCTCTCATCCATTTTAGTTATACAATCTAGGTTGCATTAATTCAGTTAGACAATGTTGTCATTCAACAAAAATACACCAGAAATTCTACTGAGTCCATTTTTTTCTTCTCTTCTCCTTCCATCAACTTAGGTAATGTTTGTTCCCGGTAGGTTTTCGCTATTGTATTTAATGTAAGGCTCCCATACTTGTTCGAATATTTCAATATTATTTCTTAAACTATATGTTATTTTTTCTAATGGAATACATTTATTCATTTCTATATACCATTGTTGTATTTTCAAATTATCTTCCAATTTCCAGGTTGACATAATACATTTTTTTGCTACAGCTAGGGCTATCTTAACAAATCTTTTTTGTGCATCCTCCAAGTCAATTCCAAATTCTTTATTTTTTATGTTACTTAGGAGAAAGATCTCTGGATTCTTTGGTATATTGTTTTCTGTTATTTTATTTAATATCTGATTGAGATCATCCCAAAATTTTTCTACTCTCTCACATGTCCAGATTGCATGAATTGTTGTTCCCCTTTCTTTTTTACATCGAAAACATCTATCAGATACTGTTGGGTCCCATTTATTTAACTTTTGCGGTGTAATGTATAGTCTGTGTAACCAATTATATTGTATCATACGCAGCCTCGTATTTATTGTATTTCTCATCGTTCCAGAGCATAACTTCTCCCATGTTTCCTTTTTTATCTTTATATTTAAATCTTGTTCCCATTTTTGTTTAGTTTTACCATTTGTTTCCTCATTTTCCTTTTCTTGCAGTTTAATATACATATTTTTTATAAATCTTTTGATTAACATTGTATCTGTAATCACATATTCAAGGTTACTTCCCTCTGGTAAACTCAAGTTGCTTCCTAATTTATCTTTCAAGTAGGATCTCAGTTGGTAATATGCCAGCGCTGTATCTCCCGTTATATTGTACTTATCTCTCATTTGTTCAAAGGATAAGAATCTACTTCCTGAAAAACAATTTTCTATTCTTTTAATCCCTTTTTTTTCCCATTTTCTAAAGGCAAGGTTGTCTATTGTAAAAGGGAGTAGCTTATTTTGCGTCAATATTAGTTTTGGTATTTGGTAATTTATTTTATTTCTTTCTACATGTATCTTCTTCCATATATTGAGGAGATGGTGTAATACTGGAGAAGTTCTATGTTGTACCAATTTTTCGTCCCATTTATATAATATGTGTTCAGGTATCTTTTCCCCTATTTTATCTAATTCTAGTCTCGTCCAGTCTGGTTTTTCCCTTGTTTGATAAAAATCTGATAGGTACCTTAATTGTGCGGCTCTATAATAATTTTTGAAGTTTGGCAATTGTAAGCCTCCTTGTTTATACCATTCTGTTAATTTGTCTAGTGCTATCCTCGGTTTCCCCCCTCTCCATAAAAATCTCCTTATTATTTTCTTTAACTCTTTGAAGAATTTTTCTGTCAGTTGTATTGGCAATGCCTGAAATAAGTATAGTATCCTTGGAAAAATGTTCATTTTAATACAGTTTATCCTTCCTATCAGTGTTAGTGGTAGCTCTTTCCAATGCTCTAAATCGTCCTGTAGTTTTTTCATTAGTGGATTGTAATTGAGTTTATATAATTGGCCTAGATTTTTGTTTATTTGCACACCTAGGTATCTTATTGCCTGCGTTTGCCATCTGAATGGGGATTCCTCCTTAAATTTTGAGAAATCCGCGTTATTCATAGGCATTGCTTCACTTTTATTTACGTTTATCTTGTATCCCGACACTTCTCCATATTCCTTCAATTTCTTATATAGTTCTTTTATTGATAGTTCTGGTTCTGTTAAGTACACTATCACATCATCCGCAAACAGACTGATTTTATATTCCCTGTCTTTTATTTTTATTCCTTTTATATTATTATCTCTTCTTATCGATTCTGCTAGTGGTTCTATAGCTAGCGCAAACAATAATGGTGATAGTGGGCATCCCTGCCGCGTTGACCTGCTTAAGTTAAATTGCTTTGATACATGTCCATTTACTGTCACTTTCGCTAGCGGTCCCTTATATAATGCTTTAATCCAATTAATATACTTCTCCGGTAAACTGAATTTTTGCAATACTTTGAACAAGTAATTCCATTCTACTCTGTCGAAGGCCTTCTCTGCGTCTAAAGCAACTGCTACTGCCGGTGCTTTATTTCCTTCTACTGCATGAATTAAGTTAATAAATTTACAAATATTGTCTGTTGTGCGTCTTTTTTTGATAAATCCAGTTTGGTCTAAATTTACCATTTTCGGTACCTGTTCTGCTAATCTGTTCGCTAATAGTTTAGCTATTATCTTATAATCTGTGTTTAGCAAAGATATTGGTCTATATGACGCTGGTGAGAGTGGATCTTTCCCTTGTTTTAGTATCACTGTAATTATTGCTGTTTTACATGAATCTGGTAAGTTTTGTGTCTCATCAATCTGGTTGATTACATCCAGGAGGGGCGGTATTATTAGGTCTTTAAATGTTTTGTAGAATTCTATTGGGAGTCCATCCTCTCCTGGTGTCTTGTTATTTGGTAAATTTTTTATTATCTCTTGTATTTCTACTGTTCCAAATGGTTCTGTTAATTTATTTTGTTCCTCTATTTGTAGTTTTGGTAGTTCAATTTTAGTCAAAAATTCATCTATTTTCCCTTCTTTCCCTTCGTTTTCGGTTCGGTATAATTGTTCATAGAATTCTCTGAAGTTTTCCTTAATTTCTTTTGGATTATATGTAATTTGTTTGTCTTTTTTCCTTGTTGCCAATACCGTTTTCTTAGTTTGCTCTGTCTTAAGCTGCCATGCTAGGATTTTGTGTGTTTTTTCCCCTAGTTCATAATATTTCTGTTTTGTCTTCATTATATTCTTCTCCACCTTATATGTTTGTAATGTTTCATATTTTATTTTTTTATCCGCCAATTCTCTTCTTTTGGTTGTATCTTCCTTTATTGCTAATTTTTTTTCTATGTTTATTATTTCCCTTTCCAACTGCTCTGTTTCCTGATTATAGTCCTTCTTCATCTTGGTTGCATAACTTATTATTTGCCCTCTAATGAATGCTTTCATTGCGTCCCATAGTATAAACTTATCTTCCACTGATTCCGTATTTACTTCAAAGTACATTTTTAATTGTTTTTCAATAAATTCTCTAAAATCCTGTCTTTTAAGTAGCATGGGGTTTAATCTCCATCTATACATTCTTGGAGGGATGTCTTCTAGCTCTATTGCCAATAACAGGGGTGAGTGGTCCGATAATAGTCTAGCTTTATATTCCGTTTTCCTAACTCTCCCTTGTATGTGGGCTGATAACAGGAATAGGTCTATCCTTGAGTATGTTTTATGTCTAGTCGAGTAGTATGAGTATTCCTTTTCTTTTGGGTTTTGTTTCCTCCATATGTCCACAAGTTTCATTTCTTGCATTGATTTAATTATAAATTTGGTTACTTTGTTCTTCCTGTTAATTTTTTTCCCCGTTTTATCCATATTTGGATCCAAATTCAGATTGAAATCCCCTCCTATTAGTATGTTCCCTTGCGTATTAGCTACCTTCAAAAAGATATCTTGCATAAACTTTTGATCTTCTTCGTTAGGTGAATATATATTAAGTAGATTCCAAAGCTCTGAATATATCTGACATTTTATCATAACATATCTCCCTGCTGGATCTATTATTTCCTCTTCTATTTTAAATGGCACATTTTTGCTAATTAATATAGCCACTCCTCTTGCTTTTGAATTATACGATGCTGCTGTTACATGTCCTACCCAATCTCTCTTTAATTTCTTGTGCTCCAATTCAGTTAAATGTGTTTCTTGGACAAATGCTATATCTATTTTTTCCTTTTTCAGTAAATTTAGTAGTTTCTTCCTTTTAATTTGGTTATGTATTCCATTAATATTTAGAGTCATATAGTTCAGCGTAGCCATTTTATATTTTGTTTATCTTCTCTTTCCGTTTTTCCATCATTACCTTTCCTCCTTTTCCATTTCTGTTTTCTTATTTTCAACTCTTTACCAGACAACATTCCTACAACATCCAACATTTTCCTTATTCTCCTATTTCTATCTTCTTTATCCCCAATCTCCCCTTCCCCTCCTGAGTTGCCCTTTATCCCTTGTCGGACAACCACATCTCCCCTCTCCATTTGGATTTGCGAATCCACTCGCAAGCGTCAACTGATTTTGCAGTGACCGCTCTTTTCCCCCCACCCAGCCCCCCCCAGAAAAGATTTCGTTTTTTATATGTCACAAAGGTCACTCTTTTAGTTCCCTCCTTATTCTCTCTATTCCATTACCTTCCCTTATTAATTCTTGTCTATACTTTCTATGTTTTCCTCTAATTACAGATACTTTCACATATGCCCGTTGTCTCTATTCACTCTTATACCTCTTTACCCGCATACATATCAATCGTGGTCATTTTTACCCTCCTTACCCGTCTTCATCCCTCAGTCTATTTTTGTCTTTACCCACATACATATCAATCGTGATAATTTTTGCTCTCATTACCCGTCTTCATCCCTCAGTCTATTTTTGTAATTGTTCTGCAAATTTTCGTGCTTCTTCTGGATCCGAGAATAGTCTGTTTTGTTGTCCTGGAATAAATATTTTCAATACCGCAGGATGCTTCAGTGTAAATTTATATCCTTTCTTCCATAAAATCGCTTTTGCTGCATTGAACTCTTTTCTCTTCTTTAGGAGTTCAAAGCTTATATCTGGATAAATGAAGATTTTTTGCCCTTTATACTCCAGTGGTTTGTTGCCCTCTCTTACTTTTTCCATTGTCTTCTCCAGCACCTTTTCTCTTGTAGTATATCTTAGGAATTTTACTACAATAGATCTTGGTTTTTGTTGTGGTTGTGGTTTAGGGGCCAATGCTCTATGTGCCCTTTCTATTTCCATTTCTTGCTGTAGTTCTGGACATCCTAGGGCCTTAGGGATCCATTCTTTTATAAACTCCCTCATATTCTTGCCTTCTACATCTTCCTTAAGGCCCACTATCTTTATGTTATTTCTTCTGTTATAATTTTCCATTATATCTATTTTTTGGGCTAGTAATTCTTGTGTCTCTTTAGTTTTTTTATTAGATTCCTCCAATTTCTTTTTTAAGTCTTCTACCTCCATTTCTGCTGCTATTGCCCGTTCTTCCATCTTGTCCATTTTTTTCCCCATTTCTGTTAAGGTCATATCCATTTTATTTATTTTCTTTTCTGTGTTGTTTATTCTTCTTCTTAAATCATTGAATTCCTGTGTTTGCCATTCTTTAAATGACTCCATGTATCCTCTAACAAGAGCAAGTACCTCCTTTACCTTGCCTATCTTTTCTTCTTCTATTTCCCTGTACTCTTCCTCTTCCTCTTCTTCTTCCTCTAGGTTGACCATCTGTTGTTTCTTTGCTGCCCTTTCCTCCTCTTCTTTCTTGTTTCCATTGTCTTCTGTGGTGTCTTCTTGCTGCAGGTGTTCTGCAGCTGTCGTTGCCGGCTGTGGAGATCGACTCCCCAGCTGGTCCCCCCTCCCGTCGGTGTGTTTTTTTGTATGCGCATCGCGCATGCGCGAAGAGTCGCGCATGCGCGGTTGCGCACTTTTACTCGGCTCTGTGAGCCATTGTTGTAGTTCTTTTTCTACCGACCTGAGGTAGTGGGGTCTTCTCTCCACAGCGGGCCTCTTCGGACAGGTAAGGCCTTCACCTTTTTCCTCCGTTGTCTTCTCTTCCTCTCTTCTTTCCGTTGATTTTGATTTTTCTCCTTTTGTCTCCATCTTCTTTCCACCTTTATATTCACTTTTCTTTAACTTGTATTTCTGTGCCTTTGTATTTTCTCTCGTTTTTCCCGACTTTTCTGGAGAGGGCTGGAGTTCACCGTCCGGCCACTACTCCATCACGTGACTCCTCTTCTTCTGAAGTTATTGATGTACAAATAATGTAAATATGGTGGACAGTTTTTTAAATTTCAACATAGATGTACAGCATGGTAACAGGCCCTTTCAGGCAATGAGATAATGCCGCCCAATTACACCCAATCGATTCAGCCCCTGGAATGCCTTGAAGGGTGAGAGGAAACTGGAGCACTCGGAGGGAAACCCACGCAGGTCACGGGGCGAACGTACAAACTCTTCATGGACAGCGCCTGCTTTGAACCTGGGTCACTGATGCTAAACCGGCATTTGGCTAACCGCTCCGCCCTAATGGGCTATTAATTGTTATTTTAAATAGATTCGAGGATGTTGTAGTGGATTTGGATGGAAAATGATACCTACTGTACTGTTCCTTCTAATTTATCCAGATACCTGTGTATCTCAGATAACCACCTCCCACATCTTTGGGATACATCAGGATGACAGTCAGAATTCCAAGGATGGTGTGGGTCTCACCATGCTACCTCATCTTGCTGACCTCGTCAGTTACAGCATACAGAAAGTCATCGGCTTTGCAAAGGCCATTCCTGGATTCAGGTACATTTTTATTCTCGCTATTCTGTGCAATTATTGCCCCCGTAAACTTAACCAGTAAACGTGAAGCTTGAAGGGAAGGTGCAATGTTGGAGAGACTGGACGCAGACTGGGAGATTGCTTCATTGAGCACCTGGACTTTATCTGCTGCAATAGCGTGGATCTCCCACTCATTTCAATTACCCACCCTGTTCCCTTGCTGACATGTCCTACACTGCCAGACTGAGACCACCTGCAATATTGAGTAACCACACCTTGTCTTCCAACTGGGCACCCTCCAAACGGAGGGTATTAATATAAACATCTCACGTTTTCACGAAACCACCCCCCATCTCAATTCTTTCCCCGTCGTCTCTCCCTTCCCTGTGTCTTTTTGCACAAACATGATCGATTCTGACCTTGTCCCATATCATATCCAATGAGCCCCTTTTGTTGGTCTGGATTCCTCCCCCAGCCGGCACTGTCTGAATTCTGAGACTTTCGGAGATTTCCTGTTTCTGGCTCATTCTGCTTATTCCTTGAAGAAGGGCTCAGGCCGAAACATCGGCAAAATATCTTTGTCTCCTATGGATGCTGAAAAGACCGGCTGATTTCCTCCAGCATTTCAGTGTGTTGTTACTACAATTACAATGTCTGCAGACTTTCATGTTTCATCTAATATCCAGTTGACAATGCAGTTTGCCAGATTGAATCAAGGAACACATACATGCCATTACCACAGGAAAACTAGTAACAAACCATATCAGAGAGAAATTAGTTTCTGATGGACAAAAAATGCTGCAGTATTGAAAATTGTATTAACCTGGAGTTGAGCAATTTTGCGCATGTTTTCAATCTCAAGCCAAGTCAAGTTATTGTCATCTGATTATACAAGTACAATCCAACAAAATAGCGTTCTCCGGTCTTCGGTGCAAAACACACAGACACACAACCAGACAACACACACACAGACAAATAATACACATGCGACTGCACTTCTTGAGAAGACTGAAGTGGGCAAGGCTACCGGCCTCCTTGAGGTCAACCTTCTACAGGAGCTCTATCGAGAGCATCCTGGCCGGCTCCATCACTTGTGATATGGTGGCTGCAGAGAAATGGATCGGAGATCAATCCACAGGAGCATAAGGGTGGCAGAGAAGATCATTAGAATCTCCCTCCCGCCCCCATGGACATGACCTACCGGGATCGTTGTCTGAAGAGGGTGCACAAAATCACACATGAGCTGCTCCCGTCAGGGAAGAGATACAGGAGTATCAGAGCCAGGCTGAGAAACAGCTTCTTCCCACGGGCAGTGAGATGCTATGGGAGCCTTACATATTGACAGGGATTCCCATACTGTGAAAGGGCTGGATGGTTTGGAGTTTGTCAAATGTGTTCCGGAAATCTATATAGAGGTCCCAAATAGAGAGAGTTCAGTACTGGATCTCCCATTAGGTCAGGAGACAGAATTATGTGTAGGGGAACATTTTGGGTCCAGCAATCATAATGCCTAGTTTTAAGTTAATTGGGATAGGTTATTTTTTGGCAAGGATGTGTGAGGTAAGTGGAGAATCTTCAAAGGTGAAATTTTGAAAGTACAGGGTTTGTATATTTCTGTCAGGATGTGTGGTGGTCCACCACCGGCCTACTGCAGGGGGCAACCTCTGTACCTGCAGGAGTGTAAGGGGACAGGACAACACCTGGCCAGCTGTCAATCAATCGGCGTGAATGGATCAAGCCCCACCCGGTCGGGTGTCAATCACCTTCCGAGATATAAGCCTGCGCTGGCCTCCCGAGGCCTCACTCAGAGTTGATGCTGCCACAGCCAGCCTGGCTCTGTGGAAGACTTTGTGGATTAAAGCCTGTTGTTCAGTCTTTATCTTTGTGTGTGTCTGATTCTGGCTAACAGTGCACCACAGGATGAAAGCCAATGTTAGCAGGCAGAGGGAACCTTGGTTTCGAAGGATATTGGGGATCTGGTTTGGAAAAAGAGAGAGGTATATAATAGGTATCGGCAACACGGAGCAAATGAGGTACAGGAGGAGTATAAAAAATGCAAGAAAACCTCAAGAAAGAAATCAGAGAGAGTAAAAGAAGATGTGAGGTGTCTTTGGCGACAACTTGAAGGAAAATCTTGAGAGTTTCTACAGGGATATTAAGAATAAAAGGATAGTAAAGGACAAAACTGGTCCCCTTAAAGATCAGTGGTCGCCTTTGTCTGGAGCCAAAATAGATGGGGGGGGAGGGGATCTTAAATGTTTTATTCATCAGTGTTCACTCAGGAAAAGGGCAGAGTCATCAGTGGTCGGGAAATTATTGGAAGGAGTTCCATGAGATCAGATGTACAGGGTACAATTATTTGGAGAGCCAGGGACTAATTAGGGACAGTCAACATGACTTTGTGCATGGTAGGTCATGTTTAACCAATCCTAGAGTTTTTCAAGGAGATTACCAGGAAAGTTGACGAAGGAAAGGCTGTGGATCTTGTCTATATTTGACAAGGTCATAGAAGGTTAGTCAGGAAGGTTCAGTGCTCAGTATTCATGGTGAATTAGTGAACTGAATTTGACAATGGCTTGATAGGAGAAGCCAGAGAGTAGTGGTGGATGGTTGCTTCTCAGACTGGAGGCCTGTGACTAGTGGTGTTGCCTCAGGGATCGGTGCTGGGACCATTGTTTGTCATCTATATCAATGATCTGGATGATAATGTGGAAAATTGGATCAGCAAGTTTGCAGATGACACTAAGATTGGAGGTGTTATGGTCAGCAAAGAAAGTTTTCAAAGCTTGCAGAGGGATCTGGACAAGCTGATAAAATGGGCTGAAAAATGGCAGATGGAATTTAATACAGACAAGTATGAGGTGTTGTATTTTGAAAGGACAAACCAAGAAAAGACGTACACGGTAAATGGGTGGAAACTGAGGAGTGCGGTAGAACAGAGGGATCTGGGAATACAGATGCAAAATTCCCTGAAAGTGATGTCACAGGTGGACAAGGTTGTAAAGAGAGTTTTTGGTATCTTGGCCTTCATTAATCAAAGCATTGAGTACAGGAGTTGGGATATTACGGTAACATTGTATAAGACATTGGTGAGGCCAAATTTGGAGTATTGTGTGAAGTTTTAGTCACCTAACAACAGGAAAGATATCAATAAGTTAGAAAGAATGCAGAGAAGATTTACTGGGAAGTTGCCCAGGCTTCAGGTATTGAGTTACAGGGAAAGGTTAAACAGGTTAGAACTTTATTCCCTGGATTGTAGAAGAATGAGGGGAGATTTTATCAAGGTAATTAAAAGTATGAGGGAGATAGAGTAAATGTTGGTCGGCTTTTTCCACTGAGGGCAGGTGAGAAACAAATCAGAGGACCCAGGTTAAGAGTGAAAGGGGAAAAGTTTAGGGGGAACATGAGGGGAAACTTCTTTGCATAGAGAGTGGGAGGGGGGTGTGGAACGAGCTGCCAGTGAAGTAAATGCCAGCCAAATTTTAACATTGAAGAAGAATTTGGACAAGTACATTGATGGGAAGGGTGTGGAGGGCTATGGGCTGGGTGCAGGTCAGTGGGACTAGTAAAAAAAATGGTTTGGCACAGACTAGAAGGCACAACAATGGCCTGTTAATGTGCTGTAATTGTTGTATGGTTCTATGTATTCTTTGTCTCTATGTGTGCTGTGTCTGGTTGTGTGTCTGCATGTTTTGCACTGAAGACCGGAGAACGCTGTTTTGTTGGATTGTACTTGTACAATCAGATGACAATAAACTTGACTACTTTGCCCAAGCAGGCCACGGCTACTCTCAGCTTGCTCACCTCAGGACCATTCCAGGGTCTTACTGCGGCCACATCTCACAGTTTTGCTGCATTTGGAAGATCTGCTGACCTTTATAGTTAAAGGGAGGAGACTTCCATCTACTTTCGCTCCAACCCCAAGGAACAGGTTGAGTAGATCAGGTTAAGTTAAAGGGAGGAGACTTCCATCTACTTTCGCTCCAACCCCAAGGAACAGCTTGAGTAGATCAGGTTAAGTTAAAGGGAGGAGACTTCCATCTACTTTCGCTCCAACCCCAAGGAACAGGTTGAGTGGATCAGGTTAAGTTAAAGGGAGGAGACTTCCATCTACTTTCGCTCCAGCCCCAAGGAACAGGTTGAGTAGATCAGGTTAAGTGAACGTATTCATAGACACCTGCCTGGCAATTTCTTGCCAAGAAGATCTGGCTTTAGCACTGTATGCTCTCCAGAGCCTCTTTCCACAACTAACATGTGTCCAATGTGCTCTGTACTTCAACATAATGTTCAGATCCCTCAGACTGCTCTCCTGGGACCAATCTCATATCCATCTCCCAAACATGCAGAGGTAAAAAGGTAAAAACACAAAGCTGGAGAAACACAGAAGATCAAACAGTGTCCTTTATCTTTCTTTGGCTTGGCTTCGCAGACGAAGATTTATGGAGGGGTATATAGCAAAGATAAAGATACATAACCAATATTTTGGTCTTGAGCCCTTCATTAAGGTACAGAAGTGAGTCTGGGTGAGGACATGGTCATAGAACTTGAGAGCAGCAGGGATTACAGACAGGGAGCAGTGGGAGAGAATCCCACAGAACTCCCTTCGGAGAGCAAAGGATAATTTCTGGGAAGGCATCCCTCAAAGAAATATCATAGAGTTTCATTTACTCCTGTGACTGTTCCCCTCTTATACTGATTTAGATACTGTTGTGGGGGACAATCTACCCGGGACAAGACAAGGTGGTCACGTCTCTGGCACAGAGGCTGGCCCCCCAGCTCAGAAGAGGAGAGCGATGTTAATTCGGGACTCATTGGTTAAGAGATTAGATAGGAGATTCTGTAAACAAGAACAAGGCTCCCAGGTGCCACAGTCATGGACATCTCTGATTGAGTTCATAGAATTCTGGAGGGAGAGGACGAGCAGTCAGATGTCGTGGTCCACATGGGAACCGATGACATAGATAGGAGTGGGGACGAGGTCCTGAGGAGAGAATATAAGGAGTTAAGAAAGAAGATAAAAAGCAAGACATCAGGATCACTGCTTCTGTCACACATCAGAGAGGGTAGTAACAGAGAGTTGTGGCAGATGAACGCATGGCTGAAGAGTTGGTGGAGGGACCCTTAGGAGCAGATCAGCAGGTAAATTTTGGAATGGTGGGAAATACAGGGTTGTAGTTATGGGTGATTTCAACTTCCCTAATATTGACTGGCATCTCCTGACTGCAAGAGGGAGAGATGGGGCTGAATTTGTCAGGTGTGTTCAAGAAGGATTTCTGACACCGTGTGTGGACCAGCTGACTAGAGGAGAGGCCACACTGGATCTGGTTCTGGGGGGATGAACCTGGTAAGGGGGCAGACCTCTCAGTAGGGGAGAGTGACCACAACCCTTAGCTTCAACATAGCAAAAGAAAAGGATATAAACAGTCAAAATGGGGAAGTGTTTAACTGGGGAAGGAATAATTACAATCAGACAAGGCAGGAATGAGTGAGAGTAAAATGGAAACAGATGTTCAAGGTGAAAGCACAGAAGTAACGTGGAGGAAGTTTAGGGACCATTTGTACTGGGTTCAGGACAGGTTTGTCCACTGGAACAGGGAAAAGATGGTAGGAAAAGGGAACTGTGGCTGACAAACCAGGTCAGGCAACAAGTCAAGAGGAAGAAGGAAGCAAATATTAGATATTGGAAACAGCAAGGGCTCATGAGAAGTAAATAGCAGCCAGGAAGAAGCTTAAGAGAGGACTTAGGAGAGATCAAAGGGGGCACGAGAAGGCCCTGGCTTGTAGGATTATGGAGAACCCCCAGGTGCTCTATGCATATGTGAAGGACAGAAGGATGATGATAATGAAGGTGGGGCCACTAAAGGATAAAAGAGGCAACATGTGGCTAGAAGTGGAGGAGGTTGGAGAGGTCACAAATTAATACTTTGTGTCAATATTCACAAGGGAAAAGGGACCTTGAACATGATGAGGTCAAAATGGAACTGGCCGGTGGGCTGGACATGGTGGAGATTCAGGAAGGGGAAGTGTTGGATCTTCTTAAAAACATCAAGATTGATGTCCCCGGGGCTGGACGTGATAAACCCCAGGATGCTGTGGGAAGGGAGGGAAGAGAGAGCTGGTGCAGTAACTATGATCTTTGAATCCTCTTTGACTGCAAGAGAGGTGCTGGAGGATTGGAGAATGGCAAATAGAAACATAGAAAATAGGTGTAGGAGGAGGCCCTTCAAGCCTACACCGCCTTTCATTATGATCATGGCTGATCAGTACCCAGTTCCTGACTTTTCCCCATAACCCCTGATCCCCTTGGCCACAAGGGCCAAATCTAACCTACACTTAAATATTGACAGGGAACTGGCCTCAACTACTTCCTGTGACAAAGAATTACACACGTTTACCACTCTCTGAGAGAAGAAATTTTTCCTCATCTCAGTCCTAAAAAAAATTCCCCCTTATCCTTAAACTATGGCCCCTGGTTCTGGTTTTTCCCAGCATTGGAAACAACCTTCCTGCATCTAGTCTGTCTAAACCCTTAAGAATTTTATAAGTTTCTATAAGATTCCCCCTCAATCGTCTAAATTTCAGAGAATACAAGCCTAGTCTATCCAACCTTTCTTCATATGCGAGTCCCTCCATCTCCGGTATCAGCCTAGTGAACCTTCTCTGCACCCCCCTCCAAGCCAAGGATATCCTTCTTCAGATAAGGCGACCAAAACTGTCCGCAGTACTCCAGGTGTGGTCTCACCAAGGCCCTGTGCAGCTGGAGCAGGATCTCCCTACTCCTGGACTCAAATCATCTCGCTATGAACACCAGCATACCATTTGCCCTCCTCACTGCCTGTTGCACCTGCACGCCCACTTTCAGTCCCCTTGTTTAAAAAAGGTAACAGGGAGAATCCTGGGAATTAAAGACCGGTGAGTCTTACGTCAGTGGGTGCAAACCATCGGAGAGGATTCTTAAGGACAGGATCTATGAGAATTTGGAGAAGTCCAGACAAGGTCCCCACGAGAGACTCATCCAGAAAGTCATGAGGTTCGGGATCAGTGGAACTTTGGCTGTGTGGATAAAAAATTGGCTTATAAGAAGAAAGCGGAGAGTAGTAGTGGAAGGAAAATATTCTGTCTGGAGGTTAGTGACTAATGGAGGGTCGTAGGGATCTGTTCTGGGACCCCTGCTCTTTGTGATTTTTATAAATGACCTGGATGAAGAGATGGGTCAATAAGTTTGCAAATGACACAGAGGTTGGAGGAATTGTGGATGGGGCTGAAGCTGTTGAAGATTACACTAGGATATAGACATGATAAAGAGTTGGGCAGAGAAGTGGGAGATGAAGTTCAATCCAGATAAGTGTGAGGTGATGCAGTTTGGAAGGACAGACCAGAAGGCTGAGTACAGGGTTAATGGTCAGTTACTTAACAGTGTGGATGGATGAACAGAGAGATCTTTGAGTTCAAATCCATACAACCCCAAGGTCGCCGTGCAGGTTGATTGGATGGTTAAGAAGGTCTATGGGATAGTGGGATTCATTAATAGGGAAATTGAATTCAGGAGTAAAGAGGTCATGTTCCAACTGAAGCAAAGAAGGGTGAGAGGAGACTTGATAGAGGTCTACAAGGTTATGAGAAGCATAGAGAATGTTGTAATGTGAGCAGTTTTGAAAATGAGGCTAGTTCTGGAGTAAGGGAGGGGTTTTACTTTCTGTCTTGTGTTATTTGCGGTGTGCCTTGTATACAGGTTCGAGACTATGTCCGTATGTTCCAGGGGAAGAAATAATGCCTCTGTAAATATTTGGTTTTACTGTCCCAGTTAAAGTTGTTCTTTTGAGCTTGGAAGTTGTTGAGTGGTCCTTTTTCAAACTAGAAGTTATCACAGATACTGTGGACGGCCAGCACCTTTATCCCAAGGCAGGAACAGCAAACACTGGAGGACAAGTGTACAAAGTGAAGGGAGGGAAGTTTTACACAGAGTCATGGGTGCCTGGAATACCTCGCTGGGGATGGTGGTGGAAGCTGAAACATCAGGAGTATTTAAGAGACTCTGAGACAGTCACATGGATTAAAGAAAAACAGAGGGTATTGGGGTAGGGAGGATTTAGTACTTTTTTTTAAGAAGGAATATATGGTCAGCACAACATTGAGGCATTGAGGATCGAAAGGCCTGTACTGTGCGGTTGTGTTTCACGTTCTATGACGGAAATCGAACACAAAATTCTCCAACCAACATTGGGGCTTGAGCTCTTCATCTTTGCTGTGTAAAGAACACTGACCTGCTGAGTTTCTCCAGCTTTGTGTTTTTCCTTCAACCACGGGATAGAGAGCAGTGGGATTCTCTCCCACTGCTCCCTGTCTATAATCCCTGCTGCTCTCAAGCTCTATGACCATGTCCTCACCCAGACTCACTTCCGTACCTTGATGAAGGGCTCAAGACCAAAACATCGGTTCTGTATCTTTATCTTTGCTGCATTAAGGACAATGTTTGACCTGCTGAGTTTCTCCAGCCACATGTTTTCACTTCAACCACAGTTTCTGAAGACTTTCATGTTTTAATTCAGAAGCATCTCTCCACCTCAGGTGGAAGAGTGCAGCTTGTACCCTAGCAAAAATCATATCTACTAGGAAGCATATTGGGAACTGCACGACATTGAAACTTTCATAAGAAGCATAAGGGGTGGCCCAACCGCAGCTTGCGAGCCACATGTGACTCTTTGACATGTAATGTGTGGCTCACGGGAAAGGTAGCTGTCCCCAGTGGGGAGGGTAGGTGTCAGCAATGGGAATGGTAGGGGTCGGCAGCAGGGAGGGTAAGTGTCACCAGCGAGGAGGATGGCTCTCAGCGGGTTGCCAGCTGACTGTCAGCAGCCCACCCACTGCTTTGTCTTGCTACTTTCAGGTGCCTAGGGAGAATGTTTGGTGATAAGACTTGATTAGGAAAAAAAATCCTTTTCAAAATTGCTCCCTTTGAAACAGTGCTTCTTCATTATCTGCAGTGCACCAGCATTTTGTAAAGGGATGATTTGCAAGACAAGGATTGGAAAACACTTTCCCCAACAAAACTATGCTGGGGTTGCAACTTCCCGCGCTGGTAGCCCCAGTCCCGTAGTCCACACTGGCCACCCCAGCCCTGATGTCCCACACCGGGGTGCTGTCAGGCAGCGGGGAGTTAGGTCGCCGGGCAGCGGGGAGGGGGGCTGTCAGATGTGGGGTGTTGGGTTGCTGGCTGATTGTCATCAGCCCACCCCCTGCTAGGCACCTGAAGGCTGTTAACCCCTTTCAGGCTGCTGCTTTCAGGTGCCTAGGGGGAGTGCTCGGAAGCGGTGAATTCCTCAGGGATGGGTTTTCTGCTTTCAGGTGGCCTCCCAACAGCCACATTTGGGTACTTTGGGCGGCTTTACATTCGGGTATTATGGCCACCTGAAAGGGGCTAACGATGGGGTTAGTGGGTCTGGCTTGCAGTCACGTGATCGCTACGGCTCTCAAACTTCTGAAGTTTATGGTATGCGGCTCTTATGTTAAGCAAGTTTGGCCACCCCTGCATTAGAATGACCCCCCCCCCCAGTCAAAAAAATGGCTATTTCCAAGTCATATTCTCTCTCCCTACTCTGAAGTTCTCTATTTGGCCAATCTATTAATATGAGACACATGTTTAGTGCCAAACACAAGTGCAGATTATAAACATATATTGAAACTTATTCAGTCACTTTTGTTTCCATTAAATCTTGTCATCTTTGCCTATCACTGGTTTGCATGCCGATTCACTGTCAGTATATCGGGAGCACCCTGCTAGTGTTGTCTATTATGGAAATCTGACAGGTTTCTAGTGAACATAGAAACACTACAACACAGGACAGGCCCTTCAGCCCTCAATGTTGTGCTGACCCATATATTTCTTAAAACAACCTAAACCCTCCCTACTCCATCAACCTCTATTTTTCTTCCATCCATGTGCCTGTCGGACAGTCTCTTAAATGCTCCAAATGTTTCAGCCTCCACCATCATTCCAGGCCTCCACAACTCTCTGTGTAAAAAAATCTTACCCTAATGTCTCTCCAAAATGTCCCTCCCTTCACTTTGTACTTGTCTTCTGGTGTTTGCGATTCATGCCCTGGGAAACAGTTGCTGGCCGTCCACCCTATTTATTGGCTCTCAGAATCTTGTCGACCCCTATCAAGTCTCTTCTCATATTTCTATGCTCCAACCTAGCCTCATTAGACATTTTCCAATCCAGGCAACATCCTGGTAAATCTCCTCTGCTCCCTCTCCACATCCTTCCCATAATGAGACGACCAGAACTGAACACAATTCTCTAAGTGTGATCTCACCAGAGATTTGTAGAGCAGCAACATGATCTCTCTACTCCTGAACTCAATCCCCCTGTTAATGAAGCCCAGCGTCCCATTGACCTTCTTCACTATCCTATCAACCTGTACGGTGACCTTGAGGGATGTTTGAATTTGGACCCCAAGGACTCTCTGTTCATCCACACTCCAAAGTAACCGACCATTAACCCTGGACTCAGCCTTCTGGTTTGTCCTTCCAAAATGCTTCACCTCACACTTAGCCGGATTGAACTCCAGCTGCCACTTTTCCACCCAACTCTGCATCCTGTCTATATCCTTTTGTAACCTATGACAACCTTCAGCTCCATCCACAACTCCTCCAACCTTTGTATCATCCACAAACTTACTGACCAATCTTCTGCCTCTTCATCCAGGTCATTTTTAAAAATCACAAAGAGCAGGGGTCCCAGAACAGATCCCTGCGGCCCCTCCACTAGTCACCGACCTCCAGGCAGAAAAATTTCCTTCCACTACTACTCTGCTTTCTACATGCAAACAAATCTTTTATCGACACAGCCAAGGTTCCATGGATCCCGTCCCTCATGACTTTCTGAACGTCTCTTATTGGGGAGCTTGTGAAATGCCTTACTAAAAGAGACTATTTTCTTACAAGACAGTTTAATTTCATACAGATTGGAAAACAACAGTGTAGCTCAAGTCAGATAAATTTGTTTTGTACATTTTAGATGTTTTTCTACATGATTTTAATTCCAGGACAGGCCATACTAGATTTGGTAATAAATCAGATAGGATTAATAATCTCGCATTTATTTATCAGTGATCTGTCTCTTTGAAAAGGGAAAACATAACACAGTGCCTCAGAACAAGAAATACTCAGCAAATCAGACAACAGCATTTGAGATATTCTGGGTAGACTGCCTTTCATCAGGCCTCGTCAGTAACTAGATGTGACAATGATTTAGGTCAGGGTGGATTTGTGGAGAAATTTGATGGGCCAAAAGGCCTACTTCTGTTTCTTTATCTTATGATCTTGTGAACTGCATGAATTTAGATATCAATAAGAACAGTTTGACTACCACGTTAAGGATCCATGGCTGCCAAGAGGTAAGAGATGATAAAAATCAAGCATGTAAGTTTATATTTTACTTTTAAATTTGGACAAACAACACGGTAACATTTCAGCCACAAGCTGGTGCCATCCAATTAAATCCAACTGACCTACACTCCCAGTATGTTTTTAAATGGTAGGAGGAAACCGGAGCCCCCGGAGAAAAGCCAAACAGATATGGGGAGAACGTACAAACTCATTACAGACAGCATAGGGTTCAAACCCTGGAACTGGTGCTGTAATAGGGTTCAAATCGTGGAACTGGTGCTGTAATAGGGTTCAAACCCTGGAACTGGTGCTGTAATAGGGTTCAAACCCTGGAACTGGTGCTGTAATAGGGTTCAAACCCTGGAACTGGTGCTGTAATAAGGTTCAAACCCTGGAGCTGGTGCTGTAATAGGGTTGCACTAACCACTACGCTGAATACAGGGGATGTGCATGTCACTAGCAAGACCACCAATTTTTCCATATTGAATAAAGAACATTTAAAAGAAAATGTGGAAACAACAAAGGCACTGAAAGCCTGAAGACGTATGAGTATAATTTCATTATGCTTTGAGAGTTAAAGTACACTTTTCTTTTTGTATTATTGAGTTCTGCCACATAGTCCAGCAAATTTAATTTGCATCAGTGTTTTATAGTTTTGTGTAAAATACAATCCAGTGATCATTGGGCGATCAGAGGTGGAGATGGTGCGCAAATTTAAGTTCTTGGGAATCACTATCTCGGAGGATCTTTCCTGGATCCAACACACTAATGACATCAGGAGTTTGTGGAAACCTTGGAAAATATCTGCAGTTGTATGGTGGAAAGTGTGCTGATTGGCTACATCATGGACTGGTCTGGGAGACACCAATACCCTTCCAAAAGCTAGTGGACATAGGCAAAACCCTCCCCACAATCGACATCTACATGGAACACTGCCATCGGAAAGTAGAAACATAGAAGATAGGAGCAGGAGTAGGTCATTCGACCCTTCGAGCCTGCTCTGCCATTCAATGAGATCATGGTTGATCTTAAAGTTCAGTACCCCGTCCCCGCCTTCTCTCTGTAACCCTAATTCCCTTATACTGAAGAAATATATCTAATTCCCTTTTAAATATATTCAATGAACCTGCCTCTACTGCCCTCTGTGGCAATGAATTCCACAGATTCACCATCCTCTGGGTTAAGAAATTCCTCCTCATCTCTGTTCTAAATGGTTTGCCTATTATCCTCAAACCATGGCCCTGGGTTCTGGACCACCCCACCATCGGAAACATCCCTTCCTCATCCATTCTGTCCAGTCCTGCCAGAATTTTATACGTCTCTATGAGATCCCCTCTCAATCTTCTAAACTCCAGGGAGTACAATCTCAAATTGCGCAATCTTTCCTCATAAGTCATTCCTGCCATTCCAGGTATCAGCCTGGTGAATCTCCTCTGCACTCCCTCCATTGCAAGAACATCCTTCCTTAGATAAAGTGACCAAAACTGCACACAATACTCCAGGTGGGGTCTCACCAAGGCCCTGTACAGCTGCAGTAAGGTATCCTTGTTCCTGTACTCAAACCCTCTTGATATGAAGGCCAACATACCATTTGCCTTTTTAACCGCCTGCTGTACCTCCATGCTCGCCTTCAGTGACTGGTGCACAAGAACCCCTAGGTCTCTCTGCACTTCTCCATCTCCCAATCTATTGCCATTCAAATAGTAGTCTGCCCTCCGGTTTGTATGACCAAAGTGGATAACCTCACATTTATCCACATTGTAGTGCATTTGCCATGTATCTGCCCAGTCCCCCAATTTATCCAGATCACACTGGAGCTTCCTGACCCCCTCTTCCGTGCACACAAGCTTAGTGCCATCTGCAAATTTGGAGATATTACATCCAATCCCCTCATCTAGATCATTAATGTAAATTGTGAACAGCTGGGGTCCCAGTACAGATCCCTGTGGCACCCACTGGTCAACGCCTGCCACTCAGAAAATGAGCCGTTTATCCCAACTCTCTGTCTTCTATCTGCCAGCCAGTTCTCAATCCACATCAATACCTTGCCCCCAATCCCATGAGCCTTGATTTTGCACGCCAGTCGTTTATGTGGGACCTTATCGAAGACCTTTTGGAAGTCCAGATACACCACATCCACTGGCTCTCCCCCATCTATTTTACCTGTCACCATCTCAAAGAATTCCAATAGATTTGTCAAGCACGATTTACCTTTTGTAAATCCATGTTGACTCCGTCCAATCCCTTCTCTGCTAGTCATATGCTCCGCTATTACATCCTTAATAATGGATTCCATCATTTTGCCCACTACTGATGTAAGCCTCAACATCCTATAATTCCCCGCTTTTTCTCTACCCACCTTTTTAAATAGTGGGGTAACATTAGCTACCCTCCAATCCATGGGTACTGATCCTGAGTCTATCGAGTTCTGAAAAATAATTCTTAAAGCATCTGCTATCTGAATGTCCACTTCTTTAAGTACCCTAGGATATAGATTATCAGGCCCTTGGGATTTATCGGCCTTCAATTTCCCCTAGACCATGTCCTTAGAGATACTGATTTCTTTCAGCTCCTCCTTTGCATTAGTCTCTATGTTTCCCAACATCGTTGGGAGGTTATTTGTATCCTCTCTTGTGAAAACAGAACTAAAGTAAGAATTTAATTGGTCTGCCATTTCCTTATTCCCCATTATATATTCCCCTGATTCTGACTGCAAGGGACCTACTCTGGATTTCACCAATCTTTTCCTCTTGACATATCTATAAAAGCTTTTGCAGCTGGACCGCAAAGGGGGTAATCTCTGGATTACTCCCTGTGCCACGTGACAGTGTGAATAGAAATAGAATGAGGTGGAGGATTAACACGTGGCTGAAGGGGTGGAGTAAGGGGCAGGGTTTTAAGTTTCTGGATAACTGGGACCTTTCTTGGGGGAGATGTGACCTGTACAGTAAGGACGGGTTACACTTAAATCCCAGGGGGACCAGAATCCTGGCAGAGGTATTTGCTAGGGCTACTCAGGATCCTTTAAACTAGAATGGTTGGGGGGAGGGAACAAAATAGTACAGAGCAATAAGGAGAAGGTTAGAATGCAAACAAAGAAAGTTTGTAGTAAGTATTTGAATATGGATGGGCAGGTGATAGAGAAAGGAAATGCTCTGGAAGAAGATGAAGGGCAATTGGCAGAAAAAGTAAATAATATTGTTATTAAAGATGAGGGAAAACAGGGATTAAAAATTGGGAAATCTCTGAAATTCATATATTTTAATGCCAGGAGTATTGTAAAAAAGGTGGATGAGCTGAAGGTGTGGATTGATACTTGGAAGTATGATGTGGTAGCGATTAGTGAGACATGGATGCAGGAGGGATGTGATTGGCAGCTGAATATCCCTGGGTTTCGTTGTTTTAGGTGTGATAGAGTCGGAGGGGCAAGAGGAGGTGGGGTTGCATTGCTTGTCAGGGAAAATATTACAGCGGTGCCTAGGAAGGATAGATTAGAGGGCACATCCACGGAGGCTATTTGGGTGGAACTGAGGAGTAGGAAAGGAGAGGTTACACTTGTAGGGGTGTATTATAGACCACCCGGAGGGGACCGAGACCTAGAGGAGCAAATCTGTAGGGAGATAGTAGATATGTGCTAAGCACAGGGTTGTAATTATGGGAGATTTTAATTTTCCACATATAGATTGGGAAACACATTCTGTGAAAGGACTGGATGGGTTAGAGTTTGTGAAATGTGTGCAAGTTAGTTTTTTACAACAATATGTAGAGGTGCCAACCAGAGAAGGAGCAGTGTTAGATCTACTGTTGGCAAATGGGATGGGTCAAGTGAAGGAGGTTAGTGTTGGCGAGCACTTCGGGTCCAGTGATCATAATCCCATCAGCTTCAATGTCATTATGGAAAGAGAGAAGTCAGGGCCAAGGGTTGAGGTTTTTGATTGGGGAAAAGCTAGATTTGAGGAGATGCGAAAGGACTTGCAGGGTGTGGATTGGGACGATTTGTTTTATGGGCAGGATGTAGTAGAGAGATGGAAGTCTTTTAAAGATCCGATTTTGAGAGTGCAAAAGCTTTCTGTTCCTGTTAGGTTAAAAGGAGGGGCAAAAGGTTTGAGAGAGCCGTGGTTTTCAAGGAATATTGGAAACTTGGTTCGAAGAAAAAGGGAGGCATACATTAGATATAAGAAGCATGGAGTTAAGGAGATATTTGAAAGATACATTGAATGTAAGAGGAATCTTAAGAGAGGAATTAGGAAAGCTAAAAGAAGGTATGAGGAAACTATGGCAAGCAGGGTGAAAACTAATCCAAAAGTGTTCTACAAATATGTTAATGGTAAAAGGAAAGCTAGAGACAAAATTGGTCCCTTAGAGAATCAGAGTGGAAAACTGTGTGTGGAGCCTAGAGAAATGGGGGAGATATTGAACAGTTTCTTTTCTTCGGTATTCACTAAGGAGAAGGATATTGGGAGATGTGAGATAAAAAAAGCAAATTGGGTAAATATGGGGAATATAGAGATTACAAAAGATGTAGTTTTAGGGCTTTTAAAGAATATAAAGGTGGATAAGTCTCCGGGACCAGACGGGATCTTCCCCAGGACATTGAGAGAAGTGAAAGAGGAAATAGCAGAGGCTCTGGCGGTAATTTTCCAAATGTCATTAGATATGGGGATAGTGCCGGAGGTTTGGCGCATTGCGCATGTGGTTCCGTTATTTAAAAAGGGTTCAAGGAGGAAGCCTGCAAACTATCGGCCTGTAAGTTTGACGTCTGTGGTAGGTAAATTAATGGAGAAAGTTCTTAGAGATAGTACTTATAAACATCTGGATAGACAGGGTCTGATCAGGAGCACTCAACATGGATTTGTGGGAGGAAGGTCATGTTTGACCAATCTGATTGAATTTTTTGAAGTGGTGACTAGGAATGTGGATGAGGGTAGCGCAGTGGATGTTGTCTATATGGACTTCAGTAAGGCCTTCGATAAGGTACCACATGGAAGGTTAGTTAAGAAGGTGCAGTCTTTAGGTATAAATTTTGAGATAGTCAAATGGATTGAACATTGGCTGAAAGGGAGAAGCCAGAGAGTGGTAGTGGATAATTGTCTGTCAGGTTGGAGGCCGGTGACCAGTGGTGTGCCTCAAGGATCTGTATTGGGCCCATTGTTGTTTGTTATATACATTAATGATCAAGATGATGGGGTGGTAAATTGGATTAGTAAATATGCAGACGATACTAAGATAGGTGGAATAGTGGATAATGAAGAAGGTTTTCAAGGATTGCAGAGGGATTTGAGCTGCTTAGAAAAGTGGGCTGAAAAATGGAAGATGGAATTTAATGCTGATAAGTGTGAGGTGCTTTATTTTGGTAAGAAGAATCCGAACAGGACATACGTGGTAAATGGGAGAGCATTGATGAATACAGAAGAGCAGAAAGATTTAGGAGTAACGGTACATCGTTCCCTGCAGGTAGAAACTCACGTGAATAGGGTGGTGAAGAAGGCTTTTAGTATGCTGGCCTTTATCAATCATTGCATGGAATATAGGAGGTGGGAGGTGATGTTGAGACTGTATAAGACGTTGGTGCGGCCTAATTTGGAGTTCTGTGTGCAGTTCTGGTTGCTTAATTATAGGAAGGATATAAACAGAGTGGAGAGAGTGCAGAGAAGGTTTACCAGAATGTTACCTGGGTTTAAGCATCTAGAGTATAGGGAGAGATTGGACAGATTAGGTCTTTATTCTTTGGAGCGTAGAAGGTTGAGAGGGGATTTGATAGAAGTATTTAAGATTATGAAAGGGATAGACAGAGTGGATGTGGATAGACTATTTCCGTTAAGAGGAGGAAAGATTAAAACAAGAGGACATGAGTTAAGAATTAAGGGGCAGAGGTTTAGAGGTAACATGAGGGGGAACTTATTTACTCAGAGAGTGGTAGACGTGTGGAATGAGCTTCCGGGAGAAATAGTGGCGGCGGAGTCAATTATTTAAGAAAAGGTTGGACAGGTATATGGATGAGAAGAAGATGGAGGGTTATGGGCATTGTGCAGGGAGGTGGGACTAGAGAGGGGTGTTTGGTTCGGTGCGGACTAGAAGGGCCTAATGGCCTGTTTCCGTGCTGTAAATTGTTATGTTATGTTATGTTTGCCGCAAGCTTACTTTCGTCATTTATTTTTGCCCTCTGATTAATCCCTTTCTCCTCCTTTGCTGCATCTTGAACTGTTCCCATTCTTCGGATTTGGTAATTTTTTTTGGCCAATTGATATGCTCTCCCTTTGGACCTAATGCTGTCTCTAATTTCCCTTGTTATCCACAGTTGAGTCATCTTTTTTGGTTTATTTTTATGCCAAACCGGTATAAACGATTTCTGCAATTCTTCCATTAGATCTTTGAATGCTTTCCATTGTCTATCCACAGTCAACTCCCCCATAAACACCACCCAATTAATCTTACTCAACTCCTGGCTCATACCATCATAATAATAGCATCAATTATCAAGGATCCACATCACCCAGGTCCTCTCCTGTTCCCCCTAAACCTTTTCACTTTCACCCTTAACCCATATCCTCCGGTTTGTATCTCACCCACCCTCAGTGGAAGAATCCGACCTACATTTACTCTATCTATCCCCCATAATTTTAAATACCTCGATCCAATCTCCCCTCATTCTTCTACATTCCAGGAATAAAGTCCAAACCTGTTTACCCGAAAACTCAGTTCCTGGAGACCTGGCAACATCCTTGTAAATCTTCTCTGCACTCTTTCAATCTTATCGGTAACTTTCCAGCTGCTGGGGGACCAGAACGGTACACAATATTCTAACTATAGCCTCACCAAATGACTTGAATAACTTCAACATAACATCCCAACACCTGTACTCAATTCAGGGATTTATAAGGCCAAGATGTCAAAAGCTTTCTTTACAACCCTATCCACCTGCAGGACCACCTTTAGGGAACAAAATATCTGTATTCCCAGATCTCTCTGCTCCTCCACACTCCTCAGTGCCCGACCATTAACTGTGTACGTCCTACCCTGATTCGCTCTTCCAAAGTGCAACACCTCACTCTTGTACAGTTCTGTCTGGGCACCTAACCAATAATGACCCTGTGAGATTTAAATTAGCCATCAGCAAGGTGTTCACTAATGGGTGGGCAGAGTCCAATCTTGGTTGACAGGTGATGTGACTTCCGAATAAGTTTCAGACAGGGAGGGCACATGAGCACCCACTATCCGCAATATTCCACACAGACAGGAAGGCCACATGTTTCTGCACAATCCACATCTAACATTCCACAACCCTCAGAAGTCACATCGCTCTGCAATTACTCTGAAGACAATCAATAACTGATTTCTATACAGTAACTCAATGTACATGTTTTAACTGTACTGTATATATAAAAAACAAAAGAGAAAAAAAAAGAAAGAATGGTGCAAAGTGGATCAATATATAGACGTGCCTTACATATGCTGGACAAGGCACATAACCAAACTCAATGATATGATGCCTCACCAGCTGACCAGTTGCTATGTTCCTTGGAGCAGGGTGCTGTAGAAGCTGCTCCACAGTGTCAGAGGGAAGGGAAGAGAGAAAATTGTCTGGCCACTGCTGCCAAATGTGTGCACCTTTACCACCAATGTCAGGGAGCAGGCAGTGCAAGGTCATCCATAAGGTGCCAGAGCCCTCTGTTGGCTCATGCATCCGGTGCCTTGGCCTCACGCTTGAGGACTCCTAAGCACAGCGCCCAGGTGGCTGTCGCTGATCTGTCCCGTGGTGAGGCAGGTGGAAAGTCGGCAGGGATATATCCGGGTTGCACCTGTATCTCCTGGGAGCACCCAGTTTTTATGGGCTGTAGTCTGACCCAGGATTTTTTTAAAATGCTAAAAATTTAGACATACAGCACTGTGTAACAAGCCAATTCACCCCTATGAGTCTATGCCGCATAATTCACACCCCATTAATCCACATCCCGGTATAAGGAAACCCACAAAGGCACAGGGAGATTGTACAAACTCCTTTCAGACAATGCAGGATTCGAACAGGTTTGGTACCGATTGTAAAGACATTGCACTAACTGCTACGCCACCCGCACCTCCCAGGATGCCATTCCTGCTCGCATTCCCTTAAACAGGTGCCACATGTGCCTGTCTTGGGTCCCTGTAACGATAGCCAGGAAGAGTCAGGACTGAAAGTTGGCCAAATTAGTAGTTTTAAATAAAAGCCCCTGAAGCGCCCAGCCCATGAGGAATTGTTTCTGTTAATGGGAGGGTTGAGTGGAAGCCAAATATACAGTATACAATATTTCTCTGCTAGTATTTGATCTGTAAACACTGGACATGATCTGCAACATTATAATGAAAAGCTGGAGGCACAATTTCCCGATGTGCTGAGAGACACTAGCGAAGAATACCACCGCTCAAGGTGCAATTAAAAAGAAAAGGATCCATTACAGAGGCTGCACTTGGAAGGATGTGGCCGTTGTTGAGATCGAGTGTCCAATGATGAGGTTTCCATGGCAACAACGATTGTACGTCTGCTGGAAAGTTCTGTGCATATTAAGTGACAACAGCTCCTTGCTGGTTAAACAGAATGATGTGTTGGCAAGAATCAGTGATGCTATCACACCAGTCTGTTTTGATGAACGTTTTGCAGACAGTCACATCAAAAAGAGGAACAGCTTGAAGGGTAGTCTTCTATGGGGGGTGGGTGGAGTGGATTTTGGAGAGTTCACAATATAGATTAGTCATGGGTCACTTTCGGTGGGGAGGAGCAGAGGGGAGGCTGGTCCAGGTTGGAGTGGGTGGTACACAGGAATCTCCACCCCCAGAGGCATATGAGTTTCTGTGAGTCACCGGCAGGTGACATTGTCAAATTTCCCCTCAACCCTGAAAACTTGAATGGTACTCCCCACTTCGTGTACTCCAACCCCTCAAGGAGGGTCGTGGTTTCCTGAATATTTTTACCAGTTACCAGTCCCATGAGGGGTAAGGTCACCCCTCTAAGGTCAGGGCGTGCAGCAGTAACTAAATAGCCCACAAAGGCACCAGTCACCGACATGGTCCCTGGCAAGCGGTGCTTGCGGGCGCCGCTGTAGATACCCACAATTAGTGCTTGTTCCCTAACAATCCATGTCCCAAAGCCAGCAGTATGCTTCATGTAGGCCTCATTTTAAGAGGGCAGGGATCCTGGACTGCAGTCACCACCCATTCCCATAGGATGGTGCCGCGATCGACCCCTTCTGGCGATGCCCGCAAGGCATTGCCAGTTTGTTGTTTAGACAGACCGCCCAGGGTGTTGGTTTCCCAACAAGGGAGGTGGACATTGAGGACCCCCTCGTCCCACAGGTGTAGCAGCGACATGGCTAGATGTTCACCTGGCTTCTGATGGTATTGGTCCTCTTGCCTGGTCAGGTACTTAGCAGAGCAGCCCTGGAACTCTGTAATTTCACAGTGACCTCATACGAGCTCTCCCCAAGGTCCCCATATTTTCAGCTACCTCCCCGTTTTGGAGAGTGGGCGATGTGCCCTCTTGGCATACCTGGACCATGAAGTCACTGGTCGGGCTTGCAAAGTCTCAGGCATACAGGGGTGGAGGTGGGGGGTGTGGAAGATGCAAGTCATAGGACTTGGTTTCCTCATGGTCATACCCATCCTCCAACCACGTGTCAATTCCCCCCACCCCCCACCGCTGGAAATGTCACAGACTTTGCACGCGTCAAGCTGCCAGACAGACCAGTGAGCTGCTTGGAGCTGCTACATTTCAATCAGTTTGGATGCTGCCTCCGTGACTTCCATTTCGAGTTTGGTTGCTCGCACTTAGGCAGTCTGCACTGCCTCCTGCAGTATTCAATTGTGATGTTGCAAGGATTCAGTCTCACAGAATATAGGAAGGAAGTTAAAAAACAGGAGATCAAGGGTTGTAATCTCGGGATCGCTGCCTGTGCCACGGCCAGAGAGGGTAGGAACAGGAAGTTGTGGCAGATGAATGCATAGTTGAAGAGTTGGTGCCAGGGCAGAGGTTCAGATTTGTGGATCATTGGGATCACTTCTGGGAAAGTTTGACCTGTACAAAAAGGACAGGCTGCACCTGAACTAGAGGAGGACCAATATCCTAGTGGGCAGATTTACTAGAGATGTTGGGGAGAGTTTAAACTAGTTTGGCAGGAGGTGGGAACCAGAATGTGTGTGCAGAGATTAGGGTAGGACAAAAGCTTGAAAGCTATGTGTTCTGAGTTGATGAAAGAAGGTCAGACAGGGGAAAAAATATGAAAGAAGCCAGTTAGAAGATTTGAAATGCGTCTTATTTCAACGCTAGGAGACTAGGAATAAAGGGGATGAACTTAGAGCTTAGATCAGTACATGGAACTATGATGTTGTGAAACTAGAAAAGGAGGAGGCTGCAGAGGGAGGGTCGACTGAGTCGGTGTGGGTGGAAGTCAGAAACAGGAAGGGAGCTCTCACTGTACTGGGAGTCGTCTATAGGCTCCCAAGTAGCCCTCAGGACCTCGAGGAGCAGATCAGCAGGTAGATTTTAGAATGGTGGGAAATACAGATTGTAGTTATGGGTGATTTCAACTTCCCTAATATTGACTGGCATCTCCTGACTGCAAGAGAGATGGATGAGGCTGAATTTGTCAGGTGTGTTTGAGAAGAATTCCTGACACCATCTGTGGACTGGCTGATGAGATGAGAGGCCACACTGGATCTGGTTGTGGGAATGAACCTGGTCAGGGGGCGGACCTCTCGGTGGCTGATGCCCTGTCCCGTTCCTTCGTTCAAACAATATGTGCTCTCTTTCCGGGTGTAGACTACATGACGATGAACTCCTGCACAGTCTGCAGCTCCCAGATGATTTTGGGACCATATGGAGCGGCAATGCCCAAGCACTGTCCAAGGGCCGGACAATTCCCAGTTCCTGGAGCCTGGAGAACTCCTCCTTTGCCTGCTGGAGCTTCTCGGGCAGCAGCTGTCTGGGTCTAGCATGCAGCGGGGGGCCCTGTGCGGCGATGTGGTGGAAGACCCCATGCTGGTGCAGGATTGCGTTGAACCGTGGCTCTAAGATGGCAGGGAATTCATGGAGGATCTCGTTGAACACGTCCCTGGCGGCGGCTATGGTGGAGATTTCGGGCCTGTGGGCTTCTGCTGTGTCCAGTTGGGTGGAGTGGAATGTTCGGGCATTGAACAGCCTTTTGCCCTTCATGTCAACCAGTAGGCCACAAGCTATGAGGAAGTTGGTCCCTAACAGCGCAGTTCCCATGGAGGCTAGGACGAATCTCCAGTGGAACTTCTCCTTCCCAATCTGGATCTGTGCCCTGCAGGTGTCGTAGGTCCTGATGGTGGAGCCGTTGGCCGCCCACAAGGTTGGACCTCGAGATCAGGTGCGAGTCTCTAATGCTGTGTGGGGAAGGATGCTGAGCTCAGCCCCTGTGTCCACCAGGAATCAGCAGCTGGTGGATCTGTCCGTCACATGAAGGAGGCTGTTTGTGTGGCCAGCCGTTGCAGCCATCAACTGTGGCTGGCCTGGTTGTTTCCCTGAAACCTGCAGGGCTGGCGGTACTTACAGGCTTGCGCTCCCCAACACTGGTGGTAGAAACACGAGGTCTTGGGGGTGGCTTGCGGTCGGCTGGCTCCTGGTCGTGCCACATGGTGGAGGGTTGCCTCATTCTCCCTCTTCGTGCACCAGAGGGCATCTGCATGGGCTGCTGCTCGCCTCATCTGTGATGAATATCTGGCAGAAGAGAAAACAAGGCTTGTGGTCTTCCGCAGGGCCAACATTTCGTCCATCAGCGCTGATGGGACTACGGTCTCCAAGCCCATCTGGGTGAAAGAGCCTGGAAACCCGTTGCTGGGGAGTTAGGCTGAAAGTTCCAGGTCTTTGAGGGCGGTGTACTTGCCTGTAGCCAGAGGGTGGTCCAGCCTCGCTGCCGTATCTTGGTCCAGAGCACTCATGACATGATAGAACATCGTGACATCTGAGGAGATGTTGTGGAGTTGAAATTGTGCTTCCACCTGTCCGAACCACATTGTCGGTCGGTAGGTCCAAAAGGGGGGAATCTTGATGGAGACAGCGTTAACCTCTGCTGAATCCATGGTGTTTTAGTCCAGAGAAATGTCTGGGCTCGTCAGGGTCACCACTGTGGCAGTGTGAGCAGTGGAAGAAACACAGCCACCATTCTGAGGGTCGTTAGTGACTGTTTATTCACATTCAGCGCGCGTCCCTTTAAGGGCAGCAGGAGCTCAGTCACCTGGTGCATTGTGACATCATAATCGCTGCCCAGGGTGGGCGCTGGAAGGGAGGCTGGAGTCCGAGAGAAACGTCTGATGATGCCATTTCCCCGTGGCTGCCCCACCACGTGGCCATACAAGCGGGGTCGGTTCACCATGAGGATGTGCGCCGCTACACTTTCTCCAATTTAGAATCTCAACCTGAGGCCCAGGCCCATCCTTCTCCGTATTAACTTAAAACTAATGGCATTATGATCACTGGACCAAAATGTCCCCCACGCATAATTCAGTCACCTGTCCTGTCTCGTTCGCTAATACGAAATCCAGTCTCTCTGGTTGTACCTTCACATATTGATTTAGGAAATGTTCCTGAACACGTTTGAGAAACACCAAGCCGTCCAGCCCTTTTTCAGTGTGGGAGTCCCAGTCAATACGTGGAAAGTTAAAATCCCCTCCTATCACCACCTTATGATCGGTGATGATAATGCTGTGGAATGTGCAGGGTACAAGGCTAGAGTGAAACACAAAAGACTGCAGACACTGTGATTGGAGTAAAAACACACCGAAATGCTGGAGGAACTCAGCCAGTGTTTTCGCCATCCATAGGAGACAAAGATATTTTGCCGACATTTCGGGCCTGAGCCTTTCTTCAAGGATTAAGCAGAATGAGCCAGAAGCAGGAAATCTCAAAGTCTCAGAATTCAGACAGTACTGGCTGGGGGAGGAATCCAGACCAACTTGGGACAAGGTCAGAATTTTTTTTTTTTTTTCACACCATAAACCACATTGACCATGATACATACATTTTCCTTTTCAAATATATACAGTGTCATTGTCTCCCCCCCTCCCTCCTCCCATCCCACCCTCCCTACCTCCCACCCCATCCATTTAAAGTACAAAATCTAAGATACATTAAACCAGTCAAACAATGTTGTCATTCAATAAAAATAAACAAGAAATTCCACTGAGTCAATTCTTTTCATTTCCTTCTCCTTTCGTTAATTTAGGTAGTGAATGTCCCCGGTAGGTTTTCTCTATTGTGTTTCATGTAAGGCTCCCATATTTGTTCAAATATTTCAATATTATTTCTTAAACTATATGTTATTTTTTCTAATGGAATACATTTATTCATTTCTACATACCATTGTTGTATTTTCAAATTATCTTCCAATTTCCAGGTTGACATAATACATTTTTTTGCTACGGCTAGAGCTATCTTAACAAATCTTTTTTGTGCACCATCCAAATCAATTCCAAATTCTTTGTTTTTTTATGTTACTTAGGAGGAAGATCTCTGGATTTTTTGGTATATTGTTTTCTGTAATTTTATTAAATATTTGGTTTAGATCTTCCCAAAATTTTTCTACTTTCTCACATGTCCAGATTGCATGAATTGTTGTTCCCATTTCTTTTTTACATCGAAAACATCTATCAGATACTGTTGGGTCCCATTTATTTAACTTTTGAGGTGTAATGTATAGCCTGTTGATCCAGTTATATTGTATCATACGTAACCTCATATTTATTGTATTTCTCATCGTTCCGGAACATAACTTCTCCCATGTTTCCTTTTTTGTTTAGTTTTACCATTTGTTTCCTCATTCTCCTTTTCTTGCAGTTTAATATACATATTTGTTATAAATCTTTTGATTATCATTGTATCTGTAATCACATATTCAAAGTTACTTACCTCTGGTAACCTCAGACTGCTTCCCAATTTGTCCTTCAAGTAGGATCTCAATTGGTAATATGCCAGCACTGTATCTTGAGTTATATTGTATTTATCTTTCATTTGTTCAAAGGATAATAATCTATTGCCTGAAAAACAATTTTCTATTCTATTGATCCCTTTTTTCTCCCATTCTCTAAAGGAAAGGTTATCTATTGTAAAAGGGAGTAACTGATTTTGCGTCAATATTTGTTTTGGTAATTGGTAATTTGTTTTATTCCTTTCTACATGAATCTTTTTTTCCAAATATTGAGTAGATGATGTAATACTGGAGAACTCCTACGTTGTACCAATTTTTCATCCCATTTATATAATATGTGTTCAGGTATCTTTTCCCCTATTTTATCTAATTCTAATCTACTCCAATCTGGTTTTTCCCTTGTTTGATAAAAATCTGAAAGGTATCTTAATTGTGCGGCTCTATAATAATTTTTAAAGTTTGGCAGTTGTAAGCCTCCTTGTTTATACCATTCTGTTAATTTATCTAGTGCTATCCTTGGTTCCCCCCTTTCCATAAAAATTTCCTTATTATTTTCTTTAACTCCTTGAAGAATTTCTCTGTCAAGTGTATTGGCAATGCCTGAAATAGATATAATATCCTTGGGAAAATGTTCATTTTAATACCGTTTATCCTTCCTATTAGTGTTAATGGTAAATCTTTCCAATGCTCTAAATTGTCCTGTAATTTTTTCATTAGTGGATAATTATTGAGTTTATATAGATGGCCGAGATTTTATTTATTTGTATACCTAGGTATCTTATTGCTTGCATTTGCCATCTGAATGGTGATTCCTTCTTAAATTTTGAGAAATCCGCATTATTCATTGGCATTGCTTCACTTTTATTTACGTTAATCTTGTAACCCGACACTTCTCCATATTCCTTCAATTTCTTATGTAATTCTTTTATTGATAGTTCTGGTTCTGTTAAGTATACTATAACATCATCTGCAAATCAACTGATTTTATATTCCTTGCCTTTTATTTTTATCCCTTTTATATTATTTTCTGTTCTTATCAATTCTGCTAGTGGTTCTATAGCTAACGCGAACAATAAGGGTGATAGTGGGCATCCCTGCCGTGTTGACCTGCTTAAGTTAAATTGCTTTGTTATATATCCATTTACTGTCACTTTCGCCAATTGCCCCTTATATAATGCTTTAAAGCCTGGAAGTCAGCCTGAAGAAAACTGAGGTCCTCCATCAGCCAGCTCCCCACCATGACTACCAGCCCCCCCACATCTCCATCGGGCACACAAAACTCAAAACGGTCAACCAGTTTACCTATCTCGGCTGCACCATTTCATCAGATGCAAGGATCGACAATGAGATAGACAACAGACTCGCCAAGGCAAATAGCGCCTTTGGAAGACTACACAAAAGAGTCTGGAAAAACAACCAACTGAAAAACCTCACAAAGATAAGCGTATACAGAGCCGTTGTCATACCCACACTCCTGTTTGGCTCCGAATCATGGGTCCTCTACCGGCATCACCTACGGCTCCTAGAACGCTTCCACCAGCGTTGTCTCCGCTCCATCCTCAACATGCATTGGAGCGCTTTCATCCCTCACGTCGAAGTACTCGAGATGGCAGAGGTCAACAGCATCGAGTCCACGCTGCTGAAGATCCAGCTGCGCTGGGTGGGTCACGTCTCCAGAATGGAGGACCATCGCCTTCCCAAGATCGTGTTATATGGCGAGCTCTCCACTGGCCACCGTGACAAGAGGTGCACCAAAGAAAAGGTACAAGGACGGCCTAAAGAAATCTCTTGGTGCCTGGCACATTGACCACCGCCAGTGGGCTGATATCGCCTCAAACCGTGCATCTTGGCGCCTCACAGTTTGGCGGGCAGCAACCTCCTTTGAAGAAGACCGCAGAGCCCACCTCACTGACAAAAGGCAAAGGAGGAAAAACCCAACACCCAACCCCAACCAACCAACTTTCCCCTGCAGCCGCTGCAACCATGTCTGCCTGTCCCGCATCGGACTTGTCAGCCACAAACGAGCCTGCAGCTGACGTGGACTTTTACCCCCTCCATAAATCTTCGTCCGCGAAGCCAAGCCAAAGAAAAAAAAAGAATCCAATTAATATACTTCTCTGGTAAACTGAATTTTTGCAATACTTTGAATAAGTAATTCCATTCTACTCTGTTAAAGGCCTTCTCTGCGTCTAAAGCAACTGCTACTGTTGGCACTTTACTCCCTTCTACTGCATGAATTAAGTTAATAAATTTACAAATATTGTCTGTTGTGCATCTTTTTTTAATAAATCCAGTTTGGTCTAGATTTACCATTTTCGGTACATACTCTGCTAATCTGTTTGCTAATAGTTTAGCTATTATCTTATAATCTGTGTTAAGTAATGATATTGGTCTATATGACGCTGGTGCAAGTGGATCTTTCCCTTAGAGTTTATTACTGTAATTATTGCTGTTTTACATGAATCTGGTAAGCTTTGTGTTTTATCAGTCTGGTTGATTACTTCCAGGAGGGGAGGAATTAATAAATCTTTAAATGTTTTATAGAATTCTATTGGGAATCCATCCTCTCCTGGTGTCTTATTATTTGGTAATTTTTTTATTATCTCTTGTATTTCTACTATTTCAAATGGTTCTGTTAATTTATTTTGTTCCTCTATTTGTAATTTTGGTAGTTCAATTTTAGATAAAAATTCATCTATTTTCCCTTCTTTCCCTTCGTTTTCAGTTTGGTATAATTGTTCATAGAATTCTCTAAAGTTTTCCTTGATCTCCGTTGGATTACATGTGATTTGTTTGTCTTTTTTCCTTGATGCCAATACCATTTTCTTAGCTTGTTCTGTCTTAAGCTGCCATGCTAGAATTTTGTGCATTTTTTCCCCTAATTCATAATATTTCTGTTTTGTCTTCATTATGTTCTTCTCCACCTGATATGTTTGTAGTGTTTCATATTTTATTTTAATTATCTGCCAATTCTCTTCTTTTAGTTGTATCTTCCTTCATTGCTAATTCTTTTTCTATATTTACTATTTCCCTTTCCAACTGCTCTGTTTCCTGATTGTAGTCCTTCTTCATCTTGGTTACATAACTTATTATTTGCCCTCTAATGAACGCTTTCATTGCATCCCATAGTATAAACTTATCTTTCACTGATTCCGTATTTATTTCAAAGTACATTTTAATTTGTCTTTCAATTAATTCTCTAAAATCCTGCCTTTTAAGTAGCATGGAGTTTAATCTCCATCTATACATTCTTGGAGGGATGTCCTCTAACTCTATTGTCAATATCAAGGGTGAATGGTCCGATAATATTCTAGCTTTATATTCTGTTTTTCTTACTCTATCTTGCATATGAGCTGATAACAAAAATAGGTCTATTCTTGAGTATGTTTTATGTCTACCCGAGTAATATGAATATTCCTTTTCATTTGCGTGTTGTTTCCTCCATATATCCAAAAGTTGCATTTCTTCCATCGATTTAATTATAAATTTGGTTACTTTGTTCTCTCTGTTAATTTTTTTCCCACTTTTGTCCATATTTGAATCCAAATTCAGGTTGAAATCCCCTCCTATTAATATGTTCCCTTGCGTATCTGCTATCTTCAAAAAAATATCTTGCATAAACTTTTGATCTTCTTCGTTAGGTGAATATACATTGAGTAGATTTCAAAACTCCGAATATATCTGACATTTTATCATTACATATCTCCCTGCTGGATCTATTATTTCCTCTTCTATTTTAAATGGCACATTTTTACTAATTAATATAGCCACTCCTCTTGCTTTTGAATTATACGATGCTGCTGTTACATGTCCTACCCAATCTCTCTTTAATTTCTTGTGCTCCAATTCAGTTAAATGTGTTTCTTGCACAAATGCTATATCAATTTTTTCTTTTTTCAGTAAATTTAGCAGTTTCTTCCTTTTGATTTGGTTATGTATTCCATTAATATTTAAAGTCATATAGTTCAACGTAGCCATTTTATACTTTGTTTATCTTCTCTTTCCGTTTCTCCATCATTACCTTTCCTTCTTATCCATTTCTGTTTTCTTGTTTTGAACCCTTTATAAGACAACATTCCTAAAACATCAAACATTTTCCTTATTCTCCTATTTAAAACTTCTTTAGCCCCAATCTCCCCTTCCCCTCCTGAGTTGTCCTTTATCCCTTGTCGAACAACCACATCTCCCCTCTCCATTTGGATTTGCGAATTCACTCGCAAGCGTCAGCTGATTTTGCAGTGACCGCAACTCCCCCCCACCCAGCCCCCCCCAGAAAAGATTTCACTTTTCATATGTAACAAAGGTCACTCTTTTAGTTCCCTCCTTATTCCCTCTATTCCATTTCCTTCCCTTATTAATTCTTGTCTATACTATCTATATTTTCCTCTAAATACGGATACATTCATGTATGCACATTATACATATACACACATATACCTCTTTACCCACATACATATAAATAGTGGTCATTTTTACTCTTATTACATATCTTCATCTCTCTGGTTGTTTTGTAGTTGTTCTGCAAATTTCCTTGCTTCCTCTGGATCCGAGAATAGTTTTTTTTTTCCCCATAAGATCGTTTTCAATGTATTGAACTCCTTTCTCTTCTTCAGGAGTTCAAAACTTATGTGTCTTTTTAGTTCTCAGTCTTTTGTACTCTCCTTACACGTCTTCATCCCTCAGTCTATTTTGTAATTGTTCTGCAAATTTTCGTGCTTCCTCTGGATCCGAGAATACTCTGTTTTGTTGTCGTGGAATAAATATTTTCAATACCGCTGGATGCTTTAGAATAAATTTATACCCTTTCTTCCATAAAATCGCCTTTTCTGTATTGAACTCCTTTCTCTTCTTCAGGAGTTCAAAACTTATATCTGGATAAATGAAGATTTTTTGCCTTTTGTACTCCAGTGGCTTGTTGCCCTCTCTTACTTTTTCCATTGTTTTCTCCAGTACCTTTTCTCTTGTAGTATATCTTAGGAATTTTACTAAAATAGATCTTGGCCTTTGTTGTGGTTGTGGTTTAAAGGCCAATGCTCTATGTGCCCTTTCTCTTTCCATATCTTGCTGTAGTTCTGGACATCCTATGACCCTGGGGATCCAATCTTTTATAAACTCCCTCATATTCTTGCCTTCTTCATCTTCCTTAAGGCCCACTATCTTTATGTTATTTCTTCTGTTATAATTTTCCATTATATCTATTTTCTGAGCTAACAGTTCTTGTGTCTCTATAACTTTTTTATTAGATTCCTCTCATTTCTTTTTTAAGTCCTCTACCTCCATTTCTACTGCTGCTTCCCGCTCTTCCATCTTTTCCATTTTCTTTCCCATTTCTGTTAAGGTCATATCTATTTTATTCATTTTCTCTTCTGTATTGTTTATTCTTCTTCTTAAATCATTAAATTCTTGCGCTTGCCATTCTTTAAATGATTCCATGTATTCTTTAATACGAGAAAGTATATCCTTTATCTTGCCTTTCCCTTCTTCTATTTCCCTGTACTCTTCCTCTTCCTCTTCTTCTTCCTCTGGGTTGGCCATCTGTTGTTTCTTTGTTGTCCTTTTCTTCTCTTCTTTCTTGTTTTCGTTGTCTTCTATGTTCTCCTCTTGCTGCTGTTGTTCTGCAGCTGTCATTGCCGGCTGTGGAGATCGACTCCCCAGCTGGTCACCCCTCCCATCGGTGTGTTTTTTTGCATGCGCGGTTGCGCACTTTTACTCGGCTCAGCGAGCCATTTTTGTAGTCCACTTTCTACCGACCTGAGGGAGCGGGTTTCTCTCTCCACCGTGGGCCTCTTCGAGCAGGTAAGGCCTTCTCCTTCTTCTTCCGTTGTCTTCTCTTCCTCTCTTCTTACTGTTGATTTCGATTTTTCTTTTTTCGTCGCCATCTTCTTTCCACCTTTATACTCACTTTTCTTTAATTTTTATTTTTGTGCCTTTGTGTTTTCCTTTGTTTTTCCCGATTTTTCTGGATAGGGCTGGAGTTCACCGTCCGGCCACTACTCCATCACGTGTCTCCTCCCAGCCACAAAGAGTTAAGGGAGTTGTAACTAAAATTTTCTGAATCAAATTTGGGGGTGGAACAGTTAGCGTAAAGCTGTTACAGCACCAACGATCAGGAACAGGGTTCGCATCCCGTGCTGTCTGTAAGCAGTTTGTACATTCTCCCTGCGTCTGAGTGGGTTTTCCCCAGAGTATCTGGTTTTCTCCCACCATTTGAAATGTGCTGGAGGTGTAGGTCATATTGAGTGTAATTGGGTGGCATGGGCCCATGGGCTGAAATGGCTATTTCCAAATTTTTTAAATAAATATCGCTATAAAAAGCTGTGGTTAGACCACGAGAAGCACACTGTGATCAGTTCTGGACAACTCTAGGCCTTGGAAGGAGTGCAATATTAATTTACAAACATGATGCATGAATTCCTAATATCCAGGCTAAATTTACAGGGAGCGATTGAACAAACTGGAATTTAGAGTTTTAAGGAGTGATTTATTTGAAATTTTTCTTGCTAAGATGTACTGATAGATAGTAATAATTTTCACTGGTTGTAGAATCTAGCACTGTGTTATAATCCAGTAGAGTCAAGAAGTGAGAGTTACCTCTATGTGGGTAGGAGAAGTTCATAACTATCTGCTCCAAACAGCAAATAATGCTTGGAAAAATTCTCCAAATCAACTGATTTGGAGAATAGACTTGTGTAAGAAGTTCAGTCACAGATCTACTATGATCTCATCAGGTTGATAAGATAGTTAAGAAGGCCTATGGGATGTTGAGCTTAATTAATAAAGGGGATTGAGTTCAGGAGTCATAAGGTCATGTGCAACTGTACAGATCTCAGGTGAGACCACACTTAGAGTATTGTGTTCAGTTCTGATCACCTCATTACAGGAAGAATATGGACACTATGGAGAGGGTGCGGAGATTTATCAGGATGTTACCAAAACTGAGGTCCTCCTCCATCAGTCAGCTCCCCACCATGACTACCAGCCCCCCCACATCTCCATCGGGCACACAAAACTCAAAACGGTCAACCAGTTTACCTATCTCGGCTGCACAATTTCATCGGATGCAAGGATCGACAACGAGATAGACAACAGACTCGCCGAGGCAAATAGCACCTTTGGAAGACTACACAAAAGAGTCTGGAAAAACAACCAACTGAAAAACCTCACAAAGATTAGCGTATACAGAGCCATTGTCATACCCACACTCCTGTTCAGCTCCGAATCATGGGTCCTCTACCGGCATCACCTACGGCTCCTAGAACGCTTCCACCAATGTTGTCTCCGCTCGATCCTCAACATTCATTGGAGCGACTTCATCTCCAACATCAAAGTACTCGAGATGGCAGAGGCCGACAGCATCGAGTCCACACTGCTGAAGATCCAACTGCGCTGGGTAGGTCACGTCTCCAGAATGGAGGACCATTGCCTTCCCAAGATCGTGTTATATGGCGAGCTCTCCACTGACCACCGTGACAGAGGTGCACCAAAGAAGAGGTACAAGGACTGCCTAAAGAAATCTCTTGGTGCCTGCCACATTGACCACCGCCAGTGGGCTGATATCGCCTCAAACCGTGCATCTTGGCGCCTCACAGTTCGGCGGGCAGCAACCTCCTTTGAAGAAGACCGCAGAGCCCACCTCACTGACAAAAGACAAAGGAAGAAAAACCCAACACCCAACCCCAACCCACCAATTTTCCCTTGCAACCGCTGCAACCGTGTCTGCCTGTCCTGCATCGGACTTGTCAGCCACAAACGAGCCTGCAGCTGATGTGGACATTACCCCTCCATAAATCTTCGTCCGCAAAGCCAAGCCAAAGAAAGACCAGTGTGACAGAGTATATAGATATGTTTTTGGGAGATAAATCGAGAAAGGTTTGTTACTGTAGGTCACATACAAACACTTTAAAACAAATCTTATTTGAAATACTAGAGCTCAGCTAATGCTAGACATGTCGGGGCCTCAGACCCTTTGCAAAAGCTTTGGAGAATGCCCAAGAGACCACCAATGGGTTATTGTTTACAAAAAAGCAACAGATGAAAGAGCTTGTCAGAGCTGCATATTATCTGAAAGGGAACTTGCTGTTCTAAGAAGGTTTTGCAAGCAGAGAGAGTAAAACAGGCTTTTTCTCTGTGTGTGAGATCAGTTCTATAGTGTTACAGCCAGCAGCAGCAGCTGGGACTGGAACAGGACAACCTGGCAAGCTTGTGGGAAACCCCATTTATATGATGGGTTGTGAGTGCTTAGTTCAGCCTGGTCAAAGCCCTTGTGGTTCATGCAAGAGGAGAGGACTGGCTGTGTAATGTTTCACTTCAAGTAAGAGAATCAAAAAGGAACTCTGTGGTGACCTGAAAGAAAGAGGTTATCATCTAGAAAACCCTGATGAGGCAAGTTTCTTCGGCAGGATACTGAACTGGCTGGCTTTCCACGTACAACAAATCCCTCTCTGAAAACTGACAAGAACTTTCCTGAGCGATAACCATTTACCTTTCAAGCACCAGTGCCTGGTGAACTTTATACATGTTAAATTCTGTGCACAGTATAAGAATTGCCTGCAACCAGTGAACTTGGAGGAATGAGAAGTGAGATTGGACTGTGAACCAAAGAACTTTTCTGAACTTACACACACATTACATACACGTGTGCTTAGAATTAGAAGGGGGTTAAGTTAGGTTAGTTCAGTCAATAGTGATAAATTAAAGTGTGCTTCTGTTTTCATGTTTAAAGATAATTAAAAGTAACTTTTGTTTAAGTAACCATTTGTCTTGGTGAATTTCTATTTCTGCTGGGTTTTGGGGTCCTCTGGGCCCGTAACACCTGGAATGGAAAATAAGAAGCAGAATTTATTGTCATGAACAAGCCATGAAATGCGTTGTTTTGCGGCAGTATCACAGTGAAGTATATATATAAACCATCTTTAAATAAAAATAGTGCATGAAATGTCAAAGTGGAGAGGGTCATTCAGGAATCTGATGGCAGTGGAGAAGAAGCTGACTTTGTGCCGCTGTGTGCTTGCCTTTAAGCTCCTATATCTTTTTTCCCGATGGTATCAGAGTGAAGAGGGCATGGCCTGGGTGGTGGGGTCCTGAGGATAGAGGCTGCTTTCTTAAGACACATTTTCTTGTAGACATCCTCAATGGAGTGAAGTCTCCTGCCTATAATGTTGCAGGCCGAGTTAACAACCCTCTGGAGTTTTTTCTTATCCTGCACGTTGGCACCTCTGTACAAGACAGAGGTGCAACCTGCCAGAATGCTCTCCACAGTACACCTGTAGAAATTTTCGAGTCTTTGGTGACATATTGAACCTCCTCAAACACCTGACAAAGTATAGCCGCTGATGAGCCTTCTTCGTGATTGCATCAACGTGGAGGGTCCAACCAGATCCTCAGAGATGTTGACACCTAGGAATTTGAAGTTCTTGACCCTCTCCACTACTGAGCCCTCGATGAGGATTGGGTCGTGTTCCCCTGACTTCCTCCTGAAGTCCACAATAATCTCCTAGTTTGTTAACATTAAGCGTAAGGTTGTTGTTGTGACACCATTCAACGACCTGATCTATCTCCCTCCTGTACCCTTCCTCATTGCCATTTGTAATTCTGCCAACAACTGTGGTTTCAACAGCAAATTTGTAGATGGCATTGAAATTGTGCCTGACCATACAGTCATGGGTGTAGAACAAGTAGAGAATCCTTGAAGTGCATCTGTGTTGAAGATCAGTGAAGACGTTGTTCCTAATTCATACTGACTGTGGTCTTCTGATGAAAAAGTCAAGGATCCAGTTGCAGAGGGGGTTACAGAGGCCTAGAATTTGTAGCTTCTTGACCAGCAATGAGGGAATAATAGAATTGACGGCCGAGATGTAGTCGATGAAGAGCAGCTGTTTTTGCTGTTTTTGAGGTGATCCAGAGCTGAGTGGAGACCCAGCGATATTGCATTTGCTGTGGAGTGATGGTAGCAATAGGGGAATTGCAGTGGCTCCAGATCTTAGGAATTAATTTTGGCCATGACCAATTTAGTGGTAAGTCTTATGAAGCGATGTTAGCAGAACTGGGACTTTTCTCTTTGGAGCATAGAAGGATGAGAGGAGACTTAATAGAGGTCAACAAGATTCTGAGAGCCACAGACAGCCAGCGCCTTTATCCCAGGGCGGGAATAGCAAACACCAGAGGACATGAGTACAAAGTGAAGGGAGGTCATTTTAGGTGTTTTTTTAATATATATACAGAGAGTTGTAGGGGCCTGGAATGCTTTGCCAGGGATGGTGGTAGAGGCTAAAACATTGGGGGCATTTAAGAAACTCTTTGACAGGCACATGGATGGAAGGGAAATAGATGGTTATGGGGTAGGGTGGGGTTAGTACTTAATTTTAAGGAATATATGGGTCGGCATAACATCAAGGGCCGAAAGGCCTGAACTGTGCTATAGCGTTCTATGTTCTATGTTAAAATTATCAAATGTGCTTCCAAAGAGCAACTTCATCACACTCGCTGCAATAGATCACCAGCCCCTCCTGAGGAAACCACTGAAAAACTATCTGTATTTTTAAAAATTAATTCTCCAAAGAAATGGCAAACTTTTCAATGCTCCCCCTTGTTGCTGGGTTGGCAGGCAGGTGTGTAGTTATGCAGAATTTCTGATGCTAAGAAAATAGACAGAGTAATTGTATGTCGGCTTTTTCTACTGAGGGGAAGTGAGATACAAACCAGAGGATGTGGGTTAAGGGTGAAAGGGGAAAAGTTTAGGGGGAACCTCTTCACACAGAGAGCGGTGGGGGTGTAGAACGGGCTGAAGTTGAGGTGCTGAATGAGGGTTAAATTTTAACATTTAGGAAGAATTTGGATAAGTACATGGATGGGAGAGGGATAGAGGGCTATGGACTGGGTGCAGATCGGATGGTTTGGCACAGACTAGAAGGACAAAAAGGGCCTGTTTCTGTGCTGTAATGTTCTATGTTTCTAGAACCCTGCATAATTTTGAGCACTGCCCATATTCTAAATTATTAATTTTTAGCGTTTTCATCAATTCCTAACTAGTTCTGAATATCACAGCTTGTTACAATTCCTATTTGAGTTCTACCCACACCACAAAGGCCAGTCTGGATAAGTCACCAATCACAGCATTTATTCCCCCTTCCCAAGCACCAGCACATCAACATTGGTGACATCCCTACTTTGTCCAATGTCTCTGCAACCTTCAACAGGTTTGGTCACAATATCCTCTCTCTGCTAGAACATAGACAGCTACAGCACAGTCCAGGCCTTTTGGCCCTTGATGTTGTGCTGACCCTTGTATTCCTTTAAAAAATGTACTAAATCCTCTCCTTCCCATAACCCACTTTTTTTCCATCCACACACCTGTCGGAGAGTCTCTTAAATAGCCCCAATGGTTCAGCCTCCACCACCATCTCTGCCCAGCCATCCCAGGCCCCCACAACTCTCTGCTCTCTCCTAAACTTCCCTCCCTTCACTTGTATACATGTCCTCTGGTGTTGGCTGATCCTGCCCTGGGAAACAGGTGCTGGCCGTCCACCCAAAATATACCTCTCAGAATCTTGTTGACCAAAATTAAATCTGCTTAATGTTTCAAATAAATAGTTCCATTCCACTCTGTCTAAAGCCTTTTCAGCATCTAGAGAAACTATATATTCAAGAATTATATCCAAAGGGGAATAAATAATCTTCAATAATCTACAAATGTTAAAATGTGAATAGCGACCTTTAATAAATCCAGTCTGATCTTTAGATAAACAGAAGAAAGGATATTTTTCAACCCACTGGCCAAAATCTTAGAAAGAACCTTAAAAGACCTCTATCAAGTCTCCTCTCATCCTTCTACGCTCCAAAAAGAAAAGTCCCATCTCTGCTAACCTTGCCTCATAAGACTTGTTTCCCAATCCAAGCAACATCCTGGTAAATCTCCTCTGCCCCCTCTCCATAGCTTCCACATCTTTCCTATAATGAGATGACCAGAGCAGAACACAATACCCTCAGTGTGGTCTCACCAGAGATTTGTAGATTTACAATATCACCTCTCAACTTGTGAACTCAATCCCCCATTAATGAATCCCAGCATCCCATAGGCCTTGTTAACTATCCTATCAACCTGTGCAGCGACCTTGAGGGATACATGGATTTGGACACCAAGTTCTCTGTGTTCATCCACACTCCTAAGTAATTGACCATCAACCCTGTTCTCAGCCTTCTGGTTTGTCCTGTCAAAATGCATTACCTCACACTTATCCAATTGAACTCAATCTGCCATTTTTCTCTGCATCCTATCTATATCCTTTTGTAGCCTACGACAACCTTCAGCATCATCCACAACTCCTCCAATCTTCGTGTCATCCATGAACTTACTGACCCATTCTTCCGCATCTTATCCAGGTCATTTATAAAAATCACAAAGAGCACGGGTCCCAGAACAGATCCCTGCGACCCCTCCACTAGTCACCGTCCTCAGGGCAGAAAACTTTCTAATCTAAATCTGTCTGTTTTGCAGCCATGAATCCCACTCAAATCTTCCACTTTTCCCTCTGATACATTGTGCATCATATGTCTTTTCAAAAACATTATTGGTACCTTCACTAATTCCATTTCACATCCCTACCCCCATCCCCCTATCTCTGAGCCCAAGGGTCACCTTAAAATGTAATAAACCAAAATATATAGACAGGATACACTAAAGGATAAAGAAGGCAACATGTGCCTGGAGATGGAGGAGGTTGGGGAGGTCCTAAATGAATACTTTGCCTCCATATCCACAAGAGAAGAGGACCTTGATCAGGGTGAGGTCAGAAAAGACCCAGGTTCAGACGGCTTTAAGGTGGAAATTTTTAAATCATTTACGATATACTTAACATTTGAAAATTCTGTTTTCTCTGGGACTTTATCGGCAACTTTTTATGAAGCATTAATTTCATTGATTCCTAAAAAAGATAAAGATCTGACTGAATGTACTTCCTATCGGCCAATTTCTTTGCTGACTGTAGATTTTAAGGTTCTTTCTAAGATTGTGGCCAGTAGGTTGGAAAATATCCTTTGTTCTGTTATATCAAAAGATCAGGCTGGATCATATTTTAACATTGGTAGATTATTGAAGATTATTTATTCCCCTTCGGATATAATTCCTGAATGTGTAGTTTCTCTAGATGTTGAAAAGGCTTTAGACAGAGTGGAATGGAAATATTTCTTTCAAACATTAAGGAGATTTAATTTTGGTATGGGCTTTATATCATGGATTCTTCTTCTTCTTTGGCTTGGCTTCGCGGACGAAGATTTATGGAGGGGGTAAAAAGTCCACGTCAGCTGCAGGCTCGTTTGTGGCTGACAAGTCCGATGCGGGACAGGCAGACACGATTGCAGCGGTTGCAGGGGAAAATTGGTTGGTTGGGGTTGGGTGTTGGGTTTTTCCTCCTTTGCCTTTTGTCAGTGAGGTGGGCTCTGCGGTCTTCTTCAAAGGAGGTTGCTGCCCGCCAAACTGTGAGGCGCCAAGATGCACGGTTTGAGGCGTTATCAGCCCACTGGCGGTGGTCAATGTGGCAGGCACCAAGAGATTTCTTTAGGCAGTCCTTGTACCTTTTCTTTGGTGCACCTCTGTCACGGTGGCCAGTGGAGAGCTCGCCATATAACACGATCTTGGGAAGGCGATGGTCCTCCATTCTGGAGACGTGACCCATCCAGCGCAGCTGGATCTTCAGCAGCGTGGACTCGATGCTGTCGACCTCTGCCATCTCGAGTACTTCGACGTTAGGGATGTAAGCGCTCCAATGGATGTTGAGGATGGAGCGGAGACAACGCTGGTGGAAGCGTTCTAGGAGCCGTAGGTGGTGCCGGTAGAGGACCCATGATTTGGAGCCGAACAGGAGTGTGGGTATGACAACGGCTCTGTATACGCTTATCTTTGTGAGGTTTTTCAGTTGGTTGTTTTTCCAGACTCTTTTGTGTAGTCTTCCAAAGGCGCTATTTGCCTTGGCGAGTCTGTTGTCTATCTCATTGTCGATCCTTGCATCTTATGAAATGGTGCACCATATCATGGATTAAATTGATTTAATATACCCCCTTAGCTATGGTGGTTACTAATAATAACAACTCTCCTTATTTAGGCTGTTTAGGAGAATTAGACAGGATGTCCCCTTAGCCCCTTGCTATTTCATCTAGCTTTAGAACCCTCTGGCAATAGCCCTTAGAAAAGCTCATGATTTTCAAGGGATTGTCAGAAACTGAGTAACTCATAAGGTTTTTTGTTATGCAGAGTATCTATTATTTATATTTCAGATCCCCATAGATCTACCGCAGCTTCGTTACCTGTGTTTTCTCAATTTAGCTCTTTCTCTGGATATGAATTAAATCTTCATAAATGTAAACTTCTGATTAATATGTAGGTCCCTTTCTACACTCAAGTTACATTAAAGATTATCAGAAATAATTTCACCTACTTAGGGGTTAAAATTACTAAACGATTTTATGAGTTTATATAATCTTAATTTTTCTCCCCTATTCAAGTATGTGAGGTTGTCTTTTTCTAGATGGTCCCTTTATCATTATCATTAATAGGGTCATATTAATGCAGTTAAAATTAATGCAGTTAATATTACTTAAGTTTTTCAACTGATTCCAGTTTTCATCCCAAAGTCTTCTTTTGATAATATTGACTCAAAAGTTTCTTCCTTTATTTGGAAGAACAAAAACTCTAGAATTAGTAAATTTCATTTGCAAAAATTGAAAAAAGATGGGGGCATGGCCCTACCTAATTTTAGATTTTATTACTGGGCTGTTAGTAGTCATTATCTAATTTTTTGGATTTTTTATTCTGACAAATAGGATCATCCATTATGGACAGATTTAGAATTGAAATTTATACAGCAGTATTCAATGCCCTCTTTATTGGGTTCCCTTGTATTTAGTTTTTCCAAGATCAATAAGGATATTTCTTACCCAATGCTCAAACACATATTACGAATCTGGTTCCTATTTAGGAATTTTTTAATTTAAAAAACTTTTATCTAATGCTATTTCTGATAATTTTTTTTGACCATCAATCATTAATTAATTTCTATATGGAAAATCAAAGGCATTATTTCTTTTGCAAATTTATTTAAGAAAGGTTGTTTAATGGCTTTTGAGCAGCTGGCAAGTAAATATAATCTACTGAATATTCATTTTTTAGATATACAGATTAGAAATTTCTTAAATACCATATCACCGGACTTTCCATTTGTATAACCATCAGATCTAGTAGATAATATTTTGCAATTGAATCCTTCTCAGAGAGCATTAATTGGAATTATTTATGATAGATTATTGAAATTTTTAGTAGGCCTCCTGTCTTGAAAGACAATGTCGTGCCATGGATAGTCAGTTGGTTTTAGAGAAACCACATTTGCTGCAGATGAAGTCGGAGCGATGAGTTATGGTCGACGAGCTCTGTTGTCTCTGTTTCCTCTGGTCCTCCAGCTTGAGCACATCGATGTGAGCAAGTTTCAGATCACGCTTACAGATATCTTTGAACTGCAGCTGTGGCTGGCTGGTGGGTCGTGATCCTTCAGCCAGACAACCATACAGCAGGATTTTTCGGATGCGACCATCCTCCATATGGTGTAGATGGCCAAGCCACCAAAGTCGTCTCTGACACAGCAAGAAGTGCAGAGACCTTGGTGTTGGTGAGTCTGTTCTGACAGGATATATTCAGGATGCGTCAAAGGCATTGGTGATGGAAGCTCTCAAGCTCATTCTCCTGTAAAGCAGGGTGCTGAGGATACATGCCTGATACACCTTGAGCTTGGTGTTCACTGTGAGGTGTTTGTTGCTCCACACTCTTGCTTAGTTTGGACATCACAGTGGCAGCCTGAGTGATGCACTTGTCCATTAGAGACAACATTAGGTCCAAAGAGAGAGCATATCAATTGGCCAAAAAAAGTACCACAACCGAAGACAGGGAGCAGTTCAAGATGGACCAAAGGACGTCAAAGGGATTAATCAAGAGAGCAAAAATAAATTACGAAAGTAAGCTTGCGGCAAATATAAAACCGACTGCAAAAGCTTTTATAAATATGTCAAGAAGAAAAGATTGGTGAAATCCAGAGTAGGTCCTTTGCGGTCGGAATAGGGGAATATATAATGGGGAATAAGGAAATGGCAGACCAATTAAATTCTTACTTTAGTTCTGTTTTTACAAGAGAGGATACAAATAGCCTCCCAAGGATGTTGGGAAACATAGAGACTAATGCAAGGGAGGAACTGAAAGAAATCAGTATCTCTAAGGACATGGTCTTGGGGAAATTGATGAGATTGAAGGCAGATAAATCCCAAGGGCCTGATAATCTACATCCTAGGGTAGTTAAAGAAGTGGCCTTTCAGATAGCAGATGCTTTAAGAATTATTTTCCAGAACTCGATAGACTCAGGATCAGTACCCATGGATTGGAGGGTAGCTAATGTTTCCCCACTATTTAAAAAGGGGGGTAGAGAAAAAGCGGGGAATTATAGGCCGGTGAGCCTTACATCAGTAGTGGGCAAAATGATGGAATCCATTATTAAGGATGTAATAGCGGAGCATATGACTAGCAGAGAAGGGATCGGACAGAGTCAACATGGATTTACAAAAGGTAAATCGTGCTTGACAAATCTATTGGAATTCTTTGAGATGGTGACAGGTAAAATAGATGGGGGAGAGCCAGTGGATGTGGTGTGGACTTCCAAAAGGCCTTCGATAAGGTCCCGCATAAATGACTGGCTTCCAAAATCAAAGCTCATGGGATTGGAGGTAAAGTATTGATGTGGATTGAGAACTGGCTGGCAGGTAGAAGACAGAGAGTTGGGATAAATGGCTTATTTTCTGAGTGGCAGGCGGTGACCAGTGGGGTGCCACAGGGATCTGTACTGGGACCCCAGCTGTTCACAATTTACATTAATGATCTGGATGAGGGGATTGGATGTAATATCTCCAAATTTGCAGACGACACTAAGCTAGGAGGGGTTGTGTGCACTGAAGAGGGGGTCAGGAACCTCCAGCATGATTTGGATAAATTGAGGGACTGCACTACAATGTGGATAAATGTGAGGTTATCCACTTTGGTAATACAAACCGGAGGGTAGATTACTATTTGAATGGCAATAGATTAAGAGATGGGGAAGTACAGAGAGACCTAAGGGTACTTGTACACCAGTCTCTGAAGGCAAACATGCAGGTACAGCAGGCGGTTAAAAAGGCAAATGATATGTTGGCCTTCATATCAAGAGGGTTTGAGTATAGGAACAAGGATACCTTACTGCAGCTGTACAGGGCCTTGGTGAGACCCCACCTGGAGTATTGTGTGCAGTTTTGGTCACCTTATCTAAGGAAGGATGTTCTTGCAATGGAGGGAGTGTAGAGGCGATTCACCAGGCTGATACCTGGAATGGCAGGAATGACTTATGAAGAAAGATTGCGCAAATTGGGATTGTACTCGCTGGAGTTTAGAAGATTGAGAGGGGATCTCATAGAGACCTATAAAATTCTGGCAGGACTGGATAGAATGGATGCGGATGGGATGTTTCCAAGGATGGGAAAATCCAGAACCCGGGGCCATGGTTTGAGGATAATAGGCAAACCATTTAGGACCGAGATGAGGAGGAATTTCTTTACCCAGAGAGTGGTGAATCTGTGGAATTCATTGCCACAGAGGGCAGTAGAGGCAGGTTCATTAAATATATTTAAGAGGGAATTAGATCTATTTCTTCAGTATAAGGGTATTAAAGGTTACGGAGAGAATGCGGGGACGGGGTACTGAACTTTAAGATCAGCCATGAACTCGTTGAATGGCAGAACAGGCTCGAAGGGTCGAATGACCTACTCCTGCTCCTATCTTCAGCATCAATTTATTGAAATTACATCCAGTACTTCACAATAAGATTAAAAAGGCTTGGGAATTGGAACTTGCAAGATCCTTATCAGATGATCTAAGATACTTAAACTGGTAAATACATCCTCAATATGTGCCCAACATTCATTAATCCAATTCAAAATGGTGCATCATGTTCACATGTTCAAAGATAAACTGGTTTGTATCTTTTATAACCATATAACCATATAACCACTTACAGCACAGAACAGGCCAGTTCGGCCCTACTAGTCCATGCCGTAGCAAATCCCCACCCTCCTAGTCCCACTGACCAGCACCCAGTCCATACCCCTCTAGTCCCCTCTTATCCATGTAACGATCCAGTCTTTCCTTAAATGTAACCAATGATCCCACCTCAACCACGTCTGCCGGAAGCTCATTCCACATCCCCACCACCCTCTGCGTAAAGAAATTTCCCCTCATGTTCCCCTTATAATTTTCCCCCTTCAGTCTTAAACCATGTCCTCTAGTTTGAATCTCCCCCTTTCTTAATTGAAAAAGCCTATCCACATTTACTCTGTCTGTCCCTTTTAAAATCTTAAACACCTCTATCAAGTCCCCTCTCAATCTTCTACGCTCCAGAGAAAAAAGCCCCAGTCTGCACAACCTTTCTCTGTAACTCAGGCCCTAAAATCCTGTCAACATTCTCGTGAACCTTCTCTGCACTCTCTCTATTTTGTTTATATCTTTCCTATAATTTGGTGACCAAAACTACACAGTACTCCAAATTTGGCCTCACCAATGCCTTGTACATAACCTCCCTACTCTTGAATTCAATACTCCGATTTATGAAGGCCAACATTCCAAATGCCTTCTTCACCACACCATCTACCTGAATATCAGCCTTGAGGGTACTATTTACCATAACTCCTCAATCCCTTTGTTGCTCTGCACTCTTCAATTGTCTACCATTCAATGTATATGACCTATTTAAATTTGCCTTTCCAAAATGTAGCACCTCACATTTATCTGTATTAAATTCCATCAGCCATTTCTCAGCCCACACCTCCAGCCTTCCTAAATCACCTTTTAATCTACGGTAATCTACCTCACTGTCCACAACACCACCAATCTTTGTGTCATCCGCAAACTTGCTTATCCAATTCTCCACCCCTACATCCATATCGTTAATATATATAACAAATAATAGTGGACCCAGGACCGAACCCTGAGGAACTCCACTAGTCACCGGCCTCCAATTGGACAAACAATTTTCTACCACTACTCTCTGACACCTCCCATCCAACCACTGCTGAATCCATTTCACTACCTCTTTATTTATACCTAATGCCTCCACCTTTTTTCCTAACCTCCTGTGAGGAACTTTGTCAAAAGCTTTACTCAAGTCCAAATAGATAACATCCACAGCCTTCCCTTCATCAACCTTTTTCGTAACCCCCTCGAAGAACTCAATCAGGTTTGTCAAGCATGATCGACCCCTGACAAAACCATGCTGATTACTCCCCATCAATCCCTGTACCTCCAAAAATTTGTAAATAGCATCCCTCAGAACACTTTCCATCAACTTGCCCACCACAGACGACAGACTTACAGGCCTATAATTCCCAGGTTTGCATTTGGACCCTTTCTTAAACAGAGGAACCACATGCGCCACCCTCCAATCCTTTGGCACCACCCCCGTGGCCAGTGACATCCTAAATATCTCTGTTAATGGCCCCACTAACTGTCCACTAGCCTCCCTGAGTGTCCTAGGGAATATTTTGTCCGGTCCGGGAGATTTATCCACCTTTATCTTTTTTAGCACAGCCATCACTACCTCCTCGGTTATCCTTGTATGCTTCATGACCCCCCCACTATTTTTCTTTACTTCAACTGGTTCAACATTTTTTTCCCTAGTGAATACCGAGTCAAAGAAATCATTCAAAATTTCCCCCATTTCCTCAGACTTCTCACTCAGCCTACCCTCGCTATCTACAAGGGGTCCAATTTTATCTCTCACTAATCTTTTACTTTTAATGTACTTATAGAAACCCTTTGGATTTATTTTTACTCTGTCAGCCAAAGCCTCTTCATGCCTTTTTCTATTAACCTTACTTGTGACAGATGCAAATCTGATATTGCTATATTTGTTTTGGACTTGTCCATCTTTATAAATCTATTGCAAAGTAATTTTTAACATCTTTTCAGCTGTATTTCATGTGGAGCTTTGACCCAATCCAATAACTGCTCTTTTTGGGGTTATGAAGTAGACAGTGAGTTTTTTGGTACCTCTGCAATGTGCTGTGGCCTTCTCTATATTGTTGGCTGGAAGAGCCATCTTATTCAAATGGAAGGACTCTCGACCTCCAACAGTGTTTCTATGGTTTTCTCTTTTAATTTAGAAAATATTAGCTATCATGTATTTGATTTATCGGTGAAATTTGAAAATACATGGCGACCTTTTATGTCTTATTTTTATTCTATGTAAATGTTTTTAATATGATTGGATGTACTCAATCTTCCAGATTCATGGTATGAATCAAAAGCTACAAAATATTTGTAACCCCCAGGAAAAGCTGCTCAAACAGTTTTTCTTGCTTAGTTTTTTTTCATAGAGTAGATTAGGTGGGGTTTTTATTTATTTATATATTTGTGTGTGTGTGTGTGTGTGTGTGTGTAATATTTTTGATGTTTTTTCTGTCCTCACTCAGTGCAGTGGAGGGGGATCGAGCTTGCACTGATTGAAGTTTTATCTTGATAGATATACATACATGAATTGTATTTTCAGTGGTTCGTTCTCTTGCCTTCATTGCACTGCATTTATTATAAACCCAATTAAAAAAAAGATGAAAAAGAAAGAAAGGGTGAAAGGGAAAATTTTAGGAGGAATTTCTTCACACAGGGAGTGGAGAGGGTGTGGAACGAGCTGCCAGCTGAAGTGGTGAATGTGGCTCATTTTTAACATTTAGACAGGTACATGGGTGGGTCAGGTGCAGATTAGTGGGATTAGGCAGAAAGATGGTATAGCACAGACAAGAAGGGCCAAAGGGCCTGTTTCTGAGCTGTAATGTTCAATGGTTCTACAACAAAAGTGCTGATGAAGGAATATTTAATAAGGTGAGAACTTATTCAATCTGCAGGGATTTGTCTGTAGATGACCAAATTTATCTTCTGAAGTCAAGTGCAATGGAAATTATCATGCTGCGATCGAACCAGTCCTTCACAATGGAAGACATGACCTGGGACTGTGGAAATGATTTCAAATATAGCTTAAATGATGTCACCAAAGGTAAGCAACAAAAGGCAATAAAACCATGTTTATTCAACCTCCTCTGCAGCTTGAATGGTTCCAGTAAAAAGGCTCATGCTGATCACTCCCAATGACGTGGTAAATATGCAGTGTTACTCATGGTGCCTTTCAATTTGGTGTTAATTTCTCACTCGACATGGGGTTGGCACTAAACCTACCAGTGTCAAGCGGCTCCATTAATCTTGAGGAGTCCGATTAATCAGATTTCCGATTTATTGTCAGAGGACATAAATGACATCACCTACAACCCTGAGATTCTTTTTTCAGTGGGCCAGGCAGAATTACCACCTAACCTTTTATCCGGGATTGTCAGGACCGGATACCTGTCATTGTTCAGAATCTTCTAGATTTCGGATTCATTTTAAAATGATGGTCCCTTTAAGCAAATGCAATGTTTCAAAATCGCACAAAACAGGGGGTGTGGGGTGTGGAATGAAAGGCCATAAAAGTACAAAAAGCAATTGTGGAGTGTAAAAATTAGGCATTTTCTTCAATCTCAGATTCCTGATTTATCTGGAGCTCCCAATGCGTACTTTGTAGATGTTTCTTTTGGTTTGCAGCCATCTTGGAAAGATTTAAGATCTATTATTCATGATAAGTTACTATGCTTAAGACAGGCCTCATTATTTAAAATTAAAAATGCCTGGGAACGGGATTTAAACCTTTAAAATAATAGATGAAGTTTGGTATTTAATTTTTAAATGGGTCAAGAACTCATCATTATGTTCTCGTCATTGTCTACTACAATTTACAGTAGTACATAGGGTATACCTGTCCGTAGATAAATGATCTCATTTTTATCCAGATATCAATTCATGCTGCAATTGATGTAAGAGAGGAGAGGCTTCTTTAATTCATGTCTGGACTTGCCCCAGCTTGGAAAAATACAGGAGAGATGTCTTCCATATTTTATCGTTAATTCTTGACGTAAATTTAGAGCTGAATCCTTTGGATGCTCTTTTTGGGACAACAGGAAAGGGTAACGTTCTTTTGACTTCAATTAAATGTTGAACTCTATCCTTTGCTTCTCTTTTAGCCAGGCGAGCGATATTACTTAGGTGGAATGATGCGGCCCTGTCCACTCATGCTCAATGGCTGAGAGAAATTATATCATGTTTGAATTTAGAAAAGATTTGTTATTCAATTGATAATTTGATGTATAAGATTTCAAATGTTGTGGGGGCCATTTATGAGTCATTTTCTTAGTCTTTAATATAATAACTTTCTTGACCTTTATTTGTTTTTTCTCTGTTTTCATTTTATTATTAAATATGTTGAAAAAGTAGGGATAGGGTTTAGATTTCTCTCTAATCAGGATAAAATTATCAATATGTTTATGAATTGTGAATATATCTTATAATTTCTGTATCTTTTTTAATGATTCAATCTGTTATTTACATTTAAAACTCCAGCATTTCCATAAAAAGCAAAGATATGTTTCCACTGTTTCTTATTCCTTGAAGAAGGGCCCAGGCCTGAAACATGGCAATATAACTTTGTCTCCTGTGGACGCTGAAAAGACTGGCGGAATTCCTCCAGCATTTCCATGTATTTTTATTAGCCCCAAATGCCTGCCTTCTTGCTGTAGCCACACAGATTTGTGAGCTGAACTGGGCCAGGTACAAGCCTCTGGGAGCTAATCGAGTGAGGCAGGTACTCAACTCACAGCTATCCCCACTTTCCTGGAACAATTCATGATTATTCTCAATGTGGGCATAACAATTTTTTTTCACCTAATATGTTCCCAACAATCTCTAAGCATTAGAAAAGAGATGACATGACTGAGTTGAAATTTTTGTGTGTCCACTGGACATTGCAGTCAAGAAAATTTAAGCAGATGCTTTTTAAGTAACAGGGTTATTTCAATCCATTGCTTTACTTGAGAGTTTCCTCATCATGGATTTCCTCACCTCCAGACCACAGTCAATAAGGATTGGTAAGAACATCTCCACAACCTCCATCAGGGCTGCATTCTAGCCCCCTGCTCTACTCACTTTACACCTATAACTGTGTAGCTCAGTACAACAATAGAAATTTGCTGACAATACTACGCTAGTGGGTTGGATAAAGGAAGGGGATGAGACAGCAAACAGGAAAGAGAGATTGAAAACTTGGCTGAATGGTGTCACCAACAAACCTTCTGTTCAATGTCACCAAAACTAAGGAGACAATTGTTGATTTCAGAAAGTGGAAATCAGAGGTTTACAATCCAGTGATCATCGGGGGATCAGAGGTGGAGAGGGTCAGCAAAGTTCTTGGGACTCACTATCTTGAAGGATCTTTCCTGGATCCAACACACTAATGACATCATGAAGAAACTACGTCAGAGCCTCTACTTCCTCATGAGTTTGCGGCAGTTTGATATGACAACAGAAACCCTGGCAAATTTCATAGAAACGTAGAAGATAGGAGCAGGAGTAGGTCATTCGGCCCTTCGAGCCTGCTCCGCCATTCAATGAGATCATGGCTGATCTTAAAGTTCAGTACCCCGTCCCCACCTTCTCTCCGTAACCCCTAATTCCCTTATATTGAAGAAATGTATCTAATTCCCTCAAATATATTCAATGAACCTGCCTCTACTGCCCTCTGTGGCAATGAATTCCACAGATTCACCACCCTCTGGGTAAAGAAATTCCTCCTCATCTCAGTTCTAAATGGTTTGCCTATTGTTCTCGAACCATGGCCCCGGGTTCTGGACTCCCCCACCATTGGAAACATCCCTTCCGCATCCATTCTGTCCAGACCTGCCAGAATTTTATAGGTCTCTATGTGATCCCCTCTCAATCTTCTAAACTCCAGCGAGTACAATCCCAATTTGCGCAATCTTTCCTCATAAGTCATTCCTGCCATTCCAGGTCTCAGCCTGGTGAATCGCCTCTGCACTCCCTCCATTGAAAGAACATCCTTCCTTAGATAAGGTGACCAAAACTGCACACAATACTCCAGGTGGGGTCTCACCAAGGCCCTGTACAGCTGCAGTAAGGTATTCTTGTTCCTATACTCAAACCCTCTTGATATGAAGGCCAACCTACCATTTGCCTTTTTAACCGCCTGCTGTACCTGCATGCTCGCCTTCAGAGACTGGTGTACAAGTACCCCTAGGTCTCTCTGAACTTCCCCATCTCTTAATCTATTGCCATTCAAATAGTAATCTGCCCTCCGGTTTGTATTACCAAAGTGGATAACCTCACATTTATCCACATTGTAGTGCATTTGCCATGTATCTGCCCAGTCCCTCAATTTATCCAAAGCACACTGGAGCTTCCTGACCCCCTCTTCCGTGCACACAACCCCTCCTAGCTTAGTGTCATCTGCAAATTTGGAGATATTACATCCAATCCCCTCATCCAGATCATTAATGTAAATTGTGAACAGCTGGGGTCCCAGTACAGATCCCTGTGGCACCCCACTGGTCACCGCCTGCCACTCAGAAAATTAGCCGTTAATCCCAACTCTCTGTCTTCTATCTGCCAGCCAGTTCTCAATCCACATCAATACCTTGCCCCCAATCCCATGAGCTTTGATTTTGGAAGCCAGTCATTTATGCGGGACCTTATCGAAGGCCTTTTGGAAGTCCACACCACATCCACTGGCTCTCCCCCATCTATTTTACCTGTCACCATCTCAAAGAATTCCAATAGATTTGTCAAGCACGATTTACCTTTTGTAAATCCATGTTGACTCTGTCCGATCCCTTCTCTGCTAGTCATATGCTCCGCTATTACATCCTTAATAATGGATTCCATCATTTTGCCCACTACTGATGTAAGGCTCACCGGCTGATGATTCCCCGCTTTTTCTCTACCCCCCTTTTTAAATAGTGGGGAAACATTAGCTACCCTCCAATCCATGGGTACTGATCCTGAGTTTATCGAGTTCTGGAAAATAATTCTTAAAGCATCTGCTATCTGAATGTCCACTTCTTTAAGTACCCTAGGATGTAGATTATCAGGCCCTTGGGATTTATCTGCCTTCAATCCCATCAATTTCCCCAAGACCATGTCCTTAGAGATACTGATTTCTTTCAGCTCCTCCCTTGCATTAGTCTCTATGTTTCCCAACATCCTTGAGAAGTTATTTTATCCTCTCTTGTGAAAACAGAGATGTGGTAGAAAGTGTGCCTACTGGCTGCATCATGGTCTGGTATGGGGACACCAATACCCCCGAGCGTAAATCCCTCCACAATCCAGGACATGACAGGCAAAACCCTCCCCACCATCAAGAACATCTACAAGGAACTCTTCCCTCAGATCAGCACCAATCATCAAAGTCCCACACCACCCAGCTCTGTTCTCTTCCTGCCATCAGGAAAGAGGTGTAGGTGCCACAAGACTCGCACCACCATGTTCAGGAACAGCTGCTCCCCCCCCCCCCACCATCAGACTCCTCCATAACAAACTCAGTCAGAGACTCATTTAAGGTCTCTAACTTATGCACTTTATTGATTTCTTTATTCTCTCTGTATTGCACACAGTTTGTTTACATTCATTATCTGTTTACAGTTCTTTATTTGTTTATGTGTTCACGCTGTGTACAGTTTTTTTTTGAACCACCAATTAGTGGTAATTCTGCCGTGCCCATGGGAGAAAGAATCTCAGGGTTGTATGTGATGTCATGGATGCCCTCTGACAGTAAATCTGAAATAATCCCTTCTGTTCAATCACCTACAAAGGGGAGTGCGTTTGAGAACAGGGGCTTGAAGCAGAAGTCATTTTTGTAGATATGCACCTGAGTTGAAGTGAAAACTGGTTGGTGAAATGAACCATTGTGCACACTTACCACTGCTAGTTGATATCATGTTGCATTGTGTACGCTCACCATGAATCCATCAAACTGGCTTTACGCTTTGTCATCGACACGAACAAATGTGACTAACATTTTATGATCATTTACTTTCAGAGATACTGAATCTTCAATGATAAATCATCAAATTGAGAAAAAATTCCACGTGCAAAATGACACATTGGTTTCCTGAATTTTCTTCAAGATTCTCTTATCATTCTGAAATAAAACAGAACACATAATATTATTTATATAAAGTTTCCTTTGGTCTGTAGCTGCAGTAATTTACCCAGTTTACACACAATCTAAAGTGTACACTCACTCGTTTTTTCACCTCAAAATAGAGTCGACTCTTTATTCCTCTCGGTACAACACTGAATTCTTCATGCCACCAAACACCACCCAGTCAAATGCCTCTGACCTTTTGCTTGGCTCTCTGCCACACAGGTGATCTCGACGGTCTCACTCTCCTCCTCCTGCATCTGAGATCCATCACCACGTATGCAGCCTGCTTAACTATTACTCCCGCACATCGACTTCAGATACGCCGTCAGTGGTGACCGGCACCGTCCCTGATGCAGGTATCCATCCTGCTACGTGATGGTCTGGAGGGCTGAGAGTCTGACCTGACCTTGTACAATACTGCAAGGCAGGTGATTTTCGCTCAGACTGGAAGTGGTGCAACTGTCCCTCCAACTCTGGCACCAATGCAGAACATAGGCTGTCGATATGGACTAATACAAAATCAAGGCTAAAGTGCATGTGGTCCATGAACCACTGGAATGTCTGAGCTGCATTCCACAGGCCGAATGGCATTCGCAGAAACTCAAACGTGCCAAAAGGGGTAATTACTGCCGTCTTGGCAACGTCATGGCATTTGCAAGTGCAGTCCTCACCCAGTTGAACACACGAGTGGCATTATTCCTAAACTTAATGGTCTTTAAGAAGCAGGCTTGACGGATCCCTTCAGTAGAGGGTAGGAGAGATACTGCGGCATTTGGCAGGAAACGGTGGAAGAAATTCGTCATGCCTTAAAAAAAACATCATAACTGGCCAAATATAACGAGTGTAGGAAAATCTCAAATTTCTTGCAAGTTTACCATAAAAAGACAAAAAGCAATGTTGAACTAGCAGGTTTTTAGTTAGATGTGTTTTCTTATTTCATTGACGTGCTTGGGGAAGGCTTTGTATTTCATGATAAATATTCTTGATGTACATCATAGTACTGTGCAGGAAGCAATAATCAGCCTGAAAGAGTTGGCATCTGTTGTGTGAACAAATGATGAATTAGTCTCCATCGCCCATTAATCTTTCATCGATTCTGTTTCTTTTTCTTTGTTCTTTGCCTGTGTTGTCACTGGAGTCAAGATGATAGTGGATTAGAATGAACTCTGATGGTGTAATAATAAAGAATGACAACAAGATAATAATTTCCATGCAAAATTATATAACAAGTCAAGTTTATTGTCGTCTGGTTGTACAAGTACAACCTGATGAAACAGCATCCTCCAGTCCTCGGTGCAAAACACACAACCAGCCATAACACATTCAGACAAATAATACATACGCAGGATACGTATTTTATTTATAAAAATAAATAAATTAACATTGTTTCGTGAATATGAGAGTCTCGGAGGGTCAGTGTGAGCAGGTCCTTTGGTCATTCCGCATTCTCACTGCCCATGGGAAGAAGCTGCTCCTCAGCCCGGTGGTGCTGCTTCTGATGTATCTCTTCCCTGATGGGAGCAGCTGAAAGATGCTGTGTGCAGGGTGGAAGGGGTCTGTAGGGCACAACCAGTAACCACAAAGACTAGGCTGAGGGAACGATAGGCTTTAATGTACAGAAGAACCTTGCTGGCCCGGATCCGGATAGAGGAATGGCGGGAAGGGAGAGGTGGCTCGACCTTTATGGCCCAGGACCACGGGGGAAGAGTCATAGGGTACGAGTCATCAGTGGGCGGGCCCGCTCCATATATACAGTAGTCAACTATAACTATATACAATGGAGGAAACATATCTCCACATTCACCCCTCCTTTTAAAACAGAATGCCCCTCAGTCTTTGAACAAAAAAACCTGCGAAGACTAAAGATTCAGTCGCACTGGTGACCTCCTCTGTCTAAGGGACCTGCGGGGAGCAGAGGTGAGGGTGGTCTGCTGTTCTGCTAGCCGAGTGTCAAGAGACGGGGTCTCCGTCTGACTACGTGGAGAGGGTGCTGTCTGTGTTGGGGTGATGTCGGAAACAGTATGGGAGGGAGGGGGGCAGTGCCCTGAGGAGACCCGGCCCCCTTGGAGTGAGGTCCGCAGGGGGTGGTATCCCAGGCGAGTCTGCCTTAACAGTGAGTCCCATTGTGGGGTGGAGATAAACTCAAGGGTGTATGGAGCTCTCCAGCATGCACCAGATCTCGGACAGATACTGTACATGACTGTCAGGGTATCTCACAAAAGCGTACCGAGGGTTAGCATGGTTGAGTTGTACCTCTTTGACCAACAGGTCAGTCTTATGGCCCCTCACGTGTCTCCGGAACAGGACCGGGCCTGAGGTCACCAATCCAGAAAGGCACCATGGGCCCATTCACCAACTTCCTGGCGAAGGCAAACATGCGATCATGCTGGGTGGTGTTTGTAGCAGAGCACAGGAGGACTAGATGAGATATAATGCCTCTGGCAGGACGTTGGCAGGTCCCTGGACTTCAGGGCCAGGAGCACAGCCTTCCAAACAGAGGCATTCTCTCTCTCCACCTGGCCATTACCCTTGGGGTTAGAGCTGGTGGTCCTAGGTGGCTATATTTCTGGCCAGAAAGTACTGCCACAGCTCCCCACTCATGAACGAGGATCGCTGTGAATGTAATCGAGGTACCCGAACAGAGTGAAGATACTCTGTGGTACCTTTATCACAGTGGCTGAAGTCATATCTGGACAGGGAATGGCAAAAGGGAACAGGGAGTGCTCGTCGATTACGTTCAGGAAATAAATGACAAGGGGAGGGGGTCCTTGAAATTGACACCCAGTCGTTCAAACGGGCAAGTGGACTTTTTGAGGTTTGCCTTGTCGGGTCTGTAGAACTGCGGCTTGCATTTAGTGCAGACCCGACAGTGTCTGGTCATGGACCTGACATCCTCAAGAGAGTATGGAAGGTTCCGCATCTTGATGAAGTGGAACAGTCTCGTAACTCCGGGATGGCAAAGGGCATTGTGTAGGGCTTGGAGACGGTTGAGATGCGCGCTGGCGCACATCCCCCGGGATAGAGCATCAGGTGGACACAACATATCATAGTTATAGGTGGAGAACTCAATCCTCCACCTGAGGATCTTGTCATTTTTAATTTTACTCCACTGCTTCGTGTTGAACATGAAGGCAGTCAGCAGGCTAAATCTTTTCCCGGCCAGGTAGTGGCCCCAATGGTGCCCCGCCTCAACAATCACCTGCGCCTCCTTCTCGACAGAGGAGTGCCGTGTCTCAGGGCCATGAAGGGTACGGGAAAAAAAATGCTACTAGCCTGTCTGCCTGGCTGAACTGAGCGTGGCGGCCAGCGTGAAGTCGGAGGCATTGCTCTCCACCTGGAAGGGGATGGATTCGCCCATGGCATGCATCATGGCCTTTGCGATGTCTCCTTGGATGAGATGAAATGCATCCTGGGCCTCCGCCGATAATGGGAATGTTGTGGACCTAATGAGGGGGTGGACCTTATCAGCGTAGTTGGGCACCCATTGTGCATAGTAGGAGGTACAGCCCCAGACACCTCTTCAGAGCATTCAGGGTGTTTGGGACAGGGAGCTCCATAAGGGGTCCGGGGAAATGACACCATGTGCCACGACGCATCCCAGGCGATTGGTATTAAAGACACATTTGTCTTTATGGTATGTGAGATTGAGGGACTTTGCAGTCCGCAGAAATTTAGTAAGGTTGGCATCGTGGTCCTGCTGATCGTGGCTGCAGATGGTGACATTATCTAAATAAGGGAATGTCTCTGCCAGGCTATGCTCCTCCAACATCCAATCCATCACCCTCTGGAATGCAGAGACACCGTTGGTTGACATCAAAGAGGACCTAAAGGAAATGAAAAAGTTTACCATCGGCCTCGAAGCCTGTGTAGATATGGTCTCTCGGGTGGACGAGGCCAATGGTCGAGAATACTCGATATTGAGCAACCCTATTGACCATGTTGGCTATCCAGGGAAGGGGGTATGCGTCCAGCTGGTTGAAGTGGTATTGTCTGACTATGGTCGATTACCATCCGAGGCTTCCTCCCACCCCTGACCACCACGACCTGGGCTCTCCATGGACTGGATCTAGGAGGGATGATCCCCTCCAACAGGAGTCATTGAACCTCATCCCGGATAAGTGCCATGTCCTCAGCGCTGTAGCGCCTGCTCTTGGTAGCAATAGGGTGGCACTACGGGGCCAGGATCACGAATAGTGACAGAGGGAACACTCGAAGTGTGGTGAGACTGCAGGCCAGTGCTGGGGGCTGGGAGTGGGGGGATGGATCCGCGAGTTGTGGTTTCTACTGTGAGGGGTGGTGGAGAACCTCTGAATGCCATTATCACACTCCTAAACTGACTCTAGAAGTCGAGGCCCAGGAGGATCGGTGCACAGAGCTGGGGCACGACCAGGAAGGAGAAGTTTCTCCCCACCATCAAAGTCACCACACAGTAACCACTAATGTCCGCTCTATGGTTTTTTGCTGCCAACGAGATGGAGCCACTCTTTGGCCAGACTGAAAGTGAGAGTCTGCGGACCACATCTGGATGATGAAGCTCTCCGTACTGCCACTATCAAAGAGACAATCCGCCTTATGTCCATTCACCTCGATCTGCATCATGGAGTGGGCGATTGGATGAGGGGTGGCAATGTAATCGATGCCAGGATCGGATCGTCATCTTCAGCGGCGCCGGGAAGGCCCAGTACACAAGATGGCAGCCTCCATGTTGACCATGCAGTCATGGCTGTCGAGGTCGAGGAATAAGGCAGAAGTGTCAACAGAGAAGCGGGCTGCAACTGCGCAGTCCATGCAGAGGACGAGGGCAGCAGCAGGTAAGAAGGCGCTCCTCTCACCGTGCACATGGTCGGCACTGGAAGTGTAGGCAGGGCTCGCTCGTCGGTCGTGCACGCCACGCTGCTCCGTGGGGAAATTCTGGCCTTACATACCCACAGGTAATGTCCCCTCTTTCCGCAGCCGGAGCAGCTAACACCCATCATAGGGCAGAGTCGTCGCGGGTGTTTCGTCTGCCTGCTGAAGTAGCACTTCTGGAGTTCGATCCCCACCGCCGCCATGGTCGGGTTGGCCATCCCTGAGGTCATCTGCCAAGATGGCGGCATTTTTGGTGCACACATAGAGGGCCCGCTTTTGCCCGCAATCGATTCTGCACGGTGCTGGGCCGAGTCTTGAGTCCTTACCAGCAGTATGGCCCACTTCAGTGGAAACTGGTCTTCTTCGAGCAGTCACTGCCTTATGTAGTTGGACCTCAAACCCAACACATTGGCATCTCGGACCAGGTCTTCGACACACTGGGCCACCGGTACAGGAGCCATGGAACTACCCCTACAGTCTCTCCCCAGTAGAAGCAGGGCACGAATGAACTCTTCAGCCAACTCACCAGGCTGCTGTTTCCTGGACACCAGGTGGTAATGTGAGTACACGTCATTGACCCTCGGTTTGTAGAGGGCCCAAATCGCGCTTCTCCTGATGGCTTGGAAGGTTCTCTGGCCAACTCTTGCTTGCAGAACTTTGAGTTTCTTTTCATCAGACTCGACCAGCTCGGCAGCGGCCTCGAGGACGTTGCTAAAGCAGCTGATCCACTGCTCGTACTGTTCAGGCGCTCCTGGAGATTGGGGATCCACTTCTAACCGATCGGAGCACAGCAGCTGCTCCATTACCGGAGAGATCATTTCTGTACATTAAATCGTAGTACACTACCAGTAACCACAAAGACTAGGCTGAGGGAACAATAGGCTTTAATGAACAGAAGAACCTTGCTGGCCAGATCCAGGTGGAGGAATGGAGGGAAGGGAGAGGTGGCTCGACCTTTATGGCCCAGGACCACAGGGGAGGAGTAATAGAGTACGAGTCATCAGTGGGCGGGCCAGCTGAATATATACAGTAGTCAACTATAACTATATACAATGGAGGAAACATATCACCACAGTGGTTTTGCACATCCTCTTCAGGCAATAATCCCAGTAGATCATGTCAATGGAGGGGGGGAGTGAGACTCCAGTAATCCTCTCTGCTGCTCTTATGGTCCTGTGGATTGACATCCGATCCATTTCTCTGCATCAACCGTCCCGCACTGTGATGCAGCCGGACAGGACACTCTCGATGGAGTTTCCATAGAAGGTTGACATAATGGTGGTTGTTGCCTTGGCAACTTCAGTCTTCTCAGCAAGTGCAGTCGCTGTTGCACCTTAGTTAAGTGAACTCCAAGGAACTTGATGCTCTCCACTCTCTCAACTACAGAGATTGATGTGTAGTGGAGGATGGTTGTTTGTGGTCCTCTTGAAGTCCTCGATCGTCTCCTTTGTCTTGCCCTCATTGAGACTCACGTTTATTCTCGCACCATTTCACCAGATTTTCTGATTTTTTTTTCAAGATTCTTTTGTCATTGTGTAATAAAACAGAAAGTGTAACATTACACAAAATTTCCTTTAGTCTGCTGTAAAAAGAGAAAAGCCAGTGTTCAACTTGCAGGATTTTAACTTGGATGTGTTTTTTTGTGTTATGCAGAGAGATTTTTACTTTGTGTCTTTTTCAGCTGGCCACTCACTAGAGTTGCTGGAGCCGCTGGTAAAATTTCAAGTTGGCCTTAAGAATCTCAAAATGCATGAAGAAGAACATGTTCTACTCATGGCGATCTGTCTCCTTTCTCCAGGTGAGGATCTGTCTCCTTTCTCCAGGTAAGGATCTGTCTCCTTTCTCCAGGTAAGGATCTGCCTCCTTTCTCAAGGTAAGGACAATAGCTAAATTGCACTGTACAGGCAAAACCATAAAACATTACAGCACAGAAACAGAACCCTTCGGCCCTTCTCGACTGTGCCAAACCATTTTTCTCCCTTGTCCCACTGACCTGCACCCAGTCCATATTCCTCAATACCTCTCCCTTCCATGTTCTTGTCCAAATTCCTCTTAAATGTTAAAATTGAGCCCACATTCACCACCTCAGCTGGCAGCTCATTCCACACTCCCACCACTCTCTGTGTGAAGAAGCTCCTCCTCAAGTTTCCCCCTAAGCTTTTCCCCTTTCACCCTTAACCCATGTCCTCTGGTTTGTATCTCACCTCCCCTCAATGGAAAAAGCCTATCAATATTTACTCTGTCTATCCCCCTCATAATTTTAAATACCTCCATCAAATCTCCCCTCATTCTTCTACACTCCAGGGAGTAAACCCTAACATGTTTAACCTTTCCCTGTAACTCAGTTCCTGAAGTCTGGGCAACATCCTAGAAAATCTCTGCACTCTTTCTATCTTATTGATATCTTTCCTGTAGTTCAGTGACCAAAACTGTACACAAGACTCCAAATTTGGCCTCACCAATGTGTTGTACAAATTTACCCTAACATCCCAACTCTTGCACTCAATACTTGGATTTATGAAGGCCAATTACTGCCTACTTTTGGTGGCGATGGGTTTAGACGAGTGTGAGGTTGGTGAATAATGATGAAGGGCCAATTTTGAGAGGGGAGAGCCCACAGGTTGTGTCTGGTGAGTGGTAGGGTTGCTGGTTAGAGTCAGTACACTCCACTGTATACGACCTGGATGCCAAGGAGACCTTCTGGTTCACCGGCAGTTCTGTGAGAGAAAAATGCTGCACTGTGTCCGGATAGATGAAACTCTCCGTGGGCTGTACTGGTCGAGGGTGATGGAGGCCAGTGATGGTTTGCTGGCACATCACTGTTGTGGGTGGCAGCAGTGTCCAAAATGGCAGCCCCAGGGCCCACAGGCGGCGCTGCTGGGTCCCCAAGATGCCAGCCCTATGGATCACACATGGTGCTTCTGGTTCCAAGTGATGATGGTGTCTGGGACGGCGGCCCCCCACGATCTGCATGCGGCGCTGCTAGGAATAGGTTTCAACTCACACACTTTGGTGTAGTGGCCTTTCTTCCTGCAGCTGAAGCAAGTCAAATCCTTCGCTGGGCAACGATTCCTCTGATGTTTGTCCAGGCTGCAGAAGTAGCACTTTGGGTGTTCCCGTAGCACCACGGCTGTGGTCGGGTCAACACCGGAGCCGGATGAAAGTGGTGGGAGGTAATTGCTGAACACTGTTGCTGTGGTTGAATTGTTAGCGGAGCGAGGGGGGTTACAGCATGTCCCAAGATGGCGATACATGGGGTAACCTTGAGGTGGCCACGTTGTCGGACATGTAGGCCTCCATGATCTGGAGAGCCTCCTCCAGCGAACCTGCCAGCTCAACTGTTCTTTGCAGACTGAGCTCCCCTTGCTCCAGAAGTCTCCGTCGGATGTAGTTCGACCTGATCCCCGTGACATAGGTGTCCCGGATCAGGTCCTCTGTGTACTCCACGGCAGACACGGCCTTGCATTCATTCACAAGTCCCGCTGAGTGCTCGTGGGGCCTGAAGATATTCGGCATGGATTCACCGGGTCGTTGTTTTCAAGTCACTAGGAGGGGTCTGGCGATATTGATTTTATGCAGATATCGTCCTTTGAGAACATCCATGGCTTTCTGGTATGATATAGAAGTGGCGGAGGAGGCTGTGTCTGAATTCGGAGACTCTGAGATTTCCTGCTTCTGGCTCATTCTGCTTATTCCTTGAAGAGGGGCTCAGGGCCAAAACGTTGGCAAAACATATTTGTCTCCTACAGACGCTGAAAAGACCAGCTGAGTTCCTTCAGCATTTCGATATACTCCTCCCACGCCTGCTTGTTCTCCCATCAGAGCCATGTCCATGATCTTCTCCCACATGGTTTTTGTTCATTCCCAGCTTCAGATGCCTGTCAAAACCTTGGAACTGCCTGTGGAGACTAAGATGTCATGCAGGGTTCCAACTCCTGTCTTCCAGAAATAAACCGTTGCCTTCCCTCTGTTCAGCTTGCCTTTTAGCTGGAGGATTGTTTAAAAATTAAACCCTTAATTTAGACAAAAGAAAGCTGATACTTGATCTGTTCTCCCTGTTCTGGTTCCCAATATTTCCTTTACTTCCTGTAATGAAAAATAAACATGTCCAGTGTCTAGGTTTACTGAGTTGCCTCTTCCACCTATGTTTAGTTCTTCTCAAAGCAGGTTTTTCAGCTCTTTTACTCAAAATTGTGACTCCATTGTTGACTCTTAGCCATATTGTTACAAGATCAAAGCAGCAACCACAAAGAAGGCAGATCACACAGGGGTAAAGATGAACAATTACCTTATTAACAAAAATTCACCTTCAAACTTTAATTCAAAATCTCCCCCCTTTTATAACAATGCCCACTGGTTATGCAAATTTCTGTAACAGTGTAAAACTAATAAATTCCCCAGCCTAAATATAACATATGGAATTAAAGTCTAAATTATATTTCCAACTAGCCCACAGAAAAACTTAAGACACAAAACAAACACAAAACATACAAGACTAACAAAACTTCAATCTCAACTGAAGCAAAGATCATAAACAAAATTCAGTTTGTTTGGTACACTGAAGCCAAAAGATCTTTGAGAGAGAGAGAGAGAGAGAGAGCACAAAATTCAAAGTTGTCTTCTTGTGTTGCTTGGAGAGAGAGGAACCACTGGCTTGGTCTGGATCCTTCTGGCTGCCTTTTAAAAATGCCCAACATTCTAAACTGTCCTCCAGACCATGATGCATTCCTTCCATTCCACAGCACCACCCAGTGGTGGTTTATCATCCAAGTCCAGAATTTTTAGATCATTTTCTGCACATGCTCAGTCTGTCTCCCACTCTCTCAGCAGTCCACCTTGGCTCTCTAAGGCAAACTGTTACTCTTTAACATAAAACCACACCACACCTTGGTTAATACACAACACAGAACTCTGTAACAATATGGACTGGCCTTTCAAGCATCACCATTCCCTCCCCATTCCACCCCATCCACAGAGAAGATTACAGTGAAGAACCACCCTTCCACACCCCCATGTCCCCTGACAATCCCATCCTGTCTGTATCTGTGGATGACATGCCTGCTGCCTTTAGAATAGTAAATGCTAAGAAAGCATCTGGACCGAATGGAGAACCCGGCCGAGTATTAAAAATCTGTGCTGATCAACTTACCAATGTATTCATGGATATCTTCAATATCTCACTCCAGCAGGGAGTGGTATCCACCTGTTTCAAACAAGCATCAATCATACCCGGTGCCAAGAAGAGTGCAGTAACCTGCTTTAATGACTATCGACCAGTAACATTTACATTAACAGTGATGATGTGTTTTGAAAGGCTGGTGATGAACCAGATCAGCTCCCGTCTGAGCGGTGATATGGATTCATTCCAGTTAATTGCAGCAACAGCTCTACAGCGGATGTCATCTCACTGGCTCTACACAAAGCCCTGGAACCCCGGATGCTCTTTATCGACCATAGTTCAGCATTTAACATCATCATCCCCTCAAAACTGATCAGCAAACTCCAAGACCTAGGAGTTAACACCCCAATGTGTAATTGAATCCTGGATTCCCTCACCTCCAGACCACAATCAGTGAGGATTGGTAAGAACTTCTCCTCCACAGCACGTAATAGCCTGAATATGCCTGAGATTGTCTGATCTCGGGAGCTAAGCAGGCTCAGGATTGGTCAGTACTTGGAGGGGAGAGTGCTTTGGAACACCAGGTGCTGAAGGTTTCTGTGAGAGTAGCTGGACAAAGTGGCAACTCTCCTTACGGTAGACAAAAGTTAAAGAATTTCATATATGTTACACTCTAAATGTAGTATTACATTTGTTATATGTCAGCACCGGTGCAGCACAGAGCCCCTAGCTCTACTCAGTTAACACCTATGACTGTGTCCCTGGGTACAACAATAATACCACCTACAAATTTGCCAACGATACCACAGAAGGGGGTTGGATAAAGGAAGGGGATTGAAAACTTGGCTGAATGGTGTCACCAAGAAGAACCTTGCACTCAATTTCACCAAAACTAAGAAGCTGATTGTTGACTTCAGGAAGGGGAAGCCAGAGTTTACAATCCACTGATCATTGGGAGATCAGAGATGGAGAGGGAGAGAAAATTAAGGTTCTTGGTAGTCACTACTTCGGAGAATCTTTCCTGGACCCAACACACTAATGGAAGTTCTACTTCCTCAGGAGTTTGCAGAGATTTTCTCTGACACCAGAAACACTGGCAAATTTCTACACAGGTATGGTTGAAAGTGTACTGACTGGCTGCAACATGTTTTGGTATGGGGACACCAATACTCCTGAGTGTAAAACCCTCCACAAGGTAGTGGACACAGCCCAGGACATCACAGGCAAAACCCTACCTACCATCGAGAACATCTACATGGAACACTGCCAATAGAGAGCAGTAGCAATCATCTAGGATCCACACCACCCAGCACATGCTCTGTTCTCGCTGCTACCATCAGGAAAGAGGTATCGGTGCCACTGGACTCACACCCCCAGGTTCAAGAACAGCTGCTACCCTATCACCATCAGACTCTTCAATGACAAACTCAATCAGAAACTCACTTAAGGACTCTGATTTGTGAACTTTATTGGTTTTCTTCTCTCTCTGTATTTCAGTTTGTTTACATTTGTTATCTGTTCATAGTTATTTATTTGTTTACATGTATACGCTATGTACTTTTATTTTGCACTACCATTAAGTGGTAATTCTGTCTGGCCCTCAGGAAAAAGAATCTCAGGGTGGTATGTGATGTTATGTATGTTCTCTGATAATAAATGTGAAATCTGATCATTCAACTTCACATGCTGAATTTAAATGAATATTGTTCACGTGGGAGCAATTGTTGTAAATGATTGCTTCAATTTCATTGTGTCATTCATTGACAACAGCAGGCTTGTAGTGGCCAAAATGTGTAATTCTTTTACTTACCTTGTTAGGTCGGCGCCCCGCTTGGTTCCTGCGAGCATTAGAGGCGTCGTGAGTTCATTTTACTTTCCGTGGCCATCCTTGTTGTTATGCGCATGCACAGTGCGTTCAGGTGTTGTAATGGTGGAAGGAGCATGCGCAGTGGGGCAGAGCGCAAATCGGGAGTTTAATTAGAATCTTATAAGCTTTGGAGCCATGGAATGAGATCACCATAACTTTAGTTGGCCGTTAGCATTAGTGCTACTCTGTATTCATGGAGCAGCAGTGCAGATGTTATTTATGAATATTTCATGGCAACATTAAGAAGCTAATTTCAAGTCTTCATGTTAAATTAAAGATTAAAGTACCTCTGGACTTGTATTGAAACTAATTGAAAATACATCGCTAATAAGTATCTCATTTAGCCTGCAAGCAACTATTTAATGGATCGGTCACTATAAGGCTGGCTCAGGTATCCAGCCTGAAACCCAGTTCACTCTTGAAAAGCCAAGTTGTCTATGAATTAAGAACTTACTTTATCTCTACGAGGATTCCCCTCGGGTATGCCCCTGTGATTGGAATGGTCTGAAATTCCAGACCCTAATGAGAACAAAATTGCTATTCTGAATGAATTGCATTGAGCATCCCCTTCATCCAGACCTCACACTCAATGTCACCAACTAAAGAGTAGATTGTTGACTTCAGGAAGGAAAACTATTGCATTAAACCTCCAACGAGAAGTTAAATGAGTGACTTCTGGCCCAACACGGGCCAGAAGTAACAATGAATGGTCAGAAACTCCTACTCTTATATTCAGCTTGAGTAAAACAAGGTTGGAAATGTGCTGATGCCAAAAATAAATCAAAGAATAAAATGAAAAATCTTTTTCAGTAGGATTTAGCCTTCTCCAACCCTCTATCAAGTTTAAGTCTCAATTGGACCGCTGCTTTTGATTTTTTCAAAGTTTTCGGAGATTTATCCAATAATGGGTCTAATACACAATTGAAATCTCCCCCAATCAAGATATTTTCTTTTGCTTGACTCAGAGTTAAAAAAGCTTCAGACATAAATTGCTCATCGTCAGCATTAGGTGCATACACATTTAACAAAGACCTTGACTCGGCAAACAATTTACAATTAATCATTAAGATTCAACCAGCTGTTTCCACCGAGGATTCAAGTTCAAATGGTATTTTCTCATGAATCAAAATCACCGCTCCTCGGGCTTTCGAATTAAAAGAAGATGAAATTACATGAGCGACCAACCCAGTCTCTCTTCAATTTTAAATGTTCTTTTTCAGTTAAATGAGTTTCCTGCCAAAAAAAAGCAACATCCACTTTCATCTTTTTTATATAAGCCAAAACACATTTACGCTTGATTGGATTATTTAAACCTTGAACATTAAATGTTGCAGATTTCAAGAACAATTTTAGCAATTAAAGAAAACCCTCTATTCACTCAATCAATTAAAAAACCCTCAATAAAACAAAATAAAGTTCCCCTTGCCAAGTAACCCCTGAATTAATCAAGTACTAAACCCCCACCCCCCCGAAACAAAATAGCAATTACACAAATTAAAAAAAGGTTTTTTAGATGTAAGTAAAAACTACAAAAAAAGTAGTAACTCCCTAATTAACTGGGTGTGGAAAGAAATAAAATCCTCTCCCCCCTCTCCCCCACAGGTGGCAGGTGACTTCCAAAAGCTTCAGCGTCATTCGTTAATGCTGTGAGAAAAGATAATTCAGTTAATTAAACCTCAGGAAATTAATGACCAATTTTTATCATTTTACCAGAAATTATATACTTCTGAGGGAGTTCGAAATGATAGTTCTATTGAATCTTTTTTGTCTGATTTAAATTTGCCAATATTAGGGGAAGATAATGTAAGGAAATGGGACTCTCCTTTTAATGATTTAGAGATAAAAGATGTTATTCTACAAATGCCTAATGGGAAGTCTCCAGGAGATGATGGATTTACTGTTGAATTTTATAAAGTTTTTTATGATGATTTGTCTCATCTATTTATGGATGTTCTTCAGCAGGAATAGGCTTTACCAGATTTGTGTTTGAGTGCAATAATAACGGTTATACCAAAAGAAGACAGAGACCCTTTGAATGTAGCTTCATATCGGGCAATTTCTTTATTGAATGTAGATTTTAAAGTAATTGACTTGCCAAGTATTTACCTCAATTGGTACATGTAGATCAGACTGGTTTTATTAAAAATAGGTATGCCTCTGATAATATTCTTAGAGTGATTTCGTTGATCAATGCATCACGTCAGCAACCCAACTTACCAATGGTAGTTGCTCTTGATGCTGAAAAGGCTTTTGATCGGGTCGAATGGAATTCTTTATTTAAAGTCTTGGAGAAATTGAAATTTGGACCCTTTTTTATTGGTTGGGTAAAGGCATTATATAATAATCCAGTTGCTAGGGTGGCGACAAATGGTCAAACATTTTCGTTATTTAAATTATCACGTTCAACTCGTCAAGCCCTTTGTTGCCAGCTCTATTTGCGTTGGTTATCGAACCATTAGCTCAAGCTATAAGGCAAAATGAGAATATTAGGGGTATAAGGATAGCAGATGATGAATATAAGATTAATTTATTTGCTGATGATGTTTTGATATATTTTACTAATCCGGAACGATCTTTAATTAATTTGCAAGAATGTTTAGAACAATATGGGGTATTGTCAGGATATAAGGTGAGATATTGGTTCAGGCTCCAATATATCAAAATAAATTGATACCTTTTTCGCTGAATAATAGATCTTTAAGGGAATGGCAGATTAAAGGAATAAAGTAGTTGCAGGATTGTTTTGAAGAGGATAAATTTCTATCTTTTAGTCAACTTAGAGAGAAATTTGGAATTTCAGTGAATTCTTTATTTGTGCATTATCAAATTAGAGCATTAGTGAAAGATTATAACCATATAACCAGTTACAGCACAGAACAGGCCAGTTCGGCCCTACTAGTCCATGCCGTAGCAAATCCCCACCCTCCTAGTCCCACTGACCAACACCTGGTCCATACCCCTCCAGTCCCCTCCTATCCATGTAACGATCCAGTCTTTCCTTAAATGTAACCAATGATCCCGCCTCGACCACGTCTGCTGGAAGCTCATTCCACATTCCCACCACCCTCTGCGTAAAGAAATTTCCCCTCATGTTCCCCTTATAATTTTCCCCCTTCAATCTTAAACCATGTCCTCTAGTTTGAATCTCCCCCTTTCTTAATTGAAAAAGCCTATCCACATTTACTCTGTCTGTCCCTTTTAAAATCTTAAACACCTCTATCAATTCCCCTCTCAATCTTCTACGCTCCAGAGAAAAAAGCCCCAGTCTGCACAACCTTTCCCTGGAACTCAGACCCTGAAATCTGTCAACATTCTCGTGAACCTTCTCTGCACTCTCTCTATTTTGTTTATATCTTTCCTATAATTTGGTGACCAAAACTGTACACAGTACTCCAAATTTGGCCTTACCAATGCCTTGTACAATTTCATCATAACCTCCCTACTCTTGAATTCAATACTCCGATTTATGAAGGCCAACATTCCAAATGCCTTCTTCACCACACCATCTACCTGAGTATCAGCCTTGAGGGAACTATTTACCACAACTCCTAAATTCCTTTGTTGCTCTGCACTCCTCAATTGTCTACCATTCAATGTATATGACCTATTTAAATTTGCCTTTCCAAAATGTAGCACCTCACATTTATCTGTATTAAATTCCATCAGCCATTTCTCAGCCCACACCTCCAGCCTTCCTAAATCACCTTTTAATCTACGGTAATCTACCTCACTGTCCACAACACCACCAATCTTTGTGTCATCCGCAAACTTGCTTATCCAATTCTCTACCCCTACATCCAGATCGTTAATATATATAACAAATAATAGTGGACCCAGGACCGAACCCTGAGGAACTCCACTAGTCACCGGCCTCCAATTGGACAAACAATTTTCTACCACTACTCTCTGACACCTTCCATCCAACCACTGCTGAATCCATTTCACTACCTCCTTATTTATACCTAATGCCTCCACCTTTTTTCCTAACCTCCTGTGGGAAACTTTGTCAAAAGCTTTACTAAAGTCCAAATAGACAACGTCCACAGCTTTCCCTTCATCATCCTTTTTTGTAACCCCCTCGAAGAACTCAATCAGGTTTGTCAAGCATGATCTACCCCTGACAAAACCATGCTGATTACTCCCCATCAATCCCTGTACCTCCAAAAATTTGTAAATAGCATCCCTCAGAACACTTTCCATCAACTTGCCCACCACAGACGACAGACTTACAGGCCTATAATTCCCAGGTTTGCATTTGGACCCTTTCTTAAACAGAGGAACCACATGTACCACCCTCCAATCCTTTGGTACCACCCCCGTGGCCAGTGACATCCTAAATATCTTTGTTAATGGCCCCACTAACTGTCCACTAGCCTCCCTGAGTGTTTTGGATAATTTTGGAAGAGAAATGAAAATTCCTAAGTTAACAAAATTTGAGTTTTTGATTTCTCATTCATTAACTAATGGTTTTATTTCTCAGATATATGCGTTGTTCCAAGACACTATGGTTAAAATAAATTTAGATAAATCTAAGATTAAATGGAAAAATGACTTAAGTTGTGATATTAATCAGGCCGATTGGGAGATAATGTGTTTTGATGGAGTGACTAAATTGGTTAATGTAAGATATAGTATAGTTAATTATAATTTTTTGCTTTAGTTGTATCTGACCCCTGAGAAATTGAAAAAATATGGATTTAGTCATTCAGAAGTGTGTTTTAGGTGTGGATTATGTGTAGCAACATTTTTACACTCAGTTTGGCTTTGTGATAAGGTTCAACCATTTTAGCAAAAAAAATTAGGGAATTTTTTTCATAAATTGTTTACAATTAAATTTTTATTAGATCCAAAAAATTTTGTTGGGTTGTACTGTCCTCGTTATGGATTTGGGGTTGGAAAAGTTTCAGACAGCTTTTTTTCGTCTAGCATTGGCTGTAGCACATAAATATGTGGCGATTTCATGGAAAGATGAGGTTGAGGTAAATGTAACATAATGAGTTGCAATCTTGTATTTATATGGAGAAAATAACATATAATCTGCATGACAATTATGATTTCTTTATTAAGATGTGCTCTCCATATTTGAAATGTATGGGTTTAGTAATATCTTAAATCGTTGTATGTGTTTCTTTTATGATGCTTTTTGTATGCTTCCCTTGCAGGGTTTGCTGAGGGTGGGTGGGGCTGGGGGGTGGGGTAGTTGTAGTTTTTCATTTTTATATTATGAACTTTGTATAAGTTTTTTCTTGAAATTTTTAAATAAAGTTTGAAAAAAAAAGAAGCCAGTGGTGTACAATCCAGTGACTATTGGGGGATCAGAGGTGGAGAGAATGAGCAAATTTAACATCTTGTCAGTGTTATCTCAGGATCTTTCTTGGACTCAACAAACTAATGGTGTCATAAAGAAAACACATCAGTATCTCCACTTCCTCAGGAGTTGGCAAGTTTCTGGTGGAATATGTGCTGACTGGCTGTGTCACGGTCTGGTCTGGGGACACCAATACCCCTGTGTGTAAAGCCTGGCAAAATTCCAGGATATCGCAGGCAAATTCCTCCCCACCATCGAGAACATCCACAGGGAACACTGCTGTTGGAGAGCAGCAGCAATCATCAAGGATCCCCACCGCCCAGCACACGCTCTGTTCTCGCTGCTGCCATCAGGAAAGAGGTGTAGGGGCCACAAGACTCTCACCATCAGGTTCAGGAACAGCTGCTCCCCCTCCACCATCAGACTCCTCAACGACCAACTCACTTAGGGGCTCATTTACAGAGTCTGACTTATGCACTTTATTGATTTTCTTTATTCAGTCTGTTTACATTTGTTATCTGTTTACACTTCTTTATTTGTTTTCATATATATATATTGTGTACAGTTTTTTTTTACATGACCAATAAGTGGTAATTTTGCTGCACCAGCAGGAAAAGGGATCGCAGGGCTATATGTGATCTATGTATCTGACAAGAAATCTGAATCTTAGTTTTTACTTTTTTATTATGGCCCTGCTGCATTTTTACAGGTTTTAGTTAAACTCTTGCCCAACACAAAGTAAAACTGCTCAAGTAAAGTTGTTTATAAATGGAAAAAAGAATGAAAGAATTACAATACATTCTCATGGGGAGAGCAGCAGTCCTGGTTGCATGAGCATCGCTACCCCGAACAATTCTCAACTGGCCACCCTCCCACTGGTGACTACAGCACCTTTCAGATTGAGATTCATATTTATTGTCAAAGTACATACATGACATCACATGCAATTCTGAGATTCCTTTCCCTTTCCTGCAGGTGAGGTAGAATTACCATTTATTGGTCATGTAAAAATAATGTACACAGTGTATACATGTAAACAAATAAAGAAGTTAACAGATAACTAATGTAAACAGACTGAATAAAGAAAATCAATAAAGTGCATGTCAAAGTCTGTAAATGAGTCCCTGATTGAGTTTGTCATTGAGGAGTCTGATGGTGGAGGGGGAGCAGCTGTTCCTGAACCTGGTCGTGTGAGTCTTGTGGCCCCGAGACCTCTTTCCTGATGGCAGCAGTGAGAACAGAGCGTGCGCTGGGTGGTGGGGTCCTTGATGATTGCTGCTGCCCTCCCACGGCAGTGTTCCCTGTAGATGTTCTCAATAGTGGGGTGGGTTTTGCCTGTGAGGTCCTGGGCTGTGTCCACTACCTTTTGGAGGGCTTTACTCTCGGGTTCCCATACCAGATTGTGATCCAGCAGGTCACCAGACTTGTCTCCACGCACCTGTAGAAATTTTCCAGGGTTTCTGATGTCATACCAAATCTCTGCAAACTCAGAGGCACTGACGTGTTTTCTTCACGAGGCTATGGGTTTGTTGATCCAGGAAACACCCTCCGAGATCGTGACTTCCAAGAACCTAAATTTGCTCTCCTCTCCATCTCTGATCCCCCAAAGATCAGTGGATTGTAAACCTCTGGCTTCCCCTTCCTGAAGTCATCAATCAGCTCCTTAGTTTTGGTGACATTGAGTGCAAGGTTGTTGTTGGTGACACCATTCAGCCAAGTTTTCAATCTCCATCCTGTTCGCTGACTCATCCCCTTCCTTTATCCAACCCACTCCTGTGGTATCATCAGCAAATTTGTAGATGGTGTTATTGTTGTACCCAGGGACACAGTCATAGGTGTTAACTGAGTAGAGCAGGGGGCTAAGAACAGCCGTGTTGCTCCAGTACTGATGGAGATTGTGGAGAAGTTCTTACCAATCCTCACTGATTGTGATCTGGAGGTGAGGAAATCCATGATTCAATTACACATGGGATGTTAACTCCCAGGTCTTGGAGTTTGCTGCTAAGTTTTGAGGGGATGATGGTGTTAAATGCTGAACTGTAGTCAATAAAGAGCATCCTGATGAATGAGTCTTTACTGTCCAGGTGTTCCAGGGCTTTGTGTAGAGCCAGTAAGATGGCATCCGCTGTAGACTAGTTGCTATAATAGGCGAACAGGAACATGTCCATTTCGCTGTTCAGAGCTGAGGACTCATCTTCAGGCACCTGTACCTTTTTCCTGATGGTAGCAGAGTGAAAAAGAGCATAGCCTGGGTGGTGGGGGTCTTTGAGGATAGAGGCTGCCTCATGTAGATGTCCTCGACAGTGTGGTCTGGAGTCCATGATATCGCAGGGCGAGTCAATGGCCCTCTGGAGCTTTTCCTTGTCCTGTGCGTAGGTACCTCGGTGCACATATTCAATGTGCAGAATATGGACTGGAGGCTGAAACACAAGACTTGATTTCATGAAGTCCTGATTCAGTGTTACACCCAAAGCTTCCATGGGCTGATGCCACTGTCACATCTGTTTGATGAGCTGTCATTTGTGTCTTCATTTTCAGATCGTCCCGGATTACAGGACCACACTCAGGTGGAGCACATTCAGGACAGGTTATCTGAGACTTTGCAGGCGTACATCCGCATCAAGCACCCAGCCCCGAGTAACCGGTTGCTGTACCCAAAGATGATCCAGAAACTAGCCGATCTCCGGAGTCTGAGTGAAGAGCACGCAAAACAATACAAATGTCTGTCCTTCAACCCTGTGCACACCATGCAACTTACACCACTTCTGCTAGAGGTCTTTAGCAATGACGAAGATAAGTGAATCACCTTTATTTCTGATGCGTTAAGTTCCCATGGGTAGCAGTCTCGGTGTACACTCACAGTATTTCCTTGGAAAATTGCATTTCCAGTGATCAAAGGTGGTGATAATTAAGCAATTTTGAATTATTAGTCCACTGGTTTAAAGAGAGAAGCCGTGAGGTTATATTTGCAGCAGTTGCCGCCCCCACAGGTGCTATACAGAGTAAAACCAAGGAAGCATAAGATCAGGGCGCGGGGTTGATGTCGCAATAAGGTCTGGGGTTCAAATCCCACGCTGTGTATAAGGAGTTTCTCTGTTCTTCCCCTGTCTGTTTGGGTTTTTTTCCCACGGGCTGCAGTTCCCTCCCACCGTTTGAAATGTACCAACGTTTGTAGGTCAACTGGGTGTAATCGGGCGGCTCGTGGGCTGAAGTGGCCTGTTACCGTGCTGTATGTCTAAATTTCTTAAAAATTTAGATTTCCCACCTCACAGATCTGTTTTTTTTTTAACTTGCAATGGTACAAGAGCAAGATGAAATATTTTTAAACAAAGTTAAATTTTATTTACAGTGCAGTAGAAGCTGATTCCGTCCATTTAATCCCTGCTGCCCAATTACACCTGGTTCCTAAAGCCCCTGTATGGTTTGAAGGGTAGGAGGGAACTGGAGGGCTTGGAGGAAACCCATGCAGATGAGGGAGAACAGACCAGTACAAATTCCTGACAGACAGTGCCGAATTCCAACCCTGGTCCGATCACTGGTGCTGTACCAGTGATGGGCTAACTGTGCCACCCCAGTTATGTAGTGAAAGGCAAAGGATGTGAGTTAAAACCTATTGGAAACGAGAATGCGCATGGCTCCACTTTACAATTAATGGAGAACCTCTTAAATTTTAAATAATTCTCTCTTGCTGGAATTTTGGAATGAGGGGGAAATACTGCAGTGACACCAGTCTGACCTGTCGGAGAGATTGTGGCCTTATTGTCTATATATTGCACAATATGCACTTGCTCTATATGTATACAAAACAGCTAGGTTTGTGTATAATTCACTGTTTATCCCACCCTGTCCATTAGCCAGAGTTCCTGTGCAACAGCAGGCATTATGCACTTATTCTCTGGAAGCAAGTAATGTCATTTCATGCTCAGGAAACCGCATTCCCTTCAGGTTTTATAGAAATAGAAATGTTTAAAGGTGTCTGTTTTGACCGTTGTGGTACATTTGCATTTATCAAGTACTGTACTGAATCTAGACTCGGGGAGTTGAACTTGTATAAGTAGGTGCCGTGGTGATCTGAATCTTGCTAATTTGCAAAAAACAATCTTTCCCAGTCATTCTCTCGAACTGGCTGCAGCTTATGTTGAAATCCTTCACTTGCTCTGAATTTTACTTTAGAAATCAATTCCAAAATGATGCTTACTGCCTTAATTATAGAAAAAGGGAATCTGAAATGAAATAGAAAATTGCACAGAACATAAGAACGATTTCAAGAGATTGCATTTACTTGGGTAAATGAGCAAGCAACACTTGACGAAGGGCTCAAGACCAAAACATCGGTTATGTATCTATCTTTGCTACATAAAGGAGTTTCTCCAGCCTTGTGTTCTTACTTCAACCGTAGTGCCTGCAGACTTTCATGTTTGACTTCTGTTTACTGCAAGATTCTGTGAAATCTTCGACCGATGCCTACCCTGAAGTTCTCCTTTGCTCTCTGAAGGGAGTTCTGTGGGATTCTCTCCCACTGTTCCCCGTCTGTAATCCCTGCTGCTCCAAGCTCTACGATCATGTCCTCACCCAGACTCGCTTCTCTACCTTAATGAAAGGTTCAAGACCAAAACGTCGGTTCTATATCTTCATCTTTGCTCTATAAAGGATACTATTTGACCTGCTGAATTTCTCCAGCATTGTGTTTTTACAAGCAGTACCTGTCAACTTGTCAGCAATTTTTGAAGCATTATTGAGGTAAAAATCTGAGTTGTATTAATGATTCTAATACACCAATGGAGAAATTATCATTTCTATTTGGGTGAATGCAGTTACTGGTACATACAATGGAACTGTACACCGTTCATGCAGAAGTATACCATGGGTAGAGTGTGTTTACGTGATTCAACACCTATTCGAGCTGACCGATGGGAACACTGGCTTCTTCATTTCTAAAGGAACACATTTTCTGATGAATTCTGGTGGCTGCATTACAACAGTCTCCTCGACATCGGAGAGACTGAGCACAGAATGGGAGATCACTTCGTTGAGCACCTTGGCTTTGTCCGCCGCAATAGTGTGGATCTCCCAGTAACCACCCACTTCATTTCTCTGTTTCATTCCTTTGCTGACTCCCATCCATGGTCTCATGCACTGCCAGACTGAGACTACCTGAAAATTAGAGGAACAATACTGGGCACCCTTCAACCAGATGGCATTAACATCGACTTCTCTGGCTTTCATTAGCTCCTCCCCTTGCATTTCTTCCCCTGTCGCCTTCCCCCAGCTCTATCTCTCCCTTCCCTGTGTCCTTTCCCACAGACATGATAAATCCTTTCCTTGTCCCTTATCGTATCCCTTTTGTTGGTCTGGATTCCTCCCCCAGCCGGCACTGTCTGAATTCTGAAACTTTTGGAGTTTTCCTGCTTCTGGCTCATTCTGCTTATTCCTTGAAAAAGGGCTCAGGCCCAAAACCTCGGCAAAATATCTTTGTCTCCTATGGACGCTAAAAAGACCAGTTGCATTCCTCCAGCATTTCAGTGTATTGTTACTACAAAAGATATTTGACTAGAATTCAGTCACACAATGAAAATAGTTTTCGTCTGGAATGAAATGCAGTCAATTATTCAATGCATTGAACCACTTCTGGATCATTTGCTGTAATTCAATTTGGCATATCCCGCTCTGAATCTCAAGTTAAATCAAGTTAGGGTAGGGTTACTGTCATCTGATTGTACAAGTACAACCTGATGAAACAGCGTTCTCTGGTTCTCGGTGCAAAACACGCAGGCACATTACCAGACATAACGCACAGACAAACAATGCATCTGCAGGACACATATTATATCCCTAAAAGTAAATAAATATATATTGATTTATACAAAAAGAGTCTCGGAGGGTCAGTGTGAGCAATTCCTTTTGTTGTTCAGCATTCTCACTGGCCGGGGGAAGAAGCTGTTCCTCAGCCTCGTGGTGCTGGCTCTGATCCTCCTGGATCTCTTCCCTGACAAGAGCTGCTCGAAGATGCTGTGTGTGGGGTGGAAGGGGTCCTCAATGATTTTGCACCCCCTCTTCAGACAATTCTGGTAGATCACATCAATAGGGGGGAGGGAGACTCCAGTAATCCTCTCGGCTGCTCTTATGGTCCTGTGGATTGATCTCCAATCCATTTCTCTGCAGGAACTGTCCCGCACTGTGATGCAGCTGACCAGGAAACTCTTGATAGAGCTGCTGTAGAAGGTTGACGTAATAGTGGCTGGAAGCCTTGTCCACTTCAGTCTTCTCAGGAAATGCAGTCGCTGCTGTGTCTGCCTGTCAAATGAGGCGATGTTGGGTGTCCACGATAGGCCACTTGTTAAGTGAAGGGCTTGCATCTCTGACAAGATTTCTGCATTGAGTCTTCTCTTTTTTCAACGTGTCACAATGTGATATCCAAATCCATTTCTAGATCCTTGCTTGTCCTCTCTGTACCCTAAATGCACCCCTTGGAGTAACATCCAACTTCTTTTAATTCAACAAAGGTGGTTTATTGAGTGATTTCAATAATGAGAGTTGTATAAAGGCCTCCAAACACTAGACAGGATGTGGCGGGTGAACTACAGAGAGAGACAGAGAAGGCGTGCAAAAAGGGCATTCTAGGTACACATAGCATAAAGAGGCTGATCAGCCTCACCATTCAATCATGAGCTGAACCACTCAGCCCCCCTGCCCGGCCTTCTCCCCATAATCATTAATACCCTGGCTAATCAAGAAACTATCGATCTCATGTATCTTCTATCCCAAAGTGAGGGTCCAAAGCCAGGTCAAAGGAAAGGTGGAAATCGGACTTGGGCACAACAATCCACGAGCGATGCTGGTCAGATCTGTGTGACAGCAGTTATTAATGCCAGGTACAGGTTGGGGCAATATCGTTCCCTGCAACTGTACCTTACACCACAAAAATTAATAAAACTAAACCAGAAATTTTGGAAATGTGCATTAGGTGTGGTGTGAAGATTGGAACACTTATTCATTCAACCTGACTGTGTACAAAGGTGAGATCCTTCTTGGAGAATCTGGGGGAAAAAAAAATTACAAAAATGGATTTTCCAAAGGATGTGGATTTGTACCTTCTGGAGAACATTTTGGATGTGAGTTATAAACTGTCCACAAAGCAAATTCAGCTTGTGACGGTCGCCTTGTCAGTAGCTAGGAAATGTATAGTGGTCACTCCCAAATAAATATTACACGACGGGATATGGAAATGCAGAGTTGCATTCCCCTGGAGAAAACCACGTACAATCTAGTGAAGAAGCAACACACTTTTGTTGGGTTGGGCAGCCTTATCTGCAACATGTCAGTACATCCCTGCAGATATAGTTACACCCCTTGCAAATAGAAGTACAAATCTGTACTAATAGTGATCAAGATAAATGAAGGGGTTGGGGCACAGCCAATGATCTCTTCTTTTGTGTCTTTTTCATTTTACTCTATGTTACTCTGAGTTTGTATTTGGTTCCTTTAAGGGTTGGTAACTCAATAGATTTTTGGTTCTTTATGTTTGTTTAACTTACATCATCTTTTCCTTGTGGTATTAGGGTACGAAAGGGAAGGGAGAGGGGTGGGCGGAGGGAGAATGAGTGTGATATATCATTGTTAAGAAAGATTCTATTGTTGTTTGTGTGAGTCTTGGAAAATCAAAAATAAAATATTCAAAAAAATCGGACTTAAATACACCCAATGACCTGGGCGCCACATCTCTGTTCTCAGCAGATGCCCTTCAATCCTGTTGTGCCCTCTTGTCCTAGACCAGTGGTTCTCAACCTTTTTCTTTCCATTCACATCCCACTTTAAGTAATCCATCTGCCATTGGTGCTTTGTGATTAGTAAGGGATTGCTTATGTGGGTGGGAAGAAAACGGTTGAAAACCCCTGTTTTAATCGTCCCTCATTGACTCGTTATGTGCACAGTTTTACAACTCCAAAGGAAATGGGCCAATGACAATTTTTCTCGCCAAATATTCAGTAACAATTGGGTCTAGAGCAGTGGTTCTCAGCCTTCCCTTCCCACTCACATCCCACCTTAAGCAATGCCTTACTCATCACAGAGCCCCGATGGCAGAGGGATTACTGAAAGTGGGATGTGAGTGGAAAGAGAAAGTTTGAGAACTACTGTCCAAGACTCTCCCACCTTTCTACATCTACTCTGTCCATATCTTTTAACAGTCAAAATGTTTCAACGAGATGAGGGTGGCGTGGTTCGCGTAGCAGATAGAGCAAAGCCAATACAGCACCAGCAATGGAGGTTTGAATCAACGCTTTCTATAAGGAGTTTGTACGTTCTCACCAGGTCACAACCTTCAAAAGGTATGGGGGTTGTAGGTTAATTGGGATATTTGGCCTGTTCCCGTGTTGTCCATCTAATGAAAATCAAATAGTCTGGCACAAAATGACAGTTCTTCCCACATCTCCTATTGTGAACTGGATTAATCATTCCAGCTATTATTCCCCCCTGATTTTTATATTACACCAATCCAGCCCCTGCCCCACCCGACTCTCACTGAAGATCCCACCTCAAGGCCAAGACTGCAGTCATCACAATCTCCAATTATCCTGATACTGATAGGGCTGTAGGTTAATTGGGTGTAAATTGAGCAGCATGGGCTCGTGAGCCGAAAGGAACCTCTTACCGAGCTGTATGTCCACATCAACCTCCACCACAGTTGGAACCCCACTGTTGGATTTACCTCGTGAACCAAACTTCAGTGCGAGATGCAAAGGAGACCTATGTGAGCCTGGCTGAGAATATACAAGTAAAACATAAGTATCTGCAGACACCGCGGTTGAAGTAAAAACACAGTGCTGGAGAAACTCAGCAGGTCAAACTGTGTCCTTTATAGAGCAAAGATAAAGATACAGAACCGATGTTTCGGTGAGCCCTTCGTCAATATATGGAAAAATGCTGGCAGGCACCTGAATTAAAAAGGTAAAGGGGGAGAGGGGTGGTCGAAAGGCAGGACGTGATGGGTGGAGAAGAGAGGGAAGGCCCAGCAGCAAGCAAGAAAAAGGCAAGAAAATACACCTTCAAAAATTACCTTCAAAAAGAAAACATGAGGTTTCTCTGGCAAATAATGTGAAAACCCCGAAGGGTTTCTACAAGTCTATTAAGAGTAAAAGGATAGCAAGGGACAAAATAGGTCCCCAGAGGATCAGAGTGGTTGTCTATGTGTGGAGCCTCACGTAATGGGGAGGATCTTAAACAGTTGTTTTGCATCAGTATTTATTCAGGAAATTGACAGAGTGTATAAGAAAGGAAGGGAAACAAACAGAAATGACAGAGAGCATATGAAGATTAAGGAAGTGGAGGTGCTTACTGCCTTACAGCGAATAAAGGTAGATAAAGTCCCCTGGCCGGATAGGATCTTCCGTCGGACTTTGAAGGAGACAAGTGTATAAATTGCAGGGGCACTGACAGATAGATTCAAAACATCCTTAGCATTGGGTGAGGTGCCAGAGGATTGGAGGGTAGCTCATGTTGTCCCATTGTTTAAAAAAGGCTCCAAAAATAAACTGGGTAACTATAGGCCAGTGAACATGACATCAGTAGCAGGTAAATTATTGGAAGGAGTTTTGAGAGCCAGGATTTCTAGTTATTTGGACAGTCATGGGCTGAGTAAGGACAGACAGCATGGCTTTGAGTGTGGTAAGTCGTGTTTAATGAATTTAATGAATCTTGTAGAGTTTTTCCAGGAAGTTACCAAGAAGGTAAGTGAAGGAATGGCTGTGGATGTTTTCTTCATAGACTTTAGTAAGGCTTTGACAAGGTCCTTCATGGGAGGACACTGGGTATTCATGGAGAGGTTGGAAACTGGATTTGTAATTGGCTGTGTGGGAGAAGACAGAGAGTGGTGGTGGATGGTTCTTCTCAGACTGGAGGCCTGAGACAAGTGCTGGGCCTCAGGGATCGGTCCTGAGACATTGTTGTTTGTTTTCTACATCAATGATCTGGATGATAATGTGGTGAATTAGATCAGCAAATTTGCTGATGACACAAAGATAGGAGGCGTTGTGGACAACGATGAAGATTTTCAAAGCTTGCAGAGGGATCTGGACCAACTGGGAGAATGCGCCAATAAATGGCAGATGGTGTTTAATGCAGAAAAATGTGAGGTGATGCATTTTGGAAGGGCAAACCAAGACAGGACATATACAATAAATGGTTGGCCACTGAGGAGTGCAGAGGAATTCTATACATTTTCCTTGCAGGTGGCGTCGCAGGTGGACAGGGTTTTAAAGAAAGCTTTTGGCATCTTAACCTTTATAAATCCAAGTATTGAGGATAGGTGTTGGGATGTTATGCTGAATTTGTTTAAGACATTGATGAAGCCAAATTTAGAGTATTGTGTACAGTTCTGGTCACCTAATTACAGGAAGGACATCGTAAGATTAAAAGAGTGCAGAGAAGATTTACTAGGATGTTGCCAGGTCTTCAGGAGTTGACTTACAGGGAAAGATTAAACAGGTTAGGGCTTTATTCTTTGGAGTGAAGAAGAATGAGGGAGATTTGATAGAAGTTTATGAGATTATGAGAGGTACAGACAGAGTGGATGCAAATAGGCTTTTCCCACTTAGATTGGGGGAGATAAATACGAGAGGTCATAGTTTTAGTCCGTAAGGGGAAAGGTTTTAGGGGATCATTAGAGGGAACTTTTTCACTCAGAGACTGGTGGGAGTGTGGAATGAGCTGCCATCTGATGTGGTAAATGTAGGCTTTAGGTTTTAGAATAAATTGGATAAATACATGGATGGAAGAGGTCTGGAGGGTCATGGAATGGGAGCAGGTCAGTGAGACTAGCGAAATAGTGGTCGACACAGGCTAGAGGGCCTGTTTTCTGTGCAGTAGAGTTCTATGGTTTATGGGGAGGAGGGGTGGCTGGGTGGAGAGGGAAGGTGTGGAGAGCTGACAGGGGGAAAGGAAGGGAGGGGGAAAGGAGAGCAGGTTAGCAGAAGCCAGAAACGTCGACGTTAATGCCATCTGGCTGGAGAGTGCCCAGACAGAAAATCGAGTGATGTTGCTCCAATTTACCGGTGGTCTTGATGGGACAGTACATGTGGCCATGGACAGACAGGTGAGTGTGGGACTGTGACACAGAACTGAAATGGTTGGCCACTGGGAGGTCCTTGTCACTGGTACGGACCAAGAAAATGTGCTCAGCGAAGCCTTTTATTGGATGCCTGCTGACATTTTTCCTTGATGAAGGGCTCAAGCCCGAAATGTCGGTTATGCATTTTTATCTTTGCTACATAAAGGACCTGCTTTGACCTGCTGAGTTTCTCCAACATCGTATTTTTACTGAGAATACACAACTACCTTTTCATCCAATGTGCATCATATCTGGAACCTGACAGTCTGGGTTGGGAGAAGTAAACTTATCAAATAGAAACAAGGAAAGTAAATTTGTAAATATACAGTTTTATCTTATTAAAAATAAAATCGTATATTTTCCATAGGCCTGTTATTATTGGAAAAATAAGATTAATGATATCAGAACAATTAATTTTATCCTCGATTCCAAGAGTATTAGTGGCTCTGTTTCTGAGTTCATAGAACATTACAGAATAGTACAGGCCCTTTGGCCCCTGATGATAATCCATATATACCTTTAAAAAAACCTAAACCTTCCCTACCCGTAACCCTCAATTTTTCTTCTATCCTTGTCTCTGTCTAAGGATCTCTAAAATGCCCTAATGTTCCAGCCTCCACCACCATCCCTGGCAAAGCATTCCAGACCCCCACAACTCGCTGTGTAAAAAAAATTACCCCGATGTTTCCCCTGAACTTACCTCCCTTCACTTTGTACATGTGTCCTCTGGTATTTACTGATCCTGCCCTGGGAAACGGGTGCTGGCCGTCCACCCTATTTATGCCTCATAATCTGGTCAACCTCTATCAAGTCTCCCCTCATCCTTCTACGCTCCAAAGAGAAAAGTCCCAGCTCAATGAGTTTTTGGGAAAGCATATTCTGTGAATGCATAATAAAATTAGGTTGCAGATGAATAGTATTGCATCAACTGTAGTTCCCTATTAAAATCAAATTGAGAGGGTAGAACAACAGGAAATGCATTCAACTTAATAAATGGTAAATTTCAGATTGTGTATTTAATGTGGTGAAGAGATTTCCCAGGATTGTGGAAGGCTAAAATTCGAAAACAGTTGCAATTTTTGTCGGGGATAATTTGAGTCTATTTTCAAGAATGGTTTGAAAAGAGTTGAAAGGCATTCCTTGGTTCGAAGTATCTTGTGATATATAAAACTGCAGAATCTTTTCCAATGCACCCACTTATTATTACTTGTTTCTTGGATTATCTTTTCCAAAATTTGGAACAATGTCTCCAGCATCACTCAAGGAATAATTTTCCAAGTGAACAATATTTAATTCACTTTATTTGCCTTTTGCTCACTTTTTTCCAAGTTTCCTTCTATCTAAAATTATCTCCCATGCCACATGAATGAAAAAATGTCTCTCGTAACCCAAAACTAGAATATAATTTTGTCTATGTGAATACTCACAAAGTCCAAAGTTCCTCTGTATCTTACACATACCAATGTGAGCATATTTGCTATATTTAACATCTGATGTGGAAAGATCTGTAACTAAGTGAAACACGAAAGTCTGCAGACACTGTAATTGTAGTAAAAACACACCAAAATGCTGGATGAACTCAGCCGGTCTTTTCAGCATCCATAGGATACAAAGATATATTGTCGATGTTTCAAGCCTGAGCCCTTCTTCAAGAAATAAGCAGAATGAACCTGTAACTAACCTCTAACTAAGAATAGGATGGATTGCTTTGTGTGTCTTCCATCTATCATGGCAGAAAGCTAGGTGCCAGTTCAAGAAACATTTTGGTTTTGTGCTATTACCTGAATTCCAGCAGCTGTTCATACTGGTGTAATGTTGAACATGCAGTGATCCATGTGAATACAGTACATTTCCCCATATCTGAAATTCCATTAACCAAAATGTTCCATTAACCAAACTTTTCTGTGGCGCCGACACATCATAAGTTGAAAAAAATGTATCACCCGACTTGCCCATATGGGGCTCAGATGCAACAGACCTCAGAACAAGCCAGGAAGACAGACGCTGAGCGGCTGGATGTCAGCTCAGAGAAACAAGCTGGAATCTCGAGCCATCAGTGAGTGACTGGAGGAAGTTCGCAGGTCGGGCAGCGCATGGGGAAAAATTAGGAGAATTTAGAATGTCGATTGTCCTCATTTCAGGTAACTCCCGTCCTTCTTTCCATTTCTTCTTTACCCTCTGCTGTACTTGGTTCTCTGCTCTCCCAGTATCAAGGAGAGCAGCCTCTCAGGCAGGAGTGGGGACATCAGCCTCTCAGGCAGGAGTGGGGACATCAGCCTCTCAGGCAGGAGCAGGTACCTCGGGCTCCCGGGCAGGAGCAGGGACCTCGGGCTCCCGGGCTGGAGTGGGGACCTCGGGCTCTCAGGCAGGAATGGGGACCTCGGGCTCCCGGGCAGGAGCAGGTACCTCGGGCTCTCAGGCAGGAGCAGGGACCTTGGGCTCCCAGGCAGGAGCGGGGACCATAGGCGGGACTGGCAGTGGTGGGGAAGTGTCGGGGATGGCGATGGCTGATGCTAGGGGCGCTGGACAGTGGCAACTCTCAGTCTGCCTTACAGCAGAGAAGGCTAAAGAATTTGATGCATGTTACATTCTAAATGTCCTGTTATGTAACAATAATGGAACCTTTACCTTGATCTTTCGACCTTTACTGTGCTGTTTGTGGGTTCTTTTTGTTTTTTAGGCTTTGTTCTGTTTACTAAAAAACCCAATAACCAATTACTGTCCGAGCTCTTTGGATATGGGGAAGCATACTGTACTTTGAATGATCACTAAATTTAACTGCAGTCACTGCCTTGTGCTTTGGAAGGGAAAGTTTCAGAACAGCATTTGGTCTGCACATCCTCTGATCTTTTTATTCATTCCATGCTCTGCCACAGACCAAACCAGTCTATTAGTTTTAATTTTTTTAAAATTCGGACATGCCCTTTCAGCCTACATGCCCGATCTGTCAATTACATCCAATTGACCTGCAACCCGCCCCCCCCCCCCCATACATTTTGAAGGAAGGGAGGAAACCGGAGCCCCCGGGGGAAACCCATGCAGACATGAGGAGAACGTACAAACTCCTTACAGATACCATGGGAATCGAACCCTGGTCCTGATCGCTGGTGCTGTAACAGCGTTGTAAACATGCCACACTAGAACTAATCCTTCAACCAGTTGAACTAAATCTAAAATACTCTGTGGCACCTGCAAAAAAAAAAGCAGGGTGCTTGCTCTCTGTGTTCTGGCCAAATATTATCTTTCAACTAATATTGCCAACCCATATTAGCCATCTATTTCCCTTATAGCTAGGCCACACCCACCTGGAAAATAAAGACTCATATGTTCGAATGCTGTTTATTGAATTCAGTTCCACATTCAACACAACCACACCTCTGTCCCTGATGAGGAAGTTGAGCCTGTTGGGTCTAAACACCTCCCTCTACAATTGGATTCTCGAATTCCTGACGGGGAGACTTCAGTCAGTCTGGATCAGTAACAGCACTTGCAAGTCCATCACACTGAGCACGGGGGCCCCCCAGGGCTGTGCGCTGGATTCCTCCCCTGGTGTTCCTTCTGACTCATGACTGTACAGCCAAACATGGCTCGAACTGCATCATCAAATTCACTGATGACATATCTGTGGGGGGGGGCCTGATCAATAACAATGAGGAGTCAGCTTACGGAGATTAGGTGCAGTCACTAACGGATGGCGCAGAGACAACAACCTGTATCTGAACGTTAATAAAGCAAAGAGATGGTTGTTGACTTCAGGAGGGCCCGGGGAGACCTCACTCCACTGATCATTGACGGCTCAACCATTGAGATCGTCAAGAGTATCAGGTTCCTTGGAGTGCATTTGGTGGCGAATCTCACCTGGTCCCAGAAAGCCCAGCAACGCCTTTACTTCCTGCGAAGCCTGGGGAAAGTCTATCTCCCACCCTCCATCCTCACTACATTCTACAGAGGATGTATCGAGAGTATCCTGTGTAACTGCATCACCGTCTGGTTTGGAAGCTGCACCTCCTTGGACCACAAGACCCTGCAGAGGAGAGTGAAGTCAGTGGGAAAGATCATTGGGGGTTCTCTTCCCACCATGACGAACGTCGACAACACTCAATGCAGGAGAAAGGCAATAAACATTGTGAAGGGGTCCACACAACCCTCATGTAAACTGTTCTCCCTTCTGCCTCCTGGTAGGAGGTACCGTAGCATTTTGGCCCTTATGCCCAGATTGGGCAACAGCTTTTACCCCCAAGAAATCAGGCTCCTGAATTCCAAGTACAGATGAGCGTAGTGCGCTGTGGACTTTCCATGTGCATGTCTTCATGCTTTAATATTTTAATGTGTTAACTGCTTTCCTAACTTATCTATGTAAATATTCTCCATAGTCCTGAAGAAACGCTATTTCATCCTACCGAGCAAGCATGGGATGAATGATAAATAATATTGACGACTTGATTCTATTGTTTTTTTTAATTGAACTTCATTGCTGCATTTGTCTATGTAGCAACAGTGATTATTGTTCAAAATCTGATTGGCTGTGGGGTGCGTTTTTGGAGATTTTGCTGCATAACCTTCCATTATGCATTGAACCAAAGCCAGGTCTGGGGAGTTTTTGGAGAGGGAATGAGCCATCAGGTTGGCAGGGAATTGGGACCAGGGCAAATAGGTGAGAAAGATAAGATTGGAGTAAAAACACACAGAAATGCTGGGTGAACTCAGTCGGTCTTTTCAGCATCCATAGGAGACAAAGATATATTGTCAATGTTTCAGGCCTGAGCCTTTCTTCAAGGAATAAGCAGAATGATCCAGAAGCTGGAAATGCCAGAAATCCCAGAAAGTCTCAGAATTCAGACAGTGCCAGTTCGGGGAGGAATCCAGACCAACTAAAAGGGTTAATTGGATACGATAAGGGACAAGGAAAGAATTTATTTTGACTGTGTGAAAGGAGACAGAAGGGAGAGACAGAGCTGGGGGAAGGCGACGGGGAAGAAGTGAGGTGGGGGGGGGTGTTTAACAAAAGCTAGATGTTGATATTAATGCCATCATCCGGTTGGAGGGGGCCCAGTTGAAAGATGAGGTGGTGTTCCTCCAATTTGCGAGTGGTCTCAGTCTGGCAGTGAAGCAAAATTTCACTTATGAATCTGCAGGGGTTGTCTACTGTATCTGGTGCTCTTCTGTGGTCTCCTCTACATCGGAGAGACTGGCCGTAGACTGGGAGATCACTTCATCAAGCAAATCAGCTCTGTCCGCCACAATAGCTCAGATCTCCCAGTGGCCACCATTTCAATTCCTCATCCTATTCCCTTGCTCACGTCTGTCCATAGTGTCACACACTGGCCAAGATCCAAAGCATACCACTGTTTCCATGGTTTTTATCGTGCCTTGAAGCCCAGTCCCGATTGTTGGCGCTGTGACGGCGCTGAGCTGACCGCAAAGTCGACCCAAAGCCCAGTCCCAATTGTTGGCGCTGAACTGGCCGGTACACCAACCCAAAGCCCAGTCCCAATTGTTGGCGCTGTGACGGCACTGAACTGACCGGTACGCCAACCCAAAGCCCAGTCCCGATTGTTGGCGCTGTGACGGCACTGAACTGACCGGTACGTCAACCCAAAGCCCAGACCCAATCCCTGGTGCTGTGACGGCGCTGAACTGACCACTACATCAACCCAAAGCCCAGTCCCGATCCCTGGTGCTGTGACAGCGCTGAGCTGACCGCTACACCAACCCAAAGCCCATTATCGATTGGTGGCGCTGAGCTGACCAGTACATCAACCCAAAGCCCAGTCCCGATTCCTGGTGCTGTGACGGCGCTGAGCTGACCGCTACATCAACCCAAAGCCCAGTCCCGATTGTTGGCACTTGACGGCACTGAGCTGACCAGTACGAAAACCCAAAGCCCAGTCCCAATCGCTGGCGCTGTGACGGTGCTGAGGTGACCGCTACACCAACCCAAAGCCCATTATCGATTGGTGGCACTGAGCTGACCACTACACCAACCCAAAGCCCACTCCTGATCCCTGGTGCTGTGACGGTGCTGAACTGACCGCTACGCCAACCATGCCACCCTAATCTTCAAGAATGAAAATTATTATTTTTGTTTGTCCAATGTGCATAAAAAACTTTCTGTAAATATTATAGATGGTTTCCGATTTGTGTGATTTACAGAAAAAACACCGATTTTTAAGCTTTTACACAAATTCAGTATCAGTGCAAATTCTGCTGCTTTTACAAGAAATGGACAGGCGAGAGAGAGGTGGGGTGTAATTAACCCACAACAGCAAGTGCCCTCCAGCACTGCTGGCCTCACCACATCGTGTCAGGGAGCGATGGCAACAATGCCCTGCTGAAAACAGAAATTTGTGTTCAGTCTCTTTGAAGAGGGAAGTGGCTCGACCCACAATAAAAACAAGTTAAAGGGTTATCCAATGCAAGAGATGCAATAAGATTGATTTATCAATAACCTTACCTCACACTGAGATCAGTACAGCCCACAATGCTGCTCTGATCCATATATTCCTCTAAAAAATACAAATCCCTTCTTACCCCATAACCCTCTATTTTACTTCCATCCATGTCTTAAATGCTCCCAGTGTTTCAGCCTTCATCACAATTCTCGGCAAGGCATTCCAGGCGCCCACAACTCTCTGCATAAAAAACTTAACCCAGATGTATCCCCTAAGATTTTATGCCTCTCATAATCTTGTAAACCTCTATCAAGTCTCCTCTCATCCTTCTACGCTCCAGAGAGAAAAGTCCCAGTTCTGCTAACCTTGCCCCATAAGACTTGTTTCCCAATCGAGGTAACATCCTGGTCAATCTCCTCTGCATGCTCTGCACCGCTTCCACATCCTTCCTGTCATGAGGTGACCAGAACTGAACACAATTCTCGAAGTGGGGTCTCACCAGAGATTTGTAGAGTTACAACATGACCTTGTGACTCCTGAACTCAATCCCTGTTGATGAATCCCAGCATCCCATAGGTCTTCTTAACTGTCCTATCAACCTGTACGGCGATATCTGCAAACTTACTGACCCATCCATCCACCTCTTCATCCAGCTCATTGATAAAAATCATAAAGAGCAGGGTCCCAAAACAGATCCCTGCGGACTCCACAAAAGGTGAAGGAATTGGACATCTGCCTATTCTCATCTTTAAACTGTGAATACACTTTCAAACCATTGTTTGCTGCTTCAGTGTTTAGAATCTTGGAGATAGGATTATTGACACTTCAGCTATCATACTAAAGAATGTTTTGGCAGTTAGTGAGGCTTGCGCAACTTGTGCAAGGTCAATGTTTAAAATCCAGCATCTGAAACCCATCCTGCCCCACATGATAATGAGCCACCAATTCACAACCTCATTGATGATTTTTTGGTCTCTTTGAATCCACGAATCTTGTGTTTAATGTGTGGTCAAGAGAAGCCAGGGAACTCAACCTCATCTACCTCAGGATATTTCCAATCTTCGTAAAGTGACCTCCTCGTGGGTCCACACTAGTTTTTGTTCAAGACCTTTTAAAGTGCCTGACAGTAGTTGCATATTTTCACAACAGCACGGGTGATATTTCTCCAACACCCAGTTGTTTGGCCTTCCCTGTTAAATCTGTCATTTTTTAACAATATCAAGTCAAGTTTATTGTCATCTGATTGTACAAATACAACCCGTCGAAACAGCGTTCTCCAGTCCTTGGTGCAAAAACAGCACAGACACACAACCAGACATAACACACACATGGACAAACAATACACAGGCAGGACAAGTATTTTATCTATATAAATAAATAAATAAATTTATATATATATAAGATGGTTTTGTACATATGAGAGTCTCGGATGGACAGTGGGAGCAGTTCCTTTGGTCATTCAGCATCTTCACTGCCCGTGGGAAGAAGCTGTACCTCAGCCTTTTGGTGGGTAGGGACTCCAGTGATTCTCTTTGCCACTCTTATGGTCCTGTCGATTGACTTCCGATCCATTTCTCTGCAACACCTGTATCACACTGGCCAGGATGCTCTTGATAGAGCTCTTGTAGAAGGTTGACAAAATGGCTTCCACTTCAGTCTTCTCAGCAAGTGCAGTCATTGTTGTACCTTCCTGACAAGTGAGGAGATATTGAGTGTCCAATATAGTTAAGTGAACTCCAAGGAATTTGGGCCTCTCCACTCTCTCCAGGAGAGTTGTGTAGTGATGGGCAGTCATTGCTGGTCCTCAATCATCTCCTTAATCTTGTCCACGTTGAGGCTCAGGTTGTTATTCACAAGATTTTCCACCTCTTCTTTGTAGTGCAACTCATTGCTGATGAGGCCAACGACTGTTGTGTCACTGGCAAACTTGATGACACTGTTGGAGCTGGTTCTGGCGACGCAGTCGTGAGTGGGTTGTGTGAACAGGAGTGGGCTGAGCACACAGCCCTGAGGTGCGCCAGTGCTCAGCATGACGGTGTTCAACGTTCTGTAACTGACCTGGACAAACAGTGGACTTTCTGTTAGAAAGTCCAGGAACCAGTCACAGAGAGGGGTATTGCATCCGAACAAGGACAGCTTCTCCATCAGCCTCTGGGGAATGACCGTGTTAAATGCTGAGCTGAAGTCAATGAACAGCAGCCTGGCATATGAGGCATCGTTCTCCAGGTGGACCAGGTCAGAGTGGAGGGACAAGACTGTAGCTTCTATGGAAGTTTCTTCGATAGGCAAATTGGATCTTCATTAAGATGTGGATACTCCATATGATATTGTCTAAGAGTTTGAGTTTGCACGTTCCGGGAGGATGAGTTTGAGTTTGCATGTTCCGGAAGGATGGCGAGAGCAATGACAGTTAGAGTGCACAATTCAGTGGAATGTATTTATGATAAGAATTGTTGGGGTACAGTGTCTTCAACTTGGCCCTAAATTCCATAAAATTGAAAATGGAGACTGAGAGCAGACAGAACATTCCCTGCCTCCTAAAATTATTTTGAGAATACTTATTTAAAGTGACTCGAGGTTACAAGATTTCATAAGATGTGATTCCAGTGCTTTATATCGTAAACATTTGGGAAGGATGCATGGTGCTTGAACCAAATTTTAAAATCTCCATTTTCTCCAGTCTCTGAGAGGTTATATGTTACTTCACTGTTATCTGGTGGATTTTAAACCCCTTGCAGTCATTTATTTTGAGAGAAATGCTACACTGGGGCAGGCGCGATTGGCGTAGCAGTTAGTGCAACGCTGTTACAGCGCCAGCGATTGGGACCGGGGTTTGAATCCCGCACTGTCTGTAAGGAGTTTGTACATTCTCCCAATGTCTGTGGGTTTTCACCAGGGGCTCCAGTTTCCTCCCACCGTTCAAAACGTACATGGGGCTGTAGGTCGATTGGGTGTAATTGGGTGGCATGAGCATGTGGGCCAAAATGGTCTGTAACCCTGCTGAATGTCTAAATTTTTTTAAAAAACATAATCAAACATGGAAAAAAAATCAGGCAAAATCCTTAACCCTGGAAAAATAATTTTATTGTACTGAGCCAAATAGTTCAGGTCTACTCCTTGGTCTCCATTGAACAAGCTACTCTTATCGGGAACAATTGGAAGAATAATGGCAATAAATGAGTGCGATTTCTGGTTCTGTGTGTGCGTGCAGGTGAGGGGGAGGGGGGGAGAGAGAGAGAGAGAGAGGTGTGTATGTTAAGCATAAACCACCATTTCCCATTATCGATTAATCTACTAATACTACAAACTTAGGATAAACCCCATTACAAGTTAGCACTTTTACGAAGGATAGGGGTTGTCGGGATAATGTTCAGCAGAATGCTCAGAATACAAACAATTGGGGAGATGAAAATTGTTTTCAAATAGAATGAGCTTAAATTTATAATTGCAAATGTTGGAGATTTTTAAGTACACCTCGAATACAACGTAAATTTAACAAAAACATTTATTTATGGTTTTTAGTTTTCAAAATCTCTCCTTACATTTTATACTGTTGTTCCAAAAAAATCAAAATAGTGTAGTTCAAGTCAAGTTTATTGTTGTCTGATTGTACAAATACAAACTGTTCTCTGACCCTCCGTTCAAAAACACGCAACCAGACACAACACGCATCCAGATAAATAATACATATGCAGGACAAGTATTTTATCTAAATAAATAATAAATATTGTTTCATGAATATGAGGGTCTCAGAGGGTCAGTGTGAGCAGTTCCTTTGGTCGTTCAGCCTTCTCACTGCCCGTGGGAAGAAGCTGTTCCTCAGCCTGGTGGCGCTGGCTCTGATCCTCCTGGATCTCTTCCCGACGGGAGCAGGTGGAAGATGCTGTGTGTGGGGTGGAAGGGGTCCTCAATGATTTTGTGCGTCCTCTTCAGACAATGGTTCCAGTGAGGGGGGAGACACCAGCGATACTCTCTACCTCTCTTAGGGTCCTGTGGATTGACCTCTCTGCAGCAACCGTCCCGCACTGTGATGCAGCCGGCCAGGATACTCTCGATGGAGCTCCTGTAGAAGGTTGACATGATGGTGGCCAGTAGCCTTGCCCGCTTCAGTCTTCTCAGGAAGTGGAGTCGCTGCTGCTCCTTCCTGACAGATGAGGGGATGTTGAGTCTCCATGATAGGTCACTTGTTAAGTGAACTCCAAGGAACTTGGTGCTATCTCTGAAACTCCTGTACCTTTTCCCCAATGGGAACAACTGAAAAATGCTGTATGCAGTGAAAAGGCTAGAAATCAAGAGTCTTTTAAAAAGTGCTGGGAAGGGGGTCTGGTAAAAATCTGTGGAGAGATTGACTTTCTATCTCGGGTGGACTTCAGCATTGTTTCTTCAACTTGCAAATATTAGTGGCACGTGAAGAAGGTTGGCTCCCAGCACTGTGCAATTGATCTTTATCAGGAAATAAAAAGTTTTCAATTCATTGGTTTCGCACTTGAATCCTTTCTGGTTTGAGCCAAATTGGTTTTGTTCATTGGAAATTGAAAGTCTCTATGAATTTCTTTTGCATTTTGTTGTGTAAAGAATGATTGTAAAAAGAATGTAATTTTGAAACTCCAGTAAAGATGAATAAATATCTATTCAACTCACTGTTTTTGATTCATTCCGATTTTAAAGTTGCTTTTCCCTTCCTTTTCAGATTCAGATTTCAGATTTATTGTCAGAGAACATACATAACATCACATACCACCCTGAGATTGTTTTTCCTGAGGGCCAGGCAGAATTACCACTTATTGGTAGTGCAAAATAAAAGTACATAGCATATACATGTAAACAAATAAATAACTATGAACAGATAACAAATATAAACAAACTGTGCAATACAGAGAGAGAAGAAAACCAATAAAGTTCATAAATCAGAGTCCTTAAGTGAGTTTCTGATTGAGTTTGTCGTTGAGGAGTCTGATGGTGAAGGGGTAGCAGCTGTTCCTGAACCTGGGGGGGTGAGTCTTGTGGCCCCTACACCTCTTTCCTGATGGCAGCAGCGAGAACAGAGCATGTGCTGGGTGGTGGGGATCCTTGATGATTGCTGGTGCTCTCCAACGGCAATGTTCCCTGTAGATGTTCTCGATAGTGGGGAGGGTTTTGCTTGTGATGTCCTGGACTGTGTCCACTACCTTTTGGAGAGCTTTATGCTTGGTGATATTGGTGCCCCCTGACCAGGCCGTGTTGTAGCCAGTCAGCACACTTTCCACCACACGTCTGGAAATTTGCCAGGGTTTCTGTTGTCATGCCAAACCTCTGCAAACTCCTGAGGAAGGAGAGGCTCTGACACGCTAGTGACTCCCAAGATACTAAATTTTCTCACACTCTCCACCTCTGATCCACCAATGATCAGTGGATTGTAAACTCTGGCTTTCCCTTCCTGAAGTCAACAATCAGCTCCTTAGTTTTGGTGACATTGAGTCCAAGGTTGTTGTTGGTGACACCATTCAGCCAAGTTTTCAGTCTCCCTCCTGTTTGCTGACTTGTCACCTTTATACAACCCCCTCTACTGTGGTATCATCGTCAAATTTGTAGAATCAGCTCTGACTCAAGGTTTTGTTGAACATGATGCACAGCAGACCTTGGGCACAGTAGTATTTCACTGCCAAGGGACTTCATATTGACACTGACACAAGGACCCCCTCCCATCATCCCTTTGCTTAGGGATTTAGGAGTGGTCTGGCATCCAATTGCATCATCTCCTCAGCAGCTAAAACCAGGCCAAGTTTTCATGTTTGAGTCTCTCAGCTCAAGGTTGGAACTTAAACTCAACCATTTTACGACTCGCGGTCATCCACTAAATAATGGTTAGCATTAAATATGAAAATCGTTTTGTGCTGGGTAGAAAGCAATGAGATTCATAAGGTCAGGAAAAGCCTCCTGGACAGTGCCACCGGACCACATTAACCCTAACCCTAACCCTAACCCTAACCCTAACCCCTAACCCTAACCCTAACCCTAACCCTAACCCTAACCCTAACCCCCTATGTTTTTGAAAGATGGGAGGAAAGCAGAGTCGCCGGGGAAACCCCATGCAGGTCCCAGGGAGAACATACAAACTCCTTACAGACAGCGTGGGATTCGAACCCTGGTCCTGATCACTAGTACTGTAATGGCATTGCACTAACTGGTGGTATTCTAACCATGCCAACCCATGTTGGAAGCAACCCCAGCAGTCACAGGGAGAACATGCAAACTCCTTACAGACAGCGTGGGATTCGAACCCTGGTCCTGATCACTAGTACTGTAATGGCATTGCACTAACTGGTGGTATTCTAACCATGCCAACCCATGTTGGAAGCAACCCCAGCAGTCACAGGGAGAACATGCAAACTCCTTACAGACAGCGTGGGATTCGAACCCTGGTCCTGATCACTAGTACTGTAATGGCATTGCACTAACTGGTGGTATTCTAACCATGCCAACCCATGTTGGAAGCAACCCCAGCAGTCACAGGGAGAACATGCAAACTCCTTACAGACAGCGTGGGATTCGAACCCTGGTCCTGATCACTAGTACTGTAATGGCATTGCACTAACTGGTGGTATTCTAACCATGCCAACCCATGTTGGAAGCAACCCCAGCAGTCACAGGGAGAACATGCAAACTCCTTACAGACAGCGTGGGATTCGAACCCTGGTCCTGATCACTAGTACTGTAATGGCATTGCACTAACTGGTGGTATTCTAACCATGCCAACCCATGTTGGAAGCAACCCCAGCAGTCACAGGGAGAACATGCAAACTCCTTACAGACAGCGTGGGATTCGAACCCTGGTCCTGATCACTAGTACTGTAATGGCATTGCACTAACTGGTGGTATTCTAACCATGCCAACCCATGTTGGAAGCAACCCCAGCAGTCACAGGGAGAACATGCAAACTCCTTACAGACAGCGTGGGATTCGAACCCTGGTCCTGATCACTAGTACTGTAATGGCATTGCACTAACTGGTGGTATTCTAACCATGCCAACCCATGTTGGAAGCAACCCCAGCAGGTCACAGGGAGAACATGCAAACTCCACAAGTTCAGAACTGAACTGAGTCACTGAAACTGACGAACAGCTGGACACAAAAGGCCAAGACATGGAGCTTGATGAATAGAATTTACATGAGGAAACACAAGATCTTTCCTGTGTTATTTCATTCTCTGGCAAGTGTTGTGCCTGGGAACAAAGCGAGTCTAGGAGCAGATTGGTGGAGGAGAAGGTTTGTGTGGGGACTGGTTCATGCTGGGAGAAAAAAAAAGATCAAGAAAGGGGCATTCAAGAGGCAACAGGTTGGTTCATGGCCCAGAGTCAACTGGTGACGGGGGGGGGGGGGGGTTGAAAAATTTCAGATTTATTGTCAGAGGACATACATGGCATCATTAACATCCCTGAAATTCATTTTCCTGCGGGCGCGATGGAATTACCACTTAATGGTAGTGCAAAAAATCTTCAGTGTATTCATGTAGAACCAAAGAAAACTGCAGCACAGAAAACAGGCCATTCAGCCCTTCTAGTCTGAGCCAAAACATCGTACCACTAGTCCCACTGACCTGTACCCATCTCAACCCTCCAGGCCTCTCCCATCCATGTATCTATCCAGTTTATTCACTAAATGAAGAAGTTCCCCAATGTTCCCTCTAAACCTTTCCCCCTTCACCCTAAAGCCATGTTCTCTCTCCTAATCAAAGTAGAAAGAGCTGACTCTTATTTACTCGTCTATCCCTCTCATAATTTTGTAAACCTCTATCAAATCTCCCTCATTCTTATAGCCTACAGGGCAAAGTTTCCCAAACTGGATTCCGTGGAAAGGCCTGGGGTTCCATGAGAAGGCTTAGGGATTCCACGAGGCCTAGGGGTTCTATGGAAAGGTCTAGGGGTTCCATGAGAAGGCTTATGGGTTCCATGAGAAGGTCTAGGGGTTCCATGAGAAGCCTTAGGGGTTCCATGAGAAGGTCTAGGGGTCCCATGAGAAGGCTTAGGCGTGCCATGAGAAGGTCTAGGGATTCCATGAGAAGCCTTAGTTAGAGGTTCCATGAGAAGCCTTAGGGGTTCCATGGAAAAGTCTAGGGGTTCCATGAGTAGCCTTAGGGGTTCCATGGAAAGGTCTAGGGGTTCCATGATAAGGTCTAAGGGTTCCATGAGAAGCCTTAGGGGTTCCATAAGAAGGTCTAGGGGTTCCATGAGAAGGCTTAGGGGTGCCATGAGAAGGCTTAGGGGTTCCATGGGAAAGTCTAGGGGTTCCATGAGAAGCCTTAGTTAGAGGTTCCATGAGAAGGCCTAGGGGTTCCATGAGAAGCCTTAGGGGTTCCACAGAAATGTTTAGGGGTTCCATGTAAAGGTCTAGGGGTTCCATGAGATGGCTTAGGGGTTCCTTGAGAAGACTTAGGGGTTCCATGAGAAGGCTTAGGGGTTCCATGAGAAGGTCTAGGGGTTCCATGAGAAGGCTTAGGGGTTCCATGAGGAGGTCTAGGGGTTCCATGAGAAGGTCTAAGGGTTCCATGAGAAGGTCTAGGGGTTCCATGAGAAGCCTTAGGGGTTCCACGGAAAGGTTTAGGGGTTCTATGTAAAGGTCTAGGGGTTCCATGAGATGACTTAGGGGTTCCTTGAGAAGGTCTAGGGGATCCATGAGAAGGTCTAAGGGTTCCATGAGAAGCCTTAAGGGTTCCATGAGAAGGTCTAGGGGTTCCACGAGAAGCCTTAGGGGTTCCATGAGAAGGCTTAGGGATTCCATGAGAAGGTCTAGGGGTTCCACGAGAAGGCTTAGGGATTCCACGAGAAGGTCTAGGGGTTCCACGAGAAGGCCTAGGGGTTCCACGGGAAAGGTCTAGGGGTTCCATGAGAAGGCTTAGGGATGCCATGAGAAGGCTTCGGGGTTCCTTGAGAAAGTCTAGGGGTTCCATGAGAAAGCTTAGTTAGAGGTTCCATGAGAAGCCTTAGGGGTTCCATGGAAAGGTCTAGGAGTTCCATGAGTAGCCTTAGGGGTTCCATGTAAAGGTCTAGGGGTTCCATGAGAAGCCTTAGGTGTTCCATGGAAAGGTTTAGGGGTTCCATAAGAAGGCTTAGGGGTTCCATGAGAAGCCTTAGGGGGTTCCATGGAAAGGTCTAGGGGTTCCATGAGAAGGCTTAGGGGTTCCATGAGAAGGCTTAGGGGGTTCCATGGAAAGGTCTCGGGGTTCCATGAGAAGCCTTAGGGATTCCATGAGAAGGTCTAGGGGTTCCATGGAAAGGTATCAGGGTTCCATGAGAAGGCTTAGGGATTCCATGAGAAGGTCTAGTGGTTCCATGGAAAGGTCTAGGGATTCCATGAGTAGCCTTAGGGGCTCCATGGAAAGGTCTAGGGGTTCCATGAGAAGCCTTAGGGGTTCCATGGAAAGGTTTAGGGGTTCCATGGAAAGGTTTAGGGGTTCCATGAGAAGGCTTAGGGGTTCCATGAGAAGCCTTAGGGGGTTCCATGGAAAGGTCTAGCGGTTCCATGAGAAGGCTTGGGGGTTCCATGAGAAGCCTTAGGGGTTCCATGGAAAGGTCTAGGGGTTCCATGAGAAGGCTTAGGGGTTCCATGAGAAGGTCTAGGGGTTCCATGAGAAGGCTTAGGGGTTCCATGAGAAGGTCTAGGGGTTCCATGAGAAGGCTTAGGGGGTTCCATGGAAAGGTCTCAGGGTTCCATGAGAAGGTCTAGGGGTTCCATGGAAAGGTGCAGGAGTTCCATGAGAAGCCTTAGGGGTTCCATGAGAAGGCTTAGGTGGTTCCATGAGAAGGTCTAGGGGTTCCATGAGAAGCCTTAGGGGTTCCATGAGAAGGTCTAGGGGTTCCATGGAAAGGTCTAGGGGTTCCATGAGAAGCCTTAGGGGTTCCATGAGAAGGTCTAGGGGTTCCATGAGAAGGTCTAGGGGTTCCATGAGAAGGTCTAGGGGTTCCATGAGAAGCCTTAGGGGTTCCATGAGAAGGTCTAGGGGTTCCATGAGAAGGTTAGGGGTTCCATGAGAAAGTCTAGGGGTTCCATGGAAAGGTCCAGGGGTTCTGCGGAAGAAATGACGAGGATCTACGGTATCTGTTTTTCTTTAAATGACCTTTTACCTCGATCTTTAATTCAATTTGTTTCCATGGCGAAAGACAAGATGGCAGCCGCAGAGGAGACGCACGCGACCCTATGCTAACGCTTCGCTCAGCTGCTCATTTACATATTCTGCCCCCGCCCGACTGCTGCGGTCAGTGTCGAGGTTCAGCCTATCCATCAAAGATTTCGGCGCCAGGGTTGCAGACCAAATAACAGGCAGAATGATGGCGGGGGTGGGTGGTGATTGTGGCGTCCCTGTAGCCTGACCGCGCAGCCAATCAGTGGGCAATGGCCCCATTGTGACGTTTGGTGGGGGATGTGCCCATCCTCACCTGTCAATCAGTAGCCTGTTTGTCTGTGCTCAGCCAATCATCACTGAATGAAGGGGCTCACCCCCTCCTCCACCCACGATCTGACATCGGGTGGAAGACAGACTCCCCCCCACCTCACTGTTAATCAACAGTAGGTGACTGTGGCCCAATGGAGGGGGTGACATCAGCTGAAGACTGGTCTTGGAAGTCACCACCCAGACCCACTACTGAACGGAGACCCCGACCCCACATTATGACGTTGGAGGACGGAGGGCATTGTGGAGAATGGTGAGTTTATTTACTTTCTTACGACGCTTGTGTATATACCAGGTCTTTTAAACTGTAATTGACGATTGGGGTTCTGCAACTTCCACGTGGTCCCCAAAAGTGTTCCATAAAAAAGCTGACAAGTTTGGGAAGCCCTGCTTGATATGTCATGAGCAAGGACCAGACTTGTATCATTGTATAGGCTTTTATTAACAGAAGAAGCCACCTCTACTGACCAGTGGGATAAGTTGCACCATCCGTTATACCAGTTGGGTGGAGCCAATCTATGATCATAATCAATAACAAGCAGTCAGCATAATGCATTACATCACTACCCTGCTCCAAGTAATAAGGCCTCAACCTGTTTCACCTTTCCCTAATTCAATTCCTGGGAACATCCTACTAAATCTCTGCACTCTCCCAATCTTACCAATAGCCTTCCTGTAGTTTGGCGACCAGAACTGTTCACAATACTCCAAATTTGGTCTTGTACAACCTCACCGTAACATTGCAGATGAGCTCTGTGCTCCTTGTAGTCGCAGCTGGTGATTAGGATGTCATCCAGGTACATAAATGTGAACTTGAGATCCCATCCCACCACATCCATCAGCGTCTGGATCATCTGGACTGCAATTTTGAGTCCAAAGGGCATCGTCACAAACTCGAACAGGCCAAATGGGGTGATGAGGGTGGTCCTTCGGATGTCCTCTGGGTGGACCGGGATCTGGTGGCAGCCCCGGATGAGGTCAACTTTGGAAATATGCTGACCCACTGTAGATTTGTTGTGAAGTCCTGTAAGTGTGGTACAGGATATCTGTATGGAGTGGTGGCCTCCTTTAGGTGGTGGCAGTCTCCACATGGTCCCCTGCTGCCTTGGACCCATGTGCAACCGGGAGATCCAAGGGCTGTTGGAGTGCTGCACAATTCCCCATCTCCTCCATCTTCTTGAACTCTTCCTTGGCGTGGTTGAGGTTTTCTGGAGGGAGGCGACAGGCCCTGGTGTGAATCGGAGGCCTCTCTGTGGGAATGTGGTGGCTCACCATGTTGGGCTCGGTTGAGGTGAACTGATGCGCCACTGTGGAGGGAGATTCTGCTAGGATGCGGGTGAACTCATTGCCTGAGAGGGTGATTGAGTCCAGTTGGGGGGGGGCTGGTAGCTTTGCCTCACCCAGGGAAGAAGTTTGGAATGTCCTGGCGTGTCCAACCGCTGCCCTTTCAGGTTTAGCAGTAGGCAGTGTGCCCGGAGAACGTCTGCGACCCGGAGAACATCTACGCCTCTGCCACCAGTGGGATAGTGCAGGTGCCAAATATCCGGATGCTGCTTCTGTTCGCTGCCCTCAGAGCTGCACTCAGCTTCCCGTTCCGGGTATCGTAGGCTGAGGGGAATGTTCTTGGTGGACATGATCTCCACACCCACGACCACCAGAAAATGCCGACTTGAGAGTATGTACCAGACATACAAGATGCTACCTCATTGGCCAGCCGCCATGGCCATCAGCAACGGGGTGGCCTCTGTACCCCATCATTAGTGGTAGAAACAGTATTGTGCATCAAGAGAGTCCACTTGCCTTTCCGTCATCAGATGCAGCCCCGTTGGTCTCTGCGTGTGGGGCCTAGTGACTAGTTCTACCAATGCACCATTGTCCTGCTTTACTCTCCAGAGCACATCCACCTGGGCTGCAACTTTCCAGGGATCGCTGAAGTCCTCGGTGGCCAGTAGCAGTCTGGTTTCCTCAGTTAGTTGTTCCAGAAAAATCTGCTCAAAGAGTGGGCAAGGCTTGTGCCCCTCGGCCAAATGCCAGCACATATCACTCATGAAGATGGATGGGGCCCTGACCCAGGCCATCCATGTACAGCAAATAGGCAGTGCACACACGGCTTGAGAGGCCAAGAGTGCAGGTTAATGGCTCTTTGGGGCTTCATATTTGCCCTGTTCTGGAGGCTGCCGTGGGAAATCAATGACCCTTGTTGCAGTGTCCTGGGCTAGCGAGGTCTGCTGCAGTTGAAATTGAACCTGTTCGAACCACACCAGTGGTTGCGATGTCCAGAACATTGGCAGTTTTAGTGAAACTGAGTGGACAGGTCAGTCATCCAGTCAGAGTCACCATATGAACCGAGGTGCTACTGCAGAGTGGGAGAAGAACCTGTTGTTTGGCCTGCAGGCATAGCTGAGGAATCCAACTCCCACTTTGAGTTTACTCAGAGAATTAACTACAGACACAGTTTCACCAACCACACCCGAACTCTCTTCACTCCTAAAAAAAAAATGGAGGGAGCTATTTATAGAAATTTACACAAACTTGACTTCAAGGCACAAGACAGTCTCGCGAGCCATTCAGTTGATTAATGGCCCCAGTGGTAACACCCACTCCTAGTGTCTGTGGGTTGCTCTGATTAGGCTGTCCTAGCAGAACAGCACACATACACTCATGGGTGTAAGTGACTGATTTATTGATCTCAGCCCTGCTATTATAGACCCAACTTCCTGCCACTGGCCTGGTATTCTCACCACTATGTAAATATAGTTGCAAATAGGCTGATTTTATGTTCACCTTGTCCAACTTTAATATCTGGATTTCTCCTTATAATCTCTGCCAGCGGTTCCATCCCAAGAATGAAAAGTCCATTTGATCTACTCAGAGAGAAACCGCTGACATCTGATATGTTAAAATTTTGGCTTGTGGTTTATGATAAGAGTTTTTATCCAATTTATAAATATCTATTTCAAATTCTCCAACGTTTTAAATAAGAAAGACCATTCTAAGCGGTCATATGCCTTTTCCATATCGAGGGAGACTTATACTGGAATTCAGTTTTGATTTAGCCATGTGTATTATATTGAATAGCCCTCCCAGACTATTTGAGGAGTGTCTTCCTTTAACAAATCCCACCTGATCTGTATGTATTCATTTAGGTAAATGTCCCAGTCTATTTAACTAAAGCCTTGGCCAATATCTGATAATCAGCATTCAAAAACAAGATATGACGTTTTTTAATGGGTCCTGTTTTTTCAGTAACAATAGGTGTTGAAAAAGAGTCTGGGATAGTCTGAGTCTCCACTGCCCGGTCTAGCACATCCATTATCAACAACTCCTTAAATTGCCTATAGAACTCGGGTGGAAACCCATCCTCCCCAGAGACTTATTAGCCTGTAGTTCTACCTGTCTCCTAATAAACTCACAGAAGTCTGTCAGTTGAGGTCCAGTTGGCAAGGAGTGAAGAGGCGGGAGCATGCTGTGCTGAATGGACATGAGTAGAGTGGTCATTTAGACTTAATTAAGAGTTAATAATTTAGGTGGGGATTGCTGTTCAGTGCAGAGACAGTAATTGAATAGGGAGTGCAGGTGGGAGTAATTAAAGGAAACTGGTTAGGATTGGACAGTGCTAGTGGTGACATTGGGTAGTGTATTAAAATAAAGGTTTTGGGAGTGGCTGCGAGTGAGAGGGAGCACAGGTTGAGGACGAGTCACTGCACATTAAGGTAAGATAGTCTTTATTACTACTTCATTGGGGTAAAGGATGAGTGTTAGGGCTGTGTGTTGTTGGGAGTGCCAGATGTGGGAGGTCCTGGAGTCTTTCAGACTCCCGGAGGTCCATATCTGCACTAGGTGTGTTGAGCTGCAGATTCTTAGGGACCGTGTTAGGGAACTAGAGCTGCAGCTCGATGACCTCAGGCTGGTTAGGGAAACAGAGGAGGTCATAGACAGGAGTTACAGCCAGGTGGTCACGCCAGGGCCACGGGAGAATGAAAGGTGGGTAACTGTTAGGAGAGGGACAAAAGAACGTAAGGTGCCAGAGACGAGCCCTGTGAATGTAACCCTCAGCAATAAGTATGCCTCTTTGAGCACTGTTGAGGGGGACATCAAGGTTGAGGGGAGTGACAGTGGCTGTGCCTCTGGCACGAGGTCGGCCCCTGTAGCTCAGAAAGGGAGGGAAAGGAAGAGGAGGGCAATTGTGGTAGGAGACTCCATAGTTAAGAGGACGGATAGTGGATTCTGCGGATGCAGCAAGGAGAACCGGATGGTGGCTTGCCTCCCTGGTGCCAGGGTCCGAGATGTTGCTGCTCGTGTCCCGGATATCCTAAAGTGGGAGGGACAGGAGCCAGAGGTCGTGGTACATGTAGGTACCAATGACATAGGGAGAATTAGAGAAGAGGTCCTAAAAAGTGAGTACAGGCAGTTAGGTAGGGAGTTAAAAAGAAGGACCGCAAAGGGGGTAATCTCTGGATTACTCCCTGTGCCACGTAACAGTGAGAATAGAAATAGAATGAGGTGGAGGATTAACACGTGGCTGAAGGGGTGGAGTAAGGGGCAGGGTTTCAAGTTTCTGGATCACTGGGACCCTTTTTGGGGAAGATGTGACCTGTACAATAAGGATGGGTTACACTTAAATCCCAGGGGAACCAGAATCCTGGCAGGGGTATTTGCTAGGGCTACTCAGGATCCTTTAAACTAGAATGGTTGGGGGAGGGAGCAAAATAGTACAGAGCAGTAAGGAGAAGGTTAGAATGCAAACAAAGAAAGTTTGCAGTAAGTATTTGAATATGGATGGACAGGTGATAGAGAAAGGAAATGCTCTGGAAGAAGATGAAGGGCAATTGGCAGGAAAAGGAAATAGAAATAATGTTGTTATTAAAGATGAGGGAAAACAGGGATTAAGAATTGGGAAATCTCTGAAATTCATTTATTTTAATGCCAGGAGTATTGTAAAAAAAAAGGTGGATGAGCTGAAGGTGTGGATTGATACTTTGAAGTATGATGTGATAGCGATTAGTGAGACATGGTTGCAGGAGGGATGTGATTGGCAGCTGAATATCCCTGGGTTTTGTTGCTTTAGGTGTGATAGAGTCGGAGGGGCAAGAGGAGGTGGTGTTGCTTGCTTGTCAGGGAGAATATTACAGCGGTGCTTAGGCAGGATAGATTAGAGGGCTCATCCACGGAGGCTATTTGGGTGGAACTGAGGAGTGGGAAAGGAGAGGTTACACTTGTAGGGGTGTATTATAGACCACCTGGAGGGGACCGAGACCTAGAGGAGCAAATCTGTAGGAAGACAGTGGATATTTGTGATGAGCACAGGATTGTAATTATGGGAGATTTTAATTTTCCACATATAGATTGGGAAACACATTGGGTTAGAGTTTGTGAAATGTGTGCAAGATAGTTTTTTACAACAATATGTAGAGGTGCCGACCAGAGAAGCAGCAGTGTTAGATCTACTGTTGGCAAATGGGATGGGTCAAGTGATGGAGGTTAGTGTTGGCGAGCACTTCGGGTCCAGTGATCATAATGCCATCAGCTTCAATGTCATTATGGAAAGAGAGAAGTCAGGGCCAAGGGTTGAGGTTTTTGATTGGGGAAAAGTTAGATTTGAGGAGATGCGAAAGGACTTACAGGGTGTGCATTAGGACAATTTGTTTTATGGGCAGGATGTAGTAGAGAGATGGAAGTCTTTTGAAGATCAGATTTTGAGAGTACAAAAGCTTTATGTTCCTGTTAGGTTAAAAGGAGGGGCAAAAGGTTTGAGAGAGCTGTGGATTTCAAGGAATATTGGAAACTTGGTTCAAAGAAAAAGGGAGGTGTACATTAGGTATAAGAAGCATGGAATTAAGGAGATGTTTGAAAAATACATTGAATGTAAGAGGAATCTTAAGAGAGGAATTAGGAAACCTAAAAGAAGGTACGAGGAGACTATAGCAAGCAGGTGAAAATTAATCCAAAAGGGTTCTACAAATATGTTAATGGTAAAAGGAAAGCGAGAGAGAAAATTGGTCCCTTAGAGAATCAGAGCGGAAAACTGTGTGTGGAGCTTAGAGAAATGGGGGAGATATTGAACAGTTTCTTTTCTTTGGTATTCACCAAGGAGAAGGATATTGGGATATGTGAGATAAGAAAAGCAATTTGGGTAAATATGGAGAATATAGTGATTACGAAAGATGTAGTGTTAGGGTTTTTGAGGAATATAAAGGTGGATAAGTCTCCGGGACCAGACGGGATCTTCCCCAGGACATTGAGAGAAGTAAAGGAGGAAATAGCAGAGGCTCTGTCGGTAATTTTCCAAATGTCATTAGAGATGGGGATAGTGCCGGAGGATTGGCGCATTGCGCATGTGGTTCCGTTATTTAAAAAGGGTTCAAGGAGGAAGCCTGGCAATTATCGGCCTGTAAGTTTGACGTCTGTGGTAGGTAAATTAATGGAGAAAGTTCTTAGAGATAGTACTTATAAATATCTGGATAGACAGGGTCTGATCAGGAGCACTCAACACGGATTTGTGGGCGGAAGGTCCTGTTTGACCAATCTGATTGAATTTTTTGAAGAGGTGACTAGGAATGTGGATGAGGGTAGTGCGGTGGATGTTGTCTATATGGACTTCAGTAAGGCCTTCGATAAGGTACCACATGGAAGGTTAGTTAGGAAGGTGCAGTCTTTAGGTATAAATTTTGAGATAGTCAAATGGATTGAACATTGACTGAAAGGGAGAGGCCAGAGAGTGGTAGTGAATAATTGTCTGTCAGGTTGGAGGCCAGTGACCAGTGGTGTGCCTCAGGGATCTGTATTGGGCCCATTGTTGTTCGTTATATACATTAATGATCTAGATGATGGGGTGGTGAATTGGATTAATAAATATGCAGACGATACTAAGATAGGTGGAATAGTGGATAATGAAGAAGGTTTTCAAGGATTGCAGAGGGATTTGGGCTGCTTAGAAAAGTGGGCTGAAAAATGGCAGATGGAATTTAATGCTGATAAGTGTGAGGTGCTTTATTTTGGTAAGAAGAATCCGAACAGGACATGCGTGGTAAATGGGAGAGCATTGATGAATACAGAAGAGCAGAAAGATTTAGGAGTAACGGTACATTGTTCCCTGAAGGTAGAAAGTCACATGAATAAGGTGGTGAAGAAGGCTTTTAGTATGCTGGCCTTTATCAATCATTGCATGGAATATAGGAGTTGGGAGGTGATGTTGAGATTGTATAAGACGTTGGTGCGGCCTAATTTGGAGTTCTGTGTGCAGTTCTGGTCGCCTAATTATAGGAAGGATATAAACAGAGTGGAGAGAGTGCAGAGAAGGTTTACCAGAATGTTACCTGGGTTTAAGCATCTAGAGTATAGGGAGAGATTGGACAGATTAGGTCTTTATTCTTTGGAGCGTAGAAGGTTGAGAGGGGATTTGATAGAAGTATTTAAGATTATGAAAGGGATAGACAGAGTGGATGTGAATAGCCTATTTCCGTTAAGAGGAGGAAAGATTAAAACAAGAGGACATGAGTTAAGAATTAAGGGGCAGAGGTTTAGAGGTAACGTGAGGGGGAACTTCTTTACTCAGAGAGTGGTAGCCGTGTGGAATGAGCTTCCGGGAGAAATAGTGGCGGCGGAGTCAATTGTATTATTTAAGAAAAGGTTGGACAGGTATATGGATGAGAAGAAGATGGAGGGTTATGGGCATTGTGATGGGAGGTGGGACTAGAGAGGGGTGTTTGGTTTGGTGCGGACTAGAAGGGCCTAATGGCCTGTTTCCGTGCTGTAATTGTTATGTTAAAAGCAACTTTTGTTTGTAACCATTTGTCTTGGTGAATATCTATAGCTGCTGGGTTTTGAGGTCCTTTAGGCTCGTAACAATAGTCAACATGGTTTCATACATAGTAGCTTGTGTTTAACCAATCTCACAGATTTTTGAGGAGCTTCCCAGGAAAATTGATGAGGGTAAGGCTGTGGATACTGTCTACATGGATGCTAAGTATTCATGGTGAAGTAGTTGAATCAACCTTTATTTGTCGTTCATACCAAGCACTGCATGCTAAAGATGAGATACTATTTCTCCAAGACCACAGAGCAGATTTACAAAAATATGTTAAAAATGAAGTTAAACTATTATGACACATCGAGAAAAAGTCCATGGCACACTATCCATATATGTTCTGGGAATTCAGGAGCCTGAGGGCTTGGGGGAAACATCTTTTTCTTAAAAATGAAGTTGTCCACTCACAGTCCTCAAAATGAACAGGCATGTTAATAGAGAAGTCAAGCAAGACAAGAACCTGATTTATGGGATCCATGAGGCTTTGAACCCTGCACACAGGACATAAAGCATTGTGAGAAGATGAATTAAGTGAACAATATAAAGCCTGTTTCACTCTTGGTTTGGAGCGTTCTGGCCAACTAGAATGTGCAGATTAGGAAAGAACCACATACTCTTTGATTATATAAATGTGAGGAGTGAACAAGTTATTTCAACTTTTCACACCAAAATCACAATTGGTGCCAGTTCCTCTGAGACTCTGCACTCACCTCCCTCCCTGCCCCTTCCCTCACCGGCCTAACTGTGAGGGGATGAGGCCCTGGCTGGACCTTGGTGCCGCTCGCCCTCCTCCCAAGGCCTCACTCATGACAATAAATTCTGATTCTGGTTATGTATGTACGCCTACGTATGATGTCCTCGCACGCAGCAAGATGATATCGTCCCTCATATATACTGTGTACCGGGGGAACCATCTTAGTTCTGTATAAAACAATTTACGAAGTATCACGTCTCCGTGTGCAGTGCTTTCTGAAACATCAAATACTTAACAGGGTTGACCTCCAAGTGCAACAACTGCCACTTGTCTGCATTAAATTCCATCTGCCATTCTGCAGCTCATTTTTCCAGCTGGTCCAGATCCCACTACAGCTTTGGAAAACTTCCTCGCTGGCCACTCACTTTCAGTCTTTGCATCATCTGCAAACTTGCTGATCCCATTTCCCACATGATCATCCGGATCATTGAAAGGGATTGAGAACATCCACAGGGAACGACGCTGTCAGAGAGCAGCAATGATCATCAAGGATCCCCTCCACCCAGTCCACACTCTGCCTGGCTCCCACCTGCTGTCATGTAGGTGGGAGCGAGCATCATCCCTGCCGTGGATCCGCCGTCCGCGCCCCCCCCTCCGTCCCCCCCCCCCTCCGTCCCCCCCCCCCTCCGTCCCCCCCCCCCTCCGTCCCCCCCCCCCTCCGTCCCCCCCCCCCCTCCGTCCCCCCCCCCCTCCGTCCCCCCCCCCCCTCCGTCCCCCCCCCCCCTCCGTCCCCCCCCCCTCCGTCCCCCCCCCCTCCGTCCCCCCCCCCCTCCGTCCCCCCCCCCCTCCGTCCCCCCCCCCTCCGTCCCCCCCCCCCTCCGTCCCCCCCCCCCTCCGTCCCCCCCCCCCTCCGTCCCCCCCCCCCCTCCGTCCCCCCCCCCCCTCCGTTCCCCCCCCCCTCCGTTCCCCCCCCCCTCCGTTCCCCCCCCCCTCCGTTCCCCCTCCCCTCCCACTATCGCCCCCCCCCCCCCATTTCGCTTCCCCGGCCCGACTGTGAGTGGACGATGCCCCCGCCGGATTCCGCCCGGACTTTAGTGCCGCTCGCCCTCCTCTCCAAAGTCGCGCTCACCCCCTGGCAGCACCGGCTCCAACCAGGGCCAGACCCGCGCCCGGAACAAGGCTCACCTCGACCCCCAAGCCCAGGTCGCGGCCTCCTCCGCGGTCCGGCCCGTTGCCGAGGGAACGGCGCTCAGGGCCGCTGGCGGCGCGGTGACGTCAGCGCGCCGCCGCCTGGGCGGGGGACGCCGTCACGTGACGGGGTGGCCGCTGCCCGCGAGGAGGAGCCGAGTGATGGACGAAAGGGCGAGAGCAGGTTGAGGAAGGGGGTTCCGCATCATCCTGGGCAAACGCTGGGTCGGACGGGAGGCGGTTCAGCACCGGCCTCGGGCTGGATTTAACCCGCGACCCAGCTTTGCGGGATCTTTCATCGGGCTAATCCCGCGCTGGGCGGGTCGGGCCGGGCAGGACTGCATTGATCTATCCCCTGGTCACGTCCTCTCGTGCGCTCCGGGGCGGGACTGCATTGATTTATCCCCTGGTCACGTCCTCTCGTGCGCCCATTGATTTATCCTCGTGCATGCCAGGGCAGGACTGCATTAATGTATGCCTGGTCACATCTTCTCATCTGCATCCAGGAAGGACTGCATTGATCTATCCCCTGGTCACATTCTCTCATGTGCCTTGGGGCGGGACTGCATTGATTTATCCCAGGTCACACCCTCTTGTCCCCACAGAGATGAACCCACTTCAGTGCTCTGTCTCCGGGAAGAACTTTAAAAGGTCGAGTGAGTTAAAGAAACACCAGCAGGGCCACACCGGGGAGAGGTCCTTCACCTGGCCCAAATGCGGCAAGAGCTTCACCAAGTCATCCCACCAGCAGGGCCACACCGGGGAGAGGCCTTTCACGTGCCCTGAGTGCGGCAAGGACTTCAACAAATCGTCCCACCTGCTGAGACACCAGCGGGTCCACACCGGGGAGAAGCCCTTCACCTGCCCTGAGTGTGGCAAGAGCTTCACCCAGACCTCCAGCCTGCTGACCCACCAGCTGCTCCACACAGGGGAGAGGCCCTTCACCTGCCCCGAGTGCGGCAAGGGCTTCACCAAGTCATCCCACCTACTGACCCATCAGCGGGTCCACACCGGGGAGAGGCCCTTCACCTGCCCTGAGTGCGGTAAGGACTTCGCCCACACTTCCAGCTTGCTGACCCACCAGCGGGTCCACACCGGGGAGAGGCCCTTCACCTGCCCAGAGTGCAGCAGGGGCTTCAAGCACATCTCCCACCTGCTGACCCATCAGCGGGTCCACAGTGGGGAGAGGCCCTTCACCTGCCCCGAGTGCATCAAGGGCTTCAAACACATCTCTAGCCTGCTGAGACACCAGCGGGTCCACAGTGGGGAGAAGCCCTTTACCTGCCCCGAGTGCAACAAGAGCTTCACCCAGACCTCCAGCCTGTTGACCCACCAACTGCTCCATACTGGGGAGAGGCCCTTCACCTGCCCCAAGTGTGGCAAGGGCTTCACCAAGTCGTCCCACCTACTGACCCATCAGCGGGTCCACACCGGGGAGAGGCCCTTCACCTGCCCTGAGTGCGGTAAGGTCTTCGCCCACACTTCCAGCCTGCTAAGGCACAAGCGGGTCCACACCGGGGAGAGGCCCTTCACCTGCCCAGATCACGGTGGGGGCTTCAAGCACATCTCCCATCTGCTGACCCACCAGCGGGTTCACACTGCAGAAAGGCCATTCACCTGCCTCGAGTGCGGCAAGGGCTTCAAACACACCTCCAGTCTGCTGACCCACCAGCAGTTCCACACCAGGGAGAAGCCCTTCACCTGCCCCAAGTGCGGTAAGGGATTCAACCACACCTCAAGCCTGCTGACCCACCAGCTGCTCCACACCGGGGAGAGGCCCTTCACCTGCCCCGAATGTGGCAAGGGCTTCATCAAGTCGTCTCACCTGCTGACCCACCAGCGGGTTCACACTGGGGAGAAGCCCTTCACCTGCCCTGAGTGTGGCAAGGGTTTCACCCATACTTCCAGCCTGCTAAGGCACCAGCGGGTCCACACCGGGGAGAGGCCCTTCATCTGCCCCAAGTGCGGCAAGGGATTCACCAGGTCGTCCCACCTGCTAACCCACCAGCGTGTCCACACTGGGGAGAGGCCCTTCACCTGTCCTGAGTGCGGAAAGGGCTTCACCCAGACCTCCAGCCTACTGAGACACCAGTGTGTCCACACTAGGAAGAGGTCATTCACCTGCCCTGAGTGCGGAAAGGGGTTTACCAAGTCGTCCTATATGCTGACCCACCAGCGAGTCCACTCTGAGAGAGGCTGTTCCTCTGCCTCAGGAGCAGAAAGGGGTTCATCCAGTTCTCCAACCTGCTGACCCACCAACAAGTTCACACCAGGGAGAGGCTGTTCACCTGCTCCGAGGGAAGGACAGAGTTCGCCCAGCCACCAGCAGGTCCACACTGGGAAGAGGCCTTTTGTCTTCTGTATGAGAAAAGGGGTTTCCACAGTCCTCTGTTAAAGTTTGTTAAATTTAACATTGTTTTGTAACACTGTAAAGGATTCTGGGACTTTTGTTGTAAAAGTTGGCCAATTGTACATTGTAGACCAGCAGAAATAAGAGCAAGACAATGATATCTTCAAAAACCATTTTTTTATTAATAACTATTAACAATATCTTTCTTAACCTAACCCTACTATGAGCAAATGTATGTGTGGCAAATCCCAAACCATTACAGCTCAGGCACAATTCTGAAAAGTCAAATTCAAAGTTCAGTCTTAAACATGTTGAAATTCAAAATCTTTAAATTGATGTTCAGAAGTAATTCCAAGTATTTTGAGGCGCTGAGTCATTCCACTTCTCAAACTCATGAATTCTTGTTAAGTTACTTTCAGAGAAATTTTTCTTCTAACAAATAGTTTTTCACAATTCTCTTGTGTAGAGGTTATGGAACTTGTGATTTCTGTGATGTTTTCACAAACCCAGGCAAGGGTTAAACGAAATAACCATTAAAAAACGGTTCTGACCTAAATGCAAGAATGATCTTGCTTTACCTCAGTATGAGTTAGTCAAAGTGACCATTATAATGGCCACAGCATCACTGCTTTCTCTTAAGAGAGGCAGCCAAAAGCCCCTTTAATTCTGTGTCTAGGTGATTATCTGATGATACTTAAATGCTTTTTTTAAGTCTGAATCCCATGAGCAATACTGTTCTAGTTTCAGTTCCCAAAAGCTTGACTCATGGCAGATGGCCTCCTGTTTGTTTTGTACAGATGTCTTCTTAGCAAACACTCAGTTGTTTCAGGCTTTCAATGGCCAGAACTGAACAATAATAAGCTGCTTACATCTTGTACTTGAAGGAGCCTCAGCTTCAAAATAGTGTTATCTGTAAATTTCCCTGTCCAACCCATAAAGTAACTTGACTGAAAAATATATAAAAAATAAAAATTAAAAATAGCATAAGCCTGTAACAGAGAAAATTTTAAATTACAATCCACAGTTTTTCTTTCCTCAAACATATTCGAATGTCATACAATATTATACAGACAAATGTAACTTTTTTTGCAACATTGCAAATCTAACATCTTTTTTAAAAAATTAATGTCACAATAATTCAAATTGTACAATTTACATACCTTGTTTATATAGTGACATTTTCCATTTTCTCCCGAACTGGCCAAAATTAAACCCAAATGAAAAAAAGGATGTCATTTGGTTATTATCCAAATTTTATTGACTCAATGAATAATATATGTGGCAGAGTATATAGAGGTGTTTGGGAGATAAATTGGGAAAGGTTTGTTAGAGCAGGTCACACACAAACACTTTAAAACATTTTTTTGCAGGAGCTTTTGCAGAGTGCACGGAGACTCATAATGGAGTGTTGTTTGCCAAAGGCAACAAATGTAATAACATGCAGTAGCAGCTTTGAAAAAATAATTTACTGTCTGGAAGGTCATGTGAGCTTTGCAGGCAGAGAGGAGAAAAAACAGGTTTTGCTCTCTGAGTCGGAGGGAGTGAGAGAGGGAGACACACAGACTTCGGTTCCAGAATGTAACAGCCAGCAGATAGTAGCTGGGTTTTGGACAGGGCAAGCTTTTGGAAGATGGCCTGGTCAAGGGAGAGGACTGGCTGTCTGGTGTTTCCCTTGGAATAGCAGAAACAGAAAGGAACTCTGTGGTGACCTGAAAGAAAGAGGTTTTCATCTGGAGAACCCTAAAAGGGGCAAGTTTTGTCAGCAAGACACTGGAGTAGGACAGTAGGGAGACAGGAAATTACATCAGGGAGAAATAAATAGTGAAGTTACATAACAACAGAAAGAAAAGACAGGTGAGCAGGCAGGAGAAGGTGCTGTACAAAAAGAACACAACATACAAATTTGGTATCAGGTTTAAGGGCACTATATTTAAATGCACGAAGCATTAGAAACACAGTGGATGAACTGGTAGCTCAGATTCAGCTGAAATGGTATGACATTGTAGCCATAACTGAAACATGGCTCAATGAGGGGTGTGATTGGGTGCTAAATATCCAAAGTTACACAGTCTATAGGAAAGGTAGGTGAGTAGAGGAGATGGGGTGGCTGTGATGATTTTTTAAAAATGACATTAAATCAATAGAGAGAAGGGACGTAGGGTCAAAAGAGATAGAATCATTATGGGTTGAATTTTAAAAATGTCAAGGGTAAAAAGACCATATTAGCAATTATATACAGGCCCTCCAAACAGTAGCCGGAAAGTGGATAATAAGATACAGCAGGAAATACAGAGGATATGCCACAAAGATATCAAAATAATTATGGGAGAGTTCAACATGGCAGGAAAATTCTGGAAACCAGAAGAAAGAGTTTATAGAAAACCGAAGAGATAGCTTTTTTGAACAGCTTGTTGAGAAGCCCACCAGGGGATCTGCAGTTCTGGATTGGGACATGTGCAATGAAGCTGAGGTTGTTGGGGAGTTAAAGGTCATTGAACCTCTAGGAAGCAGCAATCATAACATGGTTGAATTTAATTTAAAATTTGAAAAGGAAAAAAATGATCAGATGAATCAATTTTTCAGTGGAATAAAGGAAATTAAAGTGGTATGAGAAAGGAACTGTCTCAAGTCAACTGGGAAAGCAAACTAATTGGAGGATCAGAGCAGGACTGGAAGATATTTTTGCAAGTAATAAAAGGAATGCAGGATAGATATATTCCAAGGAAAATGAAATATGTCCAAAGAAAGATGGTACCATTGTGGCTAACAAAAAAGGTGAAGGTTAAGATAGAAGCAAAGGAGAGGGCATACAAGGAAGCTAAAATTAGTGGGAAATCAGAGGATTGGGATTCCTTTGGACACAGAAAACAAAGAAAGTCATTTGGAAAGAAAAGATTAGCTATGAAAGAAGATTAGCAAACAATATTAAAAAAGATACTGAGCTTTTTTCAAATATATAAGAAATAAAAGTGACACACGTGTTGACATAGAACCGATAGAAAATGATGCTGGGGAAATTGTAATGGGTTATAAAGAGATGGCAGAGGAACTTAATCAATATTTTGCGTCTGTCTTCACCGTGGAAGACATTAGTAATATATCGGACAGTCAGAGGCTTCAGAGAGTAGAGTTAGATTCAGTTAGGGTTTCAAGAGAAATTGTGCCAGGCAAACTAAACGGATTAAAGATTAATAAATCTCCTGGACCAGATGAGGTGCATCTGCAGATTTAGAAAGAGGTGGCTTTGGAGATTGTAGATCTATTGCTGATAATCTTCCAGAAATCGATAGACTGGAGAGATTCCAGAGGATTGGAAGGTTGCAAATGTGATTCCGCTGTTTAAGAAAGGTGGGAGACAGAAAAAAGGAAACTATAGGCTGATTAGTCTGATGTCGGTGGATGGGAAGATATTAGAGTCGATCCTCAAGGATGAGGTGATTAAGTACTTAGAGATGAATGACAGGATTGGTCCAAGTCAGCATGGTTTTTTTAAGGGTAGATCCTGCCTGACCAACCTATTAGAGTTTTTTTTTAAATCTCGTAGGATAGACAAAGGAAAGGCTCTGGATGTTATATATTTAGATTTTCAAGAGGTTTTCAAAAAGGTGCTGCATATTAGACTGCTAAATAAGATGAGGGCCCATGGAATTACAGGGAAGTGGCTGATAGGCAGTAAGCAAAGGGTTGAAATTAAGGGTTCCCATTCTGGATGGCTGCCTGTAACTAGTGACGTTTTGCAGGGGTCGGTATTGGGGCTACTGCTGTTTACAATTTATATTAATGATTTGGATTGTGGTATGAATGGTTTTGTGGCCAAATTTGCAGACAGCAGTGGAGCAGGAAGTGTAGTAGAAAGGATATAGATGGATTAGGAGACTGGGCAAAATTATGGCAGATGAGATTTAACATCGAGAAGTGTTTGGTTGTACATTTTGGCAGTGGAAAGAAACAGGCAGAATTCTATTTGGATGGGGTGAAAATTCAGACCTTGGATGTGCAAAGGGACCTGAGTGTCCTCGTGCAGGGAAATCTAAAAGTTAATGACCAGGTGAAATTGGTAGTGAAGAAAACGAATGCTTTGTTGGCCTTCATTTCAAGAGGAATAGTGTACAAGAGTAAAGATGTGTTGATGAGGCTCTATGGGGCACTGGTGAGGCCTCATTTGGAGTACTATGTGGAGTTTGGGCCCCCTATCTTAGAAAGGAGGTGATGTTGTTGGAGAGGGTGCAGAGGAGATGCACTAGGATAATTTCTGGAATGCAAGGGCTAACGTATCAGGAGTGTTTGGCAGCTCTTGGGTTGTATTCATTGGAGTATAGGAGAATGAGAGGAGATCTCATGGAGGCATTTCATATTTTGAAAGGTTTAGATAGGGTGGATGCGGGTAAGATGTTTCCCTTGGTGGGTGAATTGAGGACAAGGGATCATAGTCTGAAAATTAGAGGTTATCCATATAAAACAGAGATTAGGAAGAACTTCTTTAGCCAGTGGGTCATGGATCTGCGGAGCTCGCTGCCACATACAACAGTAGAAGCCAGATCACTGGGAGTATTTAAACAAGAAATAGACAAGTATCTAATTAGTGAGGGCATCAAGGGATATGGGGGAAGGCCAGAAATTGGAACTAGTGTAGAATAGTTTAGTGTAGATTTATGGAACAGACTCAATGGGCCTAAAAGCCTGCTTCTGTTCCTTTGTCTTGTGATCTTGTGAGTGGCTGATTAAAAAGTAATCTGTTGTGGATGTCCTGCAACAAGAAAACTCTGAAAACCAACAAGAACCCTCCTGAGTGGTCACCATTTACCTGTTAAGCACCAAAGTCTGGTGAACTTCATTAATTTAACTTCTGTGCACAGTCCAAGAATTGCCTGCAACGAGTGAGATTGGACTGTGATCCAAAGAATTTTTCTAATCTCAAATATACATTACACACACCTGCATTAGTATTAGAAGGGGGTTAAGTTTGTTAAGTGAGTCAATAGAGATAAGTTAAAGTTTGATTCTATTTTCATGTTCAAAGATAATTAAAAGCAACTTTTGTTTAAGTAACCATTTGATATGGTGGATATCACAAGACAAAGGAACAGAAGTGGCCACTAGGCCTATTGAGTCTGTTCTGTAAAACTACACTAAGCTAGTTCCAATTTCCGGCCTTTTCTCCATATCTATTGCTGCCAGATTTTGGGGTCCTCTGGACTCGTAACAATATTCAGTAGCATAGAATTGGAGGTTTGTGTCTGGTGATCATCAATGAACTGTATATATGGTTCCAATATTTTTTTTAATTGTTCAAAATTATCTCTTAAATTATAGGTAATTTTTTCCAGTGGAATACAGCAATCTATTTCTATATACCAGCGAACTTCTTTACTCAGAGAGTGGTAGCCGTGTGGAATGATCTTCCGGGAGAAATAGTGGCGGCGGAGTCAATTGTATTATTTAAGAAAAGGTTGGACAGGTATATGGATGAGAAGAAGATGGAGGGTTATGGGCATTGTGCAGGGAGGTGGGACTAGAGAGGGGTGTTTGGTTCGGTGCGGACTAGAAGGGCCTAATGGCCTGTTTCCGTGCTGTAATTGTTATGTTAGATGTTTCCATTTTCCAAGTTGTCACTATGCATTTCTTTTTTGCTGTTGCTAAAGCAATCATAATAAATTGTTTTTTAGATCTATCCAATTTTAACTGTAACTCGTTATCATTTTCTTAATAGAAGTTCTTTTTAATTTTTGTTATTTTTTGAATATTTTATTTATATTTTCGCACAAGCTTGTACAGCCATATACAGTGTCCTGCCAACAATGGCAATTCACATTCAAGTATACATATATTCCTTCTCTTTATGACTATATATACAAGCCCGTGTCTCTACCAACCCCCCTCCCCCCACATATAAAATAACTCACTCAAACTTTGACAAACAACAACAAAACTTTAACACTAGGAAAATAAATAAGGGACATTGATTGTCACAGCTCAGCGGACTTCCAAGTAGCCGCAATGCTCTTCCAGGCCACTGCCAATGCGATTAACACAAATTGGATTTGAAATTTGGACTGCTTCATTGTAAGTCTTTTATCCATTTTGTTTCCCAACAGGAACAACTCTGGGTTCTGTGGGAATCGTTTACCTATGATTTTTCTCTAGGACTTGGCAAAGGGGCCTCACCATGGCACATGACCAGGTTATGTGCATGAACATCCCAGTCACCATGCCACATCTGAAGCATTGGTCTGACTGTTCTGGTTTTGACCTGTTTATTTTCACCGCATTAGATACAGCTGGTGCAAGAAATTATATTGCACCATCTTGTACCTTGCATTGATGACCATGGTCATGCTGTCCCGGCATAAGTCGGACCACCATCCCTCATCAATTACAATACCCAAGTCTGACTCCCATCCTCCTCTCGATCTATGGAGGCCAGTTTGGGTCCATCCGACTGGAGCAAGAAATACATTGCAGAAATTAATTTCTTTCCACTCCCCCTTTGAATCATGGTCACTGTGGCACTGCATTGAAATAGGGTCATACTTGGACCCAATACGTCACGTAAAAAAAAATCCTATTTGAAGATAGCAGTGAAATATCTGATTTGACAAATCATATTTATTTTTTGAGTTGGCAAACAACATTAATTGCTCCTGCTCTTAACAGTCCTCTTATGCACCTGATGCCATTATGGCACCAGGTGAACAGGATCTTGTTACCTACCGTTAATGGTATTAATTTATTAGGAGTAGGGCATTTTTTGGGACCACTTTGATGTTCAAATATTAACCATATAAGAGTTTATGGCATGGAAAAAGGCCATCTCCCTCTATGCTGGTTCTCTCAAACATCTCCATTAGACCCCGGCTGCCTATTCTCCACCCATAACCCTTCAACCTCCTCCTATCCATGCATTATATCCAGCCTCCTCTTAAATTATTTCCTCTGGAAGATTATTCCATTCAGCCACGACTCTCTGAGTGAAGAAGCATCCTCTAATGTTTCTCCTAAAATTTTGCCCCCTTACTTACCCTCAACTTGTGTCCTCTTGTTTCAACCTATTCTGCTCTCAGGGGGAAGACTCTTTCTATTCCCTTCATCATTTCAAACACCTCTATCAAATCCCCTATCAACCATCTATGTTCCAATGAATAAAGCCCTAACCTCTTCAATCTTTCTCTAGGTATTTTAAGCCAGGCAACATCCTTGTAAATCTTCTCTGCACCCTCTCCACCTTATCTATATCCTTCCTATAATTTGGAGACCAGAACTGAACACAATACTCCAAACCTAGCCTCACCAATGCCTTAAACAGTCGCAGCATCACTTCCCAGCTCCTATACTCTATGCTATGATTTATGAAGGCTAACATACCAAATGCCTTCTTAACCACCCAGTCAACGTGGGAATCCACCTTCAAGGAACGCTGCATCATAACTCTAATATCTCTTTCTTCTTGTGCATTCCCCAATGTTCTCCCCTTTACCTCATATGTCCTATTTTGATCATTTTTTTCTGAAATGAAGCACCCCACACTTCTCTACATTAAATTCCATCTGCCATCGTTCAGCCCAATTTTCCAGACAAACCAAATCCCTCTGTAATCCCTGAAAACCTTCCTCACTATCCACCACTCCCCCTATTTTCATATCGTCTGCATATTTACTTACCCAGTTAACCACTCCATCATCCAAATCATTAATATAAATTATGAAAGGGGGCCTAGCACCGATTTTTGAAGCATGCTGCTCATCACAGGCATCCATCCTGACAGACAGTTGTCCACCATGACCCTCTGCTGTATCTCCTCCAGCCACCTCTGAACCCATCTTACTTTTTCTCTATTAATCCCAAGTGACTGAACCTTCCTTACTAACCTTTCATGTGTAACCTTATCAAAAGCTTTGCTAAATTCCAGATAGACTACATCAACTGTCCTACCTTCATCCACCTTTCTTGTCACTTCTTCGAAAAACTCAACAAGGTTCGACAAATATTGACTTTCCCTTCACAAACCCATGCTGGGTGCTCCTGATCAATCCCTGCCTATCCAGATATTTATACACACCATCTCTAAGAATACCCTCCATAACTTTTTCTTATCAACTAAGTTAAACTTACAGGCCTATAATTAATTGGTTGTTACCTCGTGCCTTTTTTATACAACAAAACTACATTAGCAATTCTCCAATCCTGTGGCTCCACACCCTCCTCCAGTGATTGTTGAAAAATCACTGACTGCCTCTGCTATTTGCTCCCTGACAATAGACAATAGGAGCTGGAGTAGGCCCTTTGGCCCGTCAAGCCAGCACTGCCATTTTACAGATCATGGCTGATCACTACTATCAGTACCCCTTTCCAGCCTTATCCCCATAACCCTTAACTCCTTTGCCCACTAGAGTCTTATCTAACTCTCTTTTGAACATAATCAGCGAATCTGCCTCTACCACCCTCTGTGGCAGAGCATTCCACAGATTCACACTTCTCTGGGTAAAAAAATGTTTTCTCATCTCCGTCCTAAAGGGCCTACCCTGTATTCTTAAACTATGCCCTCTAGTCCTCGTCTCCCCCATCATTGGGAACAAGTAATCCGACTTCACCCTGTCTAACCCCTGATAATTTTGTATACCTCAATCATGTCCCCCCCTCATCCTTCTAAACTCCATCGGATACAAGTCCAGTTTTTCTAGCCTTTCAGCATATGTCAACCCTGCCATCCCTGGAACTAACCTTGTAAATCTGCGCTGCACACCCTCTATAGCTAGTATGTCCTTCCTCAAAATTGGAGACCAGAACTGGACCCAATACTCCTTAATGTCCTGAGGAAAATCCCATAATTTTAATCCCAATATTAACTCCTCCGTATTTGATACCCTCCTGCAGCCACTTTAAATTACTGATCCTAGAAGCTCCAAAACCCTCTCTTTACTAATCCCTATCTTTTCCATAACTAAGCCATTTGCCTCACTTATTTCACATAGTCCAATGTCCTTTTTGTTTGTGAACACAGATGAGAAAAACATTGTTTAATATCTCTCCCATCTGATATGGTTCCTCGCACAGTACAGTGCTCCCATTTTCCAGTGGTCCTGTTCTATCCTTAACCCTCCTTTTACTATTTACATATCTGTAAAAACCCTTAGTTTTCACTTTTATCTTCTCAGCTATTGACATCTCATACCTTATTTTTGCTTATTTTCTTCTTAAGGTTTGTTCTGGAATCTATGTAATAATCATATATCTTATTCAATTTTTGCTTCTTAAATTTAGCATATGCCTCTCTCTTACCCTGAACCAACTTCCTAATTTTTTCCCAAAAACATGGTTCCCTTGAACTTTTGGCCTTGCCTTTCAAGCTGACTGGCATGTAAAAATCCTATACTCTCAATATTTCTTCTTTAAATACCCTCCAAATCTCCTGTACATCCTTTCCAGAAAAAAGATCAGCCCATACAATTTTCTGCAAATTCCTTCTCATTTCTTCAAATCTAGCCTTCCACCACTTAAAGATCTTCAACCTCGGGCCTGACCTATCCCTTTCCATATTTAAGTTGAAGCTAATGGACCCATGATCACTGGATCCAAAGTTCTCACCAATGCACATTTCTGTCACCTGCCCTATTCCGTTCCCTAACAATAGATCTAACACTGCCTCCCCTCTAGTAGGCACCTCAACATACTGCTGTAAAAAGCAATCCTGAACACATTGTACAAAGTCTAAGCCATCCTGCCTTCTCACTGATTGTGTTTCCCAATCAATGTTAGGAAAATTTAAATCCCCAACTATCACCACCTTACTTCTACTACACATCTCAGCTATTTCCCTGCACATTTGCTCTTCCAGTTCCAGATATTAATCACTTGTTTTAATGTGGGGCTGCACTTCTTTCCTGACAGCAATTTAGTCTCCCATTTATAAATAAAGTCCTCTCCCCCATCAGGTTCAGATCAATTTGTGCTCTTGGAAGAGAGAGGCGATGTATCTCAACTGGACTGCCCAGTAATATTTTTTAAAGTAATGACATCCTCAATCCACCTAGACTTTTGTCCGTTGTTAATTTTTCCATAGAGACCCTTGCCACCTTACATTTCCAGAGAAACATTCTGGCCTTGTGTAGAGGCTGTTTGAAGAAACCCTGGGTAATAGCACAGGCAATGTCTGGAAAGGACGCTGGAATCTTGGCAACACATTAATTTTGATACAGTTAACCCTGCCCACTAATGTTATGGGAAGGGACATCCATCTATTTAAATCCTCCTCGACTCTCTCCAGCAAGGGGGCATAATTTAAATTGCCATCAATATTAACTCCTCCGTATTTGATACCCTCCTGCAGCCACTTTAAATTACTATTTTCTTCAAATTGTCTATAATTCCCCTTGGTGAGTGGCATCACCTCATTTTTTCCACCCAATTGATCTTATACCTGGAGAGTTTCCCATAGCCCTCCAGTACCACGTGCAGTCAATGTTAGTGGGGGTTGTATATAGGCCTCCAAATAGTAATGTAGAGGCGAGGGAAGGCATAAAAAGAGAAATTAGAGAAGCATGCAATAAGGGAACAGCTGTCATCTTGGGAGACTTTAATTTACATATAGATTGGACTAGCCAAATTAGTAAAAATACTGAGGAGGAGGAATTCCTTGAATGTTTACGGGATGGTTATCTAGACCAATATGTCGAGGAACCAACTCAGGAGCAGGCCATTTTAGACTGGGTATTATATAATGAGAAGGGTCTAATCAGCAATCTTGTTGTACGAGGCCCTTTGGGTAGGAGCGATCACAATATGATTGAATTCTCACTCGACATAGAGAGTGAAGAAATTAAAACCGAGACTAAGGTCCTGAATTTAAATAAAGGGAATTATGATGGTATGAGATGGGAGTTGAGTAAGATTGATTGGGTGGTGTTTATGGGGGGGGGGGGTTGACGGTGGATAGACAATGGAAAGCATTCAAAGATCTAATGGAAGATTTGCAGAAATTGTTTATACCAGTTTGGCATAAAAATAAACCAAAAAAGGTGACTCAACTGTGGATAACAAGGGAAATTAGGGACAGCATTAGGTCCAAAGAGAGAGCATATCAATTGGCCATCACTACTTCCTTTGTAACAACTATATTATCAAGGCCCTCCCCAACATTCGCATCCTTAACTCCGCACTTGGGCATGCTGGACGTGTCTTCCACCGTGAAGACTGACACAAAATATTTGTTTAATGCCTCGGCCATTTCCTCATTTTTTGCTACCAGTTTTCCTTTCTCATCCTCCATGTTAACTCTGGCCACCCTCTTCCGTTTTATATATTTATAAAATTTTTTGCTTTCTGTTTTTATATTTTGTGCCAATTTACTTTCATAATCCTTTTTCCCATTTCTTATTACCCGCTTTGTAACCCCTTGTTGTCTCTTAAAGTTTTCCCAATCTTCCAGTTTCCCACTGCTCTTTGCACCTTTGTACACCTGCGCTTTCAATTTTATGCTCTCCTTTATTTCCTTTGTTAACCATGGTTGATTTTTCCCTCCCTTGCTGCCCTTTTTTCTGACTGGAATATATTTTTGTTGAGCATTACAAAATATTTCTTTGAAAATCTTCCACTGTTCCTCAACTGTTTCATCAATGAGCCTGCGCTCCCAGTTCACTCTGCCGATTTCTTCCCTCATCCTTTGGTAGTCACCCCTGTTTAAGCATAATATATTAGTTTTAGATCGAACTATTTCCCCTTCCATCTAAATGAGAAATTCAATCCTACTATGAACGCTATTTCCCAGATGGTCTCTGACTATTACATCATTTACTCTACCTATCTCATTGCACAACAGTAGATCCAGGAGAGCATTTTCTCTTGTTGGTTCCTTAACATGCTGCCCAAGAAATTTATCGTGGATGCATTCTATGAAGTCCTCTTCCAGACTCCCACGAGCAACTTGATTTTCCCAATCTATGTGGAAGTTAAAGTCCCCCATGACTACTGCCGTATCATTATTACATGCCTCACTTAACTCTCTATTTATTTCCTGTGCCACTAAACTATTGCTATTTGGTGGGCGATAGATAACACCCGCCAATAATTTTTTCCCTTTGTTATTCTTTATCTGTACCCAAATGGACTCAACATTATGCTCTTTAGATCTTATATCATCCCTCACTACTGCCTGGAGCTCATCTTTGATTAAGAGTGCAACTCCACCTCCCTTACCATCCTGTCTATCTCTTTGCACCATCTGATACCCTTGAAAGTTTAATTCCCATTTAGGGTCACCTTGTAGCCATGTTTCCGTGGTGGCTACCCAATCATAGGCATGGGTACCAATTTGCCCCTCAAGTTCACTAACCTTATTTCTAATACTGCGGCCATTCAGATTAAGATCAGCCATGATCTCATTGAATGTCGGAGCAGGCTCAAAGGGCCATATAACCTGACAAAAGGCAAAGGAGAAAAAACCCAACACCCAACCCCAACCAACCAATTTTCCCCTGCAACCGCTGCAACCGTGTCTGCCTGTCCCGCATCGGACTTGTCAGCCACAAATGAGCCTGCAGCTGACGTGGACATTTACCCCCTCCATAAATCTTCGTCCGCGAAGCCAAGCCAAAGAAAGAAGATAGAAACATAGAAGATAGGAGCAGGAGTAGGTCATTCGACCCTTTGAGCCTGCTCCGCCATTCAACGAGATCATGGCTGATCTTAAAGTTCAGTACCCTATCTTCTATGTTTCTATTAAAAGTATTAATTCCTGGGGAACGAAATAGACTGTTCTCAGATCCAAATAAAGCCTAACACTTTGCAGAACAATTGCCGAACAGACGACGAAATGAGAAGTACTAAAAAAGTGTTGTGAAGATAATAACGTGAATATAAAGTTTAAGGTTGAAAAAGATGAGGGGAAAAAGATAAGAAAAAAGGGAAAAAATTAGCTTTGTTATAGTTGCTGGGGAAGGAAGAAGAACTTCTACTGCAAAATCTGTTGATGCTTGCAGTTATTACCGCAACCCAAATAGATATGGGAGTTGTGGTTTTCTGGCAAGAAGTCAAAGACAACCCAATGCGGGGGGGGGGGTTAATGTTATTTTGGGTAGGAATATTTTGTGTTCATTTTTGTAAGGGTTTCTAGAATCATTTGTTTTTTTAATCATGTCGTCGTGTATTGAGACATGCAAAAATAATTTTAAAAGAAATATTGGAAAAAAAGATGGAAGAGTTGAGGAGACAAGAGAGAATTGAAAATGGAGGTATAAGATGGGTACATTAATTTTATTGACCATAAACATTAATGGAACACACATCCAAAGGAAGAGGTTACTGACATTACTAAAAAAAGAGAAAGTGGACATTGCATTTGTGCAAGAAACACACTTAACCGAGATAAAACAGTAAATTGAAGAGAGATTGTGTAGGCCCTGTAGTGGCATCATCATACAATTCAAAATCCAGAGGAGTAGCTAGATTAGTCAACAAAAATTTGCCAATCAATATAAAGGAAATAATAACAGATCCAGCAGGCAGGTTTGTAATGTTGAAGTGCCAGATCTAATAAGAATTTTGGAATTTACTAAATATCTATGCACCTAACAAAGAAGATCAGGAATTTATGCAAAATATCTTCCTAAAGATAGCAGATACACAGAAACCTATCTTGCTTGGAGGGGATTTCAACTTCAACTTGGACCCAATAATTGACAAAACTGCGTAGACAATTAACAATAAAAATAAAGTAGCTAAATTTACCCTAAAATCAATGCAGGACATGAAACTAATTGATATATGGAGGAAGCAACATCCAAAAGAAAGAGAATATTCATATTACTCGAATAGACCTACTCAAGAATAGACATGTTTTTGTTGTCAGCACAGATCCAAGGGAGAGTTAAGAACACAGAATATAAAGCAAGATTATTATCTGATCACTCTCCCTTGTTATTAACAATCAAATTAGAAAATGTCCCACCCAAGATATATAGATGGAAGTTAAACCCTGCTCTATTAAAAAGGCAACATTTCAAGGAATATATCGAATAGCAAATTAAAATATATTTCAAGATAAATATGGAGTCAGTAAAAGATAAATTCATTTTCTGGGTTGCAATGAAGGCCTTTATTAGAGGACAAATGATTAGCTATATGACTAAAATTAAAAAGGAATATAATTGCAAAGTAAATCAGTTGGAAAAAGAGAACAATTGAAGAAAAGGAATTAGCAAAAAAAGATACAGAGAAAAAAGAGAGAATTGGCAGAGAAAAAACTAAAATACAAAACACTACAAACATATAGAGAAAAATATAATGAAAACAAAGCAAAGATATTATGAACTGGGAGAGAAAACCCACAAAATATTGGCCTGGCAACTTAAAAGAGAGCAAGCTAAAAGAACCATACTAGCAACAAGAAAAGATGAACAACAGATCACATACAACCCATTGGAGAATAATGTAAATTTGAAAAAATTCTATAAACAATTATACCAAACGAAAAATATACAAAAAAATGACAAAATTGGCAAATTTTTATCTAATATTGAACTACCACATCAACAAATAGATGAACAAAATAAATTGACAGAACCTTATATGACTGAAGAAGTACAGGATATATTAATGAAACAACCAAACAATAAAACACCAAGTGAAGATAGATCCCTGTTAAGAGTTTTATAAAGTATTTAAGAATCTATTAATCCCTCCCCTCCTTGAAGTAATGAATCAGGTGGAAGAGACCCAAAGAATCACAGTAATTCCAAAAGAGGGAAAAGACCCTCTATTGCCAACATCACACAGACCAATATCATGATTGAATACAGATTACAAATGAATAGCAAAATTACTAGCATACAGACTGAATGACTGTACTGTTACAAGATCAAAGCAGCAACCACAAAGAAGGCATATCACACAGGGGTAAAGATGAACAATTAGTTTATTAACAAAAAATTCACCTTCAAACTTTAATTCAAAATCCCCCCCCCCTTTTATAACAATGCCCACTGGTTATTATGCAAATTTCTATAACAATGTAAAAATAATAAATTCCCCAGCCTAAATATAACATATGTAATCAAAGTTTAAGCTACACTTCCAACCAGCCCACAGAAAAATTTAGACCCAAAACACACAAGACTCACAAAACTTTGATCTCAACCAAAGCAAAGATCATAAACAAAATTCAGTTTGTTTGGTAAACTGAAGCCAAAATATCTTTGAGAAAGAGAGCATAAAATTCGAAGTTGTCTTGTGTTGCTGCAGAGAGAGGAACAACTGGCTTGGTTCGGATCCTTCAGGCTGACTTCGGAACGTTCATCCTTTTTAAAATCCCAACATTCTAAACTGTGCTCCAGACCAAGACTCATACTCTGAGCCTTCTTCCACTCCACAGCACCCCAATGGTGGTTTATTGTCCAAGTCCAGAAATTTTTAGATAATTTTCTGCACATGCTCAGTCTATCTCCCACTCTCTCAGCAGTCCACCTTCACCTTGGCTCTCTAAGGCAAACGGTCACTTTTTAACATAAAACCATACAACACATAGGTCAATAGACAACACAGAACTCTGTAACAAACTAGTAAGACAAGACCAAACTGGATTTGTTTAAAAAAGGACGGGCAGATGATAATATTTGTAAATTTATCAATTTAATTCATGCAGCACAAATAAATAAAATGCCAATGGTAGCTGTTACATTAGATGCAGAGAAAGCCTTCAACAGGGTAGAGTGGAATTATTTGTTTCAAGTGTTACAGAAATTTAAACTACTGGAAACATTTATTAACCGGATTAGAGCATTATATAATGGACTGTTAGCAAAGGTAGTAATAAATGGATATGTATCAGATCACTTTAAAATAAGCAGGTCAACAAGACAGGGATGCTCATTATCCTTTTCATTGTTCGCTTTGGTTATTGAAACACCAGAAGGAAACTATGATAAAAGAAATAAAAAATAAAAGAGAAATTTTTTTGCAAACCTGAAGAAGATAGTAAGGAAATTTTTATGGAAGGGTAAGAAATCAAGAATAGCACTATAAAAATTAATATGGAGATACAAACAAAGGGGACTGCAGCTTCCAAACTTCAAAAATTACTACAGGGCAGCACAGTTAAGTTTTAAACATAGAGGTAAAAGAACGAAACATGAGAGGAGTTATGTCGAGGAACAATGAGTTTACATATGATACAATATAACTGGCTGCATAGATGATATATCACTCCTCAGAAAACAAAAGAGTTGGTACCCAACTGCATTGGACAGATGTTTTTGCTGTAAACAAGAGACTGGAACAACATTACATGCAATTTGGACATGTTCAAAAGTAAAAATTTTCTCGGAAGACCTAAACCAAATATTAAACAAAATCACAAAAAATAATATACCAAAAGATTTTCTGTTAAATAAGATAAGAGACAAGAAAAGGACTAAAATTAGATAGAGCCCAAAAAATATTTATTATGATAGCACAAGCAGTAGCAAAAAAATTACAACCTGGAAAATGGAAACAAGCCTTAAAATACAACCGTGGTATACAGAAATAAACAAGTGTATTCCATGAGAAAAAATTACATACAATCTGAAAGACATTATTTGAACAAATTTGGGAACCATACATAAAATATGTCGGAGAATGCCAACCACAGACCTTCATCTCTTAAAACAAGATGATTATGAACAGGATAAGATTTAAATATATAAAAGTGGACGATAAGACTTTTTTGTTTTTTCTTATTTCTTGTTTTTATAACCATATAACCGTTTACAGCATGGAAACAGGCCATGTCGGCCCTTCAAGTCCGTACCGGTTCACTTGAACAACTCCACTAGCTCCTCTGCAAACTCCTGAGGAAGCGGAGGCTCTCTTAGGTCAGTACATCCTGAGATTTTCCAGGTCCTTGTAGATCGGTGCATCCTGAGACCTTCCAGGTCCTCGTAGATCAGGTAAGTTTGAATGATTAATTTCAGAAATGTAATAAAGTCAGAGTATGATCACAAACGAGGCCATGGATTGTGTTAGTGGGCAGTCAGTGACCAGCTCTCTGGCTGCCAAAGCTTTTGTTTGCCAATAAAAGTTTAAAACTTTTTTTTATTATTTTTTTTATTTTTTATTTTTCACACCATAAATCGCATTAACCATCATACACACTTTTTCCTTTTCACACATATACAGTGCCTTTTTCTCCCCCACCCTCCCTCCTCCCATCCCACCCTCCCTACCTCCCCCCTCCCATCCATTTAAGGTATAAACTCTAGGATACATTAAACCAGTCAGACAATGTTGTCATTCAATAAAAATACACCAGAAATTCCACTGAGTCCATTCTTTTCATTTCCTTTTCCTTCTGTTAACTTAGGTAGTGATTGTCCCCGGTAGGTTTTCGCTATTGTGTTTAATGTAAGGCTCCCATATTTGTTCGAATATTTCAATATTATTTCTTAAACTATATGTTATTTTTTCTAATGGAATACATTTATTCATTTCTATATACCATTGTTGTATTTTCAAATTATCTTCCAATTTCCAGGTTGACATAATACATTCTTTTGCTACGGCTAGAGCTATCTTAACAAATCTTTCTTGTGCATCCTCCAAATCAATTCCAAATTCTTTGTTTTTTATGTTACTTAGGAGGAAGATCTCTGGATTATTTGGTATATTGTTTTCTGTTATTTTATTTAATATCTGATTTAGATCTTCCCAAAATTTTGCTACATTCTCACATGTCCAGATTGCATGAATTGTTGTTCCCATTTATTTTTTACATCGAAAACATCTATCAGATACTGTTGGGTCCCATTTATTTAACTTTTGAGGTGTAATGTATAGCCTGTGTATCCAGTTATATTGTATAATACGTAACCTCGTATTTATTTTATTTCTCATCGTCCCAGAGCATAACTTCTCCCATATTTCCTTTTTTATCTTTATATTTAAATCTTGTTCCCATTTTTGTTTAGTTTTACCATTTGTTTCCTCATTCTCCTTTTCTTGCAGTTTAATATACATATTTGTTATAAATCTTTTGATTATTATTGTATCTGTAATCACATATTCAAAGTTACTTCCCTCTGGCAAACTCAAACTCCTTCCTAATTTATCCTTCAAGTAGGATCTCAACTGGTAGTATGCCAACGCTGTATCTTGAGTTATATTGTATTTATCTTTCATTTGTTCAAAGGATAAGAATCTATTTCCTGAAAAACAATTTTCTATTCTTTTAATCCCTTTTTTCTCCCATTCTCTAAAGGAAAGGTTATCTATTGTAAAAGGGAGTAACTTGTTTTGCATCAATATTAGTTTTGGCAATTGATAATTTGTTTTATTTCTTTCTACATGAATCTTCTTCCAAATATTGAGTAGATGATGTAATACTGGAGAACTTCTGTGTTGTACCAATTTTTCATCCCATTTATATAATATGTGTTCAGGTATCTTTTCCCCTATTTTATCTAATTCTAACCTAGTCCAATCTGGCTTTTCCCTTGTTTGATAAAAATCTGATAGGTATCTTAATTGCGCGGCTCTGTAATAATTTTTAAAGTTTGGCAGTTGTAAGCCTCCTTGTTTATACCATTCTGTTAATTTATCTAGTGCTATCCTCGGTTTCCCCCTTTCCATAAAAATTTCCTTATTATTTTCTTTAACTCCTTGAAGAATTTCTCTGTCAGTTGTATTGGCAATGCCTGAAATAGGTATAATATCCTTGGAAAAATGTTCATTTTAATACAGTTTATCCTTCCTATTAGTGTTAGTGGTAAATCTTTCCAATGCTCTAAATCGTCTTGTAATTTTTTCATTAGTGGATAATAATTGAGTTTATATAGTTGGCTGAGATTTTTGTTTATTTGTACACCTAGGTATCTTATTGCTTGCATTTGCCATCTAAATGGTGATTCCTTCTTAAATTTTGAGAAATCCGCATTATTCATAGGCATTGCTTCACTTTTATTTACATTGATCTTGTAACCCGACACTTCTCCATATTCCTTCAATTTCTTATATAATTCTTTTATTGATAGTTCTGGTTCTGTTAAGTACACTATAACATCATCCGCAAATAGACTGATTTTATATTCCTTGTCTTTTATTTTTATCCCTTTTATATTATTTTCTGTTCTTATCAATTCTGCTAGTGGTTCTATAGCTAACGCAAACAATAAAGGTGATAGTGGGCATCCCTGCCGTGTTGACCTGCTTAAGTTAAATTGCTTTGATACATGTCCATTTACTGTCACTTTCGCTAATGGTCCCTTATATAATGCTTTAATCCAATTAATATACTTCTCCAGTAAACTGAATTTTTGCAATACTTTGAACAAATAATTCCATTCGACTCTGTCAAAGGCCTTCTCTGCGTCTAAAGCAACTGCTACTGTTGGTGCTTTATTCCCTTCTACTGCATGAATTAAGTTAATAAATTTACAAATATTGTCTGTTGTGCGTATTTTTTTGATAAATCCAGTTTGGTCTAGATTTACCATTTTCGGTACATACTCTGCTAATCTGTTTGCTAATAGTTTAGCTATTATCCTATAATCTGTATTAAGTCTATAAGACGCTGGTGTGAGTGGATCTTTCCCTGTCTTTGGTATTACTGCAATTATTGCTGTTTTACATGAATCTAGTAAGCTTTGTGTTTTATCAATCTGGTTGATTACTTCCAGGAGGGGCGGAATTAATAAGTCTTTAAATGTTTTATAAAATTCTATTGGGAATCCATCCTCTCCTGGTGTCTTATTATTTGATATTTTTTTTATTATCTCTTGTATTTCTACTATTCCAAATGGCTCTGTTAATTTATTTTGTTCCTCTATTTGTAGTTTTGGTAGTTCAATTTTAGTTAGAAATTCATCTATTTTCCCTTCTTTCCCTTCGTTTTCAGTTCGGTATAATTGTTCATAGAATTCTCTAAAGTTTTCCTTAATTACTTTTGGATTATATGTAATTTGTTTGTCTTTTTTCCTTGATGCCAATACCATTTTCTTAGCTTGTTCTGTCTTAAGCTGCCATGCTAGGATTTTGTGCGTTTTTTCACCTAGTTCATAATATTTCTGTTTTGTCTTCATTATATTCTTCTCCACCTTATATATTTGTACTGTTTCATATTTTATTTTTTTATCCACCAATTCTCTTCTTTTAGTTGTATCTTCCTTCATTGCTAATTCTTTTTCTATATTTACTATTTCCCTTTCCAACTGCTCTGTTTCCTGATTATAGTCCTTCTTCATCTTGGTTACATAACTTATTATTTGCCCTCTAATGAATGCTTTCATTGCATCCCATAGTATAAACTTATCTTCCACTGATTTCGTATTTATTTCAAAATACATTTTAATTTGTTTTTCAATAAATTCTCTAAAATCCTGCCTTTTAAGTAACATGGGGTTTAATCTCCATCTATACATTCTTGGAGGGATGTCCTCTAACTTTACTGTCAATATTAAGGGTGAATGGTCCGATAGTATTCTAGCTTTATATTCTGTTTTTTTTTACTCTATCTTGCATACGAGCTGATAACAAAAATATTCTTGAGTATGTTTTATGTCTAGCCAAGTAATATGAATACTCCTTTTCCTTTGGGTGTTGTTTCCTCCATATATCCAAAAGTTGCATTTCTTCCATCGATTTAATTATAAATTTGGTTACTTTGTTCTTTCTGTTAATTTTTTTCCCAGTTTTGTCCATATTTGAATCCAAATTCAGGTTGAAATCCCCTCCTATTAATATGTTCCCTTGCGTATCTGCTATCTTCAAAAAGATATCTTGCATAAACTTTTGATCTTCTTCGATAGGTGAATATACATTGAATAGATTCCAAAACTCCGAATATATCTGACATTTTATCATTACATATCTCCCTGATGGATCTATTATTTCCTCTTCTATTTTAAATGGCACATTTTTACTAATTAATATAGCTACTCCTCTTGCTTTTGAATTATACGATGCTGCTGTTACGTGTCCTACCCAATCTCTCTTTAATTTCTTGTGCTCCAATTCAGTTAAATGTGTTTCTTGCACAAATGCTATATCAATTTTTTCTTTTTTCAGTAAATTTAGCAGTTTCTTCCTTTGAATTTGGTCATGTATTCCATTAATATTTAAAGTCATATAGTTCAACATAGCCATATTATACTTTGTTTATCTTCCCTTTCCGTTTCTCGATCATTACCTTTCCTTCTTATCCATTTCTGTTTTCTTGTTTTGAACCCTTTATAAGACAACATTCCTAAAACATCAAACATTTTCCTTATTCTCCTATTTAAAACTTCTTTAGCCCCAATCCCCCCTTCCCCTCCTGAGTTGTCCTTTATCCCTTGTCGGACAACCACATCTCCCCTCTCCATTTGGATTTGCGAATTCACTCGCAAGCGTCAGCTGATTTTGCAGTGACCGTAACTCCTCCCCACCCAGCCCCCCCAGAAAAGATTTCACTTTTCATATGTAACAAAGGTCACTCTTTTAATTCCCTCCTTATTCCCTCTATTCCATTTCCTTCCCTTACTAATTCTTGTCTATACTATCTATATTTTCCTCTAAATACGGATACATTCATGTATGCACATTATACATATACACACATATACCTCTTTACCCACATACATATAAATCGTGGTCATTTTTACTCTTATTACATGTCTTCATCTCTCTGTTTGTTTTGTAGTTGTTCTGCAAATTTCCTTGCTTCCTCTGGATCCGAGAATAGTTTTTTTCCATAAGATCGTTTTCGATGTATTGAACTCATTCCTCTTCTTCAGGAGTTCAAAACTTATGTGTCTTTTTAGTTCGCAGTCTTTTGTACTCTCGTTACACGTCTTCATCTCTCAGTCTATTTTGTAATTGTTCTGCAAATTTTCGTGCTTCCTCTGGATCCGAGAATAGTCTGTTTTGCTGTCCTGGAATAAATATTTTCAATACCGCTGGATGCTTTAGAATAAATTTATACCCTTTCTTCCATAAAATCGCCTTTGCTGTATTGAACTCCTTTCTCTTCTTCAGGAGTTCAAAACTTATATCTGGATAAATGAAGATTTTTTGCCCTTTGTACTCCAGTGGCTTGTTGCCCTCTCTTACTTTTTCCATTGTTTTCTCCAGTACCTTTTCTCTTGTAGTATATCTTAGGAATTTTACTAAAATAGATCTTGGCTTTTGCTGTGGTTGTGGTTTAAAGGCCAATGCTCTATGTGCCCTTTCTATTTCCATTTCTTGCTGTAGTTCTGGACATCCTAGGATCCTAGGGATCCAATCTTTTATAAACTCTCTTATATTCTTGCCTTCTTCATCTTCCTTAAGGCCCACTATCTTTATGTTATTTCTTCTGTTATAATTTTCCATTATATCTATTTTCTGAGCTAACAATTCTTGTGTCTCTTTAACTTTTTTATTAGATTCCTCTAATTTCTTTTTTAAGTCCTCTACCTCCATTTCTACTGCTGCTTCTCGTTCTTCCACCTTGTCCATTTTTTCCCCATTTCTGATGTCATATCTATTTTATTCATTTTCTCTTCTGTATTGTTTATTCTTCTTCTTAAATCATTAAATTCTTGCGCTTGCCATTCTTTAAATGACTCCATGTATTCTTTAATAAGAGAAAGTATATCCTTTGTCTTGCCTTTCCCTTCTTCTTCTATTTCACTGTACTCTTCCTCTTCCTCTGGGTTGGCCATCTGTTGTTTCTTTGTTGTCCTTTTCTTCTCTTCTTTCTTGTTTTCGTTGTCTTCTGTGTTCTCCTCTTGCTGCAGGTGTTCTGCAGCTGTCATTGCCGGCTGTGGAGATCGACTCCCCAGCTGGTCACCCCTCCCGTCGGTGTGTTTTTTTGCATGCGCGGTTGCGCACTTTTACTCAGCTCAGCGAGCCATTTTTGTAGTCCACTTTCTACCGACCTGAGGGAGTGGGTTTCTCTCTCCACCGTGGGCCTCTTCGAACAGGTAAGGCCTTCTCCTTCTTCTTCCGTTGTCTTCTCTTCCTCTCTTCTTACCGTTGGTTTTGATTTTTCTTTTTTCGTCGCCATCTTCTTTCCACCTTTATACTCACTTTACTTTAATTTTTATTTTTGTGCCTTTGTGTTTTCCTTTGTTTTTTCCGACTTTTCTGGAGAGGGCTGGAGTTCACCATCCGGCCACTACTCCATCACGTGACTCAAGTTTAAAACTTCTTGAAGAATGTTCTGTATCTCCTGATGATTGTTGGTGCTCAACAAACCACGACATCAGCCAATGAAGTATTTTGCCAAACAAACCTGCCACCTCTTGGGTTTTTCCTCAAAAGATAACCTCTACTTCCAGGTTACCACATGGAGTTCTTCTTTTTCCCCTAATCTAGGAGAAACACAATAACCAGCCACAGCCTCTGCAATTGACAACAAAGATTTCGAACAGGCTGAACTCAGAACTCAAAACCAGTCTTGAAAATGGGGTCTTGCAGCAGGTCTGCAAACTTCCTGTCTTCAAGACCAACTGCTGCTGAGTCTCTCAGTCACTCTCTTTCCACCACTTTCGGATTCAAATGCTGAGGATGAGGCCCATCTGGTCCAGGATATCACCTGGCTCAAGGGGATCACATAGGATGTGCCCTCACCCACATCTCCATTCCAGCCCTGCTCCTTCCCACCCCTCCCCACCACCCCTCCCCACCACCCCCCACAATATAACAAAGACAGGATTCACCTCGTCCTTACCTCCCGGCCCATATATTTTACACAACTCCTGCCAACCACAATGGGATCCCACCACCAGACACATCCTCCCCTTTATGTTGTGATTGCTCCATCAGTGACTTGAAGGGGGGTGAGGAGGGGGGAGGGATGAAAGGGGGGGGAAAAGAAGAAATGTCACTGTGTATATATTTGTGATAATAATTTGTGAATGTTGTTATTAATATGACTCATAGTGCAAAGAAATTTTTTAAAAATTTTGGAAAAAAAAGGATGCCATACAGATGATATGTAGACCACAATGATATGGGAAATTGTGCTCCATTGCATTTCTGTTCCTTCACCTGCCCTCCCACACCCTTCCACCCAAATCATCCTCCCAGCAGCCTGCCAACTCCTCCATTGTCCCAATGCAGGCCCAATTGCAATTCAGCCATTACCTGCAGGCCATCCCACAGCAGGAGGTCATTCCTGCTGCTGTGGTTGCCAACCAGTCCCAAGGGGAGATTGTCTACATCCTTTCCTCCTCCCCTCTTCCTTTCAGCAGTGCTATCATGGTCAGTCAATAAGAGTTTTGTATTTCAATGTCCTCTTGATGTGCAAAGTTGTTCATTATTAGCAGGTAATATGTTTACGTGGGGAAACAGACACACAGCGGTGTTGGCAAAACAAATGCTGGCTTTTCCTAGGTCCCATTGCTGCAACTACATGAAATGTATTGAGGTTCATAAGGTTTTGCGCTGGTGGGATTGAAATAATGCCCAGGTCAATTAAAGGAGGGAAAGTTGTGTACTGTATTCTGTTTAAATTTTATTGTGTATTACTTTTTACTGATCTTCTGCGCGGAGCATTAATGAGAGGAAAAGGTTTACTTGTCTGTTTTGTGAAATGACTGATATGCTCTGGTGTCAGATGCAATGTTTTTATTAGGTATCAAACATTTATTGAGGCACACGTAAAGAATGTAAGGCATTAAATCATCATATGTTTACATTAGATGTTAATTGTACATGGCAGTAATGCACAGTGAATGGAGACAGTGAATGGCCACTTTTCAATTGTACATTTGCACTGGTAGTTTAACACATTGCTCTACAAGCCTTGTTATTTACTCCAATAAAGCTGAACTTTGACTTGATCTCACAGGTTCCAATGACCAACGTTACATAGTTGACACAATGGCATCACTGATGGCATGGACATCACCCTCTGTAGAACCACACAAAGGATTTCTCTCTGGCTGAGGGAGCTCCTGCTCTGGAGTGATTTTCCACTCCAGGCAAGTAGTTATCCTTGTTATTCTCACAAAAGTTATACAGGACACAGCAAGCAAAAGCAACATCAGACACAAACAGCGTACTGACATCCATCTGCTTGCTCAAATGCCTCCATCACCCCTTGATCTGACCAAAGGCATTCTCAATCACTATCTGTGGCAAGTTCAGACAATGGTTGTACATCCATTTCTGGTGGTTGAGAGCATGATGCTGTGTGAACCCCTTCATTAGCCAGTTCCTGAGGGAGTAAGCAGGGTCCCTGACCAGATGTGCTGGAATCTCCATGTTGTCAACGTGCATCCAAATCAGATGTGTGAGTATCGCATTTAGCTCACCCATTGTTTAATACATCCACATATTTAATATCCATTCTGCTGTCTGTCCACGTGTGTCATGGTGGACCAATTCATTTCTTTCAGCCCCGCACACTATCTGTCCATTGTGGTCTAGATATGTACCTCCTGTGAGAAGAGATATCCACCTGCATCCTCTGCCTTCCTGTAAAGGGGTGAGCTGGCAAACACCCAAGCATGGTGAGTGCGGCTGGGCCATCCCACAAACACGTCTGTGAACCTGAAAGTAAACAGCTCAATGTAATGAGTGACAACCTGTGGGCATCTACTGCCGCAGGCAGACGAGATTACAGAGTGCATAACTCCCTTACTGTCCTTTGTGTTCCACAACAGCTTGAAGAATTGTAGAGTGCCATCCCTATGGTTGTAGGAGGATGATTTGTAATCTTTTGGGGCCATGATGGGAATATGTGCCAATGATGGCCTTATCACAAATTGGATATTCTTTCTTGCCATACTCCTGCAGGCGTGTCCCACTTGGTAGCTGAATGTAATGTTTCATGAGGGTTCATCTCAAGGCCCGAGTCACCTGTGTGATGAACTTCCACACATTGGATAAACCAACACCACCTCAAGGCAATGGCAAGTCAGACATGAGGTTCCAGAGCAACCTGATGCCTCAAATCTGGCTCAAGGGGATCACATAGGATGTTGAAGGGGCACTTTGACATTTGGAAATGAGTTTGCCACTCCACATCATCAAATTTGGTCACGATGTTCCCCAACAGTACTGGCCCCTGTACTCTATCTATCTTCCTCCTCTCACTGGTTTCGAACAGGAGGTGAAAGAAGCTTACATAAACCAGCAGCCTATGTGTCAGTCTGCCAATGGCAGTCTGCCTATCCCGTGTCCTCATCCAGCCATCTACTGCTCCTCAACTGACTGTAGCATTCACCTGACACCGGTGGTCAGTGTGGTGATATGACCACCAGTCGACTGCAGGGGACAATCTCTGTACCTAGAGGAAGTCCACCTAAGGGGCTGACTCCACCTGGCCAGCTGTCAATCAGTCGACCTGAATAGACCCCCAAGGGGGATGACTCCACCTGGCCAGCTGTCAATCAGTCGACCTGAATAGACCCCCAAGGGGGATGACTCCACCTGGCCAGCTGTCAATCAGTCGACCTGAATAGACCCCCAAGGGGGATGACTCCACCTGGCCAGCTGTCAATCAGTCGACCTGAATAGACCCCCAAGGGGGATGACTCCACCTGGCCAGCTGTCAATCAGTCGACCTGAATAGACCCCCAAGGGGGATGACTCCACCTGGCCAGCTGTCAATCAGTCGACCTGAATAGACCCCCAAGGGGGATGACTCCACCTGGCCAGCTGTCAATCAGTCGACCTGAATAGACCCCCAAGGGGGATGACTCCACCTGGCCAGCTGTCAATCAGTCGACCTGAATAGACCCCCAAGGGGGATGACTCCACCTGGCCAGCTGTCAATCAGTCGACCTGAATAGACCCCCAAGGGGGATGACTCCACCTGGCCAGCTGTCAATCAGTCGACCTGAATAGACCCCCAAGGGGGATGACTCCACCTGGCCAGCTGTCAATCAGTCGACCTGAATAGACCCCCAAGGGGGATGACTCCACCTGGCCAGCTGTCAATCAGTCGACCTGAATAGACCCCCAAGGGGGATGACTCCACCTGGCCAGCTGTCAATCAGTCGACCTGAATAGACCCCCAAGGGGGATGACTCCACCTGGCCAGCTGTCAATCAGTCGACCTGAATAGACCCCCAAGGGGGATGACTCCACCTGGCCAGCTGTCAATCAGTCGACCTGAATAGACCCCCAAGGGGGATGACTCCACCTGGCCAGCTGTCAATCAGTCGACCTGAATAGACCCCCAAGGGGGATGACTCCACCTGGCCAGCTGTCAATCAGTCGACCTGAATAGACCCCCAAGGGGGATGACTCCACCTGGCCAGCTGTCAATCAGTCGACCTGAATAGACCCCCAAGGGGGATGACTCCACCTGGCCAGCTGTCAATCAGTCGACCTGAATAGACCCCCAAGGGGGATGACTCCACCTGGCCAGCTGTCAATCAGGCATCTTGGGAGCCAGGAGGCATGAACTGGTGTTCAGACTTTTAGTGGAATAAAGCCTGTTACAGTTTTGTGTTTGCTCGCTGCTACTTCAGCACCACAATTTAGTCCAGTCACATTTTGAAGAGAAACCATGGGGAAGTTTCCGATTATCGGAAGCCTGGAGATGGAACCTCAACACCCGGATGCCCAGACATGCTTTGAGATCTGGAGGCACGCGATGGAGGAGATCAACGCGAAGCCAAACCGGCTCACGGTGCTGATCAGCAAGCCGGGCCCCTGAGCTGTGCAGGCCGTCGAGACTGCTGGACTAGGAAGCTGCGACAGCCATCCCAGAGAGCATGTACAAGCCCCTTGGGGGACCTGCTCAGCATCACGCTCCAGCAGCCAGGGGAGATGGCAGATGCCTCTCCGGGCCTTGCGGGCGCTCGCCCTCCCGTGCCTGACTGAGACCCGAGTGACCGAAGGGAGGTGGAGCAATTGATCCAAGACGCCTGCGTGCGAGGGCCGCACTCAAGGGGCTCAGGGCAGAAATCGCCTCACTCGCCAGGACAATGGAGGTGCTCCGCTCCCTGGAGCCTCCGTCCTTCATGCTGAGGCTTTCAATGCCCGACTCCCCTCACCCCAATGTGGCAGGTGCGGCCGAAGGGCTCGACGTGGAGGACGTGATGGCAGCTGCAGGTCCTGGTGCGGTCACGAACGCTGCCCAGCGAGAGCTCGTGATATTGCTGACGCGGGAAGAAAGTGTTCCTTACCAGGCCGGTCAGGAGTGCGGTGGCCACCGCCACCAGCTGGACAGGGTCACGTGTGCTGACGCGTCACCTGCGCCCGCACTGCCAACGTCACGGATGGCCCAGCCGCCAACCCTGCCCCGCCGACCGCCATCTCCCCCCCCCACGCTGATGACGTCACTTCCATCCACACCAACATGTCACTTCCGCTCGCTCAGATGACCTGACCTCCAGCTTCACTGCCGCTCGAGTCGCCCGACTGCACTGACGCCATGTGTGTCCACCAGGCCCCGTCATCTGGTGCCAGCCGGGCACTGACAGCTCATCGATGGGACAACGGGGTCAACGTGAGCGCAGACCTGAATTGCCGACCCGACGCACCCCATGCCTGGGAAGGAAGCTGCTGCCCACTGTTTCCCTCGTCCATGGGGGAGCAGTGACCTCGCGTCCACTACCTTAAAAAGGGACTTTCCCCAGGGACTTGGCTGCTGAATGATGGACATTGCTGTCGACAGGAAGGTCATAAAAGTCCAGTCCTAGAGGTCGTACCGAGAGCTTCATGCATCCGACAGTGGCCCTGACACGAAAGCTCAAAATCTAGCCCATGAACTTGCCCATTGCTATCGCAGCCTAGGACCACTCCATCACAGCCCTCGGATGCTGCTCATGGATTTGACCTTGGGTTCAGGCTCTTGGTCAATCCCCAGCTCTGTGGCCCAGTCATCTTAGCGCTGGATTTCCAGTGCCATCTCCAAAGCCTTACCCTCGCTTTCAGCAAGTCCCTTCCCTTCCCGGGTGGGATCTAGGAGGGATTGCGGGATCAGGGGGGGACCAGCGTGAGATCGGGGGGGGGGGGAACAGGGGAGACGCGGGTGAGATCGGGGAGGGGCGGGATCAGGGTGAGATCGGGCAGGTGGGCGACGAGGGGAGACCCGGGTGGGATCTGGGAGGGATTGGGGGGGATGAGGAGGGGACCAGCGTGAGATCAGTCGGGGCGGGGGGACCAGGGGAGACGCGGGTGGAATCTGGGAGGGAATGGGGGATCAGGGGGGGGGGACCAGGGTGAGATCGGGGGGGTGGACCAGGGGAGACCCGGGTGGGATCGGGGGGGGGGGGAACCAAAGGAGACCCAGGTGGAATCTGGGATTGGGGGGATCAGGGGGGGACCAGGGTGAGATGGGGGGACCAGCGTAGACCCGGGTGGGATCGGGGGGGGGGTGGGACCAGGGTGAGATCGGGGAGGTAGGCGACGAGGGGAAACCCGGGTGGGATCTGGGAGGGATTGGGGGAGATGAGGAGGGGACCAGCGTGAGATCAGTCGGGGCGGGGGGACCAGGGGAGACGCGGGTGGGATCTGGGAGGGATTTGGGGATCAGGGGGGGACCAGGGTGAGATCTGGGGGGGGGGGAACAGGGGAGACCCGGGTGAGATCGGGTGGGATCTGGGAGGGATTGGGGGGGATGAGGAGGGAACCAGCGTGAGATCGGTCGGGGCGGGGGGACCAGGGGAGACGCGGGTGGGATCGGGGAGGGGCGGGATCAGGGTGACAGAGGGAGATGATCTGAGGAGAGATCCGGGGAAGGTGACGTCACTGGTGGTTCTCAGCTCCACCTGCTGACCGCCTGCTGTATGTGCAGGTCAGGTTGACCATTTATCTGATTGGCCCATTGTGGTCACGTGTCTGAGCAGTCATGTTGGATCCCTGCAACCTGTGTGTGAGGAAGGGTTTGCTGGTGAGTCGGAAATTTGGGGAAGTTCTGTCCAGGCTGAAGACCATGAATATGTATGAGGGCGGAGAGCAGCTGCTGGGGCTGGAGCTGCTCCTGGGCCGTGTTTGTTGTGGAGGAGTCGCAAGAGCCAACAATGGGCCGGACCAGATTGGGGCCGAAAGGCCGGGAAACGGACCCATTGGGGCCAACGGGGACCAGCAGGAGGGGGGTGGGGGTGAAACCCTCACTGAGGGCAGAATCAATCATAATAATGGGGACAAAAGGCCCTGGTGTGGCAAGTCACAGGTTCCTGGTGGGGGTTGTCCATTGGTCATGGTTCTCTGGTGGGGGTTGTCCATTGGTCACAGGTCCCTGGTGAGGGTTGTCCATTGGTCATGGTTCTCTGGTGGGGATTGTCCATTGGTCACAGGTCCCTGGTGAGGGTTGTCCATTGGTCATGGTTCTCTGGTGGGGGTTGTCCATTGGTCACGGGTCCCTGGTGGGGGTTGTCCATTGGTCACAGATCCCTGGTGGGGGTTGTCCATTGGTCACATGGTCCCTGTTGGGTGTTGTCCATTGGTCACAGGTCCCTGGTGGGGGTTGTCCATTGGTCATGGTTCTCTGGTGGGGGTTATCCATTGGTCATGGTTCTCTGGTGGGGTTTGTCCATTGGTCATGGTTCTCTGGTGGGGGTTGTCCATTGGTCATGGTTCTCTGGTGGGGGTTGTCCATTGGTCACGGATCCCTGGTGGGGGTTGTCCATTGGTCATGGTTCTCTGGTGGGGGTTGTCCATTGGTCACGGGTCCCTGGTGGGGGTTGTCCATTGGTCACAGATCCCTGGTGGGTGTTGTCCATTGGTCACATGGTCCCTGGTGGGTGTTGTCCATTGGTCACAGGTCCCTGGTGGGGGTTGTCCATTGGTCATGGTTCTCTGGTGGGGGTTGTCCATTGGTCACAGGTCCCTGGTGAGGGTTGTCCATTGGTCATGGTTCTCTGGTGGGGGTTGTCCATTGGTCACAGGTCCCTGGTGAGGGTTGTCCATTGGTCACGGATCCCTGGTGGGGGTTGTCCATTGGTCATGGTTCCTGGTGGGGGTTGTCCATTGGTCATGGTTCTCTGGTGGGGGTTGTCCATTGGTCACAGATCCCTGGTGGGGGTTGTCCATTGGTCACATGGTCCCTGGTGGGTGTTGTCCATTGGTCACAGGTCCCTGGTGGGGGTTGTCCATTGGTCACGGGTCCCTGGTGGAGGTTGTCCACTAATTTGTCCTCGGCTGAGTTGGTATACAGGGCCCTTTTGATGCTCCCTGGAGAATTCCTCCCCACCACCAAGGGCACAGACACAGCAGGAGGGGCAGCACTGCAGAAACTAAGAGACAGGTTGGGCTCCCTCACATCCCAGCCACCCTCCCACAACAGATGCCACCCCACCTTGATTCCCGCAGACTTAAAGACAACTGTGTGTGTTCGTCAAGGGGGGCATTCCTTCTGCTCTTCAGTGACCCTATGATGGCCCCTACAAGGTGAACTACAGGTGCAGCAACGTGTTCAAACTCGACCTTAGGGGAACAATACTGGCTCTTTGGCCCTCGACATTGAGCCGACCTACATATTCTTACCAAAAAATACTAAGCACTTCCTACCTTGTAACCATCTATTTTTCTGTTACCCCTGTTGCACGTTCATTCCTTGCCGGGGACCTCATTTCTGTAAGAGGTGCTGGACAAAGTGGCGACTCTCTGTCTTCCTTATGGTTGACAAAGTTTACAAATTTCATGTGTGTTTAGAAGGAAAGAAAAGGCAGGGGGAAGAGGACAGACCAACAGACAAATGGTGATAATTGGATATAGTTGGCAGGAGAGGAGAGAGAAGTGGTGAGAATTGATTGGGGGAGGGGGATTTATGGTTCTGACATCATGTGTCTACTTGTCCATATTGATCCTCCTCACAGTTCAGGACCCTTTCATGCCTCCAGGGTCTGTTGTCCTGGAACACTGGCTGCAGAGAATGCCTTGCTCCCTCTCACTCTGCCATCTTCTCTCCACAGGGTTAAGAATGCGATGCGTTTCCAGATAGAAAGCATCAGACAACGCCAGGTTGTGGTCTGACACTCCGACTGGATGCCTCGGGACTGTACTATCAGCCAGATTTATCATTGGGTTGGAATCACTGAGATCACTGAACAGAGAAACCTCACACCCATTGAGTGTGTGAACTGGACTTCAGCCAATAGGCTGAAATGGAGGGTCAGCTGACCAGTGATCCGGCAGATAAAACATTCCAGAGTAAAGTGTGTGGTGAGGAGGGGCTTTCTCTGGACTTGTTGGAATCGCATCCCTGCGCTCACCCTGGAGAGAGATCATTCGCCTGTTCTGAGTGTGGGGAGGGATTCACCAGCTCTGACACACTGGAGCAACACCAGTGTGTCCCCACTAGGGGGAGATCATTCCCCTGTTCTGACTGTGAGAAGAGCTTTCAAACCTCCAAGGAGATGGAGGAGCATGGGTGTGTTCCCCCTGGGGAAGGTCCATTCACCTGCTGCGTGTGTAGGAAGGGGTTCACCCAATCCTCTAACTTGCTGAGGCACCAGAGAGTTCACACTGGGGAGAAACCATTCACCTGCCACATATGTGGGAAGCGATTCTCTCAATCCTCTAGCCTCCAGATACACCAGCGGATTCACACTGGGGAGAAACCATTCATTTGCTCATTGTGTGGGAAGGAGTTCTCTCGCTCCTCCGGCCTTAGAGCCCACCAGAGTGTTCACACTGGGGAGAGTCCGTTCACCTGCCGCGTGTGCGGGAAGGGGTTCTCTCGGCCTTCTGTCCTGCAGGCACATCAGAGAATTCACACTGGGGAGAAACCATTCACTTGCTCCCTATGTGGGAAGGGGTTCTCTGATCCCTCCAGCCTTCGGGCCCACCAACGGGTCCACACTGGGGAGAAACCGTTCACCTGCTCCCTGTGTGGGAAGAGGTTCTCTCAGCCGTCCAACCTGCAGGCACACCAGCGGGTTCACACCGGAGAAAAACCGTTCACTTGCTCCCTGTGTGGGATTGGATTCACTCGATCCTCTAGCCTACTGATGCACCAGAGGGTTCACACCGGGGAGAAACCCTTCACCTGCTCTCTATGTGGGAAGGGGTTCTCTCAGTCCTCCAATCTGCGGACACATCAGCGGGTTCACACCAGGGAGAGGCCTGTCTCTGGTAGCAAGGGATTTGCACAGTCCTCTCAACAGGACCACCAAAAAATTTAGATCAGGGAGTCTTTGTTCACCTGCTTCCCATGTGACAAGGTGTTCTCTCAGCTCTCGGGACACCAGTGAGTTCACATGGGGATAGTGAATATTCAGGATAGACAGTCAGCATTTTCTCTCTCCATTAAAGCATCACACGTTAATGTTTAACGTGAAGTGGGAAGGTTAAGAGTGATGTTCGGGGCAAATATTTTACCCTGAGGGCAGTGAACATTGGGAACGGGCTACCAGGTGTGTAGTTCTTGACAGACCTATGAATACAGAGGGAGGTGGACAATGTGCAGGGGGGCAGCAGCACTGAGTCACTGGTCAGAGGTCATAGGTGGATATTGGTGGGAATGGAGAAGAGAAAGAGGCTGAGAAGTGACAGGGAGAGGGCAGAGGGTCTCTGACAGGAGATGGAGGAAAGGGGGACAGAGAGATAGGCAAAGAGACACTCGGAAAGGGGTGAACAGAAATTGGAAGTCAATGTTCACGCAGTCTGGTTGAAGATTGAGGGGATGGAATATAAGTTTGCCGTGGGGTCAATAATTGGGGTCCAGATTGTTGTTCCGATGGCGATTTTCCTTGCAACTTCAGCTCTTCATGTGTTTGTATAATCCCCAAATGGCCTGTTACACCTGTTCATCGAATTTTTCATCTAAACTGCTTCATATTCACTTTGTACTTGCTGGGCTGGCTGGTATGGATGGACTCTGACCTGGACCTTGGTGGACATTGAATAAAAATGGCTGTGACCAGAAGATTTTGACCTCCTTCTTCTGTTCTGAGATGCCTTCTGGGTGACGTTATCTTCACATCCAATCAGAATTAAAATTTATTGTCATTAACAAGACAAGAAATTTGGTGTTTTGCGGCAGCATCAAAGTGTAAACATTCATATCATAACCATTTTACAGCATTCCGATAAAAAAGTAAAAATAACAGTGTACAAAAAGTTCATTGATCATTAGGAACCTGATGGCGGAGAGGAAGAAGTTGTCCTTGTGCTTGTCTTTAGGCTCCTGTAACTTTTCCCCGATGGTAACAGAGTGAAAGGGGGACGGCCTGGGTGGTATGGACTTTTAGGATAGAAGCCACTTTTTTAAGACACCTCCTCATGTAGATGTCCTTAATGGAGTGAAGTCTGGTCCCCATGATGTTGGCCAGGTTAATAACCCTCTGGAGTTTATTCTTCTCCCAAGAGTTGGCACCTCCATACCAGATAGTGATGCAACCAGCCAGAATGCTCTCCACAGTTTACCCGTAGATTAATGTTCTTGCAACAATGTGACAAGACCAAGGAGCTGAATGTAGACTTTAGAAGAGGAAAACCAGAGGTGATTGGTCAAGTTATCATTGGGGAAATCAAAAGTGAAAAGGGTGAGCAAATTTAAATTCCTGGCTGTCTCTATCTTGGAGGACATTTCCTCGACCCATCACACCAATGTCTTCTTGAAGAAAGCACTTCCTCAGATGATTGGGGAGGTTCAGCATTATGAAGTTGGAGTAGGAAGAGATCTAATGGGGCATCAGGGTAACCAGGGTGAGGGGGCTGAAGAACTCACAGCTGGAGGGGGGGGAAGGGACCAGGTGCCATCACTACCATGGACTCTTTCCCCCCCAACCTCCCTCCATCCCTCCCTTTCCCTATCCCCTCCCTTCCCCTTCCCCATGTTATTTGGGATGCATCTTAAATAACTTAGAGATGCAAGCTTCAAATAACAAAACAGATTTTACTTGCTGATCCCTTCCACCATCTCAGGAAAGTGTTCACACTCTCTCTCTCACTCTCACTCTCTCTCACACACCCGCGCGTACACACACACACACACACACACACACACAGAGTGGTGCATTATAGTTACTACAGTAAAAAGGTGTATTCTTATGCAGTTACAAAATAGTTCACATTAACCTGACTATATAACATCTATCCTTCTCAAGTTAAAGAAAAACTTTTCTTTACCTTTCTTTCCAGTGCAACTTAAGTAACTGAACTTGTACACTTGTTTATTTACACAAAACTATTTTTAAATAGTTTGTATCGATATTGCACTGTGTGTGTGTGTCTGCGTGAACTGATACTTCACCATCTGGTGGATTTGGCTGCGACCATCGGGCTCTGTGTTGCTGGTACACATGTAGGTGATGTGAAACTTGTTGTGCTTCACCTGACAATTGCTGTGTAGATGTTTCAGTGTTAATGGTTGTGGTCTCTTCACTTGATATTGGTGTTGCAGGCTTTGCTGGTATATCACACCTTGTGTTGACAGGATGTGAATTCTATTCCTCTTCAGCTGTTTGCCAGAGTCTGTCTTGACAATGTCTGATCTTGGTTTCTCAGCTTCACTGAAGACTTTTGCTCGGGTCCATATTTTCAACATCAGCTCTTGAATATGCACATGCTGCCCTCTGAAGAGTTCTGGCAATGTTTGTTATAATGCTGGCGTCCTTCATCTTGTGTGACAGCCAGTCTTCTTTTGGTTTCCTCCTGGTCTTCTGGAAGGTGTATTTTGCTTGACAGAGTTGTTTTATATCTCCTGCCATTTAGAAGTTCTGCCAGGGACTTCATGTCAGCCCTTAAAGGTGTTTCTCGTAATGAAGAGTCAGATATGGGTCTTCTTTTGTTTTGCGACACTTAACTAATGTGTGTTTCACAGTTTGCACTTGTCTTTGGAATTCTTGTTACGTGAACCGTGTTCCATTGTCACACATTACTTGCTCGGGTATTCCTTGTTCAGCAAGCAGTGCTCTCATTTCTGATGTGATACTTGACATTCTTTTGATGAATGGAACAGGCTACTATTAAATACCACTCTTGATTCTTGGTGAACAAGTCTGCTCCCACTGTGTGCCATGGCCTGCCAGGTACTTTTGTGGAAATCATTTCCTCTTTTTGTTGTGTGTTTCTGTACTTTTGGCATATTTGACATGTAGCCACCATATTTTTGATGTCATATATACCAGTCCAGTACATGGCTGACTTCATTCTGAGTTTGCATTTCTCCATTCCTATGTGACCTTCATGTATTTTCTGGAGAATCTCTTCCTGCATTGTTTCAGGTATAATCAGTCTTGATCCAGCCAGCAGAACACCATTCTCCAACGATATGTTGCCTCTCATAGACCTATACTGATGTCTTGAAGGCTGTATCTGCTTTATCTGCTCTGGCCATCCTTGTATGACTTGTTGAGAAAGCATTTCCAAAACATCGTCCTTTCTCTGATCTGGCTTAGTTTATTACTGGTCACACTGACGAGATCATGTCTCTTGATCCCCACGTCTTCCATTTCATATTTTCCATTCTGGAAAAGTTGTGACAAGGTTTCAGCAAGCACCATCTCTTTGCCTGGTATGTATTTTAAGTCGTAGTAGTAATCTCTGCAGTCGAACTGGTGCCTTGTTTAGGGTCTTTCTCTGGATATGTTCCAGTGGGCGATGATCATTTTCCACGATACACTTTCTTCCATACAGAAACTTGTGAAACTTCTCGCATCTGTATACGACCACCAATAGTTTTCTCTCAGTATTGGAATATCTAGTCTCTGCTGTTGTTAGTGTTTTTGAGCCAAAAGCTATTTGTTTTTCTTCTTGTACTAATGCTGTTAGGATGCATCTACTTGCAGATTGAGAGTTTTTTTAAATCTCAACTCCACTTCTCTTCAAATTATTTCTTTCAGCTGGTCAAATTTTCTCTGATGTGATGGTGACCAGTGAAAGTCCAGGTCATTTGGCCCATTTATTCTGTGGTGAAACTATTATTCGACCCAGTCCCATTGACTGTAAGGTGTGACAGATTATATTGTGTTTGTATTGATTTTATATATGTTTTATAACCATACAACAATTTACAGTACGGAAACAGGTCATATCAGCCCTTCCAGTCAGCACCGTTTTATGTGAAACTCCACTAGTTCTGCCTACCCACTCCCATGCCCATAACCCTCCAACCCCCTATCATCCATGTACTCATCTAGCCTCTTAAATGACAGAATTGACCCTGAAACTACCTCTTCCGGAAGTTCATTCCACTCAGCCACCACTCTCTGAGTGAAGAAGCATCCTCTTATATTACACCTAAAGTTTTGCCCCCTAACCCTTAATTTATAACCCCTTGTTCCAATCTTCCCTACCCTCAGGGGAAAGAGCCTAGTCACATCAACTCTATCTATTCCTTTCATAATTTTAAATACCTCTATCAAATCCCCCCTCAACCTTCTACGCTCCAATGAATAAAGTCCCAGACTACTCAATCTTTCTCCATATTCAAGATACTGCAATCCAGGCAACATTTTTGTATACCTTCTTTGCACCCTCTCAATCTTATTTAGATCCCTCCTATAATTTGGAGACCAGAACTGCACACAATACTCCAAACTTGGCCTCACCAAGGCCTTAAACAGTCTCAACATCAACCCCAGCTCCTATATTCTATGCTATGATTTATACAGGCCAGCAAACCAAAAGCCTTCTTCACCACCCTATCGACTTGAGAATCCACCTTCAAGGAATGCTGACCCATTATTCCAAGATCCCTCTGTTCCTCTGCATTTCTCAATGCCCTCCCCTTCACTGTATACATCCTATTTTGGTTATTCCTCCAAAAATGAGATAAATTGGGGCTGGTTTTTTAGTGTAGGTCACACTAACAAACACTTCAAAACAGATCTCATTTAAAATGCTGGAGCTCTGCTGAAGCCAGACAGGGTGGCTCCTGGGGGCTTTTGCAAAAACTTTGGGGAGTGTCCAAGAGACTTCACTAATAGATTGTTGTTTTGAAAAGCAACAGATGAAAGAGATTGGAGGAACTGCAGGCTCTCTGGAGTGCAGTTTGCTGTTCTAAGAGGGTCATGTGGATTTTGCAAGCAGAGAGAGTTGAACATTTTTTTCTCAGAGAGATCAGTTTTGTAGTGCTATTGTCAGCAGCAGTAGCTGGGACTGAAACAGGACAAGCTGGAAAGCTTGTGGAAAAACCCCATTTAGAAGCTGGGTTGTGAGTGCTTAGTTCAGCCTGGTCAAAGCCCTTGTGGTTTATGCAAGAGGAGAGGACTGCCTGCCTAATATTTCACTTGATGCAAGAAAAACAAAAAAGAATTCTCTTGGTGACCTGAAAGAATGAGGTTATCATCTGGAGAATCCTGATGGGGCAAGTTTCTTCAGCAAGACACTGAAGTGGCTGATTAAAATAAATCAGTTGTGGGTATCCAGCAAACAACAAATCCCCAAAAATGTTACAAGCCCAAAGGACCCCAAAACCCAGCAGCAATAGATATTCACCAAGACAAATAGTTACTTAAACAAAAGTTGCTTTTAATTATCCTTAAACATGAAATCAGAATCACACTTTAACATATCACTATTAACTTAACTACCCTAACTTAACCCCCTTCTAATTCTAAGTGCACATGTATGTAATGTGTGTGTAAGTTCAGAAAAGTTCTTTGGTTCAAAGTCCAATCTCACTTCTCATTCCTCCAAGTTCACTGGTGTCTTGGGTAAACTTATACCTCTCATTTTGTTCATTTTAGATTGGTCACAATGTTTGAGCTACTGAAAGAAAATAGACACACACACTGAGAGCAGTTCAGTTTATACAAGGCTTTATTAATAAATCTAAAGCTGAATACAATATGCAAGCCCTTCCCAATTATACTTATCAACACCTGGACTGGTCCCAACTGCTGAAGCGAGGCAAGGACTGCACACTTGTAGTAGGTTGTCTGGGTGCCGATAGCAGCTTCTCCACCTCCCCGGACCGGGACGTTGGTTTGGAATCTTGAAGTTCTTCTTCTTGCTGAGAAATGTTGCCACCTCTTGGAGAGTCTCCAACTTCAGCAGTGGGACCATGGCTTATATTACCCAACAGTTGTTTACTTCAGATCTTATCTCTTTGAACACATGATTTAATTTTCTTCAAGGTCTCCTGACAGTCTGCGACCAACAAAAGACAACTGCATCTCTTGGCCTCATGGTGGAAGTTGGATAATATCTACTGATTCATATGCATCCCTGGGCCCCATAGTGTAAATTTAGATAATGTCTTCCTATCAACTGCATCCCTTCTTGCATAAGTTGGTCTAAATCCTCCATTACAACTGGTTGCAGGCAATTCTTAGACTGCACAGAATTGAATATTTATAAAGTTCACCAGGCTTTAGCGCCTGAAGGGAAATGATTACCGCTCAGGAAGGTTCTATAAACATAACAAAAAAGGAATATTACATACAAAAGAAAACAAAACTTCCTTTCCCCACTCCCCTCATCTAAACTATCCCCTCCCAACCCACCCCCCTCCCTCAGAGCCTTAAATTGTTTTTATCCGGGTATTTAATATTAACTGTTTGGTGTGCCAACTCTGTACATATCATTTACTTAAGATCTATGGCCATATGTTCTAAATATAAGCTCCACATTTTAACAAAAAAAGTAATTATTTTGCAAATTATAAGTTATTTTTTCCTAATAAAATCACGATTGTAATTCACTATGCCATCTTTGTCTATTCAACTCTGCGCTGTTTTTCCATGTAACAGCTATACATTTTCTCGCTACTGTAATGGATTATAAATATTTGGGATTTTGGTAAGATTACTAGGTTACATATATACACACATTTTAAAACAGATCTTATTTGAAAATCTGAAGGATTCATATTCAATAACATTGCAGGATCTCTGGAGAATGTGATGCACATTTCGCAAGTAGGTGCTAATTGAACTGATGTCATAAAATGAATGGACTAGAGACCCTCTGGCTGTTGGAAGCTCTTTTCAAGGGTTTTGACAGAGTGCACAGAAAAGTCGGTCCTGGGTTTTGTTGATCTAAGACAACATCTTGACCAAGGAGAAGAACTCCTGTTGTTCGCTGAAGAAGGTGGGGGTTTTGCAAGTGAGAGAGTCACATGGCCTCTCTGGCAGTTCAGATGAAATAAAGAGAGGGAGAGGAGGAGAAAACAAGCCCTCTCAACTAGTGGGTGTGACACTGAACAGTCACGGTTGAACCAAGCCAGGAAGAGCTGATTGGAAACAGAAAGTTCCAAAGCAGTGGATGGCTGGAAGCGCTATCTGTCTGATGTTTCTCTTAGAATAAGAGGAATAAATGGAACTCTGTAGTGGTAGCCTACAGAAAGAGGTTACCATCTGGAAAATCCTGATGGGGCTAGTTTAATCAGCGAGAGCTTGAGGTGACTAATGATGGTACCTCAGTTGTGGAAATCCTGGAATAACAAACCTCTCTCTGCAAATGCCATTCTCCTGAATGGTAAACATTTATCTTTTGAGCACCAAAGCCTGGTGAACTTTATACATGTTAAATTCTGTGCACAGCATAAGCATAATCCGCATAAACCATTACCCCAAAATATTTAATTTTCTTAGCCCATCTAAACTGTGTAATCTGTTTACAAGTCATACACCGTAAGTATTCGTGTAGAATGTGAAAAATTTGGCACTGAATTCGAGCTCAAAGTAGGGGGCGGTCGCATTATACAGAAAGTTATTATTTAAATTTTTTTCTGCCAGGTTTAACAATAGGTAAGACCATCAGCAGCTGCCTAGTTTCGGGGGGGGGGGGGGGGGAGAGACAGCAGCATGACTCAGGCAGGTGAGGGGGGAGAGAGATGCCAGCACGACTTGAGCGGGTGAGGGGGAGAGAGACAACAGCGCAAATCAGGTGGGCAAGGGAGGAGAGTGACACATCAGCCCAACTCGGGCGGGCGAGTGGGGGATATGGCAGTACGAATCGGGCAGGCAAGGGGAGTGGGTCGTATTATACACAGGGTTAAAATTTTTCTCCCTTTTCCCCTAAAAAATGGTGGAAGGGTCGCATAATACATGAAACATGCATTATACACAAATATTTATGGGATAATCTTCCTCTGTAATTGGTAATATTTCACTCTTATCTAAATTAACATTATAACCAGACATTTCTCCATATTGTACCAAACAGTTTTGCAGATATGGTAACGATTGTTGAGGATTTGTTAAATATATTAATACATCACCTGCAAACAAATTAATCTTGTATTCCTCTTCATTTTTTTTTAATCCCACTAATTTTATCATTTTGTCTTATAGCTTGGGCTAATGGTTCTATTACCAATGCAAACAAGGCTGGTGACGAAAGACAACCTTGCCTAGTAGAATGTGTTAAATTAAACGTATCCAAGATTTGCCCATTCATCACCCTAGCTGTAGGATTTTTATACAAAGCTTTAACCCAACCAATAAAAAAAAGGTTGAAACTGAAATCTTTCAAGTACTTTAAATACAAAATACCATTCAACTCGATCAAGTGCCTTTTCCGCATCTAATGCTACTATCAATGACTGATTCAAACAATGTCTTGACACATTAATCAACGTCAACAATCTAACAATATTATCGAAAGAAAATTTGTTCTTAATGAAACCTGCTTGATCAACATGTATTAAACACAGTAAATAATTCGCAAGTCTGTTTGACAATACCTTAGCTACTATCTTATAATCTACATTTAATAAAGATTTTGGATGATATGATGCAACTTTCATCAGATCTCTTTATTTGGAATAACTATAATTATAGCTCTAGAAAAGGTTTCTGGAAATGCTTGCTCTTCTGTAGATTGTTTAAGAACATCCATAAAAACAGGAGACAAAACATAAAATTCTTTATAAAACTCTACCATAAACCCATCTTTTTCAGGCGATTTTCCATTTGGCATATTCAATATAGCTTCTTTAATTTCTAAATCAGTAAAAGGAACTTCCAATTCTAACCTATCTTGATCGTCCAAAGCAGCTAAAAATGTTCCTCATCCTGACTTACTTCAGAAGCATATCTTTGGCTTGGCTTCGCGGACGAAGATTTATGGAGGGGGTAAAAGTCCACGTCAGCTGCAGGCTCGATTGTGGCTGACAAGTCCGATGCGGGACAGGCAGACACGGTTGCAGCGGTTGCAGGGGAAAATTGGTTGGTTGGGGTTGGGTGTTGGGTTTTTAAAATGAGTGAAAGTCATCATTAATTTTGTGAGGTTTAAAATAACTCCTGTATTATTTCTTATAGCATTTATTGTCCTCGATGCCTGTTCATTCTTTAATTGCCAAACTAAAACCTTGTGTGCTCGTTCTCCTAACTCATAATAATGCTGTTTGGATCTCTGTATTAATTTTTCATATTCATATGTTTGCATTGTATTATAATGTAATTTCAACTTAGTCAAAAAGCCTTTTTATCCTCAGTCAAGTTTCGCTGTAATTCCTTTTCTCTAATAGTTATCTACTTCTCCAAATTTTGATTCTCTGCCAAGTGTTGTTTCTTAATTCTTGCAGAATAACTGATCATCAGACCTCTTAAATAAGCTTTTAACGCATCCCACAAAACAAATTTACTTTGTACTGAATTTGTATTCTTTTGCAAATAAGACTGAATATGATCTTTAATATAACTTATTGCTATATAATTGTTTCAGAAACATCCCATTAAACCTCCATTGATAAAGGGTCTATACATTATCCAGACCCGAACATGTATTTAACAAAATCCTACTCTTATACTCCGCATATATAAATCTACCCTGCAACTATACTGAATCTAAGAAAAAGTCAATTCTAGAAAAAGAATCACGTCTGGGTGAATAAAAAGAAGTCTTTTTCTGTCAGATTTAAGTTCCTCCAAATTTCCACCACTTTCAAATCTTTCATAACATCTAACATCCGTTTAGCAGTTTTTGGAGATTTATCCAATAATGGATCCAACACACAATTAGAATTACCACTAACCAAAATATTTCCATTAGCTTGACCTAAATTTTAAAAAGTTTCAGAGATGAATTCTTCATCATCTTCATTGGGTGCATAAATATTCATCAAAAATTTCACCACAAGCACTCTACCCGATATGCCAGAGAATGATTCCAACTGAAATTGTATCTTCTTATGGTTTAAAATAGCAAACCTCTAGATTTAGAATTAAATGAAGATGCAAAAACATGTCCTACCCAATCTCTTTTCAATTTCATATGTTCTTTCTCAGTCAAATGAGTCTCTTGCAAAAAAGCAATATCAACCTTCATTTTCTTTATATATTGAGATTGACCCTTCACACAGCAATTAGTTAGATATATAAAAACCCTTAAAAAACCTTTCAAACAATAAAAAAAAAACCTTCTAAAACAATTTTTAAAATGTACTACTACAATAGTAGGACCTCCCTCTGTTAACCAGGTGCAGTCAATACCGCAAGTGGCAATTGAGTTTAAAAGGAGCAGAATCAACCCCTCCCCCCAAACCGAACATTAAAATACACAAGTCCCTTTTATTCATCCCAATGATTCCACGCTACATCAAGCTTCATCTTCAACATCAATCAGCGATTCTGATTCCAACTTCTTTTTCCCATTCCTAATCTTAATCTCAAACATTTTCCCCACCGATTTCTTCAAATCTGGTAAGGAATTAACAAAAGTTAATGCACCATAAGGATTCTCAAAAAATTGAGACTGATTTGGCACACAAAACACCTTAAGTGCCACCAGATACCAAAAAGTAAACTTATACCCTTGCTTCCACAGCACTGCTTTGACCAGATTAAACTTTTTCCATCTCTTAATAATCTCCTGACTTAAATCAGCATAAAAAAAAGATCCTATTGCCCTGAATCATCATAGGGCCTTTGATCAAGGTGAGCTTTCTGAACTGCATAATCATTTCTCTATCCTGATATTGCAAACATCTGAAAAGAACCGTTCTCAGCAATTGATCCAGAAAAGGTTTTCTCCTTAACACTTTATGAGCTTGATCTAATTCCAGTCTGTCCAGAAAAAAAATTCAACTCCCAACATTTCTGGAATCCATTTCCGAAAAAAATCTAACAGGATCTGAACCTTCAATATCTTCCGGCAGTCCAACTATCTTAATATTATTACGACGACTTTGATTTTCCAACGAATCAATTTTTTGTAGCAGATCTCTCTTCTGAACATCCCAGCCTGTAAACTAATCCTCAATATGGTCCATTCTCTCCACATAATGGTCCACACGGTACTTAGAGTCATAAAAGCTTCTTCTATCTTCTTAAATTTATCTTGTGCAGTGTCCACTGCTGTTAAACACTTATTAACATCAACTTTAACAGATGTAATTTCTACACATATACCAGCCATTTTTTCCTTCATACCAGAAAATTGATCATTTAAAGTTTCAAAGCCTTGAGTCATACAAGACATATTTTCATTTTGTTTGATAAGTTCTTCAAATATAAGATTAACTTCCATCCCTGCTACAGGGGCCTTTAAGACTGGGGAAGATGTCTTTGGTGAAACAACAACTTTAATTGGAGAAGTAGGTTTTCCTAAAGCCTTAGGCCTAGGCCTACCTTCAATGAGTCTAGCTGCAGAAAGTAACAATTCTTCTTCTTCTAAAGCTTCTGGGTTGTATTCATCTTCCTCTTCTTCTTCCACCTCATACCTGACAGCCCTACTGTGGGTTTGGACACACTGCCACACCGCTCCGACCTCGCCGGATTGATGTGTCGGGTCCCCCCGCAGTTCAGGCCTGATCCAGAATCTCTGTGGCCCAGTCATCTTAGGGCTGGATTTCCAGTGCCATCTCCAAAGTCTTACCCTCGCTTTCAGCAAGTCGCATCCCTGCTCACATTCAACAGCACACTGCCCAGTGACTGCCCCCATCCACGCCAAAGGTAACCCCTTCCGCAGTCTTCAGATTGCAAGCCCATAGCCACCAGGAGCAGGTGCCATTGCGCGGCCGACAGGGCCTTCATTAACGCAGAAGTGAGGGATCAGGGTGTGACCAGGAAGGATCAGGATGGGAACCGGGTGGGATGGGGATGAACCAGGGGAGACACGGGTGGGATCAGGGGGGGACCAGGGGAGACCCAATGGGATCTGAGAGGGATTGGGGGATCAGTGGGGGACCAGGGTGCGATCGGGGGGCGGACCAGGAGAGACCTGGGCGGGATCTGGGAGGGATTGGGGGAATCAGTGGGGAACCAGAGTGAGATCGGGGTGGGGGACCAAGGGAGACCTGGGTGGAATCTGGGAGGGAATGGGGGATCAGGGGGGGGGACCAGGGTGAGATCGGGGGGGTGGACCAGGGGAGACCCGGGTGGGATCGGGGGGGGGGGGGGAAACCAAAGGAGACCCAGGTGGAATCTGGGATTGGGGGGATCAGGGGGGGACCAGGGTGAGATGGGGGGACCAGCGTAGACCCGGGTGAGATCGGGGAGGGGGGGGGGGAACCAAAGGAGACCCAGGTGGAATCTGGGATTGGGGGGATCAGGGGGGGACCAGGGTGAGATGGGGGGACCAGCGTAGACCCGGGTGAGATCGGGGAGGGGGGGGGGGAACCAAAGGAGACCCAGGTGGAATCTGGGATTGGGGGGATCAGGGGGGGACCAGGGTGAGATGGGGGGACCAGCGTAGACCCGGGTGAGATCGGGGAGGTAGGCGACGAGGGGAAACCCGGGTGGGATCTGGGAGGGATTGCGGGATCAGGGGGAGACCCGGGTGAGATCGGGTGGGATCTGGGAGGGATTGGGGGAGATGAGGAGGGGACCAGCGTGAGATCAGTCGGGGCGGGGGGACCAGGGGAGACGCGGGTGGGATCGGGGAGGGGCGGGATCAGGGTGACAGAGGGAGATGATCTGAGGAGAGATCCGGGGAAGGTGACGTCACTGGTGGTTCTCAGCTCCACCTGCTGACCGCCTGCTGTATGTGCAGGTCAGGTTGACCATTTATCTGATTGGCCCATTGTGGTCACGTGTCTGAGCAGTCATGTTGGATCCCTGCAACCTGTGTGTGAGGAAGGGTTTGCTGGTGAGTCGGAAATTTGGGGAAGTTCTGTCCAGGCTGAAGACCATGAATATGTATGAGGGCGGGGAGCAGCTGCTGGGGCTGGAGCTGCTCCTGGGCCGTGTTTGTTGTGGAGGAGTCGCAAGAGCCCACAATGGGCCGGACCAGATTGGGGCCGAAAGGCCGGGAAACGGACCCATTGGGGCCAACGGGGACCAGCAGGAGGGGGGTGGGGGTGAAACCCTCACTGAGGGCAGAATCAATCATAATAATGGGGACAAAAGGCCCTGGTGGGGCAAGTCACAGGTTCCTGGTGGGGGTTGTCCATTGGTCATGGTTCTCTGGTGGGGGTTGTCCATTGGTCACGGGTCCCTGGTGGGGGTTGTCCATTGGTCACAGATCCCTGGTGGGGGTTGTCCATTGGTCACATGGTCCCTGGTGGGTGTTGTCCATTGGTCACAGGTCCCTGGTGGGGGTTGTCCATTGGTCATGGTTCTCTGGTGGGGGTTGTCCATTGGTCATGGTTCTCTGGTGGGGTTTGTCCATTGGTCATGGTTCTCTGGTGGGGGTTGTCCATTGGTCATGGTTCTCTGGTGGGGGTTGTCCATTGGTCACGGATCCCTGGTGGGGGTTGTCCATTGGTCACGGTTCTCTGGTGGGGGTTGTCCATTGGTCACGGGTCCCTGGTGGGGGTTGTCCATTGGTCACAGATCCCTGGTGGGTGTTGTCCATTGGTCACATGGTCCCTGGTGGGTGTTGTCCATTGGTCACAGGTCCCTGGTGGGGGTTGTCCATTGGTCATGGTTCTCTGGTGGGGGTTGTCCATTGGTCATGGTTCTCTGGTGGGGTTTGTCCATTGGTCATGGTTCTCTGGTGGGGGTTGTCCATTGGTCATGGTTCTCTGGTGGGTGTTGTCCATTGGTCACGGATCCCTGGTGGAAGTTGTCCACTGGTTGTCCTCGGCTGAGTTGGTATATAGGGCCCTTTTGATGCTCCCTGGAGAATTCCTCCCCACCACCAAGGGCACAGACACAGCAGGAGGGGCAGCACTGCAGAAACTAAGGGACAGGTTGGGCTCCCTCACATCCCAGCCACCCTCCCACCACAAATGCCACCCCACCTTGATTCCCGCAGACTTAAAGACAACTGTGTTTGTTCGCCCAGGTGGGCATTCCTCCTGCTCTTCAGTGACCCTATGATGGCCCCTACAAGGTGAACTACAGGAGCAGCAACATGTTCACACTCGACCTTAGGGGAACAGTACTGGCTTTTGGCCCTTGACATTGAGCCGATCTACATATACTTACCAAAAAAATTCTAAGCACTTCCTACCTTGTAACCATCTATTTTTCCGTTATCCCTGTTGCACGTTCATTCCTTGCCGGGGACCTCATTTCTGTAAGAGGTGCTGGACAAAGTGGCGTCTCTCTGTCTTCTTTATGGTTGACAAAGTTAACAAATTTCATGTGTGTTTAGAAGGGAAGAAAAGGCAGGGGGAAGAGGACAGACCGACAGACAAATGGTGATAATTGGATATAGTTGGCAGGAGAGGAGAGAGAAGTGGTGAGAATTGATTGGGGGAGGGGGATTTATGGTTCTGACATCATGTGTCTACTTGTCCATATTGATCCTCCTCACAGTTTAGGACCCTTTCATGGTTTGTCATGTTACTGGCTATGCCTCCAGGGTCTATTGTCCGGGAACACTGGCTGCAGAGAATGCCTTGCTCCCTCTCACTCCGCCATCTTCTCTCCACAGGGTTAAGAAAGCGATGCGTTTCCAGACAGAAAGCATCAGACAACGCCAGGTTGTGGTCTGACACTCCGTCTGGATTCCTTGGGACTGTACTATCAGCCAGATTTATCATTGAGTTGGAATCACTGAGATCACTGAACAGAGAAACCTCACACCCATTGAGTGTGTGAACTGGACTTCAGCGAATAGGCTGACATGGAGGGTCAGCTGACCAGTGATCCGGCAGATAAAACATTCCAGAGTAAAGTGTGTGGTGAGGAGGGGCTTTCTCTGGACTTGTTGGAATCGCATCCCTGCGCTCACCCTGGAGAGAGATCATTCGCCTGTTCTGAGTGTGGGGAGGGATTCACCAGCTCTGACACACTGGAGCAACACCAGTGTGTCCCCACTAGGGGGAGATCATTCCCCTGTTCTGACTGTGTGAAGAGCTTTCAAACCTCCAAGGAGCTGGAGGAGCACGGGTGTATTCCCCCTGGGGAAGGTCCATTCATCTGCTGCATGTGTGGGAAGGGGTTCACCCAATCTTCTAACTTGCTGATGCACCATAGAGTTCACACTGGGGAGAAACCGTTCACCTGCCACATATGTGGGAAGCGATTCTCTCAATCCTCCAGCCTCCAGATACACCAGCGGATTCACACTGGGGAGAAACCATTCATTTGCTCCTTGTGTGGGAAGGAGTTCTCTCGCTCCTCCGGCCTTAGAGCCCACCAGAGTGTTCACACTGGGGAGAGTCCGTTCACCTGCCGCGTGTGCGGGAAGGGGTTCTCTTGGCCCTCTGTCCTGCAAGGACATCAGAGAATTCACACTGGGGAGAAACCATTCACTTGCTCCCTGTGTGGGAAGGGGTTCTCTGATCCCTCCAGCCTTCGGGCCCACCAACGGGTCCACACTGGGGAGAAACCGTTCACCTGCTCCCTGTGTGGGAAGAGGTTCTCTCAGCCGTCCAACCTGCAGGCACACCAGCGGGTTCACACCGGAGAAAAACCGTTCACTTGCTCCCTGTGTGGGATTGGATTCACTCGATCCTCTAGCCTACTGATGCACCAGAGGGTTCACACCGGGGAGAAACCCTTCACCTGCTCTCTATGTGGGAAGGGGTTCTCTCAGTCCTCCAATCTGCGGACACATCAGCGGGTTCACACCAGGGAGAGGCCTGTCTCTGGTAGCAAGGGATTTGCACAGTCCTCTCAACAGGACCACCAAAAAATTTAGATCAGGGAGACTTTGTTCACCTGCTTCCCATGTGACAAGGTGTTCTCTCAGCTCTCCGGACACCAGTAAGTTCACATGGGGATAGTGAAGTCAGCCTGAAGAAAACTGAGGTCCTCCATCAGCCAGCTCCCCACCATGACTACCAGCCCCCCCACATCTCCATCAGGCACACAAAACTCAAAACGGTCAACCAGTTTACCTATCTCGGCTGCACCATTTCATCAGCTGCAAGGATCGACAATGAGATAGACAACAGACTCGCCAAGGCAAATAGCGCCTTTGGAAGACTATACAAAAGAGTCTGGAAAAACAACCAACTGAAAAACCTCACAAAGATAAGCGTATACAGAGCCGTTGTCATACCCACACTCCTGTTCAGCTCCGAATCATGGGTCCTCTACCGGCACCACCTACGGCTCCTAGAACGCTTCCACCAGCGTTGTCTCCGCTCCATCCTCAACATCCATTGGAGCGCTTACATCCCTAACGTCGAAGTACTCGAGATGGCAGAGGTCGACAGCATCGAGTCCACGATGCTGAAGATCCAGCTGCGCTGGATGGGTCACGTCTCCAGAATGGAGGACCATCGCCTTCCCAAGATCGTGTTATATGGCGAGCTCTCCACTGGCCACCGTGACAGAGGTGCACCAAAGAAAAGGTACAAGGACTGCCTAAAGAAATCTCTTGGTGCCTGCCACATTGACCACTGCCAGTGGGCTGATAACGCCTCAAACCGTGCATCTTGGCGCCTCACAGTTTGGCGGGCAGCAACCTCCTTTGAAGAAGACCGCAGAGCCCACCTCACTGACAAAAGGCAAAGGAGGAAAAACCCAACACCCAACCCCAACCAACCAATTTTCCCCTGCAACCGTGTCTGCCTGTCCCGCATCGGACTTGTCAGCCACAAACGAGCCTGCAGCTGACGTGGACTTTTTACCCCCTCCATAAATCTTCGTCCGCGAAGCCAAGCCAAAGAAAAAAAAAGTGAATATTCAGGATAGACAGTCAGCATTTTCTCTCTCCATTAAAGCATCACACGTTAATGTTTAACGTGAAGTGGGAAGGTTAAGAGTGATGTTCGGGGCAAATATTTTACCCTGAGGGCAGTGAACATTGGGAACGGGCTACCAGGTGTGTAGTTCTTGACAGACCTATGAATACAGAGGGAGGTGGACAATGTGCAGGGGGGCAGCAGCACTGAGTCACTGGTCAGAGGTCATAGGTGGATATTGGTGGGAATGGAGAAGAGAAAGAGGCTGAGAAGTGACAGGGAGAGGGCAGAGGGTCTCTCTGACAGGAGATGGAGGAAAGGGGGACAGAGAGATAGGCAGCTGGAGGGGGGGGAAGGGACCAGGTGCCATCACTACCATGGACTCTTTCCCCCCCAACCTCCCTCCATCCCTCCCTTCCCCTTCCCCATGTTATTTGGGATGCATCTTAAATAACTTAGAGATGCAAGCTTCAAATAACAAAACAGATTTTACTTGCTGATCCCTTCCACCATCTCAGGAAAGTGTTCACACTCTCTCTCTCACACACTCTCACTCTCTCTCACACACTCGCGCGTACACACACACACACACACACACACACAGAGTGGTGCATTATAGTTATTACAGTAAAAAGGTGTATTCTTATGCAGTTACAAAATAGTTCACATTAACCTGACTATATAACATCTATCCTTCTCAAGAAAAGGGGGTGAACAGAAATTGGAAGTCAATGTTCACGCGGTCTGGTTGAAGATTGAGGGGATGGAATATAAGTTTGCCGTGGGGTCAATGATTGGGGTCCAGATTGTTGTTCCGATGGCGATTTTCCTTGCAACTTCAGCTCTCCATGTGTTTGTATAATCCCCAAATGGCCTGTTACACCTGTTCATCGAATTTTTCATCTAAACTGCTTCATATTCACTTTGTACTTGCTGGGCTGGCTGGTATGGATGGACTCTGACCTGGACCTTGGTGGACATTGAATAAAAATGGCTGTGACCAGAAGATTTTGACCTCCTTCTTCTGTTCTGAGATGCCTTCTGGGTGACGTTATCTTCACATCCAATCAGAATTAAAATTTATTGTCATTAACAAGACAAGAAATTTGGTGTTTTGCGGCAGCATCAAAGTGTAAACATTCATATCATAACCATTTTACAGCATTCTGATAAAAAAGTAAAAATAACAGTGTACAAAAAGTTCATTGATCATTAGGAACCTGATGGCGGAGAGGAAGAAGTTGTCCTTGTGCTTGTCTTTAGGCTCCTGTAACTTTTCCCCGATAGTAACAGAGTGAAAGGGGGACGGCCTGGGTGGTATGGACTTTTAGGATAGAAGCCACTTTTTTAAGACACCTCCTCATGTAGATGTCCTTAATGGAGTGAAGTCTGGTCCCCATGATGTTGTTGGCCGAGTTAATGACCCTCTGGAGTTTATTCTTCTCCCAAGAGTTGGCACCTTCATACCAGATAGTGATGCAACCAGCCAGAATGCTCTCCACAGTTTACCCGTAGATTAATGTTCTTGCAACAATGTGACAAGACCAAGGAGCTGAATGTAGACTTTAGAAGAGGAAAACCAGAGGTGATTGGTCAAGTTATCATTGGGGAAATCAAAAGTGAAAAGGGTGAGCAAATTTAAATTCCTGGCTGTCTCTATCTTGGAGGACATTTCCTCGACCCATCACACCAATGTCTTCATGAAGAAAGCACTTCCTTAGATGATTGGGGAGGTTCAGCATTATGAAGTTGGAGTAGGAAGAGATCTAATGGGGCATCAGGGTAACCAGGGTGAGGGGGCTGAAGAACTCACAGCTGGAGGGGGGGGAAGGGACCAGGTGCCATCACTACCACGGACTCTTTCCCCCCCAACCTCCCTCCATCCCTCCCTTTCCCTATCCCCTCCCTTCCCCATGTTATTTGGGATGCATCTTAAATAACTTAGAGATGCAAGCTTCAAATAACAAAACAGATTTTACTTGCTGATCCCTTCCACCATCTCAGGAAAGTGTTCACACTCTCTCTCTCACTCTCACTCTCTCTCACACACCCGCGCGTACACACACACACACACACACACACACACACACACACACACAGAGTGGTGCATTATAGTTACTACAGTAAAAAGGTGTATTCTTATGCAGTTACAAAATAGTTCACATTAACCTGACTATATAACATCTATCCTTCTCAAGTTAAAGAAAAACTTTTCTTTACCTTTCTTTCCAGTGCAACTTAAGTAACTGAACTTGTACACTTGTTTATTTACACAAAACTATTTTTAAATAGTTTGTATCGATATTGCACTGTGTGTGTGTGTCTGCGTGAACTGATACTTCACCATCTGGTGGATTTGGCTGCAACCATCGGGCTCTGTGTTGCTGGTACACATGTAGGTGATGTGAAGCTTGTTGTGCTTCACCTGACAATTGCTGTGTAGATGTTTCAGTGTTAATGGTTGTGGTCTCTTCACTTGATATTGGTGTTGCAGGCTTTGCTGGTATTGAAGCTTTCTGCTTCATCACACCTTGTGTTGACAGGATGTGAATTCTATTCCTCTTCAGCTGTTTGCCAGAGTCTGTCTTGACAATGTCTGATCTTGGTTTCTCAGCTTCACTGAAGACTTTTGCTCGGGTCCATATTTTCAACATCAGCTCTTGAATATGCACATGCTGCCCTCTGAAGAGTTCTGGCAATGTTTGTTATAATGCTGGCGTCCTTCATCTTGTGTGACAGCCAGTCTTCTTTTGGTTTCCTCCTGGTCTTCTGGAAGGTGTATTTTGCTTGACAGAGTTGTTTTATATCTCCTGCCATTTAGAAGTTCTGCCAGGGACTTCATGTCAGCCCTTAAAGGTGTTTCTCGTAATGAAGAGTCAGATATGGGTCTTCTTTTGTTTTGCGACACTTAACTAATGTGTGTTTCACAGTTTGCACTTGTCTTTGGAATTCTTGTTACGTGAACCGTGTTCCATTGTCACACATTACTTGCTCGGGTATTCCTTGTTCAGCAAGCAGTGCTCTCATTTCTGATGTGATACTTGACATTCTTTTGATGAATGGAACAGGCTACTATTAAATACCACTCTTGATTCTTGGTGAACAAGTCTGCTCCCACTGTGTGCCATGGCCTGCCAGGTACTTTTGTGGAAATCATTTCCTCTTTTTGTTGTGTGTTTCTGTACTTTTGGCATATTTGACATGTAGCCACCATATTTTTGATGTCATATATACCAGTCCAGTACATGGCTGACTTCATTCTGAGTTTGCATTTCTCCATTCCTATGTGACCTTCATGTATTTTCTGGAGAATCTCTTCCTGCATTGTTTCAGGTATAATCAGTCTTGATCCAGCCAGCAGAACACCATTCTCCAACGATATGTTGCCTCTCATAGACCTATACTGATGTCTTGAAGGCTGTATCTGCTTTATCTGCTCTGGCCATCCTTGTATGACTTGTTGAGAAAGCATTTCCAAAACATCGTCCTTTCTCTGATCTGGCTTAGTTTATTACTGGTCACACTGACGAGATCATGTCTCTTGATCCCCACGTCTTCCATTTCATATTTTCCATTCTGGAAAAGTTGTGACAAGGTTTCAGCAAGCACCATCTCTTTGCCTGGTATGTATTTTAAGTCGTAGTAGTAATCTCTGCAGTCGAACTGGTGCCTTGTTTAGGGTCTTTCTCTGGATATGTTCCAGTGGGCGATGATCATTTTCCATGATACACTTTCTTCCATACAGAAACTTGTGAAACTTCTCGCATCTGTATACGACCACCAATAGTTTTCTCTCAGTATTGGAATATCTAGTCTCTGCTGTTGTTAGTGTTTTTGAGCCAAAAGCTATTTGTTTTTCTTCTTGTACTGATGCTGTTAGGATGCATCTACTTGCAGAGTGAGAGTTTTTTTAAATCTCAACTCCACTTCTCTTCAAATTATTTCTTTCAGCTGGTCAAATTTTCTCTGATGTGATGGTGACCAGTGAAAGTCCAGGTCATTTGGCCCATTTATTCTGTGGTGAAACTATTATTCGACCCAGTCCCATTGACTGTAAGGTGTGACAGATTATATTGTGTTTGTATTGATTTTATATATGTTTTATAACCATACAACAATTTACAGTACGGAAACAGGTCATATCAGCCCTTCCAGTCAGCACCGTTTTATGTGAAACTCCACTAGTTCTGCCTACCCACTCCCATGCCCATAACCCTCCAACCCCCTATCATCCATGTACTCATCTAGCCTCTTAAATGACAGAATTGACCCTGAAACTACCTCTTCCGGAAGTTCATTCCACTCAGCCACCACTCTCTGAGTGAAGAAGCATCCTCTTATATTACACCTAAAGTTTTGCCCCCTAACCCTTAATTTATAACCCCTTGTTCCAATCTTCCCTACCCTCAGGGGAAAGAGCCTAGTCACATCAACTCTATCTATTCCTTTCATAATTTTAAATACCTCTATCAAATCCCCCCTCAACCTTCTACGCTCCAATGAATAAAGTCCCAGACTACTCAATCTTTCTCCATATTCAAGATACTGCAATCCAGGCAACATTTTTGTATACCTTCTTTGCACCCTCTCAATCTTATTTAGATCCCTCCTATAATTTGGAGACCAGAACTGCACACAATACTCCAAACTTGGCCTCACCAAGGCCTTAAACAGTCTCAACATCAACCCCAGCTCCTATATTCTATGCTATGATTTATACAGGCCAGCAAACCAAAAGCCTTCTTCACCACCCTATCGACTTGAGAATCCACCTTCAAGGAATGCTGACCCATTATTCCAAGATCCCTCTGTTCCTCTGCATTTCTCAATGCCCTCCCCTTCACTGTATACATCCTATTTTGGTTATTCCTCCAAAAATGAGATAAATTGGGGCTGGTTTTTTAGTGTAGGTCACACTAACAAACACTTCAAAACAGATCTCATTTAAAATGCTGGAGCTCTGCTGAAGCCAGACAGGGTGGCTCCTGGGGGCTTTTGCAAAAACTTTGGGGAGTGTCCAAGAGACTTCACTAATAGATTGTTGTTTTGAAAAGCAACAGATGAAAGAGATTGGAGGAACTGCAGGCTCTCTGGAGTGCAGTTTGCTGTTCTAAGAGGGTCATGTGGATTTTGCAAGCAGAGAGAGTTGAACATTTTTTTCTCAGAGAGATCAGTTTTGTAGTGCTATTGTCAGCAGCAGTAGCTGGGACTGAAACAGGACAAGCTGGAAAGCTTGTGGAAAAACCCCATTTAGAAGCTGGGTTGTGAGTGCTTAGTTCAGCCTGGTCAAAGCCCTTGTGGTTTATGCAAGAGGAGAGGACTGCCTGCCTAATATTTCACTTGATGCAAGAAAAACAAAAAAGAATTCTCTTGGTGACCTGAAAGAATGAGGTTATCATCTGGAGAATCCTGATGGGGCAAGTTTCTTCAGCAAGACACTGAAGTGGCTGATTAAAATAAATCAGTTGTGGGTATCCAGCAAACAACAAATCCCCAAAAATGTTACAAGCCCAAAGGACCCCAAAACCCAGCAGCAATAGATATTCACCAAGACAAATAGTTACTTAAACAAAAGTTGCTTTTAATTATCCTTAAACATGAAATCAGAATCACACTTTAACATATCACTATTAACTTAACTACCCTAACTTAACCCCCTTCTAATTCTAAGTGCACATGTATGTAATGTGTGTGTAAGTTCAGAAAAGTTCTTTGGTTCAAAGTCCAATCTCACTTCTCATTCCTCCAAGTTCACTGGTGTCTTGGGTAAACTTATACCTCTCATTTTGTTCATTTTAGATTGGTCACAATGTTTGAGCTACTGAAAGAAAATAGACACACACACTGAGAGCAGTTCAGTTTATACAAGGCTTTATTAATAAATCTAAAGCTGAATACAATATGCAAGCCCTTCCCAATTATACTTATCAACACCTGGACTGGTCCCAACTGCTGAAGCGAGGCAAGGACTGCACACTTGTAGTAGGTTGTCTGGGTGCCGATAGCAGCTTCTCCACCTCCCCGGACCGGGACGTTGGTTTGGAATCTTGAAGTTCTTCTTCTTGCTGAGAAATGTTGCCACCTCTTGGAGAGTCTCCAACTTCAGCAGTGGGACCATGGCTTATATTACCCAACAGTTGTTTACTTCAGATCTTATCTCTTTGAACACATGATTTAATTTTCTTCAAGGTCTCCTGACAGTCTGCGACCAACAAAAGACAACTGCATCTCTTGGCCTCATGGTGGAAGTTGGATAATATCTACTGATTCATATGCATCCCTGGGCCCCATAGTGTAAATTTAGATAATGTCTTCCTATCAACTGCATCCCTTCTTGCATAAGTTGGTCTAAATCCTCCATTACAACTGGTTGCAGGCAATTCTTAGACTGCACAGAATTGAATATTTATAAAGTTCACCAGGCTTTAGCGCCTGAAGGGAAATGATTACCGCTCAGGAAGGTTCTATAAACATAACAAAAAAGGAATATTACATACAAAAGAAAACAAAACTTCCTTTCCCCACTCCCCTCATCTAAACTATCCCCTCCCAACCCACCCCCCTCCCTCAGAGCCTTAAATTGTTTTTATCCGGGTATTTAATATTAACTGTTTGGTGTGCCAACTCTGTACATATCATTTACTTAAGATCTATGGCCATATGTTCTAAATATAAGCTCCACATTTTAACAAAAAAAGTAATTATTTTGCAAATTATAAGTTATTTTTTCCTAATAAAATCACGATTGTAATTCACTATGCCATCTTTGTCTATTCAACTCTGCGCTGTTTTTCCATGTAACAGCTATACATTTTCTCGCTACTGTAATGGATTATAAATATTTGGGATTTTGGTAAGATTACTAGGTTACATATATACACACATTTTAAAACAGATCTTATTTGAAAATCTGAAGGATTCATATTCAATAACATTGCAGGATCTCTGGAGAATGTGATGCACATTTCGCAAGTAGGTGCTAATTGAACTGATGTCATAAAATGAATGGACTAGAGACCCTCTGGCTGTTGGAAGCTCTTTTCAAGGGTTTTGACAGAGTGCACAGAAAAGTCGGTCCTGGGTTTTGTTGATCTAAGACAACATCTTGACCAAGGAGAAGAACTCCTGTTGTTCGCTGAAGAAGGTGGGGGTTTTGCAAGTGAGAGAGTCACATGGCCTCTCTGGCAGTTCAGATGAAATAAAGAGAGGGAGAGGAGGAGAAAACAAGCCCTCTCAACTAGTGGGTGTGACACTGAACAGTCACGGTTGAACCAAGCCAGGAAGAGCTGATTGGAAACAGAAAGTTCCAAAGCAGTGGATGGCTGGAAGCGCTATCTGTCTGATGTTTCTCTTAGAATAAGAGGAATAAATGGAACTCTGTAGTGGTAGCCTACAGAAAGAGGTTACCATCTGGAAAATCCTGATGGGGCTAGTTTAATCAGCGAGAGCTTGAGGTGACTAATGATGGTACCTCAGTTGTGGAAATCCTGGAATAACAAACCTCTCTCTGCAAATGCCATTCTCCTGAATGGTAAACATTTATCTTTTGAGCACCAAAGCCTGGTGAACTTTATACATGTTAAATTCTGTGCACAGCATAAGCATAATCCGCATAAACCATTACCCCAAAATATTTAATTTTCTTAGCCCATCTAAACTGTGTAATCTGTTTACAAGTCATACACCGTAAGTATTCGTGTAGAATGTGAAAAATTTGGCACTGAATTCGAGCTCAAAGTAGGGGGCGGTCGCATTATACAGAAAGTTATTATTTAAATTTTTTTCTGCCAGGTTTAACAATAGGTAAGACCATCAGCAGCTGCCTAGTTTCGGGGGGGGGGGGGGGGGGGAGAGACAGCAGCATGACTCAGGCAGGTGAGGGGGGAGAGAGATGCCAGCACGACTTGAGCGGGTGAGGGGGAGAGAGACAACAGCGCAAATCAGGTGGGCAAGGGAGGAGAGTGACACATCAGCCCAACTCGGGCGGGCGAGTGGGGGATATGGCAGTACGAATCGGGCAGGCAAGGGGAGTGGGTCGTATTATACACAGGGTTAAAATTTTTCTCCCTTTTCCCCTAAAAAATGGTGGAAGGGTCGCATAATACATGAAACATGCATTATACACAAATATTTATGGGATAATCTTCCTCTGTAATTGGTAATATTTCACTCTTATCTAAATTAACATTATAACCAGACATTTCTCCATATTGTACCAAACAGTTTTGCAGATATGGTAACGATTGTTGAGGATTTGTTAAATATATTAATACATCACCTGCAAACAAATTAATCTTGTATTCCTCTTCATTTTTTTTTAATCCCACTAATTTTATCATTTTGTCTTATAGCTTGGGCTAATGGTTCTATTACCAATGCAAACAAGGCTGGTGACGAAAGACAACCTTGCCTAGTAGAATGTGTTAAATTAAACGTATCCAAGATTTGCCCATTCATCACCCTAGCTGTAGGATTTTTATACAAAGCTTTAACCCAACCAATAAAAAAAAGGTTGAAACTGAAATCTTTCAAGTACTTTAAATACAAAATATCATTCAACTCGATCAAGTGCCTTTTCCGCATCTAATGCTACTATCAATGACTGATTCAAACAATGTCTTGACACATTAATCAACGTCAACAATCTAACAATATTATCGAAAGAAAATTTGTTCTTAATGAAACCTGCTTGATCAACATGTATTAAACACAGTAAATAATTCGCAAGTCTGTTTGACAATACCTTAGCTACTATCTTATAATCTACATTTAATAAAGATTTTGGATGATATGATGCAACTTTCATCAGATCTCTTTATTTGGAATAACTATAATTATAGCTCGAGAAAAGGTTTCTGGAAATGCTTGCTCTTCTGTAGATTGTTTAAGAACATCCATAAAAACAGGAGACAAAACATAAAATTCTTTATAAAACTCTACCATAAACCCATCTTTTTCAGGCGATTTTCCATTTGGCATATTCAATATAGCTTCTTTAATTTCTAAATCAGTAAAAGGAACTTCCAATTCTAACCTATCTTGATCGTCCAAAGCAGCTAAAAATGTTCCTCATCCTGACTTACTTCAGAAGCATATCTTTGGCTTGGCTTCGCGGACGAAGATTTATGGAGGGGGTAAAAGTCCACGTCAGTTGCAGGCTCGATTGTGGCTGACAAGTCCGATGCGGGACAGGCAGACACGGTTGCAGCGGTTGCAGGGGAAAATTGGTTGGTTGGGGTTGGGTGTTGGGTTTTTAAAATGAGTGAAAGTCATCATTAATTTTGTGAGGTTTAAAATAACTCCTGTATTATTTCTTATAGCATTTATTGTCCTCGATGCCTGTTCATTCTTTAATTGCCAAACTAAAACCTTGTGTGCTCGTTCTCCTAACTCATAATAATGCTGCTTGGATCTCTGTATTAATTTTTCATATTCATATGTTTGCATTGTATTATAATGTAATTTCAACTTAGTCAAAAAGCCTTTTTATCCTCAGTCAAGTTTCGCTGTAATTCCTTTTCTCTAATAGTTATCTACTTCTCCAAATTTTGATTCTCTGCCAAGTGTTGTTTCTTAATTCTTGCGGAATAACTGATCATCAGACCTCTTAAATAAGCTTTTAACGCATCCCACAAAACAAATTTACTTTGTACTGAATTTGTATTCTTTTGCAAATAAGACTGAATATGATCTTTAATATAACTTATTGCTATATAATTGTTTCAGAAACATCCCATTAAACCTCCATTGATAAAGGGTCTATACATTATCCAGACCCGAACATGTATTTAACAAAATCCTACTCTTATACTCCGCATATATAAATCTACCCTGCAACTATACTGAATCTAAGAAAAAGTCAATTCTAGAAAAAGAATCACGTCTGGGTGAATAAAAAGAAGTCTTTTTCTGTCAGATTTAAGTTCCTCCAAATTTCCACCACTTTCAAATCTTTCATAACATCTAACATCCGTTTAGCAGTTTTTGGAGATTTATCCAATAATGGATCCAACACACAATTAGAATTACCACTAACCAAAATATTTCCATTAGCTTGACCTAAATTTTAAAAAGTTTCAGAGATGAATTCTTCATCATCTTCATTGGGTGCATAAATATTCATCAAAAATTTCACCACAAGCACTCTACCCGATATGCCAGAGAATGATTCCAACTGAAATTGTATCTTCTTATGGTTTAAAATAGCAATACCTCTAGATTTAGAATTAAATGAAGATGCAAAAACATGTCCTACCCAATCTCTTTTCAATTTCATATGTTCTTTCTCAGTCAAATGAGTCTCTTGCAAAAAAGCAGTATCAACCTTCATTTTCTTTATATATTGAGATTGACCCTTCACACAGCAATTAGTTAGATATATAAAAACCCTTAAAAAACCTTTCAAACAATAAAAAAAACCTTCTAAAACAATTTTTAAAATGTACTACTACAAAAGTAGGACCTCCCTCTGTTAACCAGGTGCAGTCAATACCGCAAGTGGCAATTGAGTTTAAAAGGAGCAGAATCAACCCCTCCCCCCAAACCGAACATTAAAATACACAAGTCCCTTTTATTCATCCCAATGATTCCACGCTACATCAAGCTTCATCTTCAACATCAATCAGCGATTCTGATTCCAACTTCTTTTTCCCATTCCTAATCTTAATCTCAAACATTTTCCCCACCGATTTCTTCAAATCTGGTAAGGAATTAACAAAAGTTAATGCACCATAAGGATTCTCAAAAAATTGAGACTGATTTGGCACACAAAACACCTTAAATGCCACCAGATACCAAAAAGTAAACTTATACCCTTGCTTCCACAGCACTGCTTTGACCAGATTAAACTTTTTCCATCTCTTAATAATCTCCTGACTTAAATCAGCATAAAAAAAAAGATCCTATTGCCCTGAATCATCATAGGGCCTTTGATCAAGGTGAGCTTTCTGAACTGCATAATCATTTCTCTATCCTGATATTGCAAACATCTGAAAAGAACCGCTCTCAGCAATTGATCCAGAAAAGGTTTTCTCCTTAACACTTTATGAGCTTGATCTAATTCCAGTCTGTCCAGAAAAAAAATTCAACTCCCAACATTTCTGGAATCCATTTCCGAAAAAAATCTAACAGGATCTGAACCTTCAATATCTTCCGGCAGACCAACTATCCTAATATTATTACGACGACTTTGATTTTCCAACGAATCAATTTTTTGCAGCAGATCTCTCTTCTGAACATCCCAGCCTGTAAACTAATCCTCAATATGGTCCATTCTCTCCACATAATGGTCCACACGGTACTTAGAGTCATAAAAGCTTCTTCTATCTTCTTAAATTTATCTTGTGCAGTCCACTGCTGTTAAACACTTATTAACATCAACTTTAACAGATGTAATTTCTACATATATACCAGCCATTTATTCCTTCATACCAGAAAATTGATCATTTAAAGTTTCAAAGCCTTGAGTCATACAAGACATATTTTCATTTTGTTTGATAAGTTCTTCAAATATAAGATTAACTTCCATCCCTGCTACAGGGGCCTTTAAGACTGGGGAAGATGTCTTTGGTGAAACAACAACTTTAATTGGAGAAGTAGGTTTTCCTAAAGCCTTAGGCCTAGGCCTACCTTCAATGAGTCTAGCTGCAGAAAGTAACAATTCTTCTTCTTCTAAAGCTTCTGGGTTGTATTCATCTTCCTCTTCTTCTTCCACCTCATACCTGACAGCCCTACTGTGGGTTTGGACACACTGCCACACCGCTCCGACCTCGCCGGATTGATGTGTCGGGTCCCCCCGCAGTTCAGGCCTGATCCAGAATCTCTGTGGCCCAGTCATCTTAGGGCTGGATTTCCAGTGCCATCTCCAAAGTCTTACCCTCGCTTTCAGCAAGTCGCATCCCTGCTCACATTCAACAGCACACTGCCCAGTTCAGGCCTGATCCAGAATCTCGTGCATGCGTGAACTTCCAATCACACTCCAGCGCCTGCCCCGCGGTCCTCAGTCAAACCTGGTGCGCGTCGAACCCCACGCTCATGCTCCTCCTGGCCTGCCACCAGACCAAGGATGTCAGTGCCATCTTGTGTTTCCTGATGCATAAAGACTCCAACGTTTCTTCCAGCTGATCCCGACTTCCACATTGAGGTTTCAGATCCATCTCCAACTGCTCCCAAGGTTCCTTCTGTAAGGTAGGCCTTTCTTCTGCACTTTTCACAGGCTTAAAAACTAATTTTTTATAAGCTGCTTTTTTCCTTTTTTCATTTCCAAGATCCTCAGATATTAAATTACTGCTCAAAATATTTATAGTTATGTCAGTGTCTCCTCATGTCCTCTTCCTATGCCATCTTGCCATGCCCCCATTAAGGGAATTCTTATGGATAGGCAGGAAGATATTGGGGGGGGGGGGGGTAAGCCCTGTTGATTCAGGGGGAGATGATCTAGTTTGTGGGGAGATGAGGGAGGTAGGGAAGCCCTGTCGATTTAGGGGAGATTATCTAGTTTGTGTGGAGAGATGAGTGTTGGATATGGGGAAGCCCTGTTGATTTAGGAGATCAGGGTGACCTTGGGAGATGATTTAGTTTGTGGGGAAGTGAATGTTGGAGATGGAGGGTGGGGAAGCCCCATTGATTAAGGATGAGAATAGGGTGACAGTGGGAGATGATAGTTTCTGAGGAGCACAATGTTGAATGATTTGGGTAGAGATGAGGAATAATAAGGGGATATAAATCACTGTGGGATTAGCCCACTGGTCACTAAATAACAGCATCATGGTGGCACAGGTTGAAGTGTTTTACAGCAAATTCAGGCAGCGATATGCTGTTGAGACTGGAGATAATGTCACCCAGAAGGTGTTTTGGAAGTCAAGAATGAGGCCAAAATCTTCTGGTCGCAGCCATTTTTATTCAATGTTCATCCATACCAGCCAGCCCAGGAGATCTAATACAGTTTAAATTAAAAATCTGATGAACATAAAAACATAAGGGGAATTAGCAATCCTGCCCATCTGATCATTGACTGAACTCCACCTACCTGCCTTTTCCCCAAATCCCTTTTATATGTAAAAATGTAACTGAATCTTAAATATGTTTAATGAAGTCACCTCAACTGCTTCCCTGGGCAGAGAATTCCAGATTCACAACTTTCTGGGAGAGGTTTTCCTCATCTCCATCTTAAATGTACTCCCCTGAATCTTCACCCTGTTCTGGTCACACCTACCAGTGAAAACAAATTTCCTGCCTCTATCTTATCAATGCCTTTCATAATTTCTATAAGATCTCCTCTCATTTTTCTGAATTCGAGTGAGTATAATCCCAGGTGATTTAGTCTCTCCTTGTAGGTCAACCCCCTCATCTCCAGGATCAACCTGGTGAACCTCCTCTGGACTGCCACCAAGGCCAGTATATCCTTCCTCAAGTATGGAGACCAGAACTGCACACAGTTCTCCAGGTTCAACCTCACCAATACCTTGTACAGTTGTAGCATGACCTCCCTGCTCTTGAATTCAATTTCTCTAGCGATGAAGGCCAACATTCCATTTGCCTTTTTAATAACCTGTGGTACCTGCAACCCAACCTTTTGCAATTCATGCACGAGCCCTCCCCAGTCCTTCTGCATGACACCATGCTGCAGTCTTTCACCATTTAAATAATCTGCTATTTTTCCTGCCAAAGTGGATGACCTCACATCTACTAACGTTGTCCTCCATCTGCCAGACCTTTACCCACTCACCTAACTTAACTAGATCCTTCTGCAGCCTCTCCACATCCTCTGTACAATTTGCTTTTCCACTCAATTTAGTATCATCTGCAAACATGGCTACATGACCCTCTGTCTCCTCTTCCAAATCATTAGTGTAAATGATGAACAGCTGCAGGCCCAGTATTGACCCCTGCTGCACTCCACTTACCCCTGTCTGCTAATCAGAAAAACACCCATACATCCTGACTCTCTGCCTTCTGTCAGTGAACCAATCCTCACTCCATGCCAATAGACTTCCCCTGACTCCATTCATCTGTTATCTTATTGATAAGTCTCTTGTGTGGCACCTTATCAAACTCCTTCTGGAAATCCAAATATACATCAACCTGTCCCCCTCTATCTACCACACCCATTATCTCCTCAAAGAACTTCAGCAAGTTTGTCAAACAAGACCTGGCCTTTCTGAAACCATGCTGGGTCTGCCTGATGAAACCCCCTCATTCAAAATGTCTCACTATTTCATCCTTAATGACAGCTTCAAGGATTTTCCCGACTTCAGACGTCAAGATAACTGGCCGACAGTTACCCATCTTCAGCCTACATCCCTTTATAAAAAGTAGTGTGACATTTGCTGTCTTCCATTCTGCTGGGACCTACCCAGAATCCAAAGAATTTTGATAAATGACGAGAAACGCATTGACTATAACTCCTGCCATTTCCCTCAGTTCCCTGGGATGCATCCCATCAGGACCAGACTTGCCCACTTCTAGTCCCATTAGTTTGCTCATCACTCTCTTTTGTAACAATTATTTTATTGAGGCCCTCACCTCCCTTTGCATCCTATGACCCTTTCACATGCTGGATGTGTCTTCCACCATGAAGATTGACACAAAATATCTGTTCAATGCAAGGGACCTAGATTGACTCGTCATTCTCTTCTGTTTTATATATTTATAATTTTTTTGCTATCTGTTTTGATATTTTGTGCTAATTTACCTTTATAATCTTCTTCCCTTTCCTTATTTTCCATTTAGTTGCCCATTGCTGCCTTTTAAAACAGATGCAACAGGCCTTCCGGGGATTATACAAACACATGGAGAGCTGGAACTGCAAGGAAAATCACCACCGGTACAACAATCTGGGTCCCAATCGTCGACACCACCCACAAACTGGAGGGACCTTATATTCCATCCTCAGTCTCTAACTAGGCAGCATGAACATTGACTTCCAATTACCATTCACACCCTTTTCCGAGTGCCATTCCCTTATCTGCTGCCTTTTCTCCAACTCCCCTCCTCCTGTCAGAGAAACCCTCTGCCCTCTCCATGTCACTTCTCAGCTTCTTTCTCTCCCCCCCCCCCCCCCACCCATCTGTATCCACCTACAACCACTTACTAATTAAATGGTAATGGTTCCATTATTGTCAGGTAATACTACATTTAGAAGAAACATACATGAAGTTCTTTAGTCTGCTGAAAGAAAGTCGCCACTTTGTCAAGCACCCCTCACAGAAATGAGGCATCAGGAACTCATGGCCCCTGGTTTATAAGACCTGTCCTCTAACCACTAAGCTAGCTAGCCTGTCCTGCTCACTTCATTTCCAGCCCTCCTGGGGAAGGGCTCAGGCATGAAATGTTGACTGCCTTTTGCTTCCTGTGGATGCTGTGTGACCTTCTGAGTTTCTACAGCTCTTGTGCCCTGCGTTAGACCCAGCATCTGTACACCCTCATCACCGGAAAATCCAGAGGTTGCAGCGTCAAGTTTCAAACTTCATCAATTTCAAACACCAAAGGGAACTTTCACAGCAAAATCTTGTCCAGCAGTGAACGATGCTGACATCTCCTGGCTGGTTTATGATCCTGTCACAAAATCTAGTCACACAGGCACTGGGGTCAGAGGTCACCCCCACAGTCACCTCAGCAGCAATGCACAAAATGCTGGAGCAATTCAGCAGGTCAGGGAGCATCCATGGAAGGTGATAGATGGCAGGATCCCCACACTCAGAATAGCAGGGAGAGGGCAGAAGCCCAAATAATAGAGTGGGGAGAGTGAGATGGGGAGGAGCTCAGGCTGCAGGGAAAATCCCCATCAACAATCGTGAAACCTCTGAAACAATGACTCTTTGGTTCATGTGTCTGTACTGAACAGGATTCCCTTCGTATTCATGGATCTGTCAAAACCCAACTTCACCTCTTCACACGTTCCAGGCACTCACCACTCGCTTGGTAAAATATTTGCCCCATATTCCTTAATCTTCCTCCCTTCCCCCTAACCTTAGACACACACCCTTTAACGTATGACACTTTCACCAGAGAGGAAAGATGCTGTCCGTGTTAAACGCAGTCTCTCCGCATGTCAACAACCCAGACTAGAGAGCTGAGTGAATTCCCCTGTGTGAACGCTCAGATGGCTTTAGCATGATAGAGGACTGAGTGAAACCAATCCCATACAGGGAGCAGATGACCGGATTCTCCCCAGTGTGAACCCATGGTCTCCCTGCTGAGAGAACCCCTTCCTGCACAGGGAGAAGTGACAAGTTATTTATGGGTGTGAACTCTCTAATGCCTCAGCAGGTTGGAGGATCCAGCTAATTCAATCCCCCTCAGCAAGCAAGTGAAAGGTTTCTCCCCAGTGTGAACCTGCTGGTGTGCTTGCAAGCTGGAGAGCTGAATGAACCCCTTCCTGCATAGGTAGTAGCTGAATGGTTTCTCCCCAGTGTGTACCCACTGGTGTACTCACATGCTGGAAGAACAACAGAACCTCTTCCCACCCAGAGAGTAGGTGAAGAGTTTCTGCCCAGTGTGAACTCGCTGATATGCCCACAGGCCAGAGGACTGACTGAATCCAATCCCACAAAGGGAGCAGGTGAATGGTCTCTCCCCGGTATGAATCCGCTGGTGTACTCACAGGCCGGAGGTCTGAAAGATCCCCTTCCCACACAGAGATCAGGTGAATAGTTTCTCCCCAGTGTGAATTCTCTGGTGCCTCAGCAGGTACGAGGATCGGGTGAATCCGATCCCACACACTGAGCAGGTGAATGGTCTCTCCCCAGTGTGAATTCTTCGGTGGCCCTCCAGAGAGGAGGACCGGGCGAATCCCTTCCCGCACTCACTGCAACAGAACGGTTTCTCCCCGGTGTGAACTCTCTGGTGCCTCAGAAGGTACGAGGACCGGATGAATCCAATCCCACACACTGAGCAGGTGAATGGTCTCTCCCCGGTGTGAATTCTTCGGTGGCCCTCCAGAGAGGAGGACTGGGCGAATCCCTTCCCACATGTGTTGCAAGAGAATGGTTTCTCCCCAGTATGACCTCTCTGGTGCCTCAGCAGGTTGGAGGAATGAGAGAACCCCTTCCCACACAGGGAGCAGGTGAACGGTTTCTCCCCGGTGTGAACTCTCTGATGTCTCAGAAGGTACGAGGACCGGATGAATCCGATCCCACACACTGAGCAGGTGAATGGTCTTTCCCCAGTGTGAATTCTTCGGTGGCCCTCCAGAGAGGAGGAATCGGCGAATCCCTTTCCACACTTGCTGCAAGAGAACGGTCTCTCCCCAGTGTGAACTCTTTGATGCCTCAGCAGGATGGACGAGTGAGAGAACCCTCTCCCACACAGGGAGCAGGTAAAAGGTTTCTCCCTGGTGTGAATTCTCTGGTGCCCCAGCAGGGTAGAGGACTGAGTGAATCCAAGCCCACACAGGGAGCAGGTGAACGGTCTTTCCCCAGTGTGAACCCGCTGGTGTATCTGCAGGTTGGAGGATCTAGCGAATCCAATCCCACACAGGGAGCAAGTGAACGGTCTCTCCCCAGTGTGAACCCGCTGGTGTATCTGCAGTTGGGAGGAGTAAGTATATCCGACCCCACACAGGGAGCAGGTGAATGGTTTCTCCCCAGTGTGAACTCTCTGGTGTACCTGCAGGTTGGAGGACTGAGAGAACCCCTTCCCACACAAGGAGCAGGTGAACGGTTTCTCCCCAGTGTGAACTCTCTGGTGTACCCGCAGGCTGGAGGACTGGGAGAACCCCTTCCCGCACAGGGAGCAGGTGAACGGTTTCTCCCCAGTGTGATTTCTCTGGTGCCTCAGCAGGTCGGATGATCGAGAAAACCCCTTCTCGCACACACTACACTTAAAGCCTCTCTCCCCAGAGTGAGTGTTCTGGTGCTGCAGGAGGCTGGAGGACTGGGTGAACCCCTTCCCACATGCACGGCAGGTGAACGGACCCTCCCCAGGGGGAACACACCCGTGCTCCTCCAGCTCCTTGGAGGTTTGAAAGCTCTTCCCACAGTCAGAGCAGGGGAATGATCTCCCCCTAGTGGGGACACACTGGTGTTGCTGCAGTGTGTCAGAGCTGGTGAATCCCTCCCCACACTCAGAACAGGCAAACGGTCTCTCCCCAGGATGAGCGCAGGGATGTGATTCCAGCAAGTCCACAGAAACCCCTGCCTCACTGCACGCTTCACTCTGGAGTATTTTATCTGCCGGATCACTGGTCACCTGACCCTCCATGTCGGCCAATCGGCTGAAGTCCAGTTCACACACTCAGCGGTGTTTCATTTATCCTTGAAATTACTGAGCTCCGTATCCAGTGAAAAAGCTGCCTGATATTACGAGGAATCCAGTCAGAGTGTCAGACCATAACGTGACGCTGTCTGAAGCTTCTTGCCTGGAAACGCACCACTTTCTTAACCCTGTGAAAAGAAGATGTTGGAGTGAGAGGGAGCCAGGCATTCTCTGCATCAGGATCAGGATTTATTGTCACAAAATTCAATGCTTTGTAGCAGCATCAGAGCAAACATGCATATTATAAACAATCTTACAACATTACTATGAAAATAAAATAATATTTGTTTCTTTACTTTTTTCTCTCCACTACATTTGAAGAGAAAGGATGAGTGTGAAAGCAGTTTGCTGTTCTCAGTGTTAGATGTGGGAGGTTCTGGTGTCTTCTGGCCTCCCGGATGTCCATATCTGAGGCAGGTGTGCTGAGCTCCGGCTTCTCAGGAACTGTTAGGGAACTGGAGCTGCAGCTCGATGACCTCGCTCTGGTCAGGGAAAGTGAGGATGTCACAGACAGGAGTTACAGCCAGGTGGTCACACCAGGTCCACGGGAGGGGGGACAGACAAGTGAGTCATAGTTAGGGGAGGGAAGAAGAAGAGTAAAGTGCTAGGGAGGACCCCTGTGGCTGTAACCCTCAATAATACTGAGTACTGCAGGGGGGACAGCCTACCTGGGGAAAGCAATAGTGGCTGTACCTCTGGCACTCGGTCGGCCCCTGTGGCTCACAAGGGTAGGGAAAGGAAGAGGGGACTCAAAGTTAGGAGGACAGATAGGGGATTATGTGGACATAGTAAGGAGAACAGGATGGTTGTTTACCTCCCTGGTGCCAGGGTCCAGGATGTTGCTGCTCATGTCCAAGATATCCCAGATATCTTGGGAGGGAGATAAGAGGTTGTGGTAAATGTAGGTACCAATGACATAGGGAGAAATAAAGAAGAGGTCCTGAAAAGTGAGTACAAGGAATTAGGTAGGGGGTTGAAAAGAAGGACCGCAAAAGGAGTAATCTCGGGATTACTGGCTGTGCCATGCGACAGTGAGGGCAGGAATAGAATGAGGTGGAGGATGAATGCATAGCTGAAGGTGTGGAGCAAGGGGCAGGGATTCAAGTTTCTGGATCACTTGGACCATTTTTGAAGAAGGTGTGACCTGTATAGAAAAAATGGTTTGCACTTGAATCCCAGAGGGACCAGGATCCTGGCGGGGGCATTTGCCTAAGGGTAGTCAGGAGACATTAAACTAGAATGGTTGAGGAGAGGGAACCAAATGGAAGCGAACAGCAAGGAGAAGGTTAGAGTGCAAATAGAGAAAGTTAGCAGAGGATGGAAAGGCAGGTGATAGAGAAGGGAGATGCTCTGTACAAAGATGGAGGGGAGATGATAGAAAAAGAATATAATTGATAAAGGTAGGGAGAAACATAGTAAGAAGTGGGAAATCTCTGAAATGCATATATTTTAATGCTAGGAGCTTTGTAAGAAAGGTGGATGAGCTGAGGGTGTGGATAAACACTTGGCAATATGATGTGGTAGTCATTAGTGAAACATCGTTACAGGAAGGATGTGATTGACAGCTAAATATTCCTGGATTTCGTTACTTTAGGTGTGATAGAATCAGAAGGGCAAAAGGGGGTGGTGTACCATTGCTTGTCAGAGAAAATATTACAGCGGTGCTTCGGCAGGATAGATTAGAGGGCTCGTCCAAGGAGGCTATTTGGATGGAATGGAGGAATGGGAAAGGGGTAGTTACATTTATAGGGGTGTATTATAGACTATCTAGTGAGGAGAGAGAACTAGAGGAACAAATTTGTAGGGAGATAACAGATATTTGTTATAAGCACAAGGTTGTGATTGTGGGAGATTTTAATTTTCAAATATAGATTGGGAATCCCAATCTGTGAAAGGGCTGGATGGGTTCGAGTTTGTAAAATGTGTGCAGGATAGTTTTTTAAAGCAATACGTAGAGGTACCAACTAAAGAAGGGGTAGTGTTAGATCTACTGTTAGAGAATGAAGTAGGTCAGGTGACAGAGGTATGTGTTGGGGAGCACTTTGGATCCAGTGATCATGGTACCATTAGCTTCAATGTAATTATGGAAAGGGATAGGTCAGGGGCTAGGGTTGAGATTTTCAAAGGATTTAAGAGGAATGGATTGGGACAATTTGTTTTATGGGCAGGATGTAGGAGAGAAATGAAGGTCTTTTAAAGGTGAGATTTTAGGGTATAAAATCATAATGTTCCTGTTAGGTTGAAAGGCAGGGTCAGAAGTTTAAAAGAGCCATGGTTTTCACGGGATATTGGAAACTTAGTTCGAAAAAAGAGGGAGACCTACAATAAATATAAGAAACAAGGAAAAAAGGAGATATTCGGAGAATACATTGAATGTAAAAGAATCTTACGAAAGAAATTAGAATTGCTAAAAGATACGAGGTGGCTATAGCAAGCAGGGTGAAAATAAATGCAAAAAGTTTCTATAAATATGTTAATAGCAAAAGGAGAGTGGGGGATAAAATTGGTCCCTTAGAGAATCAGAGTGAGTCAAAGGAAATGGGGAAGATCTTGAACAATTTCTAAGCAGTCCAAATCCCTCTGCAATCTTTGAAAACCTTAATTATCCACAAGTTCTTTTCTTTGGTATTCACTAAGAAGGATATTGAATTGTTCAGGGTAAAGGAAGCAAAGAGGGTAATTATGGAAACTGTAGTGATTAAGAAAGAGAAAGTACAGGAGCTTTTGAAGCATATTAAGGTGGATAAGTCTCCAGGTCCCAACGGGATTTTCCCCAGGACCTTGAAAGAAGTTGTCCTGGGTAAACTTGTACCTCCAGTTGCTCTCTCTTGTGCTGGGATTCTACTTCTCACTGAACTAATTCTGCTTCACACTGAACGGCACGGCGTAAGGCTGTGGCCAGCAGCCAAAAACCGTCCATCAGCATCCCAAAACCGTCCATCAGCATCCCCTTTTTAACAGGAAATTTACTTTCTCGAAGGAGAGTGGCAACCTGCTCTCCCAGAGATGCAGTTGATGGATCTAACTTCTCATCCCAACTAATGGGTGGTCCCAACAAAGACAGGGTATTGGCCAACATGCCAAACCCATCATCTTTGGATGTCCATCCCAGAATCAAGAACTGCTCAGTGCTCACCTCTTTCTTTCAGCGAAACATCTCGAGACCAATCCTGCTGACTACCCCAATTGTCCTGGGTAAACTTGTACCTCTCACTTTGTTCGTTTTAGATTGGTCACAGTGTTTGAGCTACCGAAAGAAAATAGACACACACGCCGAGAGCACAAGTTTATACAAATCTTTATTACAAATTCTAAAGCTGATATCAAACTACAATATGCAAGCCCTTCCCAATTATACTTATCAACGCCTGGACTGGTCCCAACTGCCGAGGCAAGGCAACGACCGCACACTTGTAGTAGGTTGTCAGGGCGCCGGTAGCAGCTTCTCCACCTTCCCTGACCGGGACGTTGGCTGGACTCTTGGAGTTCTTCTTCTTGCTGAGAGATGTTGCCACCTCTCGGAGAGTCTCAAACTTCAGCAGCGGGACCATGGCTTATATTACCCAAAAACTGCTTACCCAAGCACCTATTCCCAGCACAAAAAGAAAGATAAGCGAGCAAGCGAGCATGCCTAGGCTTCTATCGAATAACACAACTTTCTAGCTTATAATTTTGAATACAATGGTTTATTTTGCGTCAAGGTTAGGTCTCTGCCTGAAAGACTGTGACCAAAACAAGCAAGAAGATTAAATGTTCTTGGTACACAGATGTCTTTTTGTCAGATAACTGCATCTCTGGGCCCCATGGTGGAATTTAGCTTATGTCTGCTAAGTCTCAAGCGGATTACTGAGTCTCAGCCTTGCAGGAGCAAAAAACATGGTTTAAATCCTCCAATACAGAAGTTAGTGAGGAAATAGCAGAGGCTCTGACCTGTGATTTTTCAAATGTCATTAGAGATGGGTATAAACCAAAGGAATGGCGAGTTGCACATGTGGTTCCATTGTTTAAAAAGGGTTCGAGGAGCAAGCCTCGCAATTATTGACCTGTACGTTTGACGTCTGAGGTAGGTAAATTAATGGAAAGAGTTCTTAGAGAAAGTACATACAAGTATCTGGAGAGATAGGGTCCGATCAGGAACACTCACCACGGATTTGTACATGGAAGGTCATGTTTGACCGATCTTGTTGAATTTTTTGAAGAGGTGACTAGGAATGTTGATGAGGGTAGCGCAGTGGATGTTGTCTATATGGACTTTAGGAAGGCCTTTGGTAAGGTTCCGCATAGAAAATTAGTTAGGAAGGTTCAAGCACTAGGTATTAACTTTGAGATAGTCAAATAGATTCAACAGTGGCTGGAAGGGAGATGCCAGAGTTGTTGTGGTTAACTGTTTGTCAGGTTGGAAGCTGGTGACAAGGGATCTGTATTGGGTCCATTGTTGTTTGTCATTTACATTAATGATCTGGATGATGGGGTGGTAAATTGGATTATTAAATATTCAGAAGATACTAAAATAGGTGGAATTGTGGATAATGAAGGTTTTCAAAGATTGGAGAGGGATTTGGACTGCTTAGAAAAGTGGGCTGAAAGATGGCAGATGGAGTTTAATACTGAGAAGTGCGAAGTGCTTCATTTTGGTAGGAATAATCAGGACAGGACGTACGTGGTGAATGGGAGGGGATTGAGGAATGGAGTGGAGCAGAAAATCTAGGAATAACGGTGCATTGTTCCCTGAAGGGAGAATCTCATGTGGATAGGGTAGTGAAGATGGCTTTTAGTATGCTGACCTTTAGAAATCAATGAGTTGGGAAGTGATGTTGAGACTGTTCAAGGCATCAGTGAAGCCAAATTTAGAGTACTGTGTGCAGTTCTGGTCACCAAATTATAGGAAGAATATTCAACAAGGTAAGGGGTGGAGGGGTGGGGGGGGGGTGGCGTGCCACATAACAACATAGGGTTAGTCTGCAAATCCCTTCTCTCTCTGATAAAGTTTTAAAAAAAGAGTTAATAAAGGTTGTAGGTAAAAAAGGAAAAGTTTTTGGAATATCTAGTAAACTGTACAAAATGTCACCAAAGAAAGACAAAGCAGCTGTAAGATCACAAGAAATTGAACAAGAAAAAGAGACAGATAAAGAGAGGCCTTCCTTGAAGAAGGATCCTGGATCCATGTTGAAAAACCTGGAGCTGGGGAGACCTTGGACACTGCTATACAAAGTCTCCCCCAAAAAGGCCGCCTTCCATGGGAGAAGTGACTCTGCACGTGCGTGAGGAGTTGTGCATGCTCAGAGCACAAAAGAATGGAGGCAATTAAAAAAAAGCCCAAGAAGCCTCCAGCTCCTGTGATCAAGGATGAAGACCAAATAGAACAGGAATTACATCTAGAACAGGCAGCTATGGCTAAAAAGTCAGAAAAAAATGAAAGAGACATATAAATACAGCTGAAATGAAGAAATACATGGAAACTTTTCAGAAATCTTTGGTGCAATTAACAGTAAAAGTTAAAAAGAGTAAGGCGAGTATAGTTTAAAATAAGAATTTTACAAAGAAGGTGGAAAGAATGATGCAACAAGTGGATAAGAAATTTGAAGTTGTGAAAGAAAAAAATTAAAGGAAATGTATTTGAAATTCAAAGTGTTAAAGAAAAGATTAAAAGAATTCAAGCTGAAGTGGCTGCAGCAAAAGATCAACTAACTCAAAAAATTGAAATTTTAGAAGAAATAATATAAAAATTGTCGGACTTAAAGAAGACGAAAAAGTTCAAGATATGAAGAAGCTTTTGCAATGTTGGATTCTGCAATCTTTGGAGGATAACTGAATTTCAAGATATTGAGATTGAAAGAGCTCGTAGAGCATTACAACCGAAGCCTCAACCAGATCAAAGTTCACATCCGATATTGGTCAAATTGCTTCTCTATGAAGTGAGAGAAAAGATCTTAGAACTGGCGATGAAACAAGTGAAAGAAAGACCATCACCATTAATTTATAATGGAAATAAGATCTTCTTTTACCCTGATATAAGTTTTGATTTGTTGAGAAAAATAATTCAATGCTGTTAAAAATGTGTTATGGAAGAAAGGTTACACTTTTGTCCTAAGGTATCTGGCAGGATTGGAAGTCTTTGTTCCAGAAGGGAAAAGTAGATTTTTTCGGAACCCAATGAGGCAAAGGTGTTTGCAGATTCATTGCCTGAGAGAGGCGAGAAGTGAGAGATGTTTGATACGATAATACAGAATGATTATAGCTGATAATATAGAGAGGGAAAGAGCAAATATTAAAAACAAAAGATTTTTTAAAAACAGATAATATTAGGGAGGAAGGTTTTTAACCTGAAGGATCTATAAATAAGTAAACATTTGTAATTGGAAAAGACTGTATAGATCTAATACAAGAGACTACAGTAATTCGAGAGAGTTAGTCGGGAGTAAAGGACCAACTTCTAAGGAGTCATGAGTGCTGGTGTGGTTTTGACCGCAACTCATAGATTAGGGTTATAAGGACATATCATTAATAATGTACACCTTTGGTGGGAGGGTTCTCACATTTGACAGAAAAAGAACATGGAAAATTAAAAAGAGATTGGGTAGGAACTGTAATAGCATCTTCATTTAATTAAAATGCAAGAAGTACAACAATATTGATAAATAAAAATTTACCAGTGAAAATATTAGATGTTATGGTAAATTGCCAGATTTATTCGGAAAAATGGATCTTAATGAATGTATATGCACCTAATGTAGATGATGATAAATTTGTACAAGATATTTTTATGCAATTATAAAATGCTATGGGAAAAATCATATTGGGGGAGATTTTAATTTTACTTTAGACCCTAAATTAGATAGATCAGGGGATTTCAAGGTTTGAGTTACAGGGAAAGGTTGTGCAGACTAGGGCTTTTTTCTCTGGAGCAAAGAAGATTGAGGGGGGACTTGATAGAGGTGTTTAAGATTTTAAAAGGGACAGACAGAGTAAATGTGGATAGGCTTTTTCAATTAAGAGTTGGGGAGATTCAAACTAGAGGGCATGGTTTAAGATTGAAGGGTGAAAATTATAAGGGGAACATGAAGGGAAATTTCTTTACGCAAAGGGTGGTAGGGATGTGAAATGAGCTTCCGGCAGACGTGGTTGAGGTGGGATCATTGGTTACATTTAAGGAAAGACTGGATAGTTACATGGAGAGGAGAAGACTGGAGGGGTATGGGACTAGGAGGGTGGGGATTTGTTACGGAATGGACTAGTAAGGCCGAATTGGCCTGTTCTGTGCTCTAAGTGGTTATATGGTTAAAAACAAAGTAGCGAAAATAGAAATAGGTTTAATGAAATACATGGGGTTAGTCGATATATGGAGAAGAATTCATCCAAGTGAAAGATTATTCTTTTTACTCTTTTTGACATTAAGAGAGTTTTTTTGACTTGGGTAAGCCCAGCCGCCATTATGATGCTGCAAAAGATGGAATCGGAAAAGGCGGAGAATGAGCAGTGGGAGGAGATAGAAAGTGTTGGAGACTGGGGAATATAGATGAGTATGGGAAACAGGCAATGAGAAAGTAGCCGATGGAGGGTAGGGACGAGTGTACAATGTCCCCTTTGTTGGGATATGCCACTTATAAACCATCACGACTGCTTAGGGAGTTGTGACGAAATCACAAAAGGGGGAATGAGAAAGAAAGGGTTAACAGCTAGTGATAATGTAGCTAGGTTTTGCAGTATTCTAGTAAGGCGGGCATGGAAATTCAAAAGGACCAATTACCACGACGACTTACTATAGGAATTTACTCTGAACCAATCAATGAGCAGGTCTGATAAGAGGCTGTCAATCATCTGTAGTAATGGAATTTGTACTTAGTGGCAATTGCATTGGGTAAGAATGTATTGTGTGAACTTTAGATTGAGCCAAATGTAACCTGACCTATATGTAAACTAAAAAAAGGCAATCTGTGAAACACGAGGTCAGTCTCTCTGCTAGCTAGCCTTTATAGAGAGAGCATCATTGTGAGGCCTTGTGCAAATAACTCACAATTCTGCAGAATAAAAGAGTCTGACCAGGACAAAAGTTTGGGTATAGTCATTTTGTGTGATCCACCAAAAGAACCGGAATCCACAGGTTAGGGCAACGTACATCAAGGGGAGAAGCGACAACATAAAATAGAGTAAAAACACAATATTGGAGAACCTCAGCAGGTCAAACAGTGAACATTACTCCATCATTGTGTTTTTACTCCATCCACGGTATTTGCAGATTTTTGTGTTTTACCTTCAACATATAATAGAGGTGCACCAAAGAAAAGGTACAAGGACTGCCTAAAGAAATCTCTTGGTGCCTGCCACATTGACCACCGCCAGTGGGCTGATAACGCCTCAAACCGTGCATCTTGGCGCCTCACAGTTTGGCGGGCAGCAGCCTCCTTTGAAGAAGACCGCAGAGCCCACCTCACTGACAAAAGGCAAAGGAGGAAAAACCCAACACCCAACCCCAACCAACCAATTTTCCCTTGCAACCGCTGCAATCGTGTCTGCCTGTCCCGCATCGGACTGGTCAGCCACAAACGAGCCTGCAGCTGACGTGGACTTTTTACCCCCTCCATAAATCTTCGTCCGCGAAGCCAAGCCAAAGAGAAGAGATAATAGAAGCAGAATTCTTAACCTGGTACAAAGCCAGAGAGAAGATGTCAGCATTTTTACCCACAATGCAGAGCAGTCTAGAAAACGTTCCATCTAAACCGCCTTCAAAAGGAGACACAAACTTCAACTAAAGTACGTGATCTCCCTTTATGATGTCATCGCACCCACTGCCTGCCCACCTTCCACCAGTGCTCGACTTCAGAAACCTGTCATTCTCTCGGACCCATCTCCAGATCAACCACCGAATTGTTTGCCCTTACTAGGCCCTGCATAAAAGGAAAGAGAATATCACTTAATATTTATACAGACTCTTGCGATGCGCATGAAAAAAAACACACCGACGGGAGGGGGGACCAGCTGGGGAGTCGATCTCCACAGCTGGCAACGACAGCTGCAGAACACCTGCAGCAAGAGTAGAACACAGAAGACAATGAAAACAAGAAAGAAGAGAAGGAAAGGGCAACAAAGAAACAACAGATGGCCAACCCAGAGGAAGAAGAAGAAGAAGAAGAGGAAGAGCACAGTGAAATAGAAGAAGAAAGGAAAGGCAAAATAAAGGATATACTTTCTCTTATTAAAGGATACATGGAGTCATTTAAAGAATGGCAAACACAGGAATTTAATGATTTAAGAAAAAGAATAAACAACACAGAAGAGAAAATGAATAAAATAGATATGACCTTAACAGAAATGGGAAAGAAAATGGACAAGATGGAAGAGCGGGAAGCAGCAGTAGAAATGGAGGTAGAAGACTTAAAAAAGAAATTAGAGGAATCTAATAAAAAAGTTATAGAGACACAAGAACTGTTAGCTCAGAAAATAGATATAATGGAAAATTATAACAGAAGAAATAACATAAAGATAGTGGGCCTTAAAGAAGATGAAGAAGGCAAGAATATGAGGGAGTTTATAAAAGAGTGGATCCGTAAGACCCTAGGATGTCCAGAACTACAGCAAGAAATGGAAATAGAAAGGGCACATAGAGCATTGGCCTCTAAACCACAACCACAACAAAAACCAAGATCTATTGTAGTAAAATTCCTAAGATATACTACAAGAGAAAAGGTACTGGAGAAGACAATGGAAAAAGTAAGAGAGGGCAACAAGCCACTGGAGTACAAAGGGCAAAAAATCTTAATTTATCCAGATATAAGTTTTGAACTCCTAAAGAAGAGAAAAGAGTTCAATACAGCAAAGGCGATTTTATGAAAGAAAGGGTATAAATTTATACTAAAGCATCCAGCGGTATTGAAAATATTTATTCCAGGACAACAAAACAGACTATTCTCAGATCCAGAAGAAGCACAAAAATTTGCAGAACAATTACAAAAATAGACTGAGGGATGAAGACGGGTAATGAGAGTAAAAATGATCACGATTGATATGTATGCGGGTAAAGAGGTATAAGAGTGAATAGAGACAATGTGCATACGTGAATGTATCTGTACTTAGAGGAAAATATATATAGTATAGACAAGAATTAATAAGGGAAGGTAATGGAATAGAGAGAATAAGGAGGGAATTAAAAGAGTGACCTTTGTGACATATGAAAAGTGAAATCTTTTCTGGGGGGGGATGGGTGGGGGGAAATAGCGGTCACTGCAAAATCAGTTGACGCTTGCGAGTGGATTCGCAAATCCAAATGGAGAGGGGAGATGTGGTTGTCCGACAAGGGATAAAGGACAACTCAGGAGGGGAAGGGGAGATTGGGGATAAAGAAGATAGAAATAGGAGAATAAGGAAAATGTTGGATGTTGTAGGAATGTTGTCTTATAAAGAGTTGAAAATAAGAAAACAGAAATGGAAAAGGAGGAAAGGTAATGATGGAAAAGCAGAAAGAGAAGATAAACAAAATATAAAATGGCTACGCTGAACTATATGACTTTAAATATTAATGGAATACATAACCAAATTAAAAGGAAGAAACTACTAAATTTACTGAAAAAGGAAAAAAATTGATATAGCATTTGTCCAAGAAACACACTTAACTGAATTGGAGCACAAGAAATTAAAGAGAGATTGGGTAGGACATGTAAAGGCAGCATCGTATAATTCAAAAGCAAGAGGAGTGGCTATATTAATTAGCAAAAATGTGCCATTTAAAATAGAAGAGGAAATAATAGATCCAGCAGGGAGATATGTTATGATAAAATGTCAGATATATTCGGAGTTTTGGAATCTACTCAATGTATATTCACCTAACGAAGAAGATCAAAAGTTTATGCAAGATATTTTTTTGAAGATTACAGATACGCAAGGGAACATATTAACAGGAGGGGATTTCAACCTGAATTTGGATCCAAATATGGATAAAATGGGGAAAAAAATTAACAGGAAGAACAAAGTAACCAAATTTATAATTAAATCAATGCAAGAAATGAAACTTTTGGATATATGGAGGAAACAAAACCCAAAAGAAAAGGAATAGTCATACTACTCGACTAGACATAAAACATACTCAAGAATAGACCTATTTTTGTTATCAGCTAGTATGCAGGATAGAGTAAGAAAAACAGAATATAAAGCGAGAATGCTATCGGACCATTCACCCTTAATACTGACAGTAAAGCTAGAGGACATCCCTCCAAGAATGTATAGATGGAGATTAAACCCCATGCTACTTAAAAGACAGGATTTTAGAGAATTTATTGAAAAACAATTAAAAATGTATTTTGAAGTAAATACGGAATCAGTGGAAGATAAGTTTATACTATGGGACGCAATGAAAGCATTCATTAGAGGGCAAATAATAAGTTACGTAACCAAGATGAAGAAGGACTATAATCAGGAAACAGAGAAGTTGGAAAGGGAAATAGTAAACATAGAAAAAAAATTAGCAATGAAGGAAGATACAACTAAAAGAAGAGAATTGGCGGATAAAAAAATAAAATATGAAACATTACAAACATATAAGGTAGAGAAGAATATAATGAAGACAAAACAGAAATATTATGAACTAGGTGAAAAAACGCACAAAATCCTAGCATGGCAGCTTAAGACAGAGCAAACTAAGAAAATGGTATTGGCAACAAGGAAAAAAGACAAACAAATTACATATAATCCAAAAGAAATTAAGGAAAACTTTAGAGAATTCTATGAACAATTATACCGAACTGAAAACGAAGGGAAAGAAGGGAAAATAGGTGAATTTTTGACTAAAATTGAACTACCAAAACTACAAATAGAGGAACAAAATAAATTAACAGGACCATTTGGATCAGTAGAAATACAAGAGATAATAAAAAAATTACCAAATAATAAGACACCAGGAGAGGATGGATTTCCAATAGAATTCTACAAAACATTTAAAGACTTATTAATACCGCCCCTCCTGGATGTAATCAACCAGATTGATGAGACACAAAACTTACCAGATTCATGTAAAACAGCAATAATTAAAGTAATACTAAAACAAGGGAAAGATCCACTCTCACCAGCGTCATATAGACCAATATCTTTGCTAAACACAGATTATAAGATAATAGCTAAACTATTAGCAAACAGATTAGCAGAACAGGTACCGAAAATGGTAAATTTAGACCAAACTGGATTTATCAAAAAAAGACGCACAACAGACAATATTTGTAAATTTATTAACTTAATTCATGCAGTAGAAGGAAATAAAGCACCTACAGTAGCAGTTGCTTTAGACGCAGAGAAGGCCTTCGACAGAGTAGAATGGAATTATTTGTTCAAAGTATTGCAAAAATTCAGTTTACCGGAGAAGTATATTAATTGGATTAAAGCATTATATAAGGGACCGTTAGCGAAAGTGACAGTAAATGGACATGTATCAAAGCAATTTAACTTAAGCAGGTCAACGCGGCAGGGATGCCCACTATCACCTTTATTGTTTGCGCTAGCTATAGAACCACTAGCAGAATTGATAAGAATAGATAATATAAAAGGAATAAAAATAAAAGACAGGGAATATAAAATCAGTCTATTTGCGGATGATGTTATAGTGTACTTAACAGAACCAGAACTATCAATAAAAGAATTACATAAGAAATTGAAGGAATATGGAGAAGTGTCGGGTTACAAGATAAACGTAAATAAAAGTGAAGCAATGCCTATGAATAATGCGGATTTCTCAAAATTTAAGAAGGAATCTCCATTCAGATGGCAAATGCAGGCAATAAGATACCTAGGGGTACAAATAAACAAAAATCTAGGCCAATTATATAAACTCAATTACAATCCACTAATGAAAAAATTACAGGACGATTTAGAGCATTGGAAAGATCTACCACTAACACTAATAGGAAGGATAAACTGTATTAAAATGAACATTTTTCCAAGGATACTATACTTATTTCAGGCATTGCCAATACAACTGACAGAAAAATTCTTCAAAGAGTTAAAGAAAATAATAAGGAAATTTTTATGGAGAGGGCGGAAACCGAGGATAGCACTAGATAAATTAACAGAATGGTATAAACAAGGAGGCTTACAATTGCCAAACTTCAAAAATTATTATAGAGCCGCACAATTAAGATACCTATCAGATTTTTATCAAACAAGGGAAAAACCAGACTGGACGAGATTAGAATTAGATAAAATAGGGGAAAAGATACCTGAACACATATTATATAAATGGGACGAAAAATTGGTACAACATAGAACTTCTCCAGTATTACATCATCTCCTCAATATTTGGAAGAAGATTCATGTAGAAAGAAATAAAATAAATTATCAATTACCAAAACTAATATTGACGCAAAATAAGCTACTCCCTTTTACAATAGACAACCTTTCCTTTAGAAAATGGGAAAAAAAAGGGATTAAAAGAATAGAAAATTGTTTTTCAGGAAGTAGATTCTTATCCTTTGAACAAATGAGAGATAAGTACAATATAACTGGAGATACAGCACTGGCATATTACCAACTGAGATCCTACTTGAAAGATAAATTAGGAAGCAATTTGAGTTTACCAGAGGGAAGTAACCTTGAATATGTGATTACAGATACAATGTTAATCAAAAGATTTATAAAAAATATGTATATTAAACTGCAAGAAAAGGAGAATGAGGAAACAAATGGTAAAACTAAACAAAAATGGGAACAAGATTTAAATATAAAGATAAAAAAGGAAACATGGGAGAAATTATGTTCTGGAACGATAAGAAATACAATAAATACGAGGCTACGTATGATACAATATAATTGGTTACACAGACTATACATTACACCGCAAAAGTTAAATAAATGGGACCCAACAGTATCTGATAGATGTTTTCGATGTAAAAAAGAAATGGGAACAACAATTCATGCAATCTGGACATGTGAGAGAGTAGAAAAATTTTGGGATGATCTCAATCAGATATTAAATAAAATAACAGAAAACAATATACCAAAGAACCCAGAGATCTTTCTCCTAAGCAACATAAAAAACAAAGAATTTGGAATTGATCTGGAGGATGCACAAAAAAGATTTGTTAAGATAGCCCTAGCCGTAGCAAAAAAATGTATTATGTCAACCTGGAAATTGGAAGACAATCTGAAAATACAACAATGGTATATAGAAATGAATAAATGTATTCCATTAGAAAAAATAATGTTATATATAGAGAATTTAGGTTAAAATGGCTTAAGTTAAAATGTGATGATTAATCATAAAAAGGGAAGCCAGAACGGACAGGGAGCTTACTAGCAGCCAAGGACAAAAGGTTCAGCTGGATATGTTTTTTTAAAACATATCTTTTCATGGTCATAGTGAGAGACATGCAGGAGACAAAAGATTGATAAGAAGGGTGAGAAACAGAATTTAGTGTATGTAGAGTTCGCAGCGTACGTAACGAACGTGATAATTAAAAATGCAGTTATACTTAGAATGCTTTTGCAATACTAACCAATTAAAACAGTATTAATAAGAAGGGGAAGGGCAAACAATAAGGGTATAAAAATCAATGCACTGTAAGTATCGGGGCTTAACTGGTGAGAAGCCAGTTGAGTCCAACTCTGCAGACTTGAAAATAAAGCTTGTCGTGTCATCAGTTTTAAAGAGACTCATGTGTGAGAAGTTTTATTTCTGACAAATGGGGGCTCGTCCGGGATCTACACTCCGGCCGTGAGGGGAGGCGAGAAGAGGGACATCGGAGGTGGTGCACCCCGCTGAGTTCAGCGGCTCCTAGTCCCTTGCTCGTCGCTTCGGGCGGCTTGAGCGAGTGGTATCCGGACAAGGTGACACGACAAGACGGAGAGGAGAATGGTGACGGTTCAATCCCCGGGAAGACACCGGTAAGTGACGACTTATGATTGTGGTGTGGGGATTGGGTAACAGGTGTAACGGGATACACCTGTTTGGATAAAAAAAACCTAACGTAATAGATCAGGTATAGAGCTTTTGTCGTGGCGTGAGGACCCTGTCGTGGGACTCTAGGATAGACCCCAGGGAAACCTCGGCGGTAACCGAAGGAGGGACAGCACCTCCGACGAAGTGCCGAGAAGAGAGGGGTCAACCCCAGGGAAACCTCAGCGGTAACCGAAGGAGGGACAGTACCTCCGACGAGGCGTCTGAGAAGAAGGGAGTAGGGTCCAGAACGAGAGGGTCCTCAGCAACGATAAACAGATCTAGGTGGGAAAATGGGAGGATCAAAATCTAAGGGCTCGTCTGAAAATTCAGGACAATTCCTGGGAGTTCCCCTTGACAGCCCTTTGGGGAGAATGTTTGAAAATTGGGATAGTAAAAGATATCAAGACAAAAACAAGAAAAAGATGATCCAATATTGTCTCCTTTGGTCGAAACAACCTATTAAAGGTTCCTCGGTCTGGTGGCCGAAATTTGGATCTGATGAGGATTGGGTTAGACAAAAATTAAACATATATGTAAATTCGAGACCAAAGGTGAATCAAGAAGAGTCAGCGTATGCATTTTGTTGGGTTCCCTGGCCAGGATCCTTAACAAAATGTTTTAAATTGAGGGTAGTGGGAGAAAAGAAGTGGGAACCTCTGGACAACCTTCCCCCTCCTTATATTCCCCCGGTGCCTACTGCGCCCGAGGAAAGCTCATTACCGGAGGGGAAAGGTGATGAATGTGATTGCCCCGAAAGGGGCCGGGAAAAAAAAGGATGAATTAAGGGAGTCGGACCCTAAACTTCCACCGGTAAACCGACCCTGGACAAGATCCCAGACTGGTCCAGGACCATCAAAGTTTTCAATAAGCCTAAATCCCCTGAGAGAAGTTCCTATGGGAGGACCGGGAGGGGGAACGGGATATGTGAATGTTCCCCTAACTAGTACAGAGGTGCGGGAATTTAAGAAAGAAATGAAAAAGTTATTGGAAGATCCTATAGGACTGGCTGAACAGCTCGACCAATTCCTGGGACCAAACACATATACGTGGGAAGAGATGCAGGCAATAATGGGAACATTATTCTCACCCCAGGAGAGGCAGATGATTCGACGGGCTGCCCTCCTCACGTGGGAATATGAACAACCTGGGGACCCCAGACCCCATGAACAAAAATATCCCTTAAAAGAACCCAGGTGGGACAAACGAACACCCGAGGGATTGGAAAGTATGAGACAATATAGAGAATGGACAATTAAAGGGATACGGGAGGCTGTGCCAAAGGGTCACAATTTTACCAAGGCATTTGGGAACCACCAGGGGAAAGACGAGTCCCCTACTGATTTTTTGGAGAGGGTGAGAAAGAATGTCCAACAGTATGCGGGCGTGGACCCTAGTACACCAATGGGTGAACAGCTTATTCGAATTGAATTTGTTTCCAAATCATGGCAGGACATTAGAAAGAAACTAGAAAAGGAGGAGGACTGGAGCGAAAAACCCCTAAGCGACCTGTTAAAAAAGGCGCAAAAAGTATATGTGCAGAGAGAAGAAGAAGATCAAAAGAGGGCGACAAAGGTTATGGTACAGACTATCCGACAGATGAATGCCGAATCCAGAGGGGAAAGAAAACAAAACCTTCCTCTAAACAATCTAAGATATCCAAGAGAGGGAAGACCCCGGAGGTTCGTTAAGTGCTATTACTGCAATGAGGAAGGACACTTTAAGAGGGAATTCCCCCGATACAAGAGGGAATTGCGTGCCCTCGAACTTATGGAAGAAGATTAGGGGGGTCAGGGGTTCCAAATGTTAGGGACCAAGTATAAGAGGGAACCCCTGGTAAAACTAAAAATTGGTCCCAAGGGAGAAGAGGTGGTGTTTATGGTGGACACAGGAGCGGAACGAAGTAGTGTAATAACTGTGCCAATCGGAACTGAGCCTGTAAAAAGTAATTTGACAATTTCTGGGATAGAAGGAGCTCCCAGAATGGTATCAATAATTCCCCAAGTAGCAGTGAAACTGGAAGAAAGAGAAGGGGTACAAGACCTCTTGTTGTTACCGTCGGCTGGATTTAACCTCCTAGGAAGGGACTTACAGGCTCTCCTAGGTTTGGGTGCTCTCCCTGTGGACAGAGAAGTGCGAGTCCACCTCTGTGCTTTAAAGGAAGAGGATGAACGGCAGATTGATGAGAGAGTCTGGTATAAGGAGGGAAATCGAGGAGGTCTGGACATCCCACCTTTACATTTCACATTAATACCAGGTCATCAGCCGGTAAGGAAACGTCAGTATCCTATTTCTTTGGAAGGGAGAAAAGGGCTACAGCCGGTAATTGAGACTCTAATACGAGACGGACTATTAGAAGAATGCATGTCACCTTATAACACCCCTATACTCCCACTGAAAAAGTCAGATGGATCCTATCGCCTAGTTCAGGATCTAAGAAGTTTGAATGCTATTGTTCAGGCCCGCCACCCAGTGGTGCCTAATCCCTATACTATTATGAGTCGGATTCCCCCAGACCATGAGTGGTTTAGTGTTATCGACTTGAAGGATGCCTTCTGGACGTGTCCATTAGAAGAGGAAAGTAGAGATATGTTTGCGTTTGAATGGGAAAATCCATGGACAGGTAGACGGAGACAGCTTCGGTGGACTGTATTGCCCCAAGGGTTCACTGAATCTCCGAACCTGTTTGGACAAATGCTAGAACAAATCCTGGTGGACTATCCACAATCTGATGATTCCCAACTAATGCAGTATGTGGACGATTTACTATTATCAGGACCCAAGGAACAAGAAATGAGGGGAGATACAATTAGACTCTTGAATTATCTGGGGAAAAAGGGTCTATGGGTGTCCAGGAACAAGTTACAGTTCGTTGATGGATATACCCAGATGTGGTATATCTGGGACACCAGATAAGTAAAGGACAGAAACGGATTACCCCTGAACGGATTGCGGGAATCACTAGAATGCCGTTACCCCGTAATAAGAAGGAAATAAGACAATTCCTGGGACTCTTAGGTTACTGTAGGTTATGGATAGAGGACTACTCAGCTTTGGTGAAGTTTATGTATGAAAAGCTGACAAATGAAAATGAATATCCATTGAAATGGACCCAGGAGGAGGAGGGATGGTTTGAGGACTTGAAGCATTGCCTGACACGAGCCCCAGTACTCACTCTGCCCTCTTTAAAACAGCCCTTCCAGCTATTTGTCACTCATAACCAAGGAACAGCTGTGGGAGTTTTAACACAGGAAAAAGGCGGTCAGCGACACCCAGTGGCTTTCCTTTCCAAAATGATGGACCCAGTGTCTCGCGGATGGCCGACGTGTATCCAGGGAGTAGCGGCTGCTGCTCTGTTGGTAGAGGAAGCATGTAAACTTACTTTTGGAGGAAAGATGACTGTGTACACCTCCCATTCTGTGAGTGTTTTATTAACACAAACTGCCCATCGATGGCTGACTGATTCTCGCATATTAAAGTATGAAACCATTTTAATGGTCGGAGAAGATCTACAGTTTGCAAAGATTAATAGCTGCAACCCAGCTCAGTTTTTATACAGCAGTGAAACAGAGAGAGAGGTGGAGCACGACTGTGTCGAGTTGACAGATCTTCAGACCAAGACCCGAGAAGACCTTTGCGATACTCCGCTGGGAGAAGGATATGAATTCTACATTGACGGCTCCGCCAGATGTGTTGACGGAATGAGAAGAAGTGGGTATGCTATAATAGAAGGAAATACTTGGAAAGTAGTAGAATCCACGAGACTACCCGGAAGCTGGTCAGCACAGTCCTGTGAACTATATGCCTTGCAGAGAGCCCTCAGAATACTGGCAAAGAAAATTGGAACGATTTACACTGATTCCAAATACGCATACGGGGTAGTGCATACCTTTGGTAAGATCTGGAAGGAGCGTGGTCTAATTACATCAAGAGGAAAGGAATTGGCACACGAACAGATGATTACTCTGACATTAGAAGCCTTGACATTACCCCAGGAAATAGCAGTGGTCTACATACCAGGCCATCAGAGGGGAGATACCCCGACAGCAATTGGAAACAGACTGGCTGATGAAGAAGCCAAAAGGGCAGCCCTGCAACAAGAAGTCCGTTTGCTGACCTTAATCCCAATAAGACAAGGCATAAAGAAGGCTCCCATTTTCACTGCTAAGGAAGAAAAGGACATGGCTCAGCTGATGCACTACCCAATACCCCATCCCCCAAATAGACTGTCTCCTGACTCACTGTTCAATTCTCCACCCCCCAACAGACTGAGGTTCCCAACTCACTGTCCAGTTCTCCCCCCTCAACAGACTGAGGCACCTGACTCAGTGTCCAATTCCCCCCCCCAATTGACTGCCTCTGACTCACTGTCCAATTCCTCAATCCCCAATAGACTGAGGTCCCTGATTCACTGTCCAATTCCCCTCCCACCACCCAATAGACCGTTCCTTGACTTGCGGGCCAATTCCCAATTACACCAGTCGATTGAGTTCAACCACACTCGCTGCCCAATCATTCCCACTGATGAACGACGGAGTTATGGAGCTCACTGCCCAATTCCCGAATAGACTGAGTTCAGTTCAATTGACTGATTACCCTGAACTTGCTGCCCAATTAAAACACACTAACCCCATGCAATCCGTATTCCTTGCAGCTCCTTTTGTGGATCCCATTAAAGCATACCAGTCAACTTCAGGCGAGGGACTGGACCACCAGGGACGATCAAGGTAAATTTACACTGGGGGCCTTATCTCCCTCTGTTTCTCAAACACCAGCCCAGCCATTTATTCAGCCCAAACATGATCTGTGATTCCTGTCTTGGGATCCTGGCAAGTATGCCAAATGCTAAATTGGACAGGTTGCTCCAAAATAAACATAGAAACATAGAAGATAGGAGCAGGAGTAGGTCATTCGACCCTTCGAGCCTGCTCCGCCATTCAACAAGATCATGGCTGATATTAAAGTTCAGTACCCCGTCCCCACCTTCTCTCCGTAACCTTTAATACCCTTATACTGAAGAAATAGATCTAATTCCCTCTTAAATATATTTAATGAACCTGCCTCTACTGCCCTCTGTGCCAATGAATTCCACAGATTCACCACCCTCTGGGTCAAGAAATTCCTCCTCATCTCGGTCCTAAATGGTTTGCCTATTATCCTCAAACCATGGCCCCGGGTTCTGGATTTTCCCATCCTTGGAAACATCCCATCTGCATCCATTCTGTCCAGTCCTCCCAGAATTTTATATGTCTCTATGAGATCCCCTCTCAATCTTCTAAACTCCAGCAAGTACAATCCCAATTTGCGCAATCTTTCCTCATAAGTCATTCCTGCCATTCCAGGTATCAGCCTGGTGAATCGCCTCTACACTCCCTCCATTGCAAGAACATCCTTCCTTAGATAAGGTGACCAAAACTGCACACAATACTCCAGGTGGGGTCTCACCAAGGCCCTGTACAGCTGCAGTAAGGTATCCTTGTTCCTATACTCAAACCCTCTTGATATGAAGGCCAACATACCATTTGCCTTTTTAACCGCCTGCTGTACCTGCATGCTTGCCTTCAGAGACTTGTGTACAAGTACCCCTAGGCTCTCTGCACTTCCCCATCTCTTAATCTATTGCCATTCAAATAGTAATCTGCCCTCCGGTTTGTATTACCAAAGTGGATAACCTCACATTTATCCACATTGTAGTGCATTTGCCATGCATCTGCCCAGTCCCTCAATTTATCCAAATCACACTGGAGCTTCCTGACCCCCTCTTCCATGCACACAACCCCTCCTAGCCTAGTGTCATCTGCAAATTTGGAGATATTACATCCAATCCCCTCATCCAGATCATTAATGTAAATTATGAACAGCTGGGGTCCCAGTACAGATCCCTGTGGCACCCCACTGGTGGTCACTACCTGCCACTCAGAAAATGAGCCATTTATCCCAACTCTCTGTCTTCTACCTGCCAGCCAGTTCTCAATCCACATCAATACTTTGCCCCCAATCCCATGAGCCTTGATTTTGTAAGCCAGTCATTTATGCGGGACCTTATCGAAGGCCTTTTGGAAGTCCCCGCTTTTTCTCTACCCCCCTTTTTAAATAGTGGGGTAACATTAGCTACCCTCCAATCCATGGGTACTGATCCTGAGTCTATTGAGTTCTGGAAAATAATTCTTAAAGCATCTGCTATCTGAATGCCCACTTCCTTAAATACCCGAGGATGTAGATGATCAGGCCCTTGGGATTTATCTGCCTTCAATCCCATCAATTTCCCCAAGACCATGACCTTAGAGATATGATTTCTTTCAGTTCCTCCCTTGCATTAGTCTCTATGTTTCCCAACATCCTTGGGAGGTTATTTGTATCCTCTCTTGTAAAAACAGAACTAAAGTAAGAATTTAATTGGTCTGCCATTTCCTTATTCCCCATTATATATTCCCCTGATTCCCCATGAATAAAGATGCATAAACAAACATTTAAAGTCTTTGGAAAGTGTGTGACAGCATAAAAACACAGCCACAAGCTGCCAACTTACTGTAAAGAACAACTCGTGGCTTACAAAATCACAGAATTTATCATTTCTCATCCCTCGTTTATGGACCATTCAAAGGGACTGCTCCTTTTAAGGACATACAGATATCCCTTAACATTCTCACAGAACTCCACCAGATAAGGTGCTCCTTATCAGGTCCAAAGCTGCAGAACAAGACAGGAACATGGCCACAAATGCAGCCTCCCTGTGTCCCTTCCAATCCCTATTTACAAATTTCAATTTCATTCTATTTTGAAATATCCTTTATCAGTTTATTGCCCTGTGGACCACCCCCACCACGGACCTGTGGACCACCCCCACCAGGGACCTGTGGACCACCCCCACCAGGGACCTGTGGACCACCCCCACCAGGGACCTGTGGACCACCCCCACCAGGGACCTGTGGACCACCCCCACCAGGGACCTGTGGACCACCCCCACCAGGGACCTGTGGACCACCCCCACCAGGGACCTGTGACCCCACCTGAAACCTGTGACCAATGGACAAACCCCACCTGAAACCTGTGACCAATGGACAAACCCCACCAGGGACCTGTGACCAATGGACAAACCCCACCAGGGACCTGTGACCAATGGACAAACCCCACCAGGGACCTGTGGACCACCCCCACCAGGGACCTGTGACCCCACCTGAAACCTGTGACCAATGGACAAACCCCACCAGGGACCTGTGACCAATGGACAAACCCCACCAGGGACCTGTGACCAATGGACAAACCCCACCCTGTGACCAATGGACAAACCCCACCCTGTGACCAATGGACAAACCCCACCCTGTGACCAATGGACAAACCCCACCCTGTGACCAATGGACAAACCCCACCAGGGACCTGTGACCAATGGACAAACCCCACCAGGGACCTGTGACCAATGGACAAACCCCACCAGGGACCTGTGACCAATGGACAAACCCCACCAGGGACCTGTGACCAATGGACAAACCCCACCAGGGACCTGTGACCAATGGACAAACCCCACCAGGGACCTGTGACCAATGGACAAACCCCACCAGGGACCTGTGACCAATGGACAAACCCCACCTGAAACCTGTGACCAATGGACAAACCCCACCAGGGACCTGTGACCAATGGACAAACCCCACCAGGGACCTGTGACCAATGGACAAACCCCACCCTGTGACCAATGGACAAACCCCACCCTGTGACCAATGGACAAACCCCACCCTGTGACCAATGGACAAACCCCACCAGGGACCTGTGACCAATGGACAAACCCCACCAGGGACCTGTGACCAATGGACAAACCCCACCAGGGACCTGTGACCAATGGACAAACCCCACCAGGGACCTGTGACCAATGGACAAACCCCACCAGGGACCTGTGACCAATGGACAAACCCCACCAGGGACCTGTGACCAATGGACAAACCCCACCAGGGACCTGTGACCAATGGACAAACCCCACCAGGGACCTGTGACCAATGGACAAACCCCACCAGGGACCTGTGACCAATGGACAAACCCCACCAGGGACCTGTGACGTGCCCCCACCAGGGACCTGTGGACCACCCCCACCAGGGACCTGTGACCCCACCTGAAACCTGTGACCAATGGACAAACCCCACCTGAAACCTGTGACCAATGGACAAACCCCACCAGGGACCTGTGACCAATGGACAAACCCCACCAGGGACCTGTGACCAATGGACAAACCCCACCAGGGACCTGTGACCAATGGACAAACCCCACCAGGGACCTGTGACCAATGGACAAACCCCACCAGGGACCTGTGACCAATGGACAAACCCCACCAGGGACCTGTGACCAATGGACAAACCCCACCAGGGACCTGTGACCAATGGACAAACCCCACCCTGTGACCAATGGACAAACCCCACCCTGTGACCAATGGACAAACCCCACCCTGTGACCAATGGACAAACCCCACCCTGTGACCAATGGACAAACCCCACCAGGGACCTGTGACCAATGGACAAACCCCACCAGGGACCTGTGACCAATGGACAAACCCCACCAGGGACCTGTGACCAATGGACAAACCCCACCAGGGACCTGTGACCAATGGACAAACCCCACCAGGGACCTGTGACCAATGGACAAACCCCACCAGGGACCTGTGACCAATGGACAAACCCCACCAGGGACCTGTGACCAATGGACAAACCCCACCAGGGACCTGTGACGTGCCCCCACCAGGGACCTGTGGACCACCCCCACCAGGGACCTGTGACCCCACCTGAAACCTGTGACCAATGGACAAACCCCACCTGAAACCTGTGACCAATGGACAAACCCCACCAGGGACCTGTGACCAATGGACAAACCCCACCAGGGACCTGTGACCAATGGACAAACCCCACCAGGGACCTGTGACCAATGGACAAACCCCACCAGGGACCTGTGACCAATGGACAAACCCCACCAGGGACCTGTGACCAATGGACAAACCCCACCAGGGACCTGTGACCAATGGACAAACCCCACCAGGGACCTGTGACCAATGGACAAACCCCACCAGGGACCTGTGACCAATGGACAAACCCCACCAGGGACCTGTGACCAATGGACAAACCCCACCAGGGACCTGTGACCAATGGACAAACCCCACCAGGGACCTGTGACCAATGGACAAACCCCACCAGGGACCTGTGACCAATGGACAAACCCCACCAGGGACCTGTGACCAATGGACAAACCCCACCAGGGACCTGTGACCAATGGACAAACCCCACCAGGGACCTGTGACTTGCCCCACCAGGGCCTTTTGTCCCCATTATTATGATTAACTCTGCCCTCAGTGAGGGTTTCACCCCCCACCCCTGACACCCACAGGGCCCATGAGAGGAATTCCCCAGTGATGAGGAGAGAGCGGGTTCCCGTCCCCCCTCCTGCGGGTTCCCGTTGGCCCCAATCGGCCCGTTTCCCGGCCTTTGGGCCCCACCTCATGCGGCTCCTCCACAACAAACACGGCCTCGGAGCCACAGATCAGCAGCTGCTCCCCGACCTCATACATGTTCATGGGCTTCAACCTGGACAAAATTTCCCCAAATCCCCGACTCACCAGCGAACCCCTCCTCACACACAGGTTGCAGGGATCCAACATGGCGGTCCAGACACGTGACCACAACAGGCCAATCAGATGAATGGTCAACCTGAACTGCACATACACCAGGCGGCCAGCAGGTGGGGCTGAGAATGCGTCTCCATGACGTCACCAGCTCTCAGCTCTCCGGAACCAGGAGGATCAGGAATTACTGTGTAAACAAGGCCCGAAACTCGGGTTTTGCGGCGGCTTCACAGGGCAAACCTGCACATTCTAACCGTCTTCCCACATCACTGGTGCAGTGAGGCCATGTTGGGTTCACTGATCATCCCAGAGTCTGGTGGCAGAGGGGAAGAAGCCGTCCTTGTGCCACCGGGAACTCGTCTTCAGCCCCATGGGAGCAGAGTGAAGGGGCCTGGCCTGGGTGGGGGTCTTTGAGGACAGAGGCTGCTTTATTAAGACCTCGCCTCATGTAGATTTGCTCGATGGAGTGAAGTCTGGCGCCTGATGTCGCAGCCAAGTTCACAACCCTCTGGAGTTTATTCTCGTCCTGAGAGTTGGCACCTCCATTACCAGGCCATGATGCAACCAGCCAGAATACTCTCCACGGTTCACCTGTACAAGTTCACGAGAGTCTTTGGTTACATATTGAACCTGCTTAGATACCTCGCAAAGTACAGCCACTGGAAAACCTTCTTTGTGTTGCATCAACGGGGAGGGTCCAGGACAGATCCTTGGAGATGTTGGCCCCCCAGGAATATCAAGTCCATGACCCTCTCCACTACTGAGCCCTCGATGAGGACTGGATCGTGTTCCCCTGACTTCCTCCTGAATATAGGCAGAAAGCAAAGGGTGGGAATAAATGGATCCTGTTCTGAGTGGTTGTCAATGACTAGTGGTGTTCCACAGGGGTTGGTGTTGGGGTGGCTTCTTTTTACAATGTATATCGATGATTTAGAGTTGGGATTAAATGGTTTTATGGCTAAGTTTGCAGATGATGCCAAGATGGTTGGAGAAGCAAGAAGTGTTGAATTGGAGTGTGAGATGAGTAAAACTAATATGAAAATATGAAAGATGAAGAAAACTAGTATGGATATATGTGTAATGAATAAAGCCAGTATGAATAGGATAGGGATAGATAATAGAATGTAGAAGTAAAGTTAGTCTGAATAAGATAAGTCTTCTAGCCTTTTAGACAGAATCAGCAAGTTCCGCATATAAGAAGTTAGTAAGCCCTGAGAGTCAGGAAGGTGTGAATAAGGACAATGACATGATGGGACACCATGGTCCTCCAAGTTCACAGAAACAGCAGGTAGGCAGACAGGATTGCCTAATGCCAAACTCATCCAGGAGGCAGAAGAATGTAAGGGGGAGGGTACTTCTATACTGAAATAAACTGTATAAAAGTTGGGTGAGCCCCAGTGTATGTGTGTATTCCCAGGGTAAGGGGAAAGCTCCCAACATTGCATTGTTGTATAATAAATGTTCTTTGTTCTCAATTTTTGTCTCGAGCAAATTCTGTAAAGCTACTTCTGTTTCTCACAGGAGTATACAGAGGTCATGTAATGCAGAGGAACTGAGTGGACGGATTCATGGGAGCTCCATATCACAACCTTGAAAATTGTCTAAAAACATCAAATTAGTTAAAAATAAGCCTCCAAAATCCTACTGTGATGGGAAAGAACAGAGCAGCCCTTCTGGAATCAGGTGAGACCAACAGGCAAGATCAAAGACCGTTGGAGCCATCGCCAAGGAATGGTGAGAGGAGAGAGGAGTCTGGCACAATGTCGGAGGGCTCAAGCCCAACAAGAGACAGATTAATGCCAACAATTGGCAATGTTATGAGCACCATACAGACACTACCAAACAGGGTTGAGACACTGGACAGGTGTATGCAGAAGATAGTGGAAGGAGTGGGTGAGTTGAAAACTGCACTCGCCACTTGATGCACGATCAGTTATGCAAAGACTGAAGTTACTGGAACTGAAGGCTTTTATTAGCATGAGATGGACAGCATCCCTTGTGTTGCTGGCTCTCCCTGATCTGGACTCGAACTGGGGGCAGGATTGTGACAGCCTTTATGGGAGATAAAGGGGAGGAGTCACGAGCCGATCAGTGAGATCAGGATCAAACATAAAAGGTCATATCATTTACAGACACAATAGTGGTTTCACCAAATTCACCCCCTCATTTAAAAGAAGTCCCAGGGGTGGGATGGGGGTGTTGTGGTCAAGTGACCTCATAGGTTCAGACTTTCTGGTAGCCTCCTTTGGTGTTGTGACTGGCATACTCCTGACCTCGGGTCTGTGGTGGTCTCTGCTGTGCTGCTCCATCTCGGTTAGCCTGGCCAGGGTGTTTAGTTGAGCTGGGAGGCTAGGAGTGTGTGTATGTTGGCTGGTGGGTTGGCCAAGTTTGTGGGGGTAGGTGACTGAGGCACTGGAGAGCTTGGGGTAGGGGCGTCCAAATGCTCCCGCATGATTCAGATACCAGGAAGAATACTGTGTCCTCACATCCATCCGGGAATGCCATGTAGGTAGGTTAGGGTTAGGTTAGATTAGCATGGCTGAGGTGGTCGGGGACCCAGAAGGGTAAGGGGGACCAGGACCCAGAAGGGTGAGGGGGACCAGGACCCAGAAGGGTGAGGGGGACCAGGACCCAGAAGGGTGTGGGGGACCAGGACCCAGAAGGGTGAGGGGGTCCAGGACCCAGAAGGGTGAGGGGGACCAGGACCCAGAAGGGTGTGGGGGACCAGGACCCAGAAGGGTGTGGGGGACCAGGACCCAGAAGGTTTTGGGGGACCAGGACCCAAAAGGTTGTGGGGGACCCATGAGGTTGGGTGGGGTCAAAGACCTGCAAGGCTAAGGTGGTCCGGGGACCTCAGGCTGAAGGGAATGGGGATCCAGAGGGTAAGGGGTACCAGGACCCAGAAGGGTGTGGGGAACCAGGACCCAGAACGGTGTGGGGAACCAGGACCCAGAGGGTGTGGGGGACCAGGAACCAGAAGGGTGTGGGGGACCAGGAACCAGAAGGGTGTGGGGGACCAGGAATGAGAAGGGTATGGGGGACCAGGACCCAGAAGGTTGTGGGGACCCACGAGGCTGAGGGGGGGTCGGAGACCCGCAAGGCTGAGGCAGTCCGGGGACCAGTAAGGTTGAAGGGATCTGGGATCCAGAAGGGTGAGGGGAACCTGCAAGGTTTTTTTTTTTTTTTTTTTTAAATTTTTTATTTTTCACACCATAAATCACAATAGCCATGATATACACTTTTTCTTTTGGGAACCTGCAAGGTTGAGGCGGTCGGGGACCCAGAAGTGTGAGGCGGACACACAAGGCTGAGGAGGGTCAGTGACCCGCAAGGTTGATGAGGGTCGGCGACCTGCGAGGCTGAGGGGGACGGGGATCCAGAAGGGTGAGGGGGACACGCATGGCTGAAGTGGTTGGGGATCCAGAAGGGTGAGGGGGACTTGCGAGGCTGAGGAGGGTTGGGGACCTGCGAGGGTGAGGAGGGTCATGGACCTGTGAGGATGAGGAGGACGGGGATCTATAAGGATGAGGGGGACCCGCAAGGCTGAGGTAGTCGGGGACCCAGAAAGGTGAGGGGCACCCAGAAAGGTGAGGGTGACCCAGAAGGGTGAAGGGGACCCAGAAGGGTGATGGGGACCCAGAAGTGTGAGGGGCATCTGTGAGGCTGAGTGGGGTCGGGGACCCTCAAGGCTGAGGGGGAAGGGGATTCAGAAGAGTGAAGGGGACCCAGAAGGATGAGGGGGACCCAGAAGGGTGAGGGGGATCCGGAAGGGTGAGGGGGACCCAGAAGGGTGAGGGGGACCCAGAAGGGTGAGGGGGGATGGGGAACCGCGAGGTTGAGGGGGACGGAGACCCGCGAGGCTGAGGGGGACGGGGACCCGCAAGGCTGAGGGGGACGGTGACCCGCAAGGCTGAGATGGGATGGGGACCCACGAGGCTGGGGTGGTGGGGACCCGCGAGGCTGAGGGGGAAGGGGATCCAGAAGAGTGAAGGGGACCCAGAAGGGTGAGGGGGACCCAGAAGGGTGAGGGGGACCCAGAAGGGTGGGGACCCAAAAGGGTGAGGGGGACCCGCGAGGCTGAGGGAGGATGGGGACCCGCGAGGCTGAGGGGGACGGGGACCCGCGAGGCTGAGGGGGATGGTGACCCGCGAGGCTGAGGTGGGACGGGGACCCACGAGGCTGGGGGGGGCGGAGACCCGTGAGGCTGAGGGGGGATGGGGACCCACGAGGCTCAGGGGGACGGAGACCCGCGAGGCTGAGGGGGATGGGGACCAAGAAGGGTGAGGGGGATGTGGACCCAGAAGGGTGAGGGGGATGAGGACCCAGAAGGGTGAGGGGGTTGAGGATGCAGACGGTGAAGGGGACCAGGACCCAGAAGGGTTAGGGGGACCAGGACCCAGAAGGGTGGGGACCCTCGAGGCTGAAGGGAGGGGTGGGAACCCACGAGGCTGAAGGGAATTGGGCACCCATGTGGTCGAGGAGGCTCGGGGACCTGCGAGGGTGAGGTGGACCCGCAAGACTGAGGCGGTCCCGAGACCAGCGAAGCTGAGGGGGATGGGGATCCAGAAGGATGAGGGGGACATGCATGGTTGAGGTGGTCAGGGACACAGAAGGGTGATGGGGACGCAGAAGGATGTGGGGGACAAGGACCCAGAGGGGTGTGGGGGACCCTCAAGGCTGGGGGGGGGGTCGAAGACCTGCGAGGCTGAGGCAGTCCGGGGTCCAGCAAGGCTGAGGGGGACGGGGATACAGAAGGATGAGGGGGACATGCATGGTTGAGGTGGTCAGGAACCCAGAAAGGTGAGGGGGACCCAGAAGGGTGAGGGGGACCCGCAAGGGTGAGGGGGACCCGCAAGGGTGAGGGGGACCCGCAAGGGTGAGGGGACCCGCAAGGGTGAGGGGGACCTGCAAGGGTGAGGGGGACCTGCAAGGGTGAGGGGGACCCGCAAGGGTGAGGGGGACCCAGAAGAGTTAGGGCGACCCAGAAGGCTGAGGGGGACCCGCAAGGCTGGGGGGATCCCGCAAGGCTGAGGGGGACCCGCAAGGCTGAGGGGGACCCACAAGGCTGAGGTGGTTGGGGACCCAGAAGGGTGAGGGGTACTCGCGAGGATGAGGAGAGTCAGGGACCCACGAGGCTCAGGTGGGTCAGGGACCCGCGAGGCTGAAGGGGATGGGGATCCAGAAGGGTGAGGGGGACAAGCATGGCTGAGGTGGTTGGGGACCCAGAAGGGTGAGGGGGTGCCAGAAGGATGAGGGGGTGTCAGAAGGGTGAGGTGGTGCCAGAAGGGTGAGGTGTGCCAAAAGGGTGAGGGTATCCCAGAAGGATGAGGGGGTCCCAGAATGGTGAGGGGGTCCCAGAAGGCTGAGGGGGACAAGCATGGCTGAGGCAGTCAGGGACCCAGAAGGGTGAGGGTGACCCAGAAGGGTGAGGGTGACCCAGAAGGGTGAGGGGGTCCCAGAAAGGTGAGGGGGTCCCAGAAGGGTGAGGGTGTCCCAGAAGGGTGAGGGGGACAAGCATGGCTGAGGCGGTCGGGGACCCAGAAGGGTGAGGGTGACCCAGAAGGGTGAGGGGGAACCAGGACCCAGAAGGGTGAGAGGGGACCAGGACCCAGAAGGGTGAGGGGGGACCAGGACCAAAAAGGGTGAGTGGCATCAGGAACCAGAAGGGTGAGGGGGAGCAGGAACCAATAGGGTGTGGGGGACCAGGAGCCAGAAGGTTGTGGGGGACCTGCGAGTCTAGGGTGGGGGGGTCGGAGACCCCCAAGTCTGTGGCGGTCCGGGGACCAGTGAGGCTGAAGGGAACGGGGATCCAAAAGGGTGAGGGGGATGAGGACCCAGAAGGGTGAGGGGGATGAGGACATAGAAGGGTGAGGGCACCAGGACCCAGAGGGGTGTGGGGGACCAGGACCCAGAGGGGTGTGGGGGAACCACAGGCTGGGGGGGTCGGAGACCTGCAAGGCTGAGGCGGTCCGGGGACCCGCGAGGCTGAGGGGGATGGAGATCCAGAAGGGTGAGGGGACCTGCAAGGCTGAGGTGGTCGGGGACTCAGAAGGGTGTGGGGGATATGCATGGCTGAAGCGGTCGGGCACCCAGAAGGGTGAGGGGGACCCAGAAGGGTGAGGGGGACCCAGAAGGGTGAGGGGGGCCCAGAAGGGTGAGGGGGACCCAGAAGGGTGAGGGGGACCCAGAAGGGTGAGGGGGACCAAGAAGGGTGAGGGGGACCCAGAAGGGTGAGGGGGATCCAGAAGGGTGAGTGGGACCAGGATCCAGAAGGGTGAGGTGGACCAGGACCCAGAAGGGTGAGGGGGATCAGGACCCAGAAGGGTGAGGGGGACCAGGACCCAGAAGGGTGAGGGGGATGAGGATCCAGAAGGGTGAGGGGCACCAGGAACCAGAATGGTGAGGGGCACCAGGAACCAGAATGGTGAGGGGGAGCAGGAACCAGATGAGTGAGGGGGAGCAGAAACCAAAAGGGTGTGGGGGACCAGGAGCCAGAAGGTTGTGGGGGACCTGCGAGTCTAGGGGGGGAGTCGGAGACCCACAAGTCTGTGGCGGTCCGGAGATCAGTGAGGCTGAAGGGAACGGGGATCCAAAAGGGTGAGGGGGATGAGGACCCAGAAGGGTGAGGGGGATGAGGACCCAGAAGGGTGAGGGGGATGAGGACCCAGAAGGGTGAGGGGGATGAGGACCCAGAAGGGTGAGGGGGATGAGGACCCAGAAGGGTGAGGGGGATGAGGACCCAGAAGGGTGAAGGGGACCTGGACGCAGAAGGGTGGGGACCCACAAGGCTCAAGGGAGGGGGTGGGGACCCGCAAGGCTGAAGGAGTGTGGGCACCCGTGTGGTCAAGGAGGCTCTGGGACCTGTGAGGGTGAGGTGGACCCGCGAGGCTGAGGCGGTCCGGTGACCAGATGAGGGGAACATGCATGGTTGAGGTGGTCAGGGACCCAGAAGGGTGTGTGGGACCAGGACCCAGAGGGGTGTGGGGGACCCGCGAGGCTGAGGGGGACCCACAAGGCTGAGGTGGTTGGGGACCCAGAAGGGTGAGGGGTACTCGCGAGGCTGAGGATGGTCAGGGACCTGTGAGGCTCAGGTGGGTCGGGGACCCGCGAGGCTGAGGGGGACGGGGATCCAGATGGGTGAGGGGGACAAGCGTAGCTGAGGTGCTCGGGGACCCAGAAGCGTGACGGGGTGCCAGAAGGGTGAGGGGGTGCCAGAAGGGGAGGGGTCCCAGAAGGGGAGGGGGACCTGTATGGCTGAAGGGGACCCGCAAGGCTGAGGCGGACCTGCAAGGCTGAGGCGGTTGGGGACCCAGAAGGGTGAGGGGTACTTGCGAAGCTGAGGAGTTTGAACTGCTACACAACCATCAGGATCAAAGAAAACCCTAGTTTGCATTGTTAAAGTTTTCAGCTGTCATAGACCACAAAAGCCTTTCAAGCCAAAATTGAAAGGACAAGCCCCAAAAACAAACAAATCTCTCATAAACCAAAGCTCTAATACTCCCCTATCTAGAAGCATCATCTCCTCTCAATGCCATAGGTGAGAAAACTGTTTTAACTTCCATCTCCGAATTAAAAAGGTGCTATTGCAGCTCTCTTGAAGTTCGGAGATGGGCCTTGTTTAAAGGGCAGCCACAGTTTACTGAGATATTTCACACCTGAATTAATTGTCCTCCTGATTCCAGCTCAGGGTTTAAAACAGGAGAGTTTCCCCACTCTCGTCACTTGCAGCTTTCAGGCAGAGATGAGGTGATGCTGCCATCAGAGGAAGGTAGGAAGCCTGGTTTTACTGTGGCTGCTTTTTCTGGGGTGGTTCTTTGAGTTGTTGGGGTGAAAGGAATCTTGTGTTTGTGGAAGCCCCTGTTTGTGGGTAGTTTGCAAACTGGTGTTCCATGTGGTTCGTGGGTATAGAGCCAGAGAAATGTGTGCTTTAATGTGTGTGGTTTACGGTGCCTGCAACTTTAGCTCTTGTCTTGGGATGATGGTTTTGGGATGTTTGTGCCTGAGGTTTGGCTCTGAAGTGTAGGCTGTTGATAGTTTGATCCCAGAATGGGGGGGGGGGGGTGTTATTTGTGGGCAAGGGCTGGGTTGGAGGTTGCAGGGAATTCTTTTGCTCTTGACTGCAAGAAGCATTTCATTTAATTTTTGCTGATGTAACCATCTTACCTTATGTGTGTGTAATATTGCACTTTGTCCAAAGGCGCTATTTGCCTTGGCGAGTCTGTTGTCTATCTCATTGTCGATCCTTGCATCTGATGAAATGGTGCAGCCGAGATAGGTAAACTGGTTGACCGTTTTGAGTTTTGTGTGCCCGATGGAGATGTGGGGGGGCTGGTAGTCATGGTGGGGAGCTGGCTGATGGAGGACCTCAGTTTTCTTCAGGCTGACTTCCAGGCCAAACATTTTGGCAGTTTCCGCAAAGCAGGACGTCAAGCGCTGAAGAGCTGGCTCTGAATGGGCAACTAAAGCGGCATCATCTGCAAAGAGTACTTCACGTACAAGTTTCTCTTGTGTCTTGGTGTGAGCTTGCAGGCGCCTCAGATTGAAGAGACTGCCATCCGTGCGGTACCGGATGTAAACAGCGTCTTCATTGTTGGGGTCTTTCATGGCTTGGTTCAGCATCATGCTGAAGAAGATTGAAAAGAGGGTTGGTGCGAGAACACAGCCTTGCTTCACGCCATTGTTAATGGAGAAGGGTTCAGAGAGCTCATTGCTGTATCTGACCCGACCTTGTTGGTTTTCGTGCAGTTGGATAATCATGTTGAGGAACTTTGGGGGACATCCGATGCGCTCTAGTATTTGCCAAAGCCCTTTCCTGCTCACGGTGTCGAAGGCTTTGGTGAGGTCAACAAAGGTGATGTAGAGTCCTTTGTTTTGTTCTCTGCACTTTTCTTGGAGCTGTCTGAGGGCAAAGACCACACAGACTACACAAAAGAGTCTGGAAAAACAACCAACTGAAAAACCTCACAAAGATAAGCGTATACAGAGCCGTTGTCATACCCACACTCCTGTTCGGCTCCGAATCATGGGTCCTCTACCGGCACCACCTACGGCTCCTAGAACGCTTCCACCAGCGTTGTCTCCGCTCCATCCTCAACATCCATTGGAGCGCTCACACCCCTAACGTCGAGGTACTCGAGATGGCAGAGGTCGACAGCATCGAGTCCACGCTGCTGAAGATCCAGCTGCGCTGGATGGGTCACGTCTCCAGAATGGAGGACCATCGCCTTCCCAAGATCGTATTATATGGTGAGCTCTCCACTGGCCACCGTAACAGAGGTGCACCAAAGAAAAGGTACAAGGACTGCCTAAAGAAATCTCTTGGTGCCTGCCACATTGACCACCGCCAGTGGGCTGATAACGCCTCAAACCGTGCATCTTGGCGCCTCACAGTTTGGCGGTGTTAGGTCTGCTTTGTTCATGAATGAGTGAGACAAACACCAGGCTGAGTCGAAATCAGGGTTCTTTGTTCTTTATTACCGGATTGTAACACTTGCGACTAACGATGTTAGCCGGAGAATGCATTCTGCCGTTATCAGCAAAATGGTGATTTTTTATACCCTTGGATACATGCTTAGAACATCATCATATCATTACTTGTCCAATGACTAAAACTGTTGCTATCCTTTCCCTGCTAGCTTCCTGCCTCTCAATCCATCAATGTCTCTCTTATCTTGTAAGTACAAGGATGCATTCTGTTACTCCTTAGTACTGGGTGACTCCTTCTCCGGTCCCATCTCATGATGTTTTACCTAACAGGAGTACAAGGACACCTCCCCTTCTTGTTACTGCCCTGTACAGGGTAACTCCCTACACATTCCCATCTCATGATGTTTTACCTTACAATCCCTCCTTTGTCCTCTTTAGAGGACAATCTCGCCCTGACTATGCTACCACCGCGTTACATTATTTCGCCTATTATTGCCAAGCTCTATACGGGTTCTGTTCACAGGGTAGTTCGGCTGGTGGGCGAGGGCTCCCCCAACCCTCCTTTGCGTACACCCCCCATCCGTCACCCCGATCCCATTGCCCGTTTACAAGTTTCATCCCATTTGCCCCCAAGCAAAAAACTAGCTAACCCCCCGTACATTAGTAAATTCCCAAGTTAACATATGGTCTACAATCTAATTCATAATACTTGTTCTACAATCTGATTAATAATGTTTGTGTTACAATCAATGTTATAATATTTGTTCTACAATCAAGGTTATAATATTTAGGTTACAAGCAAGGTTAAAATTATATGTGTAACAATCTAATTCACAATCCCTCCTTCCCATCACATTCCCCTTCAGACTCCAGATCGATCTCAGCAACTTTCTCCGTCTCCTGTAATGTGAGATAGTCTTGCTCCACAGCCTGCACAGCTTGATATTTCGGAGGCAGTTCATCACGGTCAGCAAGGGCTGTCTCTATGGTCCTCGTGACCAGCGTTCGAATGCATGGAATACAACAACAGCCACAAGTGATAAAAATTGATACAGAAATGAACAAACCCAGCAAAAGTTGTCCTAACAATGTGCTCCATCTCCCAAACACTCCCTGTAACCAGGATAAAACAGGATTGGAGACTCCAGACTGGGCTTTTAATTCTTTCGCCAATGCCCTAAGTTTCGTTAACCCCTTAGTGAGTGATCCATCTGGCCCTGTGTTATTAGAGATAGAAGTGCAGCATAGATCTCCAAACATAGCACACACTCCACCTTTCTCTGCCAGGACCATATCAATCGCTATCCTATTCTGAAGTGTCATAAGGGAAGTTTCTGACAGTTGTTGATGTATTGCCTCAACAACGTCCCTGGTCAAATTTGCAAGGCGCTGGACATTATAGTGAATAAGGTTGATCCTATTAACATTCTTATTTACAGTGATGGGAAATATTGCACTAAAAACAGGAAAGCTTTCAAACCCAGCTGCAATCTCATCGGCTAATTTAAATTCGTCCGGAATATTCCGGGCTTGGCCAATGGCATCAATCCATACCCCATCAGGGTTCCTTCCTCCCGGCCCCAAGAGTCCAACACTCCTCCTTTTTCTCCACAGCCAACTCTCTGTGTGGCGCAATTCTAAGGAATCCTCGTCTCCCTCCTGCATTTTGACAATCAGCACTGGCGCATTAAGGGTTACTAGAGCACACCGACCATCCCAGTTAGCGGGGAGCCAGTTGTACAGCACTCTTCCTCCACAAAACTCATCTGTGTAGTCATTCAATCTGCTACAAGTCTCCTTAGTTTCAGATTCATTTTTTTTGTTATGGGACCTCAAAATCATGTTCATGATAACCAGTAACCTGTTTGGCTGCCCTGTCAGGCACCCATGTGGCGTTTTCCCTGCTAATAGTAGGTCGTCTACATACTGAATCAGTGTAACATCTTCCGGGAGCTTTAATTTCATTAGGATTTCGCTAAGGGCCTGATTGAACAGTCCTGGACTGTCCTTATAACCCTGAGGTAATCTAGTGTATGTGTACCGATGTGCTTGGTAAGTGAAAGTGAACCAGTCTTGGCATTCCTCAGCTAATTTCAAGCAGAAGAATGCGTTTGCCAGATCAATGACAGTATAGTATTCGTGCTCCGGACTCAGAGCCCTAAGTGCTACATATGGGTCTGGGACTGGTCTCCCGATGGTCTTGGTAGCCAAGTTAATCTCCCGGAGGTCGTGTACCATCCTCCAGTCTTTTCTACCCTGTTTGGGAACAGGCATGATGGGCGTGTTCCACATACTGTCAGGTGCCGCCCTAAAAACCCCTGACTCCATTAACCCTTCTATCGTTCCTTTAATACCCTCCTCCTGACTGGGCGACAAGCGGTATTGTTTTCTCCATATTGGTTTCTGCCCGGGGTTGGCCAATTCTAGAAATACCTCTCCTTTTATTACTCCCACATCATAGGGCCCCGTTGTCCATATATGTGGACTCAGATTAGAAAGATATTTGTCTGAGTCTCTGTGATCAATATTTTCTCCTTCTATGGCTCGGTCTCTTTCTACTTTCTCATTCACAACCTGGTCCCATGCTTCAATATTCAGTCTGACAAATTTTCCTCCCTCCGAGGTGGAATATCCCGGGATTTCTGTCTGCCTGTATTCACACCCTATCGCTTCCTTTACCATCGGACCCAGCTGTCGAGCGTGATGATCTTTGGCAATACCCAAGGTCACATGAGGCACACTTTCTACTCCTAAGCAGAACCACTCCATTTGTTCTTCTGTCATGACAACCATAGCAGCTATTCCCTCCTTACCTACAAAGATAAATGGACAATGTATCGTTTCTGTCTTCCCTTCTTTTAGAGAGTCCCACCTCTCCTCATATTCCTGGTCCGGGTGGATGGTGTAGTTTAATGTAACATGCATAGGATCTAGTGGATAAAGGTAATCCCCATACCGAGGAATACTGGCCCTCCACTCAAAAAACTGTTTAATCAGCCCTGGGCCTGGTTCATCATACAGTAGCCGACTCCAGAAAATACTAACCTCCACAGAGTCTTCTGAAGCGTTAGATGGGGTCATTACTATAAACTGTCCTCCCCTTCTTATTGTATCCCCTGGGTATGTTAACCGAAGGCCCTTCTCAGAACATTGTATGGTTATTCCTAGTTTGGTAAGAATGTCCCTTGCTAATAAATTAATGGGGCAACTTGGCACAACCAGGACAGGCGTTTTAACCCTTTGTCGTCCAAATGTCATGTCGATGTTATCTGTATAGGGCTGTGTTTCCCTTATCCCGGAGAATCCTATTGTAGATAATGTTTTGCCCGAAAATGTGCTCCCTGGGGGTTTTTTAATCACTGTCGTAACTGCTGCCCCTGTGTCAACCATAAATTCAATTTTTTCTCCATTTACCGTCCCCCAAATTTTTGGTGGCTCCCAGGGAGGCGTGATTTTTGAATCTCCAGGGCACCTTCAATAATCAAATTCAGCACTTTCCTCAATATAGTCATTACACTGAGGTGCCTGGACTTGTTGATCACTCTGCCACCCCCCGATTCTCTGGGGCCCATCAATGTGTCCATCCCTACCCCTTGCTTGTCCTCTTAAGTTTCCTCCTCTTCCCCGATAGCCTCTCATAGAGGGTAATCTTTTTCCCCTTGCTCTCCCAGCCTCCGGACAGTTCCGCTGGTAGTGTCCAGGATTTTGGCAGTACCAGCATACTGCATGTTCCCCTCTATACATTGTACCTAGCTGTCTTTCCCAACCATTTCTTACTTGGGGTCCCGGATTTATCACTGGCCCCATGACCTGTGGGACTATCTGTTGGGCCGCTAATTTAACCCCTATATGTTCTATGGCTCTCACCAATTTATCGGTTGTTTTGTCCACCTCCTTCTGGGACGCACTTTCTGACTTAGCATGCTCTGATTGACGATGTCGTTTGATTGCATGTGTCAGGTGTCTTTTCCACAAATCCTCTGACATTGTCTCTAATCCCACAATGTCCCTTAATTTTGCTTGAACCGTAGCAGGTAGTCCGTTTATTATCCCATTACGAAAGTGAGCCCTTCCTAAGGGGCTGTGGTCGGGTCTTTCTCCAGTCCCTGTTTCCCATAAGTCCCATGCTCGAGTGAAATACTCGTGTGCAGTCTCTCCTTCCTTTAGTTGAAGGGTTACCAAGGCATCCAAACTATAGGGTGTAGGAAATGTTTCTCTAAGTGCTTCCCAAAATTTATTCCGAAGTGGGTTAAATTCTATTTCATCCCCCAATTTACTGCTTCTTACAATTTTCTCTATTTGCTTCAGGGCCCCTTCTGCCTTTAATTTTATCATGATAGTTCTGACATCTGCGAGTGCTAATTGTTCTTGGCAGGTTTCTCGCTCAAAACAAGAAATCCATGGACTAGCCCCATTACTCAACGGAGGTAGTTTTTTCATTAAACTCTCTAAGTCCATTCGTGACCAGGGTACATATTTTTGAGTTCCCCGTCCCGTGATCAGTAATGGGCATTGATATCTCAATTTTGGGGATTTCTGCTCCTTCTTTACTCTTGGCATGCATTTATTTATCCCACCTTGTTCTGACTCTTCTTCGTCACTGTCACTGTCCCTATCAGTTTCCAATGTCTCAGGGTCAAAGGTATATTGGTCACGTTCATCTCTAAGATAATCTTTTCGGCCATAGTTTAGTTGTTTCACATCTTTCTCTTTTGTTCTAACTATGTCCAGGTAGGCATGTCTATTTTTCTCCCTCCCGAGTCTTTTCCTTTTACTTTCCTCCCATGGTGGATCGTATCTCGTTTCCTCATCTGTACTACACTTTTCGTCCTTTACTCCTATTACCATTCCTTCAGCTTTAATTTCTCCTGACAGTGTTGTAGTTATATTTTCCACTTCCTTCAATACACCTACCATTAATTCTTTTTGATCCTCACTGATCTGCCCCAGCACATTAATATCTCTGTTTAAGTTTTTAATGTTATCCTGAACCTTTTTCATGTTCCATTTCTGTATCTCTAACTCCTTTTCTATTTTCTTAGACTCCAGAGGGGTCTCTACATCTATTACTCCCCCTTCTATTTTTATTAAAGGGGCCTGTACCTCGTCTGATGTGTCCCTATTCCCGAGGTTCTTGTCACACCCCAGTGTCTCAATATCTGGATATAAGGGACGTGACTCCAGGATCCCATCTGGGGTGCCAGAGAGAGAGAGAGAGAGAGAGCATAGCGAGAGAAAGAGATAGAGAGGCAGATACACAGAGCACAAGAGATAGAGAGAGAAAATGCCTTGCACTGGCCCCACTGGGAGAAAAGTCTTCAGATTAACACTTTCGTTTCAAAGGTTTTAAAAGGTTCTCATCCTGTGATCACTGGTCTGGATCAGATTGGGTCTCCCACCACTGGGAACTATCACTCCTTCCTTCCCTCCCACCTCGAGTGAGCTACACGTCAGCCCACAATGTCTGCCCTGATCCCGCAATGGTGGGGGTGCGGGAAAAAGGGAGGGAGAGAGGATAAAACAGGATCCCATTTGATGCGGAGCTGGAATTGTGGGCACAAAATTAAAACCAAATTGTATTTCTCTGCCCTGCCCAACCTGGGGATTTCAGGGCAGCACCGCCACAGATTGGGATTGGGAGGGGGACTGGGTGAGAGAGGAGGGGGGGGGAGAAGAGAGAGAGGGGGAGAGAAGAGAGAGGGGGGAGGGTGAAAGGAGGGAGGGAGAGAGCAAACCCGGACACTTCGTGGCTGGAAACTGGAAACAGGCACTTTTCCTTTCCCTTCTGTGTTTTGTTTCTTCCAGCTTATCTAAGCCTCTACGTTTTAAAATTTTTTTCCTCACCTGTCAGGAACATCTCAGTGCCCCCGGGTAACCAACCCCTCTTCCTCCAGCGGTCTACACATTTTCGGAGCATTTTTTGTTTTTCCAATGCCGCATTACTGGTATTTCGCTCCTCTAATTCCTGATTAATTTCCTTAATAACTTGGTCAAAAGTCTTAGCAGGCAACTGTACAGCCATAGCTGCGGGACCGCTTTCTAATGCCTGTTTTAATTTAGGTTTTTGTCCGTTTAGGGGATCTATGTCAACGAAAATTGCTTTTAAAAATGTCTCCTTGCAAGCTGGATGACTAATATCTTTTAAAAGAACAGTCTCTAAGTCTTGTCCTCCAATTGACTTCAGACTGTCCTGTATACTCTGATTGCTCGTTTTCCACTCTCTGTTTTCCCAAAGGGGTCTGAAAGTTAAATTACAACTAGAAAACCAAATATTTGGGCTATACTTTTGTCCTGTTTCCCTGTACCAATCTATGAATTTACGTAACTTTATCTCCTTGGTGATGTTGGGAATACCCTCATTTAACTTATCAAAAGTATTTCGAATAAACTGGGTGTCTCTTAGGAGTTTGTCAACTTTTTCATTAATATCTCCTACCTGATCCGGACACAGCTGTCGCAGCCTTCTGTCGTCGTTCTTGTTCACCAGGCAGGCGTCCCTGAGTACTTTTTTTGTTGTCTCAAGGTCTCTAGTGTCTGCTGTGGTATTCCACCACGGCGAATTGGGGAAATAAATTCTTAACTTCTCAAGTGTACAGACATTATCATACCTACCGGACATTTATAAGTCAGTCTCTCAGATACAATTGAGGCCAATAAGCCTGAACCTTTGTTTTCTTTCAAAGCCCAACCTTCACGTGGGAGATTTCTCCTCTTAATAACCAGTTTAGGGCAGAAAACTCAGGTCCTCAATTGTTTATAGACCACCTTCTCACTCTATTGGACTTTGCAACGACACAATAAAGACTTTTAAACTCTAGTAGTTTCTTGCGAAGCACTTAATAAATGTCATTCAAACACCTTAAGGACTTTTATCTTGTCTGTAATCACTTACGTGTTACAATCCTGGCATGCGACCTTCAATTGTGGTCGTCTAATTTGTCCGATCTCCAGTTCTTACTGACAATCATAAAGATTTTTTAAAAAAAAAGAGAATTTTGTTAAAACAGGCTTCTCTGGACCTTTTTATCAGCCGGCTGAGATGATTGTCAGAAAAAACAGAAACCGTCGTCCAGTGTTCACTCACCCATCACGTCGGGGTCACCAAATTGTTAGGTCTGCTTTGTTCATGAATGAGTGAGACAAACACCAGGCTGAGTCGAAATCAGGGTTCTTTGTTCTTTATTACCGGATTGTAACACTTGCGACTAACGATGTTAGCCGGAGAATGCATTCTGCCGTTATCAGCAAAATGGTGATTTTTTATACCCTTGGATACATGCTTAGAACATCATCATATCATTACTTGTCCAATGACTAAAACTGTTGCTATCCTTTCCCTGCTAGCTTCCTGCCTCTCAATCCATCAATGTCTCTCTTATCTTGTAAGTACAAGGATGCATTCTGTTACTCCTTAGTACTGGGTGACTCCTTCTCCGGTCCCATCTCATGATGTTTTACCTAACAGGAGTACAAGGACACCTCCCCTTCTTGTTACTGCCCTGTACAGGGTAACTCCCTACACATTCCCATCTCATGATGTTTTACCTTACAGCGGGCAGCAGCCTCCTTTGAAGAAGACCGCAGAGCCCACCTCACTGACAAAAGGCAAAGGAGGAAAAACCCAACACCCAACCCCAACCAACCAATTTTCCCTTGCAACCGCTGCAATCGTGTCTGCCTGTCCCGCATCGGACTGGTCAGCCACAAACGAGCCTGCAGCTGACGTGGACTTTTTACCCCCTCCATAAATCTTCGTCCGCGAAGCCAAGCCAAAGAAGAAAAAAAAAAAAAAAAAAATTGCACTTTGTTATGTTGGACTCTGGCTTTAACTTACTCTTAATTTAGTCTATGTGTAGTCTGAGTCCAGCGCGTTCTTTGAATGAAGTGATAGGAGAAGGTATTCGGTTCAACAGTCAATTTATTACACAGCACAAGAATAAAACTTAACAGAGCTCTGGGTCAGTCTGTTAGTTCATAGGTCACCTGCCAGTGAGCTACTCCCCGAGACTGACCCCTATTGTCCAGTTGGCACAGTTTATATAGGTCAATCTTATCACACAGAACAAAAGTTGTTTTCCCTGCTAGATCTTTTTGCATAAGGGTTATCACAAGTCATCTCCTGTTTTGCAGATTTCTGGGGTGTAGCATTCCCATGTTAATCCTCCAGGCCAGACTATCCTGTTGTTTAGATCTGAAATTAATTCATCCCCAGATATTTCTAATCACCATTCGGTCCCTGTCTGGCCAATTTCTGCTGTTCTCTTTAACACCTCCTCGTGCCTTAATCTTCCTCCTAGACTGGTTTTCCATTCCCTTTGATTCTTGCGGGCCATTCTTTGTTCTGATCTGGCCTGTGTCTCCTGTGCTACTTCCCACCTCCTTCAGTTGAGCATTCCTCCTAAATCGTTTTATGCATATCCTCTCCCTGTATCTTGGGAGCAGCCAATTTTGTTCAGCCAACTTTGCTCCATGCTGTGACAGCCACTTAGCCACATTCCTCTTTCCCTGACTCATGCAGTCCAAATAAACTTATTGATTAATCATTTATTTCATACTGTTTTAACCCCTAGATTCCAACAGTCCCCCTTTTGGTCTCATGAAAATGAGACCAACCACCAGTTAACTTATTAGATAGAGAAATCCGGGTTACATGCCAGGGTTGGCATTTCTGATCCCTTGTAATCATTACACTCTTGAGAGGGCAGTAGGGACAAATACATGCCTTGGGGTCTGGGGATGTCTCTCTGTGACAGCGCTCGTTGAATGAGGCACTGGAGGCAGGGAAGGATGCATGGGATCAGAATCAATGCCAAAACCACAAATCCAGCAACTAGCACTATAGTATGTATCCATCCCCAGTCTCCAGAGAACAAATTTCCCAGCCATGCGCTGCCCAAGGGTCGCCAGGTCTGAACCGGGACGTGAGCTAATTTGCGAATACCTGAAGAAATCTCCTTTACTGCTTGCCCATTGTCATTGATTTTTAAACAACAATAGATTCTACCATCAACAGTCCCCGGAGTCCAATATGTTCTTTAAAGGGACCCGTTCAGAAAGTTCTTAGTCCGTAGTTGCTCACAGGTTCTCAGTCGCCGCCGTACGAATCTGTTCCAGTGTCCGTGCTGGTGGGTCCGTGGCTGCACACTGACTCCAATGATACCACGTCTCGCCTTTTCCCTGTAGTCGAACCGCGTGGGACGTCCTCTCCACCCCTCGGTAGGGTCCTGTCCACCTGGGCTCCGACCACTTTCTCTTGATGACCTTTAGCAGAATCCATTCCGCGACTGAAGGTATCGGTGTTTCCCCTTCTCTGTTGGGACTTGTGACCTGTTGTGAAAAATCTGACACCAGAGCCGTTAGTTTATCATAATACAGCTTGCATCCCATTGAACTTACCTCATTCTTCGTAGTCTGACTTCCGGCTCCCGGTCCCGGGAACTGGTGCCCCGTTCGTAGTTCATATGGAGTGAATCCTGTCACAGAACTTACCGAACTCCTTATTGACATTAATGCCAGAGGCAACGCATCCACCCAATTTAGTTTGGTCCGTGCCTGTACTTTCCCGATCTTACCTTTTATTGTTTGGTTCATCCTCTCCACTATTTTCTGCCATGTTAATGCCTTCATGGGTAAACGTAACATTTGGAGCATTCAGGATCTTTTCTAGTCTCGTCTGCCTTAACGAAGTCATTGTAAATGCTGTGGAGCTCACAAATGCTACAATACTATGTGTTGTTAATACTGTCAGGCCATGTCCCATTACTATGTGTGCCACCTTTTGTAGAATCTTTGCTACTCCTGCTGCATGTCTTGTACATGGTGGGTGTCTGTCTTCCGTTGGGTCTAGTGTGATACTCCCATACATGAGCACACATCTTCCACCCCCTTTTTTCTGAAAAAGAACACCATCAATTGTGTGTGCTTTTTCAGAAACATCCAAAAAGAAAGGTAGTTTATAATTTGGAATCGCCAAATCTGTAGCTGTTGTAAGAGCTTGCTTCAATAGAATAAAACTCATCTCAGCCTGTGCAGTCCAATCCAGTGTAGCTCCCAGGTTCCTCATCCCCTGCTCATTCACCAAAGTTCGCAGTGGATGTGTCAATTCACCATACGATGGGATAAACTGCCTACTATAACCTGACAAACCCAAAAACGAAAGCATCTCTTTAACTGTCTTTGGTTTTGTATGATGTAGTATCGCTGTTTGATGTGCAGGGGAAATCCCTGTGCCTTTCGCTGAGACCATTCTCCCTAAAAAGGTGACCACCTGTCTGCAGCATTGCAGCTTTGAGCGAGAGACTTTAAAGCCTGCCTTAAACAGCTGCACTAGCAGGAGACAGGTGGCCTCCAAACAGGAAGCATGATCAGGTGCTGCTAATAGGATGTCATCTACATACTGGATCAGAACTACCCCACCTGGCAGTGCTAGCCCCCCCAGCTGTTCTTTCAACACCTGATTGAAAATCCCTGGAGATAAAATAAAGCCCTGTGGAAGCCTAGTATACCGCAACTTTCTACCTCTATACGTGAACGAAAACACATCTCTTAATGGTTCTGCCAGCGGCAAGCAAAAGAAAGCATTCGCTAAATCTATGCAAGAGAACCACTTGTGGTTGGGGGTTAAAGCAGTCATGGCAGTATATGGGTTTGGTACTGGAACTGTGGGTGTACTCACAATACCATTGATGCGCCTTAAGTCATGGGCCATCCGATATTTGCCCGTGTCTTGTTTAGGAACCAGTAAAATGGGTGTATTCCAACTAGAACGCGAATGTTCCAACACCCCTGAATACCTAAGGCCATCAGTGGTCTTTGCCAAACCTTCCTCAGCATCAGGTTTGTGGGGATACTGCATCTGCCAAATAGGGGTGAAATCTGACAGTTCGAAGGTTATGGGATCAACCTGCTGACAAAAACCCACATCTGCTGGTCCCACTGACCACAGGTTCTCAGGGAGAGAATCTAGCATAGGGGCCGAGTCGGGGTGATCCATCTTCTCTCTACCATGAAAGCGTTCAATCTGTCTATGCTCAAGGAGGACTTGATCATGTGTCGGAGACAAAATTCTGTATGCCTGACCAGATGAGGAGAACTGCACTGTCGGTATTTGGGTGTCAGACCAGTCCCTTAGGGACTTCAAGTTCCGACACATCGGTCCCAAATCTTTTGCCTGATGAGTAGTGCCAATTGCAAGGGTGACATGAGGAATGGCCTCACCTGCCATCTCATACCATTCCAGCTGTTCAGATGTCAGTGCCACCGCAGCGGCCACTCCCTCCTTTCCTATCACTATGTAGTCCGAATTAATTTCCCATTGCCTGCCCTCTACCTCTTCATAAAAGGCATGCTGATACATTTCATCCCCATCCCTATCGTAAAAGAGGGTCATATGGGGAGGGTCCGAGGGAGGGGTATACGGGTGTAACGTCTGGATCCACGGCTTCCATTGATTATAAAGCTTTAGCAGCCCTCCCTTCTGTGGGTCCTCAGGTTGCAGCAGCCCCCAGTAAATGTCAGCCCATTGTCCCTCAGACGCGGATCCTCCAGCTGCCGCCAACAACATCTGAGAACTGGAATGCAGTGTAGTTATTGAACAGTTCATAGACTATCCATTTGGAAAGGTGACCTCTATTCCGCTGGGTCCACAAAGGATCGATGCTCCGCACTTGACCAACAGGTCTCTGCCCAAGAGATTGGTAGGGCACCTGGCTGACAAAATGTACTGATGTGTAAAAGTCTGTCCTGCCACAGAAGTGACTAGTGGTGTAGAAAACGGCAGATTTTCTGGTGTACCCGAGAACCCTAACAGCTGGACGCTAGAGGATGATGTTTTATCTTGAAATTCAGTGCCAGTGAGTGTTGAAAATCTGGCTCCCGTATCCACTAAAAAGGATACTTCCATGTCCATAACTTTAATCTGCAGGAAAGGGTCTGCCAACCTAGCCTGCTCGTGGGTGCTCGGGCTCCGTCACTGTGGGCAATATTGCTCCTCCTCTGTCAGCAAAGGGAATTGTCTCCTCGGAGCTAGAGCCGCATAGGGTGCCTGATGTACCGGGGGTGGCACTGACGATCTCTGGGGCTGGACCCAAGGCTCCTGTTGTGGTGGTCCATAGCCCCTTGCCCCCGGGTCCCGAGGCTCCCAAACTAGGGGACAGTCTCTCTTCAAGTGTCCTGGCTGACCGCATCCAAAACATACGGCTGGCTGCCTTCGTGGAGCACTCCGAACTCTCCCTCTTACTCGGAATCCCCCCATTGGACCTCCCATTCTGCCCCCATCGGTGGGACCCGGTGCCCAATATGGGGCCGGGTGCCAATTAGTATCATTCCCTTGTGGTGGCTGCGGTGGCTGCGGAATCATCTGGTGCGCACCCTTTGAGGAAATCTTTTTTTTTTCCTCATTTGCCTTTTGCCTAGCCTCTGCCAATTGAAGCTTAAGGAGTTGCCAGACTCCGTAGTTTGTTTGTCCTCCTTTTGCTTAGCCCTGTAACGTTTCATGTGATGGGTCAAATGTTTTTCCCATTGCTCATTCGAGCAGCCAGGAATATCAGGGTTATTCTCTAATGCCTCCCTAACTACAGCTGGCAGTCCACTCGTTACTGCAGCCCTAAAGAGTGTAGTCTGCAAGGGATCTGTGGCTGGGTGTACTCCTGCCTTATCAGTCCAACTCTCCCTACACTGACTCAAAAAAGTCGAGATCTCCTCATCCTCCTTTATGGAAAAGGTCAGGGACTGCATGACACCGGGGGGAACGGGGAACTTATCTCTCATTGCCCCTCCTATTGCCGTAGCATGGTTGGCAAATGGCTCAGCATCGAGGCACCTAGTGATTCCTGCGATCATTTCTACCTGCTGAATCTCCCACAGCCCAAGCTGTTTCCCCAATAATGCTCTCCAATCCCCTATGGCTATCTTATGTCCCATCGTAACTTGGCAGAACTTTCCCATCCACGCTCCACCTCCCTCAGTCGGAGGTGGCATTTTATCCAAAATACAATTCATGTCAGTGAATGAGAAGGGTTGATACCTCTCCCCAATTTGCGGACCCTTATAAATTAGCGGCATCTGTCTATATCTTTCTGGAAGCCGTACTTCCCCCCCCTTTCCCGCAACGCATATCCCAAAGGGAAGCGAGGGTTCTCCTGACCCTGTCTTCTGTGTGTGATCATGCTTCCCTCTCTGCTTCTCCTAAGTACAGTAACAGCCGGATTTTTTCAAACCCTCGTGGTACCTTCCCCTGACTCTGCAGCTCTTTCCAAATCTGTTCGTACCGTTCCCTAGCCTGTCCTTCCTCTCCCTTCGGTCATCCTCCCAGTAATTGATTCCTTGTATTTTCCCACTGTCTGTCTACAGATGGGGGAACTCCTCTGTCTTCCCCGAACTCTTGCCCTACATCCCTTATTACTCCTTCCATCTCTGTTCCGATTTTTATCCCTTTAGACCTCGTACTCCCTGGCTCTCTCTCCTGGTAGGATTTTGACACCCTGCACTCTACTTCGACCCTTTCCACGTTATTATAACCACCAGATGACCAGCAGCTCCCTGAAAACAGGTGTTCCCCTTCAGGGATGATCAGAGAGAGAGAGCCAGCTGGGGGATTATGTGTCTCGTGGTTGTGTGAAGTGTCTATTGTTTGTTTTGCGGTTAGTCTGTGTACACTGATGCCTCACTGTGTGACTGCCTATCCCCACTGTGTTTCCCTGATCCGTATTCTAAATACCTTGCCTCTATGCCCTCTCTACCCTGTAAAACAGTACAATCTGTAACCTCTGCTGCCCCTTTTTCAGAAGTACTTAAAACATCGAGAGTAATACAGTGATATACACAGCAACAATACCAGCGTGCATGAAAAAACAGTTAAATGCCGAACACCTTATACAGATACTTATTACTATTATGGTACACGATTCTTAAACAAATACTTATTACACACTATAGAAACAAATAACTATAACACAATATACCTTATACGGATACTTATTATACACTACTATGGTACACGATTCTTAAACAAATACTTATTACACACTATAGAAACAAATAACTATAACACAATACACCTTATACGGATACTTATTATACACTACTATGGTACACGATTCTTAAACAAATCCTTATTATACACTATAGAAGCAAATAACCATCACCATACACCTTATACTAATTGGCCAAGTGTCTAAAGCTATCTCTCGAGATCGCTACGAGGGGACTCCAACCCCGTTCTACTAGGAGGACTCCAACCCCCTTTCTACTAGGAGGACTCCAACCCCCTTTTACTACATGGGACTCCAACCCCGTTCTACTAGGAGGACTCCAACCCCCTTCTACTACAGGGGACTCCAACCCCGTTCTACTAGGGGGACTCCAACCCCCTTCTACTACATGGGACTCCAACCCCGTTCTACTAGGGGGACTCCAACCCCCTTTTTGTTTTATTCTTTGGCTTTAACGAGGGCTTTTGCAGAGTAGTGACAACACACAATTTATCTTTGCCAATAGCAGAACTTCGTTAAAACAGGCGTCTGCTTACCTCCCTTTGTAGGATGGTCACTTGTTGTTATCACCACACCACAATCGACCGGTGTTTCGTATCTTTTTCTTCCGTCACTTCTCCATCTTCATCACGTCGGGGTCACCAAATTGTTGGACTCTGGCTTTAACTTACTCTTAATTTAGTCTATGTGTAGTCTGAGTCCAGCGCGTTCTTTGAATGAAGTGATAGGAGAAGGTATTCGGTTCAACAGTCAATTTATTACCCAGCACAAGAATAAAACTTAACAGAGCTCTGGGTCAGTCGTTAGTTCATAGGTCACCTGCCAGTGAGCTACTCCCCGAGACTGACCCCTATTGTCCAGTTGGCACAGTTTATATAGGTCAATCTTATCACACAGAACAAAAGTTGTTTTCCCTGCTAGATCTTTTTGCATAAGGGTTATCACAAGTCATCTCCTGTTTTGCAGATTTCTGGGGTGTAGCATTCCCATGTTAATCCTCCAGGCCAGACTATCCTGTTGTTTAGATCTGAAATTAATTCATCCCCAGATATTTCTAATCACCATTCGGTCCCTGTCTGGCCAATTTCTGCTGTTCTCTTTAACACCTCCTCGTGCCTTAATCTTCCTCCTAGACTGGTTTTCCATTCCCTTTGATTCTTGCGGGCCATTCTTTGTTCTGATCTGGCCTGTGTCTCCTGTGCTACTTCCCACCTCCTTCAGTTGAGCATTCCTCCTAAATCGTTTTATGCATATCCTCTCCCTGTATCTTGGGAGCAGCCAATTTTGTTCAGCCAACTTTGCTCCATGCTGTGACAGCCACTTAGCCACATTCCTATTTCCCTGACTCATGCAGTCCAAATAAACTTATTGATTAATCATTTATTTCATACTGTTTTAACCCCTAGATTCCAACAGTTACAGGACAGTCAGTCGAATTTTGATCTTGGCATGTTTAGCAGAAAGTGACAGTGACCCAGGTTCAAATCTGTCCCTGTGTCAGGATTTTTCCTCCCTCACCTTTTACAAAATGGCAAGGTGAACAGAGGCATTTGTGTGGGTCAGGGGTTTTAAAAAAATTAATTTTTAAGAGTTCAACCCACAGTAAATGTGTTAATTTTACAAGAATATAATTCAAATCCCGATACATGTGGTTGATTAATACAAATCGAGATCTGCCCAGACCCACCCTCTCCACATCCCATATGAGAGATCAGAGATCTTCAACAGGTTTTTTTTAACCATAATATTGTGAATATTTCAAAAATTCACTTAAACCCACCTTGAGGAAATGTGGGGTCCAAAGATAGAATGTTCATCTCGTGAATTATACGTTATTTTCTTGTGGTGAACAGCTCCGAACCTCAGCCAGTTTGCAAGATATGGCCACGCACTTTCTAGCTGGACAATTTGCAGCAATTTAAACCTGATAAATATTCAGTTTTAATTTAAATTTAATTCCTTTAACATCTCTTTCTAATGGATCCTGTGGGAATTTTTAAAAAATACTTATTTTCAACCAAGCGGCCCAACTTTAGACATTTCCAAGTCAAATGCAGAAAAGTACAAATGACTTGTTAACATTTAAAACAAATCCGATTTCATTTATTTTCTTTTGAGGTGTCTGGTGAATAAAATTGTATTGAACCAGTCTGTATCTCATTTATAATGATCAGTCCATTTTCTATGTTCAAATCTCCATCCCATCTTTGCCTCAATTTATGAATTCCTAATTTCTCAGCTTTTGCAGTCATTTGTACATTACTGAATAAATTTATATTCCCATGACCTGTTTCAGATGGTCAGGGCTTGTTATGACCTGTTACTGTTCTATCTGCCACTGTGTTTTACATTTTGCATATCCTCTTCCTAAAGACATGGAGATGACTTGTTGTTGGTCATCTAATCTTGTGAGATGAGTAAAACTGATCTAAAAATATGGAGATGAGGAAACTAGTATAGATATATGTGTAATGAATAAAGCCAGTATGAATAAGATAAGGATAGATATTAGAATGTAGGAAGTAGAGTTAGTTTGGATAAGATAAGGGTCTTCTAGCCTTAGACAGAATTAGCAAGTTCTGCATGTAAGAAGTTAGTCAGCCCTGAGAGTCAGGAAGGTGTGAATAAGGACAATGACATGATGGGACACCGACAGGATACCCCCTGGTCCTCCAAGTTCACAGAAACCGCAGGTAGGCAGACAGGATTGCCTAATGCCAAACTCATCCAGGAGGCAGAAGAATGTAAGGGGCAGGGTACTTCTATACTGAAATAAACTGTATAAAAGTTGGGTGAGCCCCAGTGTATGTGTGTATTCCCAGGGTAAGGGGAAGCACCCAACTTTGCATTCTTGTATAATAAATGTTCTTTGTTCTCAATTTTTGTCTCGAGCAATTTCTGTGAAGCTACTTCTGTTTCTAACAATCTCATGTACCAGTTAGGGTTAGGGAACACAAAAAAATCAACGGGAGTCTGGAAGAGTTGCTCACAGTTCAGATTAGTAATCATTCTCTGCCTGCCTGATTTCTGGTTTCCAATTTACCCAAGTGTCTTAATTTCATAGCAGTCTTAAATTCTTCACTTCAAAGCAGAAACAATGCCATTCAGGGTCTGAGTGGTGCTGGGGGCTTATTGCAGCCTTTGGATCAGGTCTAACAATTTGCACCATTGTTTTGAAGATCAGGCAGGCATTTGGATATGTATGGCTCAGTAGAGGAGGTGAGAATTGATCCCTGTCTGGAATGTGCTTTTTAACTCTCTTTCCCAGCTTTCTGGCAAAGTCTGTGTGATGGTTTCTTCATCATAATTCCCAGAACAAGATATTCTACAGCTAATATTCCACACACTTCACCAAATGGGGGTAGTTGTGTGAAAAAGTTGTGTGGATGGACAGTTTAAGGGTGAAAAAATGTCCTGATGTCCACATATAGTAACTCAACCAAATTCTGTAAGGACACAAATGCTGGAGGAGCTCAGCTGATCAAGCAGTGAACCTTTATAGAGTACAGATACTCGTAGCCCTGATAAAGGGCTCAAGCCTGAAACACTGGTTGTGTATCTTTTTTTAAACTTTATTTATGAATATATAAAATACATAGTAAACAAAAGAAACCAACCTCCCAAAAAAAACTATATTCCAACCCCCTCCCCATAATTCCCCCCCCCCAAACTCCCTCGACTGAGGGAGAGAAAAATCATATCAATTCGTTGCGGCAGAATGAAAACACCAAACCTAATTTTCCACGTCATCGCAATGCATTTACTGGCCACTGCTAATACTAACTGAATAAACTCAATTTGAGGTTTATCCATTCTTAATCCCGTTGTTCAAGTTGTAATATACCGCATTAGAAAAAGCAGTGGATCGAACATAAAAAGAGTTTCTTTAAAGTAGTTTCAAATAAATCCTCAAAGGCTTAACTTTATCACACAACCAGACAGACAAAAAAAAGTATTAATTTGAATCCCACAATGAAAACATAAATCTGAATTACTAAATCCTTATCTTTTTTTCCTGGAGTTAAATACAACTGATGTAAAAAAAATTATAATTCACCCAATTATATCGCACATTAATCAATTTAATCCACCATCTTCACACATAGAAAGTAGTGCGTTCTTCTTGGGTTAATTCTAAAGAAGAATCTCCCATTTAATCTAAAGATGGTTTAGCCATTTTCTGTTGTCACAAACATTTCTGAAATAGATCCCTTTTTTTGCCCCATTTACAATTTTCAATTTTAGTTAACTTGGGTATCTTCAATTCCCTCCCAAATCCACCTGTGACAGCACTTACATGGAATGACACCTGTTTACCATGTCCCTCTGTTCAACCTCACTCCTCAGTGCCCGACCGTTCACCATGTCTATCTTTTTTTGGTTTGCCCTTCAAAATGTGACACCTCACACTTGTCTGCATTAAATTCCATCTGCCCTTTCTCCAGCTGGTCCAGATCCTTCTGCAAGCTTTCCTGGCTGTCCACAACTCCTCTGTTCTTGGTGTCGCCTGCAAACTTGTGAATCCAATTCACCACATTATTGTTCCAGCACCTATCCCTGAGGCACATCTCTCATCACAGGCCTCCAGTCTGAGGAGCAATTGGCCACAGCCACTCACTGGCTTCTCCTGCACAACCGTTGTTTCACATTCAAAATACGGAGGACATATGGATGGATGTTAAAATTCTCAAAGGTACATTAGTTAAAATGGTGTCAAATCACAAGGAACAGAAGTTGGCCATTCAGCCCACTGTGTCTGCTATCCCCTGATCTAAACAGTTCTCGCCTCTCATTCCAAGTTCTGGCTTTTTCCCCTGATCCCTTGATACCCTGACTCATTAAACATCTATTAATTCCACCCCCCCCCCCCCCCCACTTAAACTCCCTCAACAATCCAGCAACAAATTCAATGACCTTCTGGTGAAATAAATTTCTGCTTTAAATAGGTATCTTCTAATTCTAAGACAATTTCTTTTTATCCAAGGGAAACATTATTCACATCTACTGTCCAATCCTTTCAGCATTGGAAAGGTTTCTGAGATCTCCTCTCCTTCTTCTATACTCCAATGAAAAGTGGAGATATATCATCCTGGTAAATCTCTGCTCTCTCTCCAACATCAGCACATCCTTTTTAAGATAAACTTTGCAGTTCTCCAAATGAGGTCTCTCCCATGCCCCATCAACACCTCCCTACCCTTGAAACAAAGGCCAACATAGAATTTGCTTTCTTTTCCTGCCGATCCAAACTGGTGGTTACCCACTCACTATGTTTTCCTGAACGAGAACCCCCCAAGTCCCTTGACACTTGAAATAATTACCTGTAATTTATGTAACAAATTTGAAATTTTTGGAAAGATTTGGGAATCCTATTTATAAACTGTAGGAATTAAGTTGTAATCGCCCAACCTGAACCTTCTGACTCCGAAAATCAAGAAAATTTGTTAGATTTTATTTGATAGTTTTTTAGTAATTTTTTAATAAATACTTTCCAGATGTTTTCTTTCTTTTCTATTGGGTTGTTGGGCAGGGGGAATTAAAAAAAATACTATGTATTAATTTTTCATTATCTTTGAATGAGAAATTTATGTACGCATTTAATGCACGTGAAATTAAAATTTTCAAAGAGAAGCTTAACATAACGTAATACATTTTGCTTATTTTCAAGAGTTGTGGAGAGTGAGGAGGGTTTTCATGGACTACAAAAGGATTTGGACTGTTTGGAAAGATGGCAGATGGAGTTTAATGTAGGTAAGTGTGAGGTGCTTTATTTTGGGAAGAATAACCAAGATGTATGCAGTGAAGGGGATGGCATTGAGGAACAGAGGGATCTTGGAGGAATGGTTCAATAGACAATAAACAATAGGAGCTGGAGTAGGCCCTTTGGCCTGTCGAGCCTTCAGTGACCGCCATTTTACAGAGCATGGCTGATCACTACTATCAGTACCCCTTTCCAGCCGTATCCCCATAACCCTTAACTCCTTTGCCCACTAGAGTCTTATCTAACTCTCTTTTGAACATAATCAGCGAATCTGCCTCGACCACCCTCTGTGGCAGAGCATTCCACAGATTCACACTTCTCTGGGTAAAAAAATTGTTTTCTCATCTCCGTCCTAAAGGGCCTACCCTGTATTCTTAAACTATGCCCTCTAGTCCTCGTCTCCCCCATCATTGGGAACAAGTAATCATGTCCCCCCTCATCCTTCTAAACTCCATCGGATACAAGTCCAGTTTTTCTAGCCTTTCAGCATATGTCAACCCCGCCATCCCTGGAACTAACCTTGTAAATCTGCGCTGCACACCCTCTATAGCTAGTATGTCCTTCCTCAAAATTGGAGACCAGTACTGGACGCAATACTCCAGGTGGGGTCTCACCAGGGCCCTGTACAACTGCAGAAGGGCGTCTCTGTTCCTATACTCCAATCCCCTCTTTATGAAAGCCAACATGCCATTTGCCCTCTTCCCAGCTTTCTGAACCTGCATGTTAGCCTTCAGTGACCGGTGAACAAGTACACCCAGATCCATTTGCACCTCCCCACTCCCTAGCTTGTCTCCATTTAAATAATTCTCAGCTTTCCTATTATTGCCCCCAAAATGGATAACCTCACATTTGCTCACATTGAACGTCATCTTCCATTCAGCAGCCCACACCCCCAACCTGTCCAAGTCCCTCTGCATTTTCCTGACATCCTCCTCACACCCCACACCGCCACGCAGTTTAGTGTCATCTGCAAATTTGCTCATGTTATTAATAATCCCCTCATCCAAATCATTTACATAAATTACAAACAACTGAGGACCCAATACCGATCCCTGCGGCACTCCACTCGTCACATGCTGCCATCCTGAAAAAGACCCGCTTACTCCAACCCTTTGTTTCCTATTTCTTAACCAATTTCCTATCCATGTCAGCACCTTACCTCCAATACCATGCTCCCTGATCTTGCCCACTAGTCTCCCGTGCGGTGCCTTATCAAAGGCCTTCTGGAAGTCCAAATACACCACATCCACTGGCTCTCCCAAGTCCACCCTCTTTGTCACATCCTCGAAAAATTCCAGAAGGTTAGTCAAGCATCACTTACCCTTAAGGAATCCATGCTGACTAGCCCTTATACTATTATTTCTGCCTAAGTGTTCTGCTATTACTCCTTTTATGATAGATTCCAATATCTTCCCCACCACTGACGTCAGGCTGACCGGTCTATAATTTCCCGTTTTCTCCCTCCCTCCCTTCTTAAAAATCGGCACCACATCAGCCATTCTCCAATCCTCAGGGACCTCCCCCGAATCTATGGAACTTTGGAAAATGTCGACCAGTGCTTCCACAATTTCCATAGCAACTTCTTTAAGCACCCTGTGATGCAGCCCATCAGGCCCTGGGGATTTATCAGCCCTCAGTCCCAACAATTTACTCACAACCTCCTGCTTCTGGATCCGGATATCCATTAGACCATGGAAAGTTCCCCAAGTCTCTTTGGGGCATGACCACTACCCCCTAACTGACCATAACCTATATCCTCCTTGGTGAAGACAGATGCAAAGTATTTGTTAAATTCCTCAGCCATCTCCTTGTTTCCGGTAATAATTACACCCTTTTCCATTCTTAATGGACCAATTTTAGACCGAACCAATTTCTCCCTCTTCACATATTTAAAAAAACTTTTGCTATCCTCCATGATATTATTTTCTAATTTCCTCTCGTACTTCATTTTCCCCTCCCTTATGACTTTCTTAGTTACCCTCTCATGCTCCTTGAAGGTTTCCCAATCCTCTAACTTCCCACTCCGCTTCGCTATCTTACACTTACTCCCTTTGGATTTGATATTGCACTTGATTTCATTAGTTAGCCATAGCTGCCATTTGCATCTCCTAGAGCCTTTCCTCCACTTGGAATAAATTTGTCCTGAATCCTGTGGAAAATGTCCAAAAGCACCTGCCATTTTTCCCGAGTTGACCTCCCAGCTAGTGTATCTTTCCATTTTATTTTGGCTAGCTCCTCCCTCATAGCTGCATAATCCCCTTTATTTAACTGCAGTACAGATGCTTCTGACTTCCTTTCTTTTTCCCTTCCTAATTGCAGCTCAAAAGTAACCATACCATGGTCACTATTCCCTAATGGCTCCCCAACATCGAGGTCACTTATTAACTCTGCGTCGCTGCTCAGCACCAAGTCCAGAATCGACTTCCCCCTGGTAGGCTCCTCCACTAGCTGCTCCAAGAAAGTATCTCGTAAACATTCAATAAACTCACTCTCTTGTGTTCCGGCCCCCGTCTGATTATCCCAGTCCACCTTCATGTTGAAGTCCCCCATAACTACCGTATTGCTACCACTTTGACATGCCACTCTTAATTCCTGATTTATACTTCTACCGATATCTGAGCTACTTTTCGGAGGCCTGTAAATGACCCCCATTATGGTCCTCATGCCTTTACAATTTCTTAATTCTATCCAAACAGACTCTACCCACCTGCTTCAATGTCTTTCAAATGCCTGAATTTCATTTCTTACCAACAGAGCTACCCCAGCCCCTCTTCCTAACTTTCTGTCTTTTCTATAGGACGTGTACCCGGGAACATTGATTTCCCAATCCTGCCCTTCCCGCAGCCATGTCTCTATAACTCTGACAATGTCATAACCTCCCATTGCCATTTGCACCTCAAGCTCATCCATTTTATTCCTTACACTCCGTGCATTCATACACAATACCTTGATACCATATCTCCTTTCTCCCTCCACCTTTGTTCTCGATGCACTTGCCCCTACTCTCCTATCACTTTTAGTTCCCTTTTTCCTTATTGTTTCACCGTCTCACGAACTACCCCTATATTCACTCTCCTATCTGCTTCCCTATCAGTCCTGTTCCCTTCCCCTTGCCAAATTAGTTTTAAATTTGAAGGTGGATTCCCATGGAGATAGAAGGCTTTGGGTACGCTGGCCTTTATAAATCATAGCATGGAATATAGGATCTGGGGAGGTGATGTTCAGAGTGTTGGTGAGGCCAAGTTTGGAGTATTGTATGCCATTCTGGTCTCCAAATTATAGGAAGGATATCAATAAGGTAGAGAAAGTGCAAAGAAGTTTGACGAAAATGTTGCCTGGATTGCAGTATTTTGAATACGTAGAAAGATTAAGTAGACTGGGACTTCATTCATTGGAGCGTAGAGGGTTGAGCGGGGATTTGATAGAGGTATTTAAAATTATCAAGGGAATAGATAGAGTAGCTGTGAATAGGCTCTTTCCCCTAAGGGGAGCAGAGATTGGAACAAGGGGTCATAAGTTAAGGGGCAAAACTTGAGAAGTAATACAAGAGGATCCTTCTTCACTCAGAGTGGTGGCTGAGTGGAATGATCTACTGGAAGAAGTTGCGCCAGGGTCAATTCTGTCATTTAAGATGAGGTTATATGACTACATGGATGCGAGGGGGTGGGAGGGTTATGGGCAAGGGAAGTAGGTAGGTGGAACTCGTGGAGTTTCACGTAAATCGGTGCTTTAGGTGCCATAAGCAAGTTGGCTCTTTCTTGCACTCGACTTGATTACGTGAAACCTTTCTGGGATAGAATCAAGGAACTTATTAAAATTTAAACTTTCACTTGATCCTAAGGTATTTTTATTGGGATATATGAAGAAATTGAGTTTGGACTTAAAATTAGATGAGTCTCAAATTGCTCTTTGAGATTGGCTTTAGCTGTGGCTAGAAAATGACGAGTATTCAATGGTGGAATTCAGAAAGGAGGTCTTGTATTCCATTGGAAAAGATAACGTATAATACAAGCCTCGTCTACCAGTGGAAATATTAAACAGGCAGAATACTATTCATAGTCTGAAAATGAGAGGTTATCCATATAAAAGAGATCAGGAAGAACTTCTTTACCCAGAGGGTCGTGGATGTGTGGAACTCACTGCGGCATACAGTAGTGGAAGCCAGATCGCTGGGAGTATTTTAAAAAGAATGACAAATATCTCATTAGTGAGGGCATCAAGGGATTATGGGGGAAAGGCCAAAAATGAGAACTAGTGTAGAGTAGCTTAGTGTAGATTTATGGAACAGACTTGATGGGCCTAGTGGCCTGGTCCTGTTCCTTTGTCTGTGATCACTAATGGAGTTATTTCAGAAATGTACAGAAAAAAAGCTCCTAAATTAGAAATTCATAAATCAAGATTAAAATGGGAATCTGATTTGAAAGTTAAAATATGAAAATCATTAAGTACAACTAAAATTATTAATGTCAGGTTGAGACTGGTACAATATAATCTTTTTTACATCGATTATACTTGACACCCAATTTAAATAAATTTAGTTTGACATTATCAGATTTGTCTTGGATGTAATAAAGTAGGTTCTTTTATGTGGATAAATGTGAGGTGATCCACTTTGGAGGCAAGAACAGGAAAGAGGACTATTATCTCAACGGTATCTGTTCAGGAAATGCAGAGAGACTTGGGTGTTACTGTGCATCAGTCGTTAAAAGTGGGCGTGCAGGTGCAACAGGCAGTGAGGAAGGCATTCATAGCAAGAGGATTTGAGTACAGAGATCCTGCTGCAGCCGTACACGGCCTTGGTGAGACCACACCTGGAGTACTGCGTGCCATTTTGGCCTCTTTAATCCGAGGAAGGACATCCTCACCATGGAGTGGGTGCAGAGAAGATTCACTAGACTGATACCAGGGATGGAAGGACTTGCAGATGAAGAAAGGTTGGATAGACTAGGCTTGTATTCTCTGGAATTTAGGAAATTGAAGGGGAATCTTATAGAAACAAAATTCTAAAGGGTTTAGACAGATTAGATGCGGGTAGGTTGTTTGCAATGCTGGGAAAAACAGAACCAGGGGTTACAGTTTAAGGATAACCATACTATAACCATATAACCATTTACGGAGCGGAAACAGGCCATGTTGGCCTTTCGAGTCCGCACCAGTTCACTGATTTTATGCGCCCTCTTCAGGCATTGGGGGAAGGTTTTCAGTACCGAGATGAGGAAAGATTTCTTCTCTTGGAGGATGATGGATCTATGGAATTCTTTGCTACAGAAAGTAGTTGAGGCTGGTTCCTTGTCAATGTTCAAGAGTAGGTTAGAATTGGCCCTTGTGGCTAAGGGGATCAGGAGGTATGGAGAGAAGGCAGGAACTGGGTACTGATCAGCCATGATCGTATTGAATGGCAGGGTAGGTTTGAAGGGCCAAATGGCCGAATCCTGCACCTATTTTTCTATGTTTATATATTCTACTTGGGTTTGTCCAAAATATATACATTTTGGTCCAAAATTAAAAATTTGAACACTCCCAATGGATCCTAGAATATTTTTCCTGGAAGAGACTAAAAATATTTGGATTAAACGGGATTTTTACAGGTTGCTTTAGCTGTTTCATATTTGGAGGACCAAGGTACCAAATTGCAGAATCCATGTGATTGAAGAAGTGCAGAGATTGGTTAGGATATTGCTGGGACTTGAAGGTGAACCCACCAGGGCCTACAGCTGGTCCTCAATGTTGTCGACACATTCTTGGAAAGTGTGACTTGAAGTGAAATGAAGGTTTTACCATGGGCTCAATGATCAAAAATAAGAGAAGTTCCTATTGGGCGATCCTGTCTCTCAATCCACCACAATCTCTGAACCTCTGAATTGTAGTTGTGGCCTCCCCGTTCTTTTCTGAGCTGAGACCAATATTGACGTTTAGGTCATGGTTACTGATGGGCTGGAAATACTGAAGAAGTTTCCTCTTGCCTTACTCAGTTGCAGTGTCCATACTGGATGGGTAACCCTGGCCATTGATCAGCAGATCCAGAGAACACAGCACAGTACAGGCCCTTCAGGCCTTGATGTTGTTCTAGCCCATATATTCACTCCTTAAATATAACGTACTAAACCAATGGTTCTCAACCTTTTTCCTTGCACTCACATACCACTTTTAGTGGTAAGTGGGTGGAAAGAAAGTTCAAACCCTATTTTAAAATAATCATATGAACAATCTAGAACCGTCATTCTCAACCTTCCCTTCCCACTCACCTACCACATGAAGCAATCCCTTAATGTTCAGAGATTACTTAAGGTGGTACGTGAGTGAGAAGATGAAGGTTGAGAACCTCTTTCTGCAGGCAAACTAATTCTGAATCCACACAACCAAGGTTCCACAGATCCTTTGCCTCCTGACTATCAGAATGAATCTACCCTGGGCAACCCTGTCAAAGGCCTCACTAAAATCCATACACCCCACATCCACTCCCCTGCTATTCATTTGTTATTTCATTGTTTTCAAACACTTTCTTTCCACCCCACTTTTAAGTCATCCCTGACTAATCACGGAACCAACAGTCAAAGGACAAGGCCAGTGCCATTTTTATAAATGAGATTTGATATTTGCTTAAGTTGTCGTTTGTTTCCATGAAATTACCTCAAAGATATTGCTGCGGGTCGCCTGTGGAGGCTACTCCTGTGATTGCGGTTAGTTTTACTGCGCTTTTTTGGCCAAAATGGCCACACTTTCATGCACGACCACGCGGTACATAGAAAGATTAATGATGCTTAGCATCCCATTGGCCTGAAATATTCTATCAGCCTGTGTGGCAACGTTGAGGGGTGTTTGGATTTGAACCCCAAGGCACCTCTGTTCATCCACACTCTTAAGTAACTGACCATTAACCCTGTACCCAGCTTTCCGGTTTGTCCTTGCAAACTGCATCACCTCACACTTTGCCAGATTGAAGCCCATCTACTTTTCTGCCCAACGCTGCATCCTGTCTCTATCCTCTTGTAACCTTTTTCAACCTCAGCTCCATCCACAACTCCTCCATCCTTTGTATCATCTACAGATTTACTGACTCATCCTTTTGCCTTGTCATCCAGGTCATTTATAAAAATCACCAAGAGCAGGCATCCCAGAACAGATCCCTGTGGCACTCCACTGCTCTCTGCTTTCTTCCTACAAGACACTTTTTTATCCACAGCCAAAGTGACTCTGATCCTTTGCCAAATTACGTTCTGGATGAGTCTCGTCAAATTCTTGCTAAAATCTATGTAGACCACATCTACCACCCTATCTTCATTGATTTCCTTTGTTACCCCCCTCAAATAAAACTCATTTAGACTCATGAGGCATGACCTTCCCTTCACAAAGCCATGCTGACTGGCCTTGAGTAGTTTGTACTTCTCTCCAAATGCTCATAGATCCTATACTGGTCTATAATTCCCAAGAATCTCCCCATTACCTTTTTTAAACAAGGCGACTGCATTTGATGGTTTGGGCTGGATTGGGGGGCGTGGGGGCAGTGGCTGGCTGCTTGTGGGCAAGGGCTGGGTTTGGGGGCTTCAGGGTCTCATGGAATTCTCTTCTGACTGAAAGAAGCACTTCATTTAACTTTCTGCTCATGTATCTCTGTTTTATGTCTGAATGAAGTGAATTTTGTGTAATATTGCACTTTATAACATGATAATTGAATTTTGACTTTGGCATGTTTGGCAGAATGTTCTCAGTGACAGTGACCCAGGTTCAAATCTGTCCCCGTGTAAGGAGTTTGTGTGGGTTTGTTTTTCCACCCTTGTTAAAGTTGAGCTTCTTTAAGGGTACAAAAAAGGTCCAGTAATGAACCACAAAGTCCAAAACACAGTCTTTATTGAGTTACGCAGCGGGAATGAAGGGTAGTAGTGGTGGGTGGACAGACTCCCCTCACTTGTTCTGTTTGAACCTCAGGTAAAGAACACAGTCACAGGGTACAGCGTTTAAGGCCTTTCCTGCAAACAAATTGGATAATATTTCTTGGAAGGTATTGCTACAGCTTATGTTTTACATTTTGCATATCCTCCTCCTGAAGACATGAAAAGGCAAATTTCGACAGAGATGTGGTGGAAAGTGTGCTGACTGGCTGCATCATGGTCTGGTATGGGGACACCAGTACCCCTGAGAATAAAGCCCTCCAAAAGGTCGTGGACACAGCCCAGGACATCACAGACAAAACTCTCCCCACTATTGAGTTTATCGACAGGGAATGGTGCTGTCAGAAAACATCAGCAATCATCAAGGATCCACACTCTCTCTTTCTCTTCTCACTGCTGCCATCAGGAAAGAGGTCTCGGTGCCTCAAGACTCACACCCCCAGGTTCAGGAACAGCTGCTCCCCCTCCACCTTCAGACTCCTCAACAACAAACTCAATCAGGAACTCATTTCAGGACTCTTGCAGCACTTTATTGATTTTCTTTGTTTTCAATTCTTTTATCTCTCCAGGTTTCCACTGACCCGTTTATTTTTGCACGACCCATTCGTGGTAATTCGGCCGTGTCCACAGGAAAAAGGGAATCTCAGGGTTGGATGCGATGTCGTGTATGTTCTCCGCCAATCAATGGGAAATCTCTAAATCTTCAAGCTTGGTGCAAGAGCCCACGAGGTACAAACCAACCATCTCCTGTCCAAGCTGCAGATTGCAAGGGCTGTAAAGTGCTGCCACCACCTGTTCACACCGAGTACTGCATGCATGAAGCGAGGGAAAGAGATCTAGGTATAATACCACCACCTGGTGTCCGGAATCGCAAACTACAGGGTACATGATTTTTTTTTCATGGGAGTGTTGGAGAATGAGAGGAGACTTGATTAAGGTTAACAAAATAGAGCAAGATGGATAATATGGAGCTCCAATGAACAGGGAGGTCTCACCTGTGAAGGAGCAAGTGTGAGATCTCCCAGTTCATTCTTGCTCGGGCAGTGGTGGCCAATTGCAAGACAGCTCCAATTAGGGGAAGAGAATATGCTG